>NW_024041373.1:18449124-19097186 GCF_014851395.1 Micropterus salmoides
GAACAAAGGTAATGAAATAACATGAACCAGCAAAGCTTTAGCTTGTCATTTCCACTTTAACAGCCCGTATTCTTGACTCATTTAAGATTTGTTCAACTTTGAAATTTTACTGTACATGCGGGTGCATGCTTAATCAATTCTGATAGCTACATTTGCCCTGACACATAATTTGCTCCATCAAATCATTTTCCTGGCGAGCCCGGCGTTTAGCCTTTGTGAAGTGGACCATTTGAAGGGTCTGCTTAACTACACCACTCCAGCGCGCTGATAAATGATTTTGATTCTCATGCCTTAAAGGACAAATCCATCATTTTTTTTCCAGGGGTAATTTCCATGATATGTCTTTGTGAGAGAGACACATGGAAGGCTGAACGTAGGGGTGATGCAGTCATGTGTCTTTGTAGAAAGAGACATGGGGCAGATTGTTGAAGCTTAGGTGCTGAATCTGCTCTTCTCTCTTTGTCTTGGATAAGCAGCCACCCCATGCATCAAGGCTATCAGCCCTAGTGAGGGATGGACCACCGGAGGAGCCACTGTCATCATCATAGGGGACAACTTCTTTGATGGCCTACAAGTCGTGTTCGGCACCATGCTCGTATGGAGTGAGGTGTGATCTTGATTATAGATTTGACAAAAATGATGTGAAATTGTAATGAAACTGATTGATTTTAATTAAAGTATTATTTAGAACAACTTGTTCAACTCAAAACAAACTTTCAAGCCAGTAGTTAACAGTTCAGACTCTAGTTGGTTATTACAGAGGGTCATTCATGTTTTCTTTTTCTCTGTAATCTAGCTGATAACTCCCCACGCCATTCGAGTCCAGACTCCACCTCGGCACATCCCCGGTGTTGTGGAAGTCACGCTGTCCTACAAGTCCAAGCAGTTCTGCAAAGGTGCCCCCGGGAGATTTGTCTATACTGGTGAGTCAAAACCTTCTCTTCCTCCCCCACCCATACCTCCCTGTCTGGATGGAGCACTCACTCTCAAGACCAGGCGCTAATAATGAACTAACCAGGGGCCTGCTTGCTGAATGTTAAACTGTGAGAGATCTGCACTGCTAGCGAAAAGGTTTTTTGTGGAGGGGCACCTACAAGTGCAACTCGATCCCCCTCTGACCTGCCATCATACAAGGGCACTGCCAAGCTCTGTAAGACTCAAGCTGTCGGGATAACTCATTCTGCCAATTCTCTTTATCTGTCCTGTTGCGAGACAGATAATGCTTGCTGCTAATTTGCTGATTTTGTAAGACAAAGTGCGGTTTAATTTTTTTATGAATCAGATTAGAGAAGCAGTCTCCAGGTTAAGTGCACGAGTGTGTCGAAAGTTATTCTCATGCGTGTTCAGTATGAATTCACGGGAGAAGAGAAAGTGTGCAAAGAGAAGAGAGAGATGTGTGTGTAAGAGAGAGAGAGAGAGAGAGAGAGAGAGAGAGAGAGAGAGAGAGAGAGGGTGTGTGTATCACACTATAAGTAAGGGATCTGATTATCTTGGCTAACAGAAGGAAGTGGTGGTCTTATCTGTCATCATTGGTGAGGAGACAGAGGTTGCGGGGGTCAGAGCCTGTCTGACCTGGAAGCCTCTGTCTGTTCTAACTCTGACGGGCAGAATGAAACGGGGGCGCGTCAAAGCACTCTCACTTCCCCCAGCACCCCCGGGTCTCCAGCACAGCCCTGGCCTTGAGCACAGCAGAATTGCAAAGTGGGGGCTGGAACCCCCCACCCCCATCCAGACCCCTCCAACCTGGGGCAGCTGTTTCTCATCAAGTCCCCCCTCTCTCGCTCCCCAAACCAACTCCACCACTACCACCCCCAGCCATCCGTCCCCTTCTCCTCCAACCGTGCAGTCTGGCCCAGCTCTCCTGCATTTAACCTCCCTAGCAGGAGCGGAGCAGAGGCCAACAAGGCACCAGGATAATGAAACAGGAGTGCAGTGTGGCTGTGTAAATGTATGTGTGTCTGTTTGTGTGAGAGGTTGTGCGAGCGAGAGGAAGAGAGTGCGTGTGTGTGCATGAGGATGTGTGTCTGTGTGTACATGTGTTACTGCACAGCCCGGAGAAGGTGTATAAGTTAAGACATTAATGGCTTCTATAGCACCCTGGTGAAAGTGCCAGGTCCCTTAAGAACAGACCCCATTAGTCACAGAGGCTAAGCGGATTGGGATGATTACCATCAGGTTTTACTGGGAAACGTGTCCCCTTCTCTCTATCTTTGTTGATTCCCTCCCCCCCCATTCTTTCTCTCTGTCTTCCCTGGGTTCCTACTCACTTCCAGTTAGTATAAAGATACAATTACCCCTGGAGGCAACGGTGGTACAATTGATTAGTGCGCTGAATTAAAAGAGAAAGTCACCAATAGACAGGTCCGGCTCCTCTGCTCTGCTATTCCCTGTGTGGCTCACCCTTATTGTACAAGGGTTGACACTTGAGAGAATGAAACCGTTAAAGAGCGCAGAATGCATAACGCTAGAATTAGGTATCACTGACTCCATATGTACAGTAATTGCTAGGTGAAGGGATGTTAGCTACTTCTTACAGACATTAAAAAGTGAATGGGCTGATGCATTGAGCGCGAGAGAGCGGATCATTTGTTTAAGAGTGAAACAGCTCAATTCAAAGCATAGCTTTTCTTTCTGTGCTACGCCACTTGAAAAAAAATATGGCACTACACGAGCAAATAGGTTTGAAATGACCTGGAGTTACAATAGCAAATTACATGGGCTGAAAAGGGCATGTAGTGACACAGTGCTGTCCAAAAGGCACAGAATTTTCCGGTGTCACATTGGAGAGCAACATGTGCATATCAAAGATCTAGTTATCAAAGTGTATGGCTTCAAGCGTAACTTGAGAGCACGGCTTGAGAGAAGTGCCTTTTTAGACGTTTTTTTTTTCCTTCATGTTGACACTTCTTGCACCACCACCCTAATTGTGGAGATTTAACTCGCTCAATTTAAGAAATTATAACAAATTACCAAGAGTCAACACAGAAGAGACTGAAGCCAATTCGAACAGCAGAGGGACACGTCCTCACTCGGGTTAGTACCCTGGAACGGCTCCAAAACTCACAATCCATTCTCAGAAAGAGAGCACCCTGTAGTGTATGTCAAATAATCCTGTTGGCATTGACTATTGAATGTTTAAAACACTAATGAGACAAACAGACATACTATATAAAACTTTAGTGGGCTATAGTTTACAGACTGCTTCAAGGAGCTTGTATCTGTACTTTAATTGGTACATTTTTAAAGGAATGACATGTTGGCTATTTTTGCTATTTTACAGTCTATACCTTTTACCTTCTAACAAAATGTTGTCCCTTGGAGCTTGCTAGCTTGTCCTCTGTCTAATCCATGTATTGGTTATCCATTGGTCCAACTGTCAGCAAGGTTGTAGAAAATAAAAAGGAGTCCTGGCTGTACCTGAGGTCAATACTTTATTATACTTTCCACTTTATTAAGCACTGCAAACAGTACATGCTGGTTTAATCAGATATCTCTTAAAGAGAAAGTCTTCATTTTCAGCCTCATTTGCAGCACTCTAACCTTTTTACTGCATAGTCACAACACTGTATGAAAAAGTAAATCATAAATAAAAACTTTGACCATATAATTTATTCAATTTAAGCTCCTAATTGCATCAGAGCTTTTGGTTTTCTGTCTTGGCCAAGTTTCCACGAGTGCTCCCCTCCAGGGGCAACGATGCAGGCCCTTGGTAATACGGTTCTGCAAGCAGTCCAAACCGACTCAGGCACTATTTATCCTAATCAGTGACATCCACATAACCAGGATTGCTTAAAATGAACCCCTTCCGCGCCCCAGAAAACGCACATTTACCGGGACCCCATTTGTCATGGGTAAATTGAGGGTCAGTAAACTTCGCCTGTATCCTCCAGTGGGGATCCAGGACATGCATCATAACGTTAGGAGAGAATGATTGGCGAAGGCGAGCTGTCACACATTTGTCAGGGGGAAGGGAACATTATTTGCTAATTTCCCAAGCTGGGCACTGACAGGGTGCTTCGTCTTCAGACCTTTGGTGACCAGCATGGCTTCTCAGCTATTAGTACAAGTCAAGTGTTTATTCCTTTTTTCTTTTTTTTCTCCCCCTCACTGTAAAGTGGCAGTAATAAGAGCCATTCGTTCGACCTCACAAGATCGCAGCACACTGGGTGAAGGATTTTGGATGGAGTAGATGCCCCATACAGTGAGCTGCTCTTGCCAGGCCTTAGTTGAGGCCAGACAGCCTTGAGGGCTGATGGATCACAAACTTTCCTCGTCAAGGTGACGCTATCGACTCCACTGCACCAAAATCTGACAAAATGGGTATGAGGCAGTCATTCATCAACATAAGGACAAAGGGGTCATGTGTGCTTCACTCAATACTGGTGGAGATCAAGAAATGTCAGCACTGTAAGAGATAGAAAAAGGAAAATGTTCATAGTGCAGAAGTGAGGTCTCTTTAGTTAAGCTTCAACTACATATTACTCTATGAATCTTAAAAGAAATTCTATGTCCTTAAATGCATGTACAATAGATGTCCACCTAAACTTAACCGGCAACCTTTTAGTGCTGCAAGTCAGAGATATAAATAGTGATATCCAGTTTTCAAATCCAAAATTAAACTCACTTCACTCTTACAAAGAGGAACAAATTGCTGCAGTTTTGGACCCTCCTCTCTAAAAATTTAAATAAACAAACCCGGACGTCTTTATCGGAGCACATCAGATAGGGCCCTGTGCTGTTGAGCTCGTGAATTGGGTCTATCCTTGCGTCTCCTCTCCACCCTGCCGTCACTTTGAAGTCCCAGACTCAGAAGCTGATCAGATGGACAGCTTCCTTTTCATTTCCTGTCCTGCAGGGTTGGGTTTGGTATTCTGTTGGTTACTGGTCAGTGATGGGGTGTGGCCTACAGCAAAGATATGCTATAATCAAAGGCATTCAAGGAGGTATGTAAACACATTAGCTTTAGAGGAGGACTTAAACGCACACACCAAATACTACGTATAAGCATTGTTGATTTCAAATCCCTAAATCTACTACACAAAGCATTTCAGGCTTGAGATAATTTATTTATTTATCTGCAGATTAAAAAAAATCGACTCTGCAGTATGAACTGCTCCAAGTAAGAATGAAATAGACATTTATAAATGTCATCGCCACAGTCAAGTAGGTTGTAACCAGTTGGCACAACAGTTTTAGCATGTGTCAAAGCGTGTTATCCACTAGCCATATCCCCATACCTGCCTGTCTCATTACAACTCTGGTATTTAGCACTAGCTCCACAGGACTGGAGCAGACGGTCGTTGCCAAGTTAGATGGGCCTGGTTTGAAGGCCTTGTGAGCTTGTGTGGCGCGCGACAAGGTTCCACGGAGGAAGGTCCTTGTGCCCAATTAGAGGGCTGACGTGACACGTGCTTGCACTCCCCCACTGTCAGGCAGCTTGTCAGGTAGGCTTTGAGAAGCACACTGTGGCATTATTCCACAGCGTGTTATCAGCAAGTGACCTGTGAAATCCAGCTCTGGGAAATTGATTGAAATAAGTACTTGCAGTTGAGCATGTATTTTCCCCCCACTACATCGCTCTGTGAAATGTATTGTGGGTATCTTTTCAAGAGAAAAATGAAAGTATGGGTGTGTTTTTTCTCCCAGTAAGGATGGTATTCATTGATTTAATTTTAATTGGACCCACTTTTTGTCCCACAGTATCGTTAGAGGTCTGTTTTGTAATGGCTCTTAAAATGGATTGTCCTCACTAAGTCACAGCATCACTCCTCTGCCACAGGAAAGATAGACGGAGGACGCAGGGAGGGGGCTCTTGATAGACGAGGATCTTTCCCCTCCTCCTCCTCCTCCTTTCTCTACCTCCTCTTCTTGCCCCATTTTCAGCATGATCCACACCCAACGGGCTTTAAAAGAACTCCTCCCCTCCCTCCTCCACTGCTGCATTTTGATTGAAATTCATCGGCAAGTTTATTGAGAAATGAATGAGGGAGGCAGCACGGTATTGACTTTGAGAGGAAAACACAACTCATCTTGAATGAGGGGGAAAACGCAGCCGTAATTTAGCCGTCATCGATCTGTGCCCCGTCCATGTATTGATCTTCATTTTACAATATTAATTTGCGCTTGCAATCAGCTGTGAAGGGAGCCCATTTGATTTCTGTTGGCCGGTAATGTGTGAAAGTCCGCCGGTGTCCTTAGAGAAGTGGCACACATACTTTAGATGTCATCTAAGAGGATTGAACAGGTGTCTTTGGGCCTTTCTAATAATACGACCGATATGAAGGGAGTCTGAAATTATGGATGTGCAATCTGTAACAGTGCTCCCTTTTAACCGTGTTAATTACATTTTATCTGTTGCAGGAGCAATATCTGCTGGAGACTGTAACTGTCTAGGTTTTTTCATCTGTATTGGCTCAAAGTTCATGAAATTTCAATGAACATTGATCTGTCTCCATTGATTTATCCTAACTGCAGATCTTTGAAATTTTAATTTCCTGTTCATCTTGAGACTACTGGAGATGGAATCACTCAGTGATAACTGGCTGCAGTGGATGGAGATGATATGGTCAGTGTTAAAACAGATGAGGTTTGCTTTGCGTGGGTTTGCTGTGAACATTCCAATTTGGTTTGGTTTTTTGAAGATGGTCTCTACATCTGCATGCGTGTTTTCTCTTCTCTCAACACTGGAACATATCTATACTGTGGAGCAGTAGCATGACCTCTGAATATCTTATCTTCTTTGTATGCACAGCATTTAAGTTTTAATCCTTATAGTAACACTGCGAAGATATTTACTCTTTCTATGTCTCCAGTAGACTCTAAACATCAGAGAGACTAGGTCATTATGTGTGTTGATGCTGTTCTGAACTGCATCCATCTAACAGACCACAGGTGCCTAGAAGGCTTCAGTTAGACTGTTTGACAAGTCACAAATGCAATAACACTTGAATGAACTTCTGCCTGTGCTGTTTATCTGTCTCCCCCTTTCCAACTCCCACTCCACCTCTAATTTGTGTTAAGGGGAAAGAAAAAAATAACTGCTCAATGGTGTAGGAGGAGTGGAGATAAGCTCGAAGCAGTTAAGTATAATTAGCGAAAGTAATAGCTGGCAAATGGCAACAAGGCTAGGTTTTTATCTCCTGGAAAGATAGAGTTATCGTAATAAGCTGTAATGGCTGGCAGGAATGCTAGTACTCTGTGCGGGCTTCTATTCAGGCTCATAGACTTAACAAGGAACAATTTCCCTTAAATTTACTGCTTTGCTCAAACATTTCCCTATGTTTATACCCCAATACTGTAAGTCAATACATGTGTTCAGTCCACTTCCATATAGGCCGAGGGCACACAGTGATGTATTGCCATGTAAGCACTTCTGGCTGCCAACGTCAGCCATGTTACACAGTTCCTGTAGAGCGGTTACTCGTGTCCTATTTCTAGAGAACATGGAGAAGAAGCAGCAGACCACGCTCAGATGCCATGTACAGGCCATCCACTCTACATTTTAAGTAAAGTGGCTAGCTGGGGCAGCTCAAGAAGCTCTCAGAGAAAATGTGTTTCTACCATGAAAGGACGGGCAGATTAAGGTGTTAGATCAAAATATGATTGGGAAGTACACATTCCAGGCAGAGGAATTCCACTGAATGCATGCTTGTGCGCATGCGTGATATTCAAAATTGGAAATGATATGGTCACAGCTGCACACCGAGTCATGCATTCCATTTCTTCATATTCTGAAACATGATCATTCACTCTCTAGAGTGAAAAAAACACTGAAATATTGGAAAAAATGTTTTTCCTAACCTCCATGAAGGATGTTTTTCCTAACCTCCATGTACTGATTACTTTGTCAAGAAATCAGTTACCATGTTCCTTTTACTCAAATATGGCAATCATTCTTTTGGTTATCAGCTGTTAAATTTGATATTTGCTGTCACTTTATTGTTTCATTACTTCTGTTAAATTTTAATCTTCTCCAACTACGGAAACAAATCTATGAACAATTATATCTCTGTATATCTGCCACAAGCAGGGAAAAAACATAGCGTTGTAATTGGACAGAACATGCAACCTGTCTAAATCTGAACAGAAAATGAGAGAAAATGAAAATTCTATTAGTCCATAATGTTCCCTCGGCCCCCTTTCCCATGTGCTCTTCATCTCTCCTGCAAAGTATTCAAATGCAAGCCCTGCCTTACCTCCCCGTGTCTCTTTTTCTCTAATTATCCATGAGGTCAGTAAGCAAAATGGGGAAGAAGCCAGGAGATCAATACAAATTATCCCTGAGCAAACCAGTGCTGACAGTTTGAATTGCAGCATATGTTTACCCAAAATCAGGCAATTTATCTTAATATCAGGCGAGTAATGCAGCAGGGGTGAGAGGTCACACAATCTCTCCACCTCATAATTACCCGCCTCTAAAACAGGAAAGTGGTATTGATTGGCCGCGAGCCGGGAAGCGGGCGTGACTGGAACGTGCCAACGACCCCCCCCCCCCCCAACCCTACCCAACCCTATCATGCCTCCTCTCTGATCCCCCCTCCTTCCTCGGTCCCTCCTCCCCTCAGCTAAACTCCCCACCCAGTGCAGGATTTATGGGATGTGTGTGGAGGGTTTCATGTTTCCTTGCAGCAACTGAGAACCCTTACGGGGAGGGGGGGACACACACGCTCCTTCCACACCCTCACCCCCTTCCTTTCACCATATTGTGTTGGAAGGACGAGGAGGGCCAAACTAATTCTGGCATGCATGGAGTCATGCAAGGGCATGATTTGCCTGTTATATCTTTAGAAGAGAGTGGTTTAAGTTTACGACAGAGTGTGAAGTTGGAACATAATGATGTGCCAAGGATTAAAAAAGACATAGGGTGAAGAGGTGGGAGGAAAAGGGGGGAGGCAAGGCTGCTGTCAATGTGTGTGGTGTAAGAAAAAGTAAGAAGAGTGGTCCCAATGATTCTTGTGAAAGCTCAGCGGATGAAGGAAAATCTTTGCTCGGAAGAAAAAATGTGCAGAGCAATGCGATGAATACACATGTAACACATTTATTGTCCAGATTCAATATAAGTCCTCAGTATATATCATCAGCAGCTCTTACAGGATTATTGACATTGTCTGTGTCTGTCTGCACCAGTGTACATGCCATGACTACAAAACTGTCAACTCATCAACTGACAGCACCGTTTAGTGCTAATGCAAGTCTCCATCAGCTGTCAAAAGCATTTGCATGAAATCAATAGCAGATGGCGGTCTGTGTCACCAATTTCATTACGCTGGGGTTGTTACAAAGATCATCTCCATGATAGATGAGATGGCGACATGTCGACATGCGGAGATCATGCCTGACGCTTGGACTGCGACTGCAGAACACTGAGCCATGTTTTAAACTCAGACAAGTTTAAATGTAACTTTTGTTCTGTTTGACACATTTAAATTTCTCCATATGTAGGCATTTAATACTGTATGTAAGTTGTAAAAAAAAACGCTGATAAAGGGTATACCCTCCAGATCACATTCATCATAATTCTTGGGTCTGCATTTACAGTAGGGCATCATTATCATTGGAAAGGCACATCAAACAGAACACCTCTCCCAGCCTAGGTCTTGTCCTGTACTGTACGTCTCTCCGGCTGTGTTCCCAGCATGCCTGGCGGGTTGTGTAGGCCCCAGCTGAGGCAGAGGACAGGAGAGCGTGATGTATCACCCTGAGAGAGCCCACTGACAGCCTCTGATGATGGATGGCCTGATTATGGAGTGCTTTTTACACATACACAATTTACATCACACTGAGCAGCGGGGTCTGGCAGGGCTGCCGTGCACATACACTCTCTCAGCTGGGCACGTGCACTCACACTCACACACACACACAAACACACACACGCACACACATATGCACATGCTTGTGTGTATGTACACATGTACGGGACTGCCAGAGTGCATAGATAAAAAAGGGGGTGGAAATAACAAAAGAAAGGGGGCAAATTCCTTGCTACAGCCTTGTCATGTGCGATCAATACGGCAGATCAATCCTTTATTAAGGAGAAGATGGTGCCCCCCCACATTCCAAAGCAGACCATTGTCGTATCGGGACGCATGATGACATGTCAAATCAGATTTCCAGCAGTGTATGTTGTTGCGGTGGGGCGTTTATTCAGGTGTGCCTGGTTGGCAGGGCACAATACCACTGTATTTGCAAGCTGGATCCTTGCTATCGATTAGCACCGTGCATTGTCCATGCTTGAACACATAATTGCTCCATTTGATCACGGTCGAGTTGGCAATTACTGTTTTCAGGTTTTGGCAGAAGTGGTGCATGTGTTCGATTGTGCGTATGTATGTGAGTACATGACTGTTTGCGCTACTGTTTGTATGCGTGAGTAGGTACAGTAAGCACGCGCGTGTGTGTGTCCATAGGTTGTGCGTGAGCATGCTTGCATGTGTATTTAGATGAGGGGGGAACAAAAGAAGGAGGAGGAGTGCCATGACTCCCTAGCTTGTGCTTCAGTGGCCCTGCTTGTGTGTGTGTGTGTGTGTGTGTGTGTGTGTGTGTGTGTGGGGGGGGGGGTAGTTCACTTGCTTTCACGTTCTCTTGGTGTTCAGCAGGTTCAGCGAGCTGTGTAGTGTTAATGCTGAAATTACATGCTGAGTAATGAGTGATGGGCCAAATTACAGGCTGAACAATGAATAGAGGCAGGCAGCTCTTATTAGTCTCCATAGAAAGCCATTGATTTATGAAGCGCCTTGCTCGGCGGAGTTACTCTCCTGAAAATGATATCTACATTGAGAAGTGATGTTCTCTATTAAGTCATTCCTTCCCCCTTTAGACTGCTCCACTCCTTTCCTCCCCTCCTTCTCTCCTCTGCCCTCCCTCCCTTGCCTTGTCTTGCCTATGAGTGTACACATGATTGTTTAGAATCAGGCGGAGCTGTAAGGAAGCCTTCAATTACCCATTAGGACTGTCAGACATAAAACGCCCTGCTCTCACCAAAGTCTGGGTTATGATTCATTTACTTTGTGCCTCTGATTCATCGCCCAATATGCCTCATGCCCCAGATTACTATTTGAGGGGTGGGAGAGATTAATAGCACCATGGGATCCGCTGCCGTATTTCACAGGCCCAGTGTTGCAGTACAGTTGGTGCAGAAGGGTGAAATGACAGCAACTTACACTAGATCAATGTGTGGACAGCCTTTCACAGATTATTAAAGCTCTGTTAGATTAAAAGACCTCTCTATGTAGTTTTCTGTAGTCAATATACTCAAGCAGATAAAAAGGGGGAGGGTCCTTCTGAAGGATTCTCAGACTGATGTAGGTCATCATGACTGTTAATGGAATAACACTTGGTGACACAAGTGTCAGAGGAACCCGTGTCATTTTCTGTCGTTTGCCCCCTCCCAGCCGGTAATGTTTCATAAAACATCGTCTCACCCCTGAGGTTTCTTTGAAATTAGGCATTCTGAAATAACTTTTATACTGTAAACTCTAACAGATTTCTCAATTAGTTTCTTCCTGTCTCTGTCAAAATTAGCCCTGAAACCAATTTTCATCTTCCTTTTCTTTCTTTCAGCCCTGAATGAGCCAACCATTGACTATGGTTTCCAGAGGCTGCAGAAGGTCATCCCCAGACACCCTGGCGATCCTGAGAGGTTACCAAAGGTCAGTACAGTGTCTCTGCAGCCTAGAAAAACACAGAACAGCCAAGAGACAGAGCTGTCTGGGTTGTAATGCCTTAATACTCTAAATATGACAAATAAACACAACATTACCATCAAGGCAGAGCACTGTGACCCCAAACCGTGACAGCTTTGCTTCACATATGTGGCTTACCCACTAACCAGCATGGTAATGGTATTGGTTTTGTGTGTGGAGAGAGGCGTAAACTCTCTGTGTGGTAAAATAGCTCAATCAGGCGTTTTCCTCTCCAGTAGTCTGTGGAGATGGTAATCTGGTCAGAAACGACGTCTGCACCCTCATTACCCCACTCATGTTTTCCTTTCATTTTCTGCAGCTCGATTTGGTTTAATCTTTTGTTTACAGAACCCTGTGCCGTAAACCCCCTAGTCTTACTGCAGCTAATAGACAAAGACTGCATGTTATTATGCTTTGGCTTTCTTATTGTTTTCTTTTGAACCTGGGTGAAGGAGTTGAAAGCCACATCAGTTATAGACACACTGGTGTGGCACATGAATAGGCTGCCATATTGATATAAGACCTAGCATGAAAACTAAGGTGCACGTGTTTCTTTTTTTTATTTCCCTCCCCTGTAGAAACTCTTTGATTCTTTTACTTTTTTCATTCCCTTTGATTATTTTGCTCTTTCCATTTCCGATTGATAAAATCTATCTGTGTATTTTCACTAATTGCCACCCTGCCAGTAACAATTTTGGTGACTGACGTTCCAGATGTGTCAAGTGTAATAATATGACTGATTAGTACATTCAAAACCCCTTGGCATGTAGTAAAGTGGTGGCCACCTCAGAGTTTTAATAATACTGTAAAACCTTTAAAGACCTTATCTATTAAATCCCAGCATGCAACACAGCAATATCATTAACGTCCAACGGACAATTTAATAAAGAACAGACTGTGTGGTAGCTATAGACGTTTGACCAAGGCAATGTGGAGAAATGGAACATCACAGCAAGTCCCAGGTTCAGTATATGAAGTGTTTCAATTAGACTCAGTCCCTGTGGAGACAGGAAACAACACCTAGACATGAAATGTTACTCTAATTTCAACTGTAAACGTAGACCAACAGGTAAAGTACACTTACCTTTAATAGCCACATGACTTACTCTATCTCCGCAGGCATCACCGGTCAATCTAGCTACACTGTTTCCATTTTATAAAGTCACTGCGTCTTTGTGAAATCCACATCTTTTGAACAAAGACAGTAACAATGTTAAACACAGCTTTATTACAGAGAAACCTTACTTCTTTCCTTGAATACAAAAGCGCTGTTGGCTGTGAGACAGATTTTGACACTGAACCCAAGATTAGTTTCCCGGGTGTGCGTATACTTAATATAGCACGGTCTCCCAGCCTTTGCATGAAACAATCACAGAGTGAGATGAAACCCTGCACTTCCAATAAACAACATAAATATTTGATTTGCTCTCTAATGGACCCAAATATGGGGTTCAGGGGGCATGTAAATGATCCCACCAAGTGATTCGTCATTGTTAAGCTTGCCATCTGAGGGTCAGCTCTCGGGGTCAAAAGCACATTCCCAATAAAACAGCCTGCGGCAGGCTGAGGCTGGCATGTACATTTGGAATGAAAACAGAAACAGCATATAGAGAACAGCCATTACAGGGTGCAGGTGAGGTTGGGAGACTCTATAAAAAGAAGATAAAGCTGGAGGACGCGCGGTGTGCATTAGCAGAAAGGCAAATCGACACCAAGCCCACTCACCGCCTCTACCCCCCCTCCCATGACTTCACCCTCCAGTTGATAATATTACTGCGCTATATTGATTTCCACCAGCCTTCTCCCTGGGACCAGTAAGACACGTGGTAATTGTAAGGAGACAGAAAGCCAATATGGGAGTGCTCATGGATAGCAAGGGATGCACGCTAATATTGTTGCTACACAGAGAAAAAAGGGGGGAAGCTGCCTCTGATTGAAGTTTACCTCGTAATTCTAAGACAACATCGTAGATGACAGTCTGACCCTGTGGGAGGAGTGGAGATATAAAAATTCAATGCAAAGTCCAGGGTGAATATGAAAGTAATAAGTGTGAGCAGTCAAGTGATGAGAAAGGAGATTGGTTTGCGGGCATCGCGTTAAGTGAAGAGAGACTTTGGAATTCACCCTCCTTTTTAAGATCTTGTTATAAAACAATTTTCTATTCATAATATAAAAAAGACAATTTATAATACCATTTTGTGCCCTCTGGCAGTAATGGACAAATAGACTGGATATCACATTATATCACACTCAATTTCTCTCTTCTGTAACAAATTAGATTCATTATGAAATTAAAAGTGGAAACTCAATATTGTTTTATTATTAAGCTGATTGCTTTGGATTCTTTTCTTTCCTCCCAAAATGAGCATAAGCCCATTCTTTTCCAATTCTTTGTGTAATCCACAAGGAGAAAATATTACAAATGTGTTCATGTCAAGCAATTACCCATGTATTTAAATGAATCTCTCTTCCTGTGCTCTTTGAAGTACCTTCATCTAATGGCCCCATGCTTCTAAATGCATTCATTACCTCAGGCTAGAGCTAACAGAGTAATTGCCTTACAGTTTTATAATGGCATTAGCACTCCAAGCTACATAACCTAGGCCCTCTTTTATTAACTGTGATAATATAAATACAACATCCATGTTAATCTAGTGCTTGAAGAATCACATTCAGCGCTGTTTTAGACCACTTCTCCTCATTGTTAGATATTTTTTATAACACATAATTTGTTATGGCTTCCTCTAATTTCTTCTCGGCAATAACGGAAAAACCGCCTCTAAATCTTAGGTGATCTGTCATCTGAGCAGCCCCATTTAAACAGTTGTTGAACACGAGACCTTTATGCAAAGCAAGGCAAACAATAGCAGAAATCTGTCACGCATTTGTCACAGAACAACAGAAATCATTTGAGGCCGTTAATTGTTTCAATTTAACATGGTGTGTTCTGATATGTCTCCATGACAAGAAAGCCAATTACACTTATGCTGGAGTAGTATTGAGATTTACATGGAAATGCCCTCAGAACACTATTCCGTGTTAATCGTATTCACAGCGTGAGTTGATACGCATGAAAGCGTCTCGTCAGAAGAAAACAAACTTCTTCCTTGATTGGGTGCAGCACTTCTCATCATCCTCGGATATGACTAGGTTGCCACTTAAGCATAGCCTTGCGAGTCAGCTTGGTTAGTTAAGACACCACGCGGTAAACGACAGATTAAGGATGAGAGGCAATATCGTTTTTTCTCCTCCTTTTTCCAAGCTGTCCTTATGTCACTGCTGCAAAGTACCATATGGACAAGGAGGGAGAGGACGTTTTACAGAGAATGAAACATGGCTTGTGAACGCGACAGTCTTAATTGCTTTAATTGTTGTTTAAAATTGAGAGCCATGTATGAGATCTTGAAATATGATAGAATAGATTATTGGTAATTATTAACTGCAGACAAAAAGAAAGAAAACCACTTTATCTCACTCAGCAAGAGAGAGAAAAATCTGTTCTGCCTGATGAGAACACATCAAGACAGCTGGTCCTCTCATTTAGTCTACCTGCCTCACGACAACCATAATTCTTTATTTGTATGCAAACTAGATGCATGCAACGTTGAGCATACACACCAATTTCAGAGGTAAATGCCCATTCTAAGAGCCACCCATCCGGTAACTTGGGGTGGATTAAGCGATATGTTTCTATAAGAGAGCATGGCATACGCTGGAAGTGGCTTCTACAGTGATTCATCTTGATAAATCAAGGGCTGTGGTAGATATGCTCCTCAGGATGAAAGGGCCCATACACACACTCCGTACACACTACATAGGCTGTGCCTTGGAAATGCAGGCCAAGTCTTGGAGGCCGCTGTTTGAAGGCGCGAAGGCTGTGTTTACATTCATTTACGGCAGCTGCCGTCTTAATCCCACACTGCTATTGCCAAGTGATGGAACACTTCAGACAAATTACCGAGGCCCGCAAAAGAAAACACAGCGAATGTGGGAAGAAAACAAGCACCATCTGAGATGTTTCTGGTGACAGATTTGCATTGCTTTTAACCAGGGTTCTAACAGCGCAGTCGACAAATCTCTGCTCTACAGCAGGTGACAACAAGCGAGCATTTTAAAAACACACGCAACAGCCATGTCTGCAACTTGCCTTTGTCAGATTAAATGCACTCTAAAAGGAGAAGAGGGTTTTCATAGAGCATATTGCCTTCTGTATTATAGAAAACAAAGAGAGCAGTCTGGTCGCTCGAGAGGGATTTAATTGTAAGTGCTGAATTCAAAGAGCAGATAAAGACACACAAACGGGCCAAACCCCACCTTGCTAAAAGCCTGAAACAGAGTGGGGGGAACAGGATCCGGGGCCAACTCATTTTCAGTGTTAAGAGCCAAAGCAACACAGCTAATCCGCATTGTCAAGCGGGGGCAAGCATGCAGACATGGATAAGACCACATCCTGAGCATCCGTGTCCCCAAGGCACAAGCACCCAGCTCTTGCTGGATGGGAAGTCATTTGTGAAGTCCTTTGCAACAGCCAGTCAAAGAGGTTAATTGAAAAATTCCTTAATGTCATTACAACAGAACTAGATTAACCCAGAGCTAATTCACTTTATTGTTCTGAAGAGAGGGGACTCGGCACTGAACTCCAGAGCAAACGTGAAGCCCAGAATCAGGGGTGAGGTGTTGTTTTTAAAGGACTATGCCAGTTTAATTAAGATAGGGAACATTATTCACTGCTCTGCATGGTTGGAAGCAGTAAAGTGGTAGTGCTGTATAAACGCAGCACTGGTGCCTCTTAAATCAGGGTGGCTTTTATTTAGGCGGTTGAATATGTAAACATTTCTAAAGCACTGCACGACACTGCTGTGTAATGTTGTTTTGGATATTGTTTGTTACTGCACGGACCACTGGGGTCTCAAACATATTCTGGTCTTAACATGTACTCTTCCTGTTTTCCTCATCAGGAGGTGCTACTGAAGAGGGCGGCTGATCTTGTTGAAGCTCTGTATGGAATGCCCCACAACAATCAGGTCTGTATCCACACAGCTGCTTCAGCGAATAAGAAAGCATTGAAAATATACTGACAGTATCACCAAAGGGTATTTTCACCACTATATCTGGAACAATGTAGGCTACATGTGTTAACCATACAGCCATGAACCATGCATCAAAGCGAAAGCACAGCTATAAGAAAAAACATAAATAACAAAACCTCTACCTTCTCTGTGCTTCTCAGGAGATCATTCTGAAGAGGGCAGCTGACATCGCCGAGGCCCTGTACAGCGTTCCCCGCAACCACAACCAGATCCCCTCTCTCGCTAACACAGCCTCCCACGGCATGATGGGAGTCAACTCCTTCAGCAGCCAGCTAGCAGTCAATGTGTCTGAGTCACAAGGGAATGACCAAGGTATGTGATTTAGGATATGGCTCCGTAACTCAGTGGTTCTCAAAAGTGGGGTCCAGGGACCCACTGGGGTCCTTGAGGGGATTCCAAGGGGTTTGCAGCAAAATTAAATAAAAAATATAGTAAATAGTTAAATTTCACTCTTTTTTTCTCATTAAAATAAAAAAATAGCTAAATTAGGTTTGTGAACACCGGGTTAACTGCCCCCATCCTCACCTATGATATAGGCAGTTCAAGGGCCTAATTAAGTGCCAAATTCTTATCGTATTAAACTGGCATCTGCAGTTTGTGCTGATATAAAAATGTTTGATTGCAGCAGTAACTTTCCATTATAATTTACTGTAATCAGCGAACATTTCCCTGGTAAGCACTGAAATGAATGAACTTCCCTTTCCATCTACCGCCCATGTTTTTCAGTGGGCTACAGCCGGAACACCAGCAGCGTGTCCCCCCGGGGCTACATCTCCAGCAGCACCCCGCAGCAGTCGAGCTACAACACCGTCAGCAACAGCATGAATGGCTACGGCAATGCCGGCATGAACCTGGGAGTGCCAAGCTCCCCTGGGTTCCTCAACGGATCCTCTGCCAACTCCCCATATGGAAGTGAGTAGCTTGCCACTATCGCAGGCTCTAGTAGCACTAAGCTGCTGCTGATTTAATTCCAGCTCCCACATTCGTTTTCACTTCTATGAATCACTACTGACAGGGTTATAACATTATTGATGGTGATAATATATTACTATTCATTCACAGGGGCTTGTTTAGTTTAAGTACTTCGGAGGACACACATGTAGCTCAGAGTAGAAGAAATATTCATTTTTATGTGTATTTCACCATATGCCACCTGTATTTGTTCAACCAGACAAGATGTTGATGGTAGGGGCCTGTGAGTACTGATCGTGTATCCCCCCTGGCAGTAATACTATCCCAGCCTTACCTTAACTGCCCTCTCCCTCTCCAGCACTACTCACAGCACGTTCTCACTTCCCTCCCACCCCCCTTCCTTTTCCCTCCCTATCGTCTCTGCAGTTAAACAAAAGAGCGCCTTCGCCCCTGTGGTCCGACCCCAGGCCTCCCCACCCCCCTCCTGCACCAGCGCCAACGGCAACGGACTGCAAGGTGAGCCCCCCTCACCCCCTCATCCCTTCCCTACGGACTACTGGTCAGATACCGCTGCTCAGGCCTCTGTCCGGTTTGGTGAGGGATTAATCATTACAAATATATGCATTTTGACAGGCCAATTTACACCTTTCAGTTCACACTCAAACACGCACACAGAACATGTCTTTGCACACACACACACACACACACAAGCGCCATCTCACGTCTGTGCAAACAACACACGCAAACATACATCCTTATTGCCCTTTCGTACAAATGATCCCCTCTGATGTCGCAGGAAAAGACCCTCCCAGAATTGTTTTAGTAATTATGTTTATTAGGTTTTGTGCATGTGTCATGACCAACATGATTGCTTTGAAAACAAGCTTAGCCGAAGTGTGTGCCCCAAGATTAATAACATTGGGCTTAATGAAGTGGGAAATTAAAGTTCATCTTGCTACACGTTCATACTTATTAATACATGTTGTGCAGAAATTAATGAGCAATGCCTTGCCATCATCTGCGCTGGCAAACTTAAAAGCATTTCAACCATGACTCTACAAATATACTCAGAGCAATATAATAATATATCATCCCAGCACTTCACTAGTTGCCTAATTGTTAAAACGTGTGAAATTCTGAATATATAAACTCTCAGGGTGAGGTACAGTTGCTAATGATATCCTAAGCAGATGGTCTTGGTAAGATAACGGAAGCTACCTTTGATCTTGCCTAATCTCTCTTAGATAATGACGCAGAGGCACGACTTGGGGAATGTGGAAATGTAGGACTAATGCGCTGTACAGTGTTGGATAGATGAGGGGAGGAAAGGAAGGAAATGAATCTGAGGGGAGTCTGAGGAGTGTCTAGTACTGTAGCATTGTGGCATTGTGGGAAGTGACCGTGTTGTTGCTCTGCCGTCACCACGGCCACATCTCCTGGGAGTCTGGGCCACTGTTTGCCATTACCCCAACGCCAGGAGAAATATCACACATAGCAAGACTGGCATGCTGGGGGCTGAAATGTCAGAGCAGGAGGGAGGTTTTCAAACTCTCCCCGTTAGGAGGACGTGCAGCAGCAGGCTGGCGGACACGGCAAACACTCACAGGCACATACGCAAACAGGCACATTAAGGCATACATTCAAGCACTTGTGCAGTGTCAGATGGCTGGACACACACACACACACACACACACACACACACACACGCATGCACTAGCACATAGGCACATGCATGCACACACACAGAATTAGATTTTATTTTATCAATGTTCATATTTATATCCATGCCTGTTTTAGCCCTATAAACTAATCGTATTCTTTCTGTCTCTGTTTTTTCCAGCCATGTCAGGCCTGGTTGTCCCTCCAATGTAAATGCACTTTCATCATCTCAAGCACCAGTCTACACACTACCACTTCACAGGACACCCCCTCAGCACACAGCAAAACTCTGGTGTAATGTATAGTCAACTGCTTGTTCTGTTTTTAAAGATGAAGAAGAAAAAAAAGAAAAGAAATGATTTCCCCCCTCTTCTAAATGACTTTTGCAAACCTGCAGAAAAAAGGATTTCATGAGGAACAATATTTTTTTTTCTGTGGGATTTTTTTTTTTTCCTGCATTTTATCACAAGAGGACACAGGATGATGAAGGGTTTATTTTGTATACTTGTCGGGTTGTGCTTCGGCCTTGGATATGTCCAATCAACCACGCATTCAATACTGGAAGGGACTCTGTGGACTCACCATCTGGTTGTAAAGTAAAAACACTGATGTACAGTACATTTGCCAATGAACTTCAGAAATTGTTTTTCTGTTTCAACTCTCTTTTAATAGATTCACAACAGTTGTGTGTCTTTATAATGTGACTTTTTGTATTTTTATGTGTGAGAAAAATACACAGGGGCCAAGACAGTTTGAATTTCAACTGGAAAATATATAAGATATATAATGTAGAAAATTGATCATAAAAGTACAACAAATACGCGTAAAATGGGTGGGGCTGGGTGGGTATGGTTGTATCATGTTTCATTCCTGCATTTTAACTTAAATTTTGTAATTTATTGTAGCTAGAACTCATCTTCAAAAGTAAAAAAAAATCCTCTTTGATTCAACAAGCACACTGACGTGTACAAAACACTGCTCTGTTGATGAATATGATGTACTTCCATGTCTAGAGCTTCCTTTTAAGCAAGTGTGTTTTGCCATGTTTTTCAACTTTTTTGCTAGCACTGTATATTAATGCATTCCTAGGCTACTGTGAAGTCTGTTTCTTGTTGATGAGGAGCAGTCTCCCCCTTCTAGCTCCAACTCCCTTATGTGTTTTATATGTGGTTAAAAATTGTAGACTATTGTGATATTGCCAAACTTGTGCTAAATATTTATACATCTGTCTTTTTCATGTTCTTTTAGATCAACAAAAAACATTTAAAAACAAAATTAAAATCCATTGAGAATGTAGGAGTATAGTAGTTCATTGTCATATTTCTGTTCAAATACACACTTGCGCTCACTGAGGGAAATTTTGTAACATATCAACTATAAATAATGTATTTATCTCTGAAATTTTGTATATTGCTTTTCATTATGTATGTATTAATCGTCATGCCCTTAATATAGTGATGCAGCACAGATAATTCAGCCAAGAACTGTTGCCTTCATTTGTTTTCTTTTTGTATTTGATGAAATGCAATGTGCATATATTTCATGTGTATCCTCAAAATTTGTGTTACTCCGTCAAGACTCTCTGTCCATTTTTTAAAGGGGAAGTCAAACTTCATTGTTTATTTTTATATTGATTTTAAATTATCTATACAGACCATTTTGGAGAAAACTTTGTTGGTTGTATTGTCAAATAAATTGTTTGTGACCCATATGATAGTTGTTAAGATCCAATAGAGACTAATGTGCATGAGGGACAACCTTGGAGATAAAAAAAACACTCCATTTGTGGTTGTATTTTTTTCTGTTTTGTAGAATGTATAGAAGTCATTTTTACTCACCACTTATGACTCTGCCACATAGCTTACATGTGTTTACAGGGAAGAAAATTTAAAAATGTCAACATTTGGAATGGAAACAGAAATGAATAAGTGATGTTTTATTAAAATTTTCAGTAAAAACACAATAGCTCCTCAACTGTGGACTTCTTCAGTTCAAAGTACAGTTTGGCTGGCAGACAAACTGACAATCAGGACAAAAGAAAAAGACAGTAGAAACTTCTGAGGACAAACCTGTGATTCGTCTGTAAGTTGTAGTGTTTAGACTTTGCCATAGAGATAATTGTTTGAAACCTGTGGAAAAGTGTAACATCCATAAAAGATGAAAACTGCTCTTTAGTCATATTCTTTCAGCAAAGCACTCT
The DNA here is from genome assembly GCF_014851395.1 of Micropterus salmoides. NCBI lineage: Eukaryota > Metazoa > Chordata > Actinopteri > Centrarchiformes > Centrarchidae > Micropterus > Micropterus salmoides. The sequence goes on from NW_024041373.1 coordinate 18,470,667, forward strand.
GACATTGTGACATATTCCTACTGGTCTTTGTATCAGCATATCCTGCATCTGTGGTGCTTCAAAGGTTCATTGTAGTCATTCATAAACAGTGCAAGCTTTTTATTCAAAGCACCCCAAATGGGGCTCATTCAAATCCCTCATTTCATTGCATTAAGCCACCTAGTTAATAAAGAATCAATACATTGAAAGAGCAAGGTTATCCTTTGTCTATAAGGGCTGGTATCGTTTTGAACCTCTTATAGTTTGAGCGCTGAAAGGGGGGCCACTGTGAAATCTATACTCATCAAGTGGGTCAAACAGAAGCATAGAAGTGTTTGAGGGAAGAATAGTGGTTCTTCTTAAAAACAACTGAGCATCTTATCTGGCATCCTGAGTGGCCGCGGAGAGCAGGTCACAAAATGTCAATTTCTCATCAAGGCAACATTGTCCGAGGCCACCTCTCCCTTTAATGCACAATTAAACGACTGCAACCTGAGCGGCAATCAGCATATCACAGCTTATTATGTCAACCGGCATGCAAGGATCTTGCGGCACGAGAGATAGTCCAGGAGCTGCTGATAGCGCAAAGGACAGATACACTCAAAAGAGCAATTTCATTTTCAGCTGCGATCGCCTTGTGCATCAAATCAGCCCCTCGATAATCCAACGTGTCTGATAACAACAGCCACACATCTGCTTCCTAACATTGCATTATCTGTTTCAGATACACATACACAGGTTTGGGCTTCGTGCTTACTGCTGTCTCTGTTTTTTAATGACAAAATGTTGCACAAACTGTATATTTATTTAGTCGTTCTGCCAAATGAAGGAAACCAAGGAAACTGTCTCTCATCACAGAAACAATAACCAACTGAGGGAAAAAAAGGCAAGGCACAATCCTGAGGGTAAAAGTACACTGAAAAAAAAAAACTCTGACAAGTTTGCTCAGTTGTTGCCAGTTTTAAGAGCTTGGAAGCCTGGCAGGCAGACTGGAGGTACAGTATATTGTCTCAGCAGGTTTCTCTGTATCCAACGACCAGCTACTAGCTCTGCCACACCACTCAATCATCGTGAGAGCCTCTTTATTGGAGAACTCTAATGGCCACCCTCCACCATGATCTTAATGTGTGCATTAAATATTTATAAATCCTGGGTCAATAATGCCCCATAACCAGAGCCTGACAGACCCCCACCGTACCATGTGGCTGCCTCCCTCTCAAACACAGGCAAAGGTCAAGGGGTCACGCAATCAAAAGAGAGCGAGGCTCGCTACATCCATATGTTGCCACTCTTATCAAGACTTTCCTCAGTACTGGTTATCTGTCAAAGGAAAGAAATATTGAAAGCAATATCGATCTTAACTAGCCTTGTGCTGCCGAGGGCCACGCTTCAAACATCTGCTCATGCATTGTTATATTTCAAAAAAACCCTTCTCTCAGTAATATAAGCCTGTGCAGTAATATTGAACATCTCTGTCTGATGCAGGTTGTCTGGGCATGACGAATGGCCGCGTTATTAACAAGCATCAGCCAAGATTTGTATTTGTTGATATACGCGCCAAATATTTCTTAATTAGCACTGGGTTAATTGTGTAGCCTGGCATCTATGTGGGTGACTCAGTGTTTTTTTTTTTTTACGTGACCATATCCAGGCTGCGCTCCTGTGCTGTTCAGGTGAAAGATTGTGCTCTGGTGATAGCGCACACAAAAGAGCGGCCGGACAATGAGCCAGTCAATGGAGAGCTCCAGTTGAAAGAGCCACAATGGCCGTGCATGCTGGGAATTGGGCTGGATGATATAAAGGAATGAAACCTTCATTGAGGCCATGGAGGACAAGCATTCAGAAAAGAGGTTTTGTTTGCTCTTTATCAATCTGCCGTTTCCCATGAGAAAAAACAATTCAAACTGACCTTAAAAAGAGAATATTACCTTACGCATCCACTCCCTACGTAACTCTTATTGATGGGCTTATACATTCACTTTTAATGGATGTGATAATACCTTTGTTCCAGTATGTGTACAGTATCAAGTCAGGCCATAAAACTAAAAGGTGGGAGACAGTTTATGTTCTCTACTGGATAGGCAGTGCTGAGAAGTACTTTTTAAGGATTTGCTCTTAGACAGACAGGATTTGTGTAAACGCTGAGTGATGTGTTTTTGTGAAGGAAAAAAAAACAGCGACTGCAACTCTCGTGAAGTTTTGAAGTACATAAGTGGGATACAGCTGTGACTGTGACTCATAAAAGCTGCACGACTAGAGATCATAACTTTAAGATGACAATGAATCAAAATAGGGAGTGTGACCTTTTTTGAACAATTCCACATTTGCATTGAAACAGGGAATCTGACCCTTTTTTCATTTTTTTCTTTTTTAACAGTCCCACATTAGCAACGTCTCCTGTCTGTGAATCGGTACATCAGATAAGACACTGCTCCCATGCTACTATACACTGGGAGTCAGCTTTGCAAGGAAAACTCTAGATCATCGCAAAGATTTCCACTTCACTCACTGCAGTCAAGGGGAGATGAGCAAAGTATCCCAGTGCTTCAAAATCCATTAAACTTGTATTTGGGTGTCATTTGATACTTCATCAATGTTTCAGTGCATTTCAAACCCACAAATGCAGGATTTACCCCTGGTAGAAATACAGTATTCACTATATTTTCCTTCTATGAACTTCACTTAGACCAAAAATTACACTTTAAAGATTGCCTGGTCAGGGAGTGTTAGGCTACGGTGATAAAATAATATCACTGAACTGTATTTTCTGCCACAGTCTCCACATAGAGCTCCTTTCATAGCACCCTTCTGTAGTGCTTTGTCCAGTAGTTCTGGATATGATATCATCTATTAATAATGTATTGGCAATGGATTACATAAAAAGGGACCAGAAATAACATCCAATATTCATGCCCCCTGAGCTTGACTGTGTCCAATCCGTTTGGCCCATAAAACCTTAGCCCCATTTCCATATCCGCTGTGGGTCACGATAGGTCTGCCTCACAAAGGCTTACAGAACAGCTCAACTCAGGAAAAGGGCAGTAAAAATTGGGTGGATTTCTGAACCCTTATGAAACAGCCCCCCTTTGGAAAAAAAGTGAAAAAGCCCTTTTCCGATTTCAGCGCCTGTGAAAAACCTGGTACTGTATTTCCCTCTTTAATTGTGCCACTTGAGAAATTGACGTGCCTCTGAAACATGGCATGAATCTCACAGTTATTGCAGTCCCCTTGGCAGGGAATGTTGATACAACATCTGCATGCTATAGAAAGTAATGGAAGTAGCAGAGGTGGCAGCTGCAACTCTACAGGAAGTGTGCCATTTTCAGGCAGTGCTGCTGTGAGAACCGCTAACTGCCAGCCTGGTCTTGCAGGCAGCTCTGATTGCCAGGACACTATGACAAACACGCAGGGGCTGGGAGTGTTGCATCCTGGGGGATGACAGCTTCTGTTTGATTGTCAATAAGGCTCATTAGCAGAAAAAATGGAGAATGCGAAAAGAGATTAAATGGCTTGAGACAGGGTCCCCCTCATGTTTCATTAGAGGGAATTTATCAGAGCCTTTATTTCATCAATTCCACAAAAAAAAAAGAACATCACTTATTGCCTCCCCCCAAAAGGCAAAGCTACATTCATATTTATAAAAATATATACATTCCAGATATAATAATGAAATAGTTATTTCATCAAAACAGATCCAACAAGTGCTAATCAAGCCCTTTAAACATCATCCACACCTTACATAAACCCCTATCCTCCTGCTCCGAGCGACTCTCATCTTAAGAACAGTGGCGGATGTTTCCCTCCATCTTAGGGAGGAACGGCCAACAAAGCAGCGTGTAAGGGCCTTTCCCTGAAGAGTCCTTGTCACGCCGCGCCAAACCTCTGTGATTATCGTTGTTTTTGCAGAGAGTGTCCATGCCTGCCAATACCGCTGTTCCATAAATGAATTTGGCCCCTCGTCAACGAATTACCTAACACGCAGAACTGTGTATGTGTCACATCCAATTCCAACTCACCGGCTTTGGTGGTGTGTGTCAGCTGGAGGACTTAATCATCAATCGTCAATCATAATAAGCGAAGCACATTGATAGGGCTCCTCTTTTTTCTTTCTCCTACATAGTTAAATAAAGTGTAAAGGGAGAAGTTAAAACTGACCTTGTTAAATTGGGACCACAATTTATATTCCTAATTTAGTGTATGGATTAATTAGTCTTGTGTGTGTGTGTGTATCAGTTTCCATGTGGCGGAGCTTAGGAGCTATATCCGCTTTCATAAGGAAACTCTGGAATGATATCTGTCAGGCCAATCTTGATGTTTTTGCTTAGAACTGGCTTTGCATGTTTTTAGCGGCACATTTTTAATTAATGCTTAATTGGACAATTTATTGAGAGGACTTTTCCAGCATTAGGATCTAATCAATAACCCCTATCTCACATCATACAAAATTAATCACTATGACCTGCTATCAGGCCTTAATGCAAGCATACACACACATACACACATGTAACATGCTAACTGGCAAAGCAGGCATTTTGCACAAGGCTGAGGAATCTGGCTCATATTTTCCCTCTCCCTGATCCAATCCACTCCTCTCCCCCGTCATATAGATCGGAGTCTGCGGGGGCCAGAGGCGCTGACAGAGCCCAGATGCTCCCAGTCTGTCTGGGGGACTGGGGAGACTGGTGCCATGGGGTCCTGGAGCCTCTGAAGTGCCGCCCCTCCGTCAACATGACCAAGGCTAGACCTGCACTTTCTCCAGGCTGAGACACTCTCCTTACCATGCTGACAACTGCGCTGCATAGTCACAGATTGATACATGCAGGGATACAGGCACCCGCTCTCACGTTATGTATGGCCGTTCATCAGCCGTTCCTAATTAAAGACCCCCAGACCAACACTTGAGTTCATAAGGTTACAATGACACACTGATACAAGGTTACTAACATGCACACACTCGCGTGCTGATACCTCTCAGAGTTTCTTTTACTTTCTCATTTAATCCTGCTCTATCTCATCACCACTGTCCTAAACTTGCTCATGTGGAGGGGGATCTCTTTGTTCTAAAGAAACAAAACAAAACCCAAAAAAAAGGCACCATACAAATCCTCTATCGTCCCGCTTTCTCTCTCAAAACACAAAGATCATTACAAGAGCATCAAAGTATGCCGTGTTTGAAATGATATTTCTCTTTGTAGTTGTGGCGTAGCGTGGAGTGTGTTGGTATTAGATGCTGCTGTGGCAGCTGTCGTGGCTGGCTGCGTGGTGCCTCGATGTCAGGGCCTCCGAGGCCAGGCTGTCCCAGCAGACAGACAAGAGGGGGAGGAAACCCGATAGTGCAGCCAAGCCCCAGTCTAATGTCTGTCTATCCAGCTATCTATCCCCGTGTCTATCTGTCTGACTGACTGTTGGACACTGCCTATCTGCATGCCGGATACTCCTCTGGCTTCCCAGCAGCAGTGCACCCCTTGCAGCTGAGTTAATATGTTCCAAAAAGTTTCGCTCTTATTTTTATTTTTATTTTAAGCGTACAAACTTCTTAGTAAGAATAAAAGCAGCTATTTATGAATCACTAATGTGGCTGCAGGATTAACTTCTGCAGGGTCCCTACTAAGCTTGCGACTTGTAGCGAGGGGTGCAGGTTGCGATAACAGTAGAATTATGACCTGACATGTATGAAGAACAAGAGATGGAAGCACAGAGTGTGTTTGTATTTGATGTGGGGGCAGAAAATTGTTCTATAATGAGGAGGGGTGCCAGAATATGAGATGGGAAGTGGGGAGTTGGAGACAGGATATAAGTTATGAGAAGGAAACTAATGTTAGGAAATGCAGAGGTGGTTGTTGTTGTGGCTGTATAAGCTAAAATGTATCTTACTACTATCAGCCATGATTAATACCGCCCGGCCAGGTCAAAACCCTGCACTAAAGCTGCGAATGCCACCAACCATATCCTCGCTCTTTCTGGGGCTCAAATGAGTGTGTGTCGTATGTGAGAGGAGAGTGTGTGTGTGTGTGAGGGGGTTAATAAATGTTGAATCAAACGCCGCACGAGACACTCACACTCCTTAAGGGTTGCCCATTAGCGGTGTGTGGGTGCATGGGGAGTTTATCAGTGTCTGGGTGATTTATGAAGTCAGACTCAATATCATCCACTTCACCCACACACATATGGACATACACATGTGCACACACCAACACGCGTGGCCACATGATCTCACACACACACTCGCACGCACGAGCATGCAGCACATGCACTCATGTAGTCTCTCTCTCTCTGAAATGGAGGCAGATATTAGGCCAAAATTAAAGGTTTCACAGAGATTAACAGTGCGGATGATGAGATCGTCTCAACCTCTTTTAATCTAATTCCTTTTTATCTCGGAGCCAGCATGAGACGGAAGTGGTACATGGTGAAAATACAACCACAAAATAATACAGACATAATAACATTGCTGCTAATACTGATAAATACTAAAACGCCATGAAATGGTAAAATAAAATGGAGAAAATAAAAAGGTGTGAATTATTTTACAGACATTCCTCGGGTACCTCAGCAATTACACGGCCAATTACTGGCAGCATGGCTGAAGCTTTGATGCTGGACTTGTTTTTTAACATCAACCACAGAACTCTACAGACATCAGTATCTCTCGTTGCTAAATTCATAGCATTCCTTAGAATTTACTTAGCCACAAGCAAAAAAGGAGGGTGCTTACAGTGCACTTCAGAGTGCGCCTGGCTTAAATGGGACCCCTTGTGGCTGTGTCACAGCTCCCTTCGTTAGGGGGCTGACTGTAGCCTGTAGTCACCACAGGCATCATTAGCCCTGTGTGAAACCACAGACTGAGTCTCATTCTTCATCTGCCTGTCTGCTGCCTCAACATCTACGCTGCGATGGTACTCCAATGGCAGAGTAAGTGAGTCCAGCAGCATGGCAAGACAGCTGCAAGGAGCTGATCGGATAAGGAATTCAAAAATGCAGCAAAGTTCAAATGTATTCAGTGAGTGGGCCACTTGAATTGGTTCTGTAAAGGTTAGAGCTGAGGTTATTTTTGGAGGGTGGATTATTAGGCTACCTGGGCTGAGGAGAAGAGGAATAACTATGGGCAAGGCAGGGTCACACTGGGGCTGCACTAGACAGTTAGGAGAATCAAGAATTTAGGTGGGAAAAAGACTAAACTGTCAATGTTACAACAGATCACTGTGAGGAAATGTGGAAAATACAAGTACAGGACATATTCAGTTAAAGCAACTGCTTTTTCTAAACACGCACCACCACTGCTGCCCTCTCCATATGATCGTTTTAAAGAAATAATAATTCTTCCCAGAGGGATTACACGGGGTTGTGATGAAAAATAACATAAGATATAAACATTTAAGTTGGAGATTAAATGTGCATGATGAGTTTCAAGGTTGAAATGTTGATTTCTGTTTCCCGTTCTGTACTGCCCTCTAATGGAAAACGCTACTCAGAAATAAAAAAGGGAACTCTAACATACAGAGAGCTGCAGCGAGGAGAGAAGACATAGAGCATAATTAATTATGAGCTGAACTGAGAGAACGCTACGTGAAATCAATTTTTAAATTAAATACAATTAATATGATGAAAAGGTAGGATTTGTCATTTTGAGATGCATTTATTTAAACATGTCTAATGTAACAAAAGTACAGTATATAATGCGTAAGACATCTCCACTCTAGGTGGATTATAAGGCAAGAGCAAACAATGAGATCTAAATGAAGACAAAACAAATGCTCCACTACAAAGCTTTGTAGCAGTAAAATTCAGAGCCTTTATCACTGGATGTTGAACAAAGCATTCACTTGGCAGGAAATTAAAAAACCAACGAGAGGTACAAAGACTAATTCTGCTCAGGAAAAAAAAACAACAACAACAACAATGCAAGAGACATATTTTTAAGGGAATAATAATTCTTTAGAAAAACCATTCCAGCACTATCTGGCAAACGCAACGGAGACCCACGGGAGCATATGTTTGTAATTCCTACTGTTCTCTGTTTAAGTTATTTTTGTACATTCTAATTCTGCAACAACTCTGTATCACATTAACTATGCAGCATCTCTATTCTTAGATTTTAAAAAAGGAGGATAAACTGAATATCTACAAGTAACTCCAGTTGTTCCACAGTGTGTGCCAAGCACGCTAAACTTTATGGCCCTGTTTTGTGTTCTTAAAAAAAATTCTTTGTGTGTGTGTGTGTGTACTGAATGAAGGACAGTTGGCCTCTGTTATGCTTTAGCCTTCCCCTCTCTGCCTCTCATGGGTGAGCAGCCATTGTTTGAGATGGTCGCCCTTGCCGCTCATGTACGGCCCACTCTGTCCACTGCTAGAAATGACTCGGTGGCAGGGGATGAGGAGAGGAACCTGGCACACACAAACAGAGAGAGAAAATTCAATTCTGAGGAAATAAACACACTTATTATGCAAGAACATTTTGACATGGAAACAGAGACACTTTTATCTTTATAAATTCAGTAAAACCATATTTTCAGTGTACAAGTTTTAAACTTTAAAAAATATCCATGAAGGATCATTACTGTTACCCCAAAACTATGATGGGTTAGTAAAAAAACTAATATTTGAGAAGAGGATCGGAGCTTAAAAAATCAACTGCTTTCTTTTTCTCAGGTTGACATTTATTGTCGCAGCAACACAACAGTTGGAGCTGTTGATAGTAGATATGTATTATGTATTAAAGGAACTCTGATTTACCACATAAACGGTTTGACTTAAAAGTAACCAACATGCAGAAAATATGAATCTGCACCTTCTTTTTTTTTTTTGCTTTTATATGTTCATGCACTGCATGAAAACAAAGTGCCACACCAGAAATGTCTGGTTTGATCCTGCACAAATCCACATTCAGGGTGATGGCTCAGTCTTTGGGTATAAATGTTTTTTACTCTTTAATAGTGTAAAGCAAAGAAGCAATCAAAAATTAATGGGCAAAAACACCAGCAGGATGAATATTCAATCGAGAGGGTGTCAACATTAAGATCTGATAACCCTGTGATCATTAAAAAGAGGAAGTCGGTGGAGCGTTTACTCTTGTTGCAGACGACTGCCAGGGGGGTCCCGAGTTCTTTGTAAACTAAATGGCTGGAGAAAGATTAAACAAGCAAGCCTAAAACACTTCGATCATTGTGAATTCAGAACAAGAAGAGTGGCAATGGTTGGAGTGAATCACAGCAATTATTTCTTTTAAAATATTCTTAATGTTGCCCTCATTTTGTTCTCGTTATACTAAATAGGAAAAACATCACAACTGCTGCTGCATTGTGACTGTTTTCCTCCAATTTAACCAATTTATCCTGACATGATGGCTGCTCCGCAAGCCCTTTATATAAAAGTAGGACATGCTGTGTGTTTCAGTTCAAATCCATCATTAAACCCGCTCCCATATCAACAGCAATAAAACTTTCCGAGCCCCAGATTAACCTTGCAGACAGAGAAATACTGCTCGAGTATTCCGATCAATACTGTTCCCCGGGTTTGGAGGGAGAGCAGGGTACCCTCAAGGCCTTCGGATCTGCCTCTTCACTTGGGGGGAAAAGAGCACTACACCAGGCTTATCAATACTCAAATCCTGGTGAAGAAGAAGTGCCACAGAGAGGCGAGGATCGATTGAGCACACTGAGCTTTTCACAGCTGAAGCCTGAGTGAAGCAGCGCTACTGACAAGTAATTGACACTGACAATCTGACTCTGGATCTGTATCAGGAGCTGAGGGCTCAGGCTCCCAGCCTCCCTGACGAAAGGAAAGAAATGTCTGTAAAACATGAGACTGAGAGGTATTGTACAGCCATCCAGAAGCAATGCCATTGGCTAATGTAACATATAAAGTATATAAAGAAAGTAGTTAAAACACACACAAGCAATTTTTTATGGTTTATTAGCATTTGTTCTGTTTGAAATTTGTTTTTGTTTAAATCATAAATTACTTTTCTTCCTACTTGAATAACAAAAACAGAGTCAGACAAAAAAAAACACTGTACTAAGATGAGGATGTACACAAGCAATTTCTCAGCACATATGAGGAAGAACATCTCACTGGCTGCATTTCTGCACAAGTGTTCTCTGCCTCACAGAGCACACCGGTGGTGCCCACAGCACTACATGGGCAGAGCTAAACGGGCTTTGATCAAAGGGTTTGATCAAAAGAAGACACACCACTTGCCCTCTAGCCCTCCATTCTGTACACAGTGGATTCATGGGCAAAATGATGCGGGCCAGGTTTCCTACCAGAATTGGAGATTTGCAGCGAACATCTACAGTAAAGACTAGAGAGAACGGGAACAAAAGGTGTGGGCTTAAAATTGTGCTGTAGGTAGACTTTTACTTCTCAGCTGTTCCCAGAGGGAGGCGTTTACTTCGCCCATTGCACATATTCAAACACACCTACGGTTTAGATTACATATCCTGCATCAGAAAGACTTCTTAGAAATAATTTTATTGGAAATTTCTCGTGAAGTACACAAGTACTTTTTTCTTAAGTAGTGCCTCTTCAAAAAATTGAAACAAACCCGATGGGCTGAAAATCATTCTATATATCATCGTGTTTTTTGATCATATACGTTTAAATGTACCAACAGTGTAGTTTACATATCATATCGATTTATGAATTTCCATATTTGCTTATTCAGCTATTAACACATTCACCATTTAATTTTTTCATTTAACCTTTTTCAAAAGTCTTTTATGCAATTACAGCATAAAATATTGATGTAAATCCTTTAAACCCATTGAATTCATATGTGTTTCACATTATCCAAATGACACTTTCAATTTCATTTGAGTCGTATGTGACCATTATCTTTATTATTGATTAATGTGATGATTATTTTCTCGATTAATTGTTAAGTCTATAATGGAAAATAGCCATCACAGTTTCCAAGGTGACGTTTTCAAATGTCTTGTTTTTATACAACCAACAGTCCAAAATGATATTCAGTTTGCAGTGAGATAAAACACAGAAAAGCAGCAAACCCTCACATTTGATTAGAGTTTAGGCTTTTAAAAGGTGACTGATTAACAGATTATTAAAATAGTTGTAGATTAATATATTCTAGTCCCATCAATTAACTGACTAATCGTTGCAGCACTATATTTAATTCTGTAAGTGATGTCAGTACATTACCCATATAAAATGACTAACTATTTACTATTGGGAGCTTTAGTGTTGGTCCACTTGACAACAACATACACGATCTGATGCAGTTAATTAAAATCTAATAACAAACATAAAAACAATTACTTTTCCTATTTGACTAAATAAAGTAAGTAAGAGAGAAGCCTGTCAATCAATGTCAGTCACACTCACCGGGTTCCTCCTCATGGCCCCTCCCACCGCCCGCACCGCTCTGGGGTTTCCCACCATCTCAGCGAGGCGTTTGTACGAGACCGTCTCTCCAAACTTCACATCCCTCAGAAGTACCTGCAACACGCGGCTGGTGAACGCATCTTTGCCACAAAGAAGAGGACAGAGAAGAGCGGGAGACAGAAGGAGAGAACAGAGGAAGCGAAACATTCTCATTTAATAAATCAAACTCAGACAGCTGACTGGGAGGGTGATGACAATATAACAACAGTTATCCACAACCAAGATTTTACTCCTTTAAAATAAACTAGTGTTCTGAATTTGAATCAAAAGTTTGAGGCATCCCTACAGTTTGATCGTCTTAGTTTTTCATAATGTCCAACCACATGAGGTCCGGTTCGTCTTCAAAAGGGCTCTGTATGACTCCCTTTTTTCTTTGCAATACTCATTAAGCAACTAAATACATCGAAGTCCCTCAATTTGACCTTAGAACTAGTATCAACACGCTACAGGAGCAGATGTGAGAAAATTATTTCTATGGCAGAAAAATCTAGGTTATGCTTTGAAAGGTCACAGCTAAAATTAAAAAAGTTCGCTCCTTCATTTAAAAGGATTAAGAGAGGCCAAAAAGACTGCAAATCTGCTCCAGATTTTTAATAATAATAATTTGAATGTTGCACACCATTTGTGGCAGTGGGATGACTTTGAGGTTAATCAGACCAATTTGTCCTTTTAATTGCTTTCTATTCAGAGTAGATTCATTATATCATCTTCACTTAAATGGCGGAATTCTTCAAATCATCCGCAGCTTAACCGACCACATTAACGGCTTTGATTTCATTAGCACTTTAGCAGTAGCATTATCTTTTTTTTTCTGGATTACCAGGCAGTGACTGAGAGGCATGTTTGTCTAGCTCTGATTGCTAAAGTATGTGAAGCATCTCCAAACCTTAAGACGTTGAAGCACCGAGCTTGTGTAGCAAGCGAACAACACTTCTCTTTGCACGGAGAACAAGATGGGGAACAATAGTCTCGTTATCAAGACGGGGGGTGACATTCTTCTAGTATATACATGTACTCAGTCATGAAAATTCAATTAGTGATCTCCCATTCTCTCTCATTTATATGGTCTAAGAGAGCACATGACAAGTGATCTATGAGAAATCCCTCTAAATTGGCATTGTGTGAAAACATGTCACACCCCTGTCTCTCTTCTACAGAGTGAACATCCTTTGCTCCCCAGGCTCCCTCGCTACCTTATAGTCACTCTCCGCTACACAAAGCCACGCGAACAAGGCAATTTGCCTAAACTGGGGGGAATAAGTGTAAAACCTAAAGGGGATATATTTGATTGATGCGCACCCATGTGAGTTCTTTGTCTTGAACAAGGCCCGTAGGTACTGTTTAATAATTTTTCAGGTAATAATCACGCTGTCAACGAGATGACGGGTTCTTACGCAGACAGACTTAATGTTATGAGGAGAGGAGATACACCCTTGAAATTTCTTTTTATGCATTATTCTCCCTCATAAAGCTCGGATTTGGCCATATGATGTGCGTGGTACATATTGATATCGCTTTGTCACTGGTGGGTAGATGACAACTTGCCCAGACTATGGCTATGACAAATCCCAGTTGATGCAAACGTTATTGACAAACAACCAAAGTCACTGTCACGCCAGCAGACACTGCTGATCACTTTCGCCTACAAGCAGACCGAGCAACAAGCTACAGGGCTGTTTACACCTTTTATAAATCCTGAGCAGTTCTTTTCCTGGAAGGTTTCACACTCAGTTTTTGTCCAAAACTGTTGGAGATGAGCTTTTATCTGCTGCTGTAGAGGTTAAAGAACTTTGCCCTCATCAGTGTTAGCGACAGAGACTTCATGCGGGTCACTCGGGGTGACCAGCAATGATTTGGAGCGCAGTCCCCTAGCCCCATACTTCATAAAAAGCCTAATACGGTGTGTCTGGGGTCAGGACCCTCTTTAGATCGGGGTGCAGTGATGTCAATTGTTTAAATAAAAGTTGAGAGGAACCACTTACATGTTTACAGACATCCCATAATTATGTCACAGGCCATTACCTACACCACAAGGCCAGGTGATAGGGCCACTGCAGAGGCAGAGACAGATTGAGCCATAGTAAAATCGAACAGATCTAAGGATTATGAACATATTGACATATATGATTGATTTGCTCATAATTTTGTTTATGAGAGCAATTTTGAAAAAACAACAACAATAAACTGAATTCCATCGGGCCTGCTAATGATAGATTTGGAGAGATGACTTCCAGCTGACAGTCCCCTCATACATGGCTGTGACAATAAAAAGACAATAGTGGAAATGGAGCTACCTCATTATCCTTTGTGTCTAATAGGAGGGAAGACTTTGACTCCCAGTCAAAGTGTCTCTTGAGTCTTGAGGGATCCATACTTTTGAAGGCTGACGGGGTGCTGATGATTCTCTGATTATTCGATATTCTGAAAACGTTCATTTCCCTAATTCCTCTCCACATCACAGGGGCGAGTCCTGGTGAGTGTCTCATCTCGCCCTGCGCTGTGCACAGGGGGAGGTTCAGGCTCCTGCAGGAACACAGTCATTTGGGCTTTGAAGAGCGCCCTTCCCCCCCTTTGCCAGGCCCCCTCCCTGCATATTCCCTGTGCCGCTTACTGAGACTAAGATCCTCTCGTCTGTTACATATGGATGTATAATTAATGAGATAAGAATATGCATCGTTTTAAGAACTCATGGTGGTGTCTGTGTTTTTTGAGGGGGGGGCAAATGTAAGTGCACGCACGCACAAACATGCACAAGCCCTCTGAGCAGGACACACGCACGCATTCGCCATTCCTCTACCTCTGACAACCAAACTTGTGTGTGATGTTGCGCATGACAATCAGTCAGACAGTATAGAAAACTGCACCTCGCATCTCCTTTCATGTCACCTCTGTTGCTCAGGTATATCATGACAGCTAATATGAAAAGTGGCTTGTTTTGTCAGAAATGTGTAAATAAACATGGCAACACTTCAAGTGAAGGTCACAACTCAATATTACATGACAAGTGCAGCGAGAGCGCTGTCGCGTTCGGGTTCTCCCACAAGATAACTGAGCAAACAAAAGTTGGTTGTCACAGATTGTAATGACCTGATTAAACTTGTATTTTTTTCACAGGCAGGCAGCCCCTGCATGACTTGATCTGGTAAGAATTTGTACAGCAGTAAGGCAAAAACTAATCCTTATTATTTGTGAATCAACAAGCAAAAAAAAAAAGGAAAACTGCTATTTTTCCTCCCTCAAAAGACAAATACTCTTGATGCTTACATTTAACATTTTTAAACTGGCATGGCCTATGGTTCTGACTACTGAGAGCAATCCAAGCCTAAACCCTGTATTTACTGAGCCCCAAAACAACAGGCGAGGGAGAGAGGTGGAACACAGCACAATCACCTATTCAGATCAGGTACTAATGAAGAATTCCATCTATCCTGAAATTTAATTAAAACCCCAAAGACTTCAGATGAGATGCGATTTGAAAGAGCCTGGGGCTGGTACACAAGCACTTGGTGGCGAAGGGAATCACACTGAAAGTTGATATCGTAATTGGTCCTGATGTATTTCTGCATTGCCTTTGCCGGAGCGTGGGACTCATAGCAGTATACAGGGTCTCGATGGAGTACCTGCTCATTGAAAATGCCATCACTCAAGCACTGCAGATCTGCATGAAATTAGAGAGCAACTAAGGCCTGATTGCAGGGGAAGAGAGGCACAATTGTTAAATGCATATATTAGAGTTTTTTTCTCCCTATGTAGGTGTGCTTCTGGGTCTAAATGAGTGCTTATGAAAATCTTTAAGTTTGAATGCAATGAGCGTCTCAGTGTGACAAAGAAATAATCTGTAATTGTTTTTTCAAAAATGGCATGGGTGCGATAAGTTTATGATTTCAAAAATGAGTTGTCAGGCTGAAAGTGTTGTTTGTTTCCTCGAAACAAAAAACGCCAGGGATAATTAATTCCTCGTTTTGTTCCTCTGCGCCCTCAATCATTCGCTCTCCAGTCACAACTACTGATTGAAAGGACGCTAATTGTCCATTTTTTGGGGTGCTTTCATTTTACTCGCCCTAGGTGACTGGTCAAGCCAACAATAAGCTCATTCAAACTTTACCACCATTCACATGTTGTCATTGAAAAAAATAAAGCTTCCTGTCTGAAAATGTCAAGAGTGGAATTCGATCAGTTTCAAAGAATGTGCCAAGAATCATGGAAAAGCTTGCCAAGACTAACACGCGTGGTAAGAGCTGCCACAGATTACTGAACCAAGTTACAGCTCTGTGTTCTGTTCTCTCTCCTTCGCTCACCCACTCACTCGCTTTTCCTCTGCTCTCGCTCCCTCACTCGCTCTCTCTCTCTCTCAGCCATAAAATACTTCATTATAACACAGTGAGCCAGTGAGTGTAAGTGATGTAACTGACAATTAAGAGTGAAAGCCTGATCCCAGTCATGGCTCTGCAAATATTTATCCATGACAGACCTCCTTGCAGGGCGGGGTGGTGAAAGGCAGGGAGCGGGAGACTCCCAGTGGTCTGCGGCTCACTGAAGTACGCCTGGAGCCATTCAATGCAGCGCTGCAACTCGGGGCTCATTTCTGCCGGGCTATCGTTGACCACACAGCTCAGGAGGGCCTCGCTGCTCCTGTGAGGGATATAAGGCAGGATGGGGAGTTGAGGTGGGGATCAGAGGAGCAATCATAATACCCAATTCTTTGTTGAATAGTGCTAAAATATGTCACAAGAGTGTAAGAACGTGCCATGGGTGACACAGATGCAAGATGACATAATTTGCTGAGTGAAACTAAAGTTGTTAATCAAGATGTGTTCTTCTCAAGTTTTGAATTTCACAGGTGCTCTTGTCACTGGGCTGTGACAAATAACAGAGCTGTGAAAGACAGAAAGCTAGAGAAAATATAAAGACGGTGGATATATATTTATATGAAGTGCAGCATGATAGAGTATTAAAGAAAACATTGTCAGATCATAAGGAATGGTGCTAACAGTTTATTTCAAACAACTTTAAAGAAGCAGAACCAGTTTCCAAAAAAAAAAAAAAAAAAAAAGAGTTTTCAAAAGTCTTGCAGCTGTTTTACGGAAAAAAGTTAAGAGCACAGCGTTAACAACAGTTTCAACTCTGCTTGGGTCTAGTTTATAGTTCATGACAAGAATAAATGGATTTTTTTTGGCCAGAGCGGTGCTGGCCAGCAAAGCGCTGCACTTGGACGTGCATCTTAGCATGAGTAGATGCTTGGAGGAATTTGCCGATGGTTGAGTTGGCATCACTTAACAGCTGAATTTCTCTCCGCTGCTGACCACCCCCCAGGTCAATGCAAGCAGACTGACCCATATTTGACACTTAAAGACCCTACTGGGAAGGTCCTCTCTTAGCATGTGCATTACTGCAAAGTGGACCTCAAGCTGTGTTGTGGATCTAAAGCAGGCCGCCAATTCCATTAACTGGTGTACAGGACTTATAAATAAATAATATCACCATTTAAGTGCCCCTTTTTCAAAATTGGCTTATCCTGTATGGTATTAATAATAGACATTTACTTTGTTAAACACACAGACCGTCTCTCTCTTGCCTGCCGTAACAACACGGCCCTAAAGTGTTTTTACACTTCTGCAGGTCACAGTTTGAGCAACGTTTTATATTGGACACGTGAAGCTGAGGTTTACTGGAGTGTTATGACTGAGCAGGTCAGTTTTCAGGGAACCGCTCTGCCTGCTAGTTTGTGGCTGTGTGATGAAAATCTCCTGGGTGCTGTTTAACAGTGGGTGTAAATACAGTAAAATGTGTAAATACTCTCATTTCTAAATAAACCACACAGCAGTTTATAGTTGAGTGGTGAAAACTCGGAAACCCACCGGCGGGTCCTGTGCTGAGACCCACTCAAACAATGGCCATGGCTCATGGCAATCTCTGTCGGCATGGGTGAGTGCCCAGCCAGCCTCTACTTGTCATTGTCTCTCCTTTCTATCCCTCCCCTCCCTACCACCCCTTCCTCCCCCGCCAGTTCTCCCTCCTCATTTCCCCCTCTCTATTTCTCTATCCTCCCACTCCAGCTCTTTTGGCTCCCCACCACCTACACCCCCAGACCCACCACCACCATCCCCCTACCTCTCTTTCTCTTAGCAAGGATCTTCAGGCCACTGTTCCTTCTCTACAGCCCCCCCCCACCCCCACCCCAACCCCCAGCGTGCCTCCTCCCACCACCACCTCCTCCCATAACCACCACCACCTCCTCTACCCCTCCACAGCCCCTCTTTCTCTCTGAGAGGATGTTCCAGCCGCTGCACACTGACAGCTTGGGGATATTGTGTGTGGAAATGTTCCTGTTGGACCCGCAGGCCCTTACAATCTACCGGACAAAGGCTAGAGCACCTTTGCTTAAGGCTTGGCACCTTTGACCTCCAGCCCACACTTCAGACTTGTCACCGTGGCTAATTTTCCTCTCCCCTCAGTCCTCCATTATGGATGCGCCGGCTTTAAAGGTGTTTTGAGTGATATAGCATTGACAGTAGTAAAAGTTAATGCAATGCAGTACATGTTATGGCCGGTAAACAACACCAAAATAAATAAATAAAAGTGGAACAACATCAGTCGAGCTGAAGTCTGTCACCTCTAGGTGCAATGGGGGATTGTTTTAAAAGAGCATGTGGGCCGTGGAGATGTAGCTCCTGCTCTGGCAACATTTCCAGTCGCTTCAATGAATCACAAATCAAGCAGCATCACATGATCTTTATAGAGTCCACACTGGCACATTAGAAACTCTGCCCTTCAAATGAGAGATTAGAGATGCGTAATACATTTCGGGCTAATTACAAAGAAACTCTCAAAGGAGGAGCAATCTTTATATTGTCTTAAAGTAACTGCCATACACTGTATAAAAACCAATAATTATAGTTAGCAGTGAATAGTTAACAGTATTCCAATAACTGTGTTTACGTTGGAATAAACAATTAAAATGTGGTTAAAGCAAAATTTTTATTTATTATCTTTTTGACTAGTTAGAATCCTATCTTTTTCAATGTCCTTCAGGCGTTTACTATTTCATCACAGGTAAGGAAATAAGAAACTAATTCCAAACTAGCCAGGATCTGCTGCACTAAAAAGAATATTTCCCTTGATAGAAGATTGTGATTTGAGAAAATTTCTAATATTGTGCTCCTGTCACAATCAATTTCCAATTACCATAAATCATTGCTGCATAAAGTGGGAGCCATTTGGAGTTCTAACTATTTTCCAACTCTAATATAAAGAATGAATTGAGCATTTATATAATGTTGGAGGTTATTTCATTCATCCTGGAAGAAACAATCAAAGGAGACAAAGAGGAAAAAATAGCTGACATTAAATCTGTCAATTTCCTTTGGCATATTCCGTATCTCGAGTTGCACAAGACTTCAGTAAGACTTTTTCTATCAGCTGCAGACGTAAGAATGAAACAGGTTAACCACAGGACCTAATTGAAAGGAATCTGGCGAAGGGTGTAATGGTGTATTGCACAAAAAGGGGAAAAACTCAGAACTCATGCCTCCATCCTGTGAAGCGTGATGGCGCTCATCCTGACTCGATCGGCTGTCACTTTTGACACAGCCTGCCAGAGTTCTCCTTCACCGATCATGGGTAACATGGCGGGTCAGAGGATGAAATAGAAAAGGCCAAGAGCAGTCCAATATTTTCCTCAGCCTTATAGCCGCAGATACTTAACTCAGAGACGTCAAAGACTCAAGAGAGCATGAAAAAAGCCTAAAATGACTGTCTAAAAAGGGAAAAAAATACAGCATGTCTCTATGAATGTCAAGATCCTGATGGTCTCTGAGCCAAAGGCTGTGATACAATTGTAAGCCACTTGCTCAATGCAGCTCGTTCAACCATTTGAAGATCATTCAGATGCCTATCTAGCTACTGCGGCACTAAAGTCAAGAGCTTTTGGAGTGGTAAGCTGTAAGGAATGCTCCCTATTCTGTTTTGGGGCGCACGTTTTGTGCTCTGCTGTTTCAAAATAAAAACAACTTGGCCGGATAAACTACTCTCTAGATATCCAACAACTCTTATTAGCAAATGTCCACCAAAGAGGCCGCAACACTCAATCCAATACATAAAGGTGGTGGTAAAATACTGCAGAGTAGGCAACAAAGCACACAACAATTAGGTCTTCTCCCAAATGGCTAGCCACAGGAGTCAGTGAAGGCATGTATTACCAGAGCCTTAACTCTTACTCCATTATGTAGTGTATCCACACCCCGACGCAGCAATGTTTATCTACAACAGACTACTGAGCAGTTTCAAATAGTGTTTTTAGCCTCTATTCTCAAGTGCCACAGTAAGAGATTCCAATTACCCGAATGGTAAGGAGCCAGTGAGGGAGGCATAAAGTACATTAGGGATCCCCTGTAACTGCAGGGACCTTTTAGAGCCTCAACTGAAGAGGACCGAGAGACTGGGGGGACAGTGACCCTGCATGGATAGCCTCTGTCAAAATTTGACCACGTCAAGCTCAAAGGCATTATGGGAATCCAGTGTCACCAAGTCCTAATTACTGTCTGTGTTCAGAGCAAATTACTGCCTTGTTCCTCTGATTAGCGAGGAGGCTAATCTTCACCTGTGTACGCCAGCACTGCTGAGGGCCCTTGAGTGTTAGCGCTTCGTCTTCTGTAATTTATTTTTAAATCAGTGCCCGCTCCCAGGAGTTTTGAGTGTTTTGTTGTGAACCGCTTACCATGATCCCCACCACCGCCCCCTCACCCCTAAATCCTTGACTAAATCCTTGTTTGGTGCCGCAGGAAGATAAGCAAGAACAACACTTGGGCATAATTGACTCGTACTCCTCTCCAAGATGTCAGAGCGGAATCATCTCTCTGCATATTGCCTTAGTATGTCACACACTGTACACTTCTGCATGTTGCAGATATAGAATCCAATCAAGTTCTAAAACAAACTAGCACAACCCTTGTGACGGGAAAACTTCCCGGTCGACAGCAGGGGGAAGAAAAAAAAAACAGCAGGAGCTGCTTTTAGCTGTATCTCAACAGTGAACAGTAACTCTCACTCGGCTCCTGTCCTCACCCTGGAGGTTCTGCTTTAGAAACCACAACATTTGCAGATTTTCATCTGAGTGAATGTCAGTGTCTCGTCTGCATAGGGCGGTTTACAGGTAGTGTGTTACACAGGTGTTGGTTTACACAGGAAATGGCACATGCAGCCTGATTGGGACGGTCCCGAGAGATGGAGGCATAAACATAGTGCACAGATGGGTCCAAGGGCCAGTGGGAGCAGCACCTTAATGAATACGCAGCTGAGTACTACACTTCATAACATGCAAAACAATATTCTAAGGCCGCAGTAAAAAATAGAACAAAAATCATCTGAATATCATTACACAATGAATTATTCATACTATTTCTAAAGGGACTACGTCAAAAAGTCTCCACCCTGCTTTATTGATGATTTCATTCAATATCTCAGCAGATCACTTTTTGTATGACAAAGCAGTTTAGTTACAAATGTAAGCAGTTTATTTAGCACACAGATGTGTCTTTATATCAAGCATGATTATAATTTAAATGGACTAAAATTCCGAGTTGGACTAAATATAGGAGTCCCGGGGAGAGAAAGAGGAAGAAAGAGAGACTGAGAGGAAGAGAGAGAAATTATAGTAGCAAAAAAAATAAGTTGTTGATATGGTTCCCGGTGTGTGAGCACATCATGTAAACAGGCCCCAAACAGGGAACACATTTACCATACTACTATTCAGTGTGAACCAGGACATTGATTCACAACACTACATGAGTGTGAGAAAAACGATAAATGCATCACCTCAGATATTTCACACTCGCGTTGGTAGTGTGTAAAAGCTGTTGTGACAGCTTGGGTATTAGGGCTAGATAGATGGAAAATGTCTGGCTGCTTATGAATGCCAATGTGACTGGGGTGACGGGTTTGACACAAAAACACTCCACCTCAGAACAATTAGGCTGTTCTCAGGCCCCATCCAGTGTTGTCAGTGATAATGGAAAGCTGTGAGGATAACTGGTGATAAATAGACTTTAACACCCTCCTCCTTAAGACCAATGCAGTTCTGCAGTCCTCTCATATTCTTAACTAATCATGACCATGGCCGGCAAATTCATACAAAAGACTAATTACTGTTGTACTTCACTTCAGTCTCAAAGGCCTCTTATATAAGAACTTGGGGGTTCTCTTGCCTCTTGATGGGTATTTTTTTTTTTTTTTTTTTTTTTTTTTTTTACAAGTGGGCCTCATGCTAGACAAAAGCGTTTAAAAATTGGTGATTGCTTTCATCCGCTTTAATTACATTCAGAAATGGCATTTCTGCCACATAATACACCCCTATTGTTTCAGAATTATCTGGCTTGGGGAGTAAAATCTACAATATTTGACGATGCTCCCGAGCTAAATCGCCTCTTGAAATTGAAATATGCTGCCGAAATACAAAATAAAAAGCCAGCCTTTGCTGCTGATATACTGGAAGCTCCTTGGCTTTCTCCAGAATGCTATTATTATGCATATCCAGGTAGAAAGTTAATTAACCCAAAGCTTAAGCTAATTATGGTAGCAGAATGCTATCAACCAAACGCTTTCAGTCAGACAGCTGTCCAGAATTTCATTTGCTAATCATTTGTCTTTTGCCGGAGCATATGGTACATTTCCCCACTATCACAGCAACAACAAACAGATGAAAATCATTAACTAAAAACAATGTGCAATGTGAAAAATCAGACACAGATTTATAAGGCTTTGTGTCAGAGTAAAAAGGCGGATTTATGGCCTGGGAAATATAATGATAATTTTGGGTTTTAGCCACTTAGGATTTTAGGCAGACCACATGACCAAAGTGTGCTGGGAATTCAGATGCACAAATATATTGTTTATATCTATATGCAAATGAGACAGAATGTTTATCCGTGTAAAATTAATTACAATTTTCTATAGGAGCATATGCAAAGAGCTTGTTCTTAACAATTTTTAGCTTCTAGCACATTTTATGC
Organism: Micropterus salmoides; assembly: GCF_014851395.1. Taxonomy (NCBI): domain Eukaryota; kingdom Metazoa; phylum Chordata; class Actinopteri; order Centrarchiformes; family Centrarchidae; genus Micropterus; species Micropterus salmoides. Next base: position 18,493,052 of record NW_024041373.1, read on the forward strand.
CTGTTTTTTTTTACCAACACAATATTTTTTTGTTGTTAAAAGTAGAAATCCCTCAGCTCAGAATTAAATCAATTATTTTCCAAGAAATGCTTCATGCATTATTTTTTTTTTACTTTTCATAAAAACACATCATACTGGCTGTTAAAGGGTGATTGATATCAGCATTGCCTTGCGACATTATCAGGCAATAAAGGGTACTCAGGTTCTAATGCAACATGTCATACACAGGCTCCTGTAGTACATTTCTATTGAGGACCTCACAAGCTAAATTGCTTTTTTCCTGCTCCCCCACATCTCAGCCAGCTTGACAGACAAATTGATCAAAGCATTGTAAAATAATATGCTCACAAAATGTCTCGGGGCAGGAGTCCAGCCCTTTTTTCATTTTTCACCCTAATAAAAAAGTACTCTATGATTTCCTCTGTATTATGTGTCTGTGCTCTGTGTGAAGGAGGCAAGAAGAATCATATTTCAGATAATAGTAATCTCCTGTAAACAAAATGCGTATCATTTTTCTGTGAACGCTGAGGCCATGCTAAAAACTAAAGAGGGGAAAAGCTGGTTAACAGGGAGGCTGGTGCGTAGGGCCCCAACAGGGGTTGTTGAGATGTAATGAATTTGTTCATCTGATGGTGCCTTCAGGGCTGTCGTTAGACTGGCAGAGGAGGTTGATTTTAGGAAATGTTCCTAAGATCAGTTAGGAAGCAAAAGGGGCTTGAGACGTTTCTATTAGAAAGAGCTGACGGTCATGGTGTATAAGCAATACTTCAAGGGCGTTTATGTAGCTATAATGGCATTTATCAATAACTATCTATCAATGCCATGAATGCTTTTGTTGCTGCTCTGGCTGTTCAGCACCAACCAATAGTGAATTCTGAAAGAAGCACAGAGAACAAACGCAGTCATATAAGCCTTCAAAGCTTTGACTCACTCACAAATATCTACTATAGTTCTCCTGTTATGTTATGCATAGACGTCATCTATTTCCCTTATCCAAAATATGGTCTTAGAGATCATTTATCACACTGACTCCCTAAGCCTGTACCACACCACATCCAAAGCTGGAGAGAGCCTTGTTTAGTATGTCATAAATAAATCAATAGAAATGGCTGATTTGAACTATTACTGCTACAGGCAGGCTTTTGTGAGATCTACATGTAAAGCCGGTTGCAAAGATAAGCCTATATTTTGTCACTTTATCTCGCCTCCCTTAATGCCTGTTTACATTGCGTTACTCCATATATCTGAGGTGGCTCTAGTTCCCCTGTCCTATGACAATAACTGCGTATTCAACTGGTCGTGATAAAATCTAAACATTTTGTTTAATGATTTCTTGCTCACACCTTGGAGAACATACAGACAGCGATGTGATCAGAGCTTCACTTGTGACCGACATAGCAAATGATATTAAACTGAGAAATGATCTAGTGATGCGAATCATTAAATTCATTTGCATATTCCTACTGAACCTGAACACACAAATTAAACCCTGTTCACAAGGAGACGGAGAAAGGTGCTTGCGCATGGTTACAGGACATCTTCCATAATCAAAATTCCATATTATTAATTTTCTCACTTCAACTCATTAACAACAAGTGGAATGTTTTTACTGCTTGATGAATTTTAGGAAATAGCAGACAGTTGAGAAGGAAACACATGTTGAGGTATAATATACAAGGTCATTAATGGGTTTCCATAAATTAGAATTCCAACATACATTTTCAAAAGGACAGCTTCCTATCCGGGTGCTTTTGAAAATGGTTTAATTTCCCAAACCATTCAAGGTTATCAAATGCGAATCTGCGAAACATGGATATTTAATTTCAATCTAATCAAAACTAATCTGAGATGTAGGATGTGGACCTGTAAAAATAAGGAATAAGTACTTATTAACGCTGAGTTTAATCAGTTTCAACCGCTTCAGTAAGACTGTCAACATTCTAACAATTTTGAAGGATGGGCAGGGCATGAAATGCAATCACATATTACATTTCTGAGTGTCGGTTGACACTCAGAAGTACTGCATACAACTTGGAGGAAACATAAATAAACAGGAGCGAACAGTCCGTGCTCCCCATGGCCTTTGCTGACCCTACAGACATCAGCTCTAATAAACTCCCTTGTGGGTAATAAACAAGTTATTTTTCTGAAATTTCAAATATACTGCAGGAAGAATCACAACCACATGCCATCAGAAATCTAATTTCAAGCCCAACTGTATTCTAGTGCCCCTCATATTTCTAGTGCCTGCTCATATTTGCCCAACTTTCTCCAGGATATTTCTTGTGGGATCTACAAAAATGCCCTGCTTCCAATGAGGAATGGTGGCACTCCATCACAGGAGTGGATTCTGTCCGCCTGTAAATTTCACACCTTTGTTTATCACGTCACCATCCCGGCTGTTGTACAGTACCTTTCAGCAGGTGCGACATCCATTAGGATCTGGATGGTGTGCACACCATTCTCACATCCACTGACTTGGATCGTCCCCAGGGGGCTCAGCAATGAGATGGTCTTCTGAGTGCACTGGCTCTCCCTCTGCTTCTTCATCTCACTGCCCTGCTAAGGAAGCACAAATTACACTACGTTCATTGACATATTCATGTGGCAACTTTCACAATTTCCCACACACATTTGCATTGAATGATCTATTGAAAACCTAGCGGGCCACCAACGGATGATGACTTACATATTTGAACACCTAGCCTCCAAACAATGTCATGATGTGACTTGATCCCCACATTACTATCCAATATTTCTTTTGTGCATGGAAAAGAATACGCCTATCTAACCAATAAATCGCCCATTTCTTCCCCTCTTTCTGTTCTATATATCACATAAATGAGAAAAACAATGCAGTCTGTTCCCTTGTCTGGTGGGGGATTCCCAAGATAGCTCGACATTATTTTCAATCCGTCATTTTTGGTTGATGGTCGGGATGTTTTTCTAGCATTAAATTTGTTCCTTAGGGTGCAACTCCGATGGGATTCTGGTTTCCAGCCCTTAACAACAGCAAAAACGTGCAGCTTTTCTGACGACTGAGATGGATACTGGCAATAACCAGACAGCAGTTCCTTTTTTATTTTTACTTTGAGGGAAGGAGAGATGATTGACTATGTTATATGTGAGTTTTTGAGAGATGGGGGTTATAATAAATAAAGGTCACATTGATTGTAAGAGTTTCAACTAAGGAAACCTTTCCTTCTAGGAACCTTGATCAGAAAAGTGTCTAACGGGTACAAATACAATCTATCTTTTTAATAGTGCATGTAATTCACATTCATACATTTTTAACTTATACCTTTATATGATAATTGTGACGCATATATAGCGGGGAAAAAAATATTATTTTCATTATTGATTATTCTGCTGATTATTTTCTCAATAATTTAACTAACTGGAGTTTTTGCTTACAAAAGTGACAAATACTCAGTGATCAAAATAGGAATAATTTTCTGTCGAATTGTTGCAACTTAGACAAGGCACTTTCTGATGGAGAATTTCCGCTGCAATCAATTAATCGCAATCGGCAACTATTCTGATAATCTATGAATCTTTTTATTTATTTTTTCCAGGAAAAATACCAAACAATTGTAGCCCTAAAACAAACAATAAATAAATAAAAATGCTCCACTGCTCAGTGTAGCCTGTACATTTAATTTAAGATTAGATACATATATTTATAGATTAAACAAAGATTATGTGATAAAAAAGTAGTCATGCATTTACAGTATTTCATTTAGACTTCCAGTTGCTCCCCCTTTATACACACACACACACACACACACACAACCACATCTGTCATGCTATGCGATCACAAATGCCTCTGCTTCAACTTTCTTGTTTCTACTCTTGCAGCTCTCACTGTAGGCCTATTCATCGGGGGTTTGCCTGAACTGACAATAAAGGCGAGAAATTTCTGAGCCAAACAATGGTACAGTGCACTTTGGATAAGCGCTGAACATACTGCCTGCCATTTAGCAAGCTGGTAATAGACTCATAGATAGAATAATGGACTTTGGCAATAATGGCCTTGGTTAATAGTCTACGCTGATTAAAAATAATGCTATCATGTTTGTTTTCTGCCATTTTCGGTGCAGTAGACTAGGAAGTGACTACTTCAATGTTTGGATGTTTACCCAGCTCTGCACGGTGAGAAACAACAAATAATAAGCAGCTTGTGTTGTTAAAAATCACTGGCAGCATCCTCATGCTCGTCAATCATTTGACTCGTTTCTCATTAGAGTAGTTCCTGGTCAAACCTGCGTGATTAATTGAGTAGAAAGCGCGCTTTGACTGCGCAGGTGTGAAGATGCAACATGTGTCTTTGTTGTGCTGTTTTACATTAAGGAAATTCATGCCGACGAAGATTGACGCAATTATTTGAGTCTGTAAGTGTCTTAAAACTAGTTACAACACATTTTTAAAATTAAGTGCGCATTTACAGTGTGAAAAAGATAAGCATGGGCTCGTGACTCAAGGCCTAACGTTCCTCAAAAGATAACGTTAGCCCCCGATAGCATAAGTGTATACGAATAATTTCTTAACTGCAGATAACGCAGGCTTTGTTACAGGAAGTTTGACGCCGTAAATTTGCACTGTAGCTTACAATTAAGCCTTTTACATCCGTACTGTGTCTGTGCGATGTCCGCTCCAACTCCCTTTGCAAAACAAACGTGACAGAAAGTCTCTTCCTGTTTCTCCACACTGTGTGATCAAGCCGGCCAATCACAAGAGGCAAAAGTCCGCTGCCGCGCTGTAATTGGCCGGTACAAAGTCCCCACTCCTCCCCCTGCCAGGGACAGACACAGAAGGCTTGTCTAATAGGTCTCAAGTTGGGATTTGGGGTCCTTCAGGGGGTCCCCAGTACACCGAAGACTAGTAATGGTGGTGATTTAGATATTTGATTTGCCTGATATTTTCACAGCAAGAAAACATGTGATAATGCATATTTTGAGCATTAATTTCAAACACTGTTATCTTTATAATGGAAACATTTATCCAGTTCTGTAGCCCATCTCCAGTGACAACTTCTCGGTGAGGTCTTCGGGGTCCTAGGCATAATGTTTGTGACTCCCAACAACCAATGACATGGTAGGCTATGTATTACCAACTAATAAAGTCAGCATGTTATTATGAACACCACAGAGGCAGTGCACAATCCTTTTATTAGTGTTATATGCAGTTTAAAAGAGGGAAAAAAAGAGGGAGTTGCCTTATGTTGCCTGGAGCAGTCATATATTTAACTGGAGCATATATTTCAGGCAGTATGACCAAGTGTGTGGCATCAGTCATGTAGGCTATTGTTTAAAAATGTCTGTTGTCCTCTGCAGCCTTGTTTTTTTATTTCTGTGGCTGCCTTCAGCTCTCTGCATGCCTCCGTTTGGAATGTGTAGGCCGGCCTGGGCCTGTGGCCCACACCCCATCTCAGCGGTGAGGGTGGGAGCGGGGGAGAAAACGCCACCCCTGCAGAGACCATTTTGAAATCTGTGAGGATTTCCGTGCCATCTGGACCCGCTGCCAGTCTGCCCCAGATAGTAAGGGTTGGCAACGGTACCCGACGGTGCAATATGGCTCTCTCTTTAATGAACTACTAACTGTCCCCCGTTTTAATTGATGTGACATTTGAGCCATTTATCTCTGACATTTCAATGAAGGATGATTCTCAGCCTTGCCATTTACTTTTTTGTGCTATTTTCTAAGAGTCATTTGCATTTTTCTGCTCTAAACCTGCTTTTTGTCTCTCATTAGCTAATTAGAGAGGAACATGCACAATTAATAAAAATGAACATAACCTAGTTTGATATAGGCTTGATGAGGGATAATCAGAAAATCACTGTTTTCTTAATATTCATCAAAAATGATGTGAAGGGCTACCTGTGGTAAAAGGTGACTTCGATAAAGCCTTGTAACCTTTACCCACATACCAACATGTAGCCTACAGAGTGGGACAACTTATGTTCGCAGCATGGGGAGAATCAAGCTCAATTAATCAGCATATGATTGCAGTAAGCAGCCCCCTCTGCTGGATCTTGTGAGCCATACTGTTTGAAATCATTTAATGCTGCATTCAGTGGCCAGACAATTATCATATGTGGCAGTCGCAGTGGATGTCTTTGCATTTGCTTTACATTTAGAGAAAATATGTCTCAAATGTGCAAATCAATTTTTTTAAAGACAACTTTTGCTTTGTGTCATCCTATATTTATTGTATATTAATAGTAATTACGGCTGTCACATCAAAGCTGCTTTGCACATTTTATATTTTGTTTGTACAGTCATATATATTCATTCTGATTAGTGTAAAATGTATTATTTTATTTATTTTAAAAACAGGAAATTCTTTAGCTATGGTGTGTTGAAATAAACAGCCTGAAGTGCGTGTGAGTGACATAACAACCTGGTATACTAAAGGCTCCCAATTGTTTTCCATAATGACACATATTTTCAATCTTTTTAAGATATCCTTTAAAAACACGGCTGCACTGATGACGACTGTTCCTTTGATTGTGAGCGGCATCATTGCCAAGGTGTGGTGCCCTGTCTGTGTTGGCAGCCGGGCTGATATCTTTTGTTTGAGACTCAAAAGAGCTCTTTTTCCTGTTCAGTTTCCCTCACTATTTTTGTTTGTGTGAGGTGTTGACAGACTTACACGTTCCACAGCTTCCTTTTAGTGTACAGCACCAGATGTTTGTGAGAATAACAACCCTAACCTTTTTGTCATAATGACAGAAATTGTTTATTAGCAGTTCTGTCTATCCGGTAATGTATGATTGTCATAGCTCAGTCATATACTGCCTGTCTGTGTCTTGCTCTCTTTTCCTGTGTTCGCAATCTCACTCTCATGTTGGCGTGGGAGGAGTTGAAGTCATTTATGATATCAGATATTCTCTAGGAGAGCAGGAAAGTCCTGACAGACTGAACAACCACCATCATCTCACATAGTGGTGTGTGTGAGTGTGCATTTTAATCAGGAAAAATGGCTCTGTGGGCCTCACATTGCACATCGAGGAGGTCTAGTGTTCTCATTGTGTATACCTAGTGTACAGTAGATGTTATGTCTGTTCTGCTAAATCAAACCATGAAGCAGGCATGAAAAAAGGCAACCTGTTATTTTGTTCTTTTTAGTTTGACACTTTGTTATTCCATTCCTCTCAAAAGAATTAGCCTGATCATCATATAAGCAATGCCGCAGCCACAAAGACGTGACAAAATTTCTCTGTACCCTCTAGTGCCCACTTATTTAGTGTGCCTGTGTGTCTCTGTCCCTCCATCTCTGATATGATGTGGCTTCTCTATTTTACTGTTGACATAGTGCTATGAATGTCTGAGCACTTTTCAAATGAAGAGGCTTGAACTCCTGACAGGCAGAGTCGCCGGCACCATGACACACTGGCCCGCACATGCTGTGCGGCATAATGATGACATTAGGATCCAGTGATAATATCAGGACGCACTTCAGATAAATGACTGATAAACCAGGGGTTGTGCCTCTCGTATTACACGCTTGACAGAGCAGCTAATCAGTGTCCAAGTGACTGCTATTACATAAATCATGAGCTCGACTTTGATGCATATTCCATCAGTGTTCCCTATTCATCACTTCATCTGGGGGAGACTCTCTGGATGACTGGCTGCCGGGCCAACACACATTTTAAGAGCACATTATGTTTTCATTAGAATTTGATATGATCCATTCCAGTGTTGATTTGATTTTACGCGCCCGGGTCATTTGATAGGAAACTACCAAGGAGAGGGAGTGTATTGTTACACCGTGTAAGCTGTTTGGGGCGTCATTTCACTCTCACTGGCCACATTTATAGTGAAGATGCTCGTTGATACACAGCATTGTTTCTTTATATATTAATTATATTTTATTGAAATTGTCAAAATTATTTGGTGTTTTTATTTACTTACATTCACTTCACATTATTGGTCAATTTACAGAACTGTCTTAAAATAAAGCTTACAGCAATAACAAGCTGAGCAGTGCATTATTGTTTTATTTAGCAATAAAATCAAATACATTCAGAGATGAAGTTGGAAGGGAGATGTGGGGTGTTGAAGTGAGTCACCATGTATGTTTTATTCTCCAGTATTGGGGTCAGAGGATGTGAAGGTGGGGGTGTTAATTTAATCCCCATTCCTACCCAGAGCATGGCCACACTCTCTAAGGAGCTTTATCTCTGACAACTGTGTCAAATTAGAGAGGCCACGAGCCCCTCATAAAGAATATGTCTGTCAGACTACATTGTTCCTGGCCTCTGAAATATACGGCCGAGAGAGACAAAAATAGAAGATAACTCCGTTGTCCCACAGTTGGACTTGAACATGATGAAATAATTTTCAAGCCATGTGATCCTGTCAGTGAGATAAACCGCTAATAAAAATGACATCCACAAATTATTCTTTGGTGCTTTGCCATTCGTTGTATTCAAAAAGGCTACCTGTTCTGGCATTATTATCCTAACATTTGTGCGGTCTAATTTTAAAATATTTTATGCTAATAAAATGCTTGAACAGAATTATTTAGAAAACTTTATTGGACATTAATTTATTGTAATTCTGCCTGGCTGTGTATAATTGATGGGAGTGTTACATTCCATTAGCCATGGTACATAACTCTAGGTCAGTCCAGTCTGATAAGTGCCCATCATTTATCTCCTTGGTATCATCGCTGTCCCACAGTCAAACATGTAAAACAACTCTTAATGTTCTCCCTAGTCCCCTATGGGTGTTTCTCCCTGTTATCATCATTGCCTCTATTCTAGTGGGACTTCCTCCGGAGACAACATTTTCATAGACCTTTGACCTAAACCATATTTTCCATTTGAATGGTCTGACTGGTGAATATTTACAAGCATGTTTAATGTATAATAGATCTCATCTGTGAGTATCAGGAGCCATTTTCTGCTCAGCCAGACTCTGGTGATGGCCTTGGCCCCTTGCTTGAGGTAATATTGACCCCTCTTAAAAACAAAATGACCTGTGCCTCATTTAGGCCAAGTAGTATGCATACGCATTGTACAAGTCCTAAGGGCATACATGTTTATAACAAGAAAAGCTAGCGGTCTCGAATGTAAACATCTTAGCACTGTAATATTATTGTATCAGTAAAGTCCCAGAAGGTGGTAGATTTAATAATGTGGGTGGATTATATAAGAGAGAGAAATAAAGCAGTAATTTGAAATTGTTTGGGGACCTTTTGTGTCAATGGTTATGGAGGCTAAGGGACAATCCCATTCCCTCAGGCCACTGTTAAAAAGGCAATGACTTTTCTTGTACATGCACAGCATTTTGGAATCTACATGTGTTACTAGCACCACAGGCTTTTATCATGTGATTAGTAATACATAATACATTTGATTCTATTATCATGCATGGAGAAAAAAAATGAATGAAGGTGGTGAAAGGAAGAACACGTCGGTGATGAACAGCGTCTGCAGTGAAGTGCTTGAATATACATTTAATAGGGAAACAGATCTCGGTTTGCTTCTCGGGTGCTTATACAACCACAGGGTTTTTAATCTCTTTCTTGCCGATGAAAGTCCCAGTAATTGCTATATTTCCCTTTTTGTTTCAAGGACCTTTGATGATCCCTTGGCTTGCATCAGAGGGCAAAGTCATTAGTGGAGAAATGAGCTCAAGTGAAGAGAAAGAGATTGCGGGGCTCCCAGCATGATTGGAAACCTTGCCTCACATTGCATCCTAATTTGAATTCAATTTTCAATGTATATGTGATAAGGACAATTAGAAATATGTACTTAGAAAAATTGGTGACATAACCCCCCTATTTAGCATTTATATGCAGTATATAAACATTTAATAAATGTTTTATAACACACTATAATGTAGTTAAATTCTGATTTAAGGACATTTTTAAAAACATTTAGTAATTACAGTATTTTTCAACAATTATAGCTTCCTCTATTTCTCTATGTATTTGTGGGCACACTTCTGGGCGCCCACAAATACATTAATATAAACTTATATCTGCTTACAACTACATAATAGTGTGATATAAATCATTTATTAAATGTTTATACAGCCTATAAATGCAGTATATAATAACTATAACTTCTCCTGTGGGCACCCACACGTGGAAGCTTAAAATGTCCTTATATCTGCTTACAACTACATTATAGTGTGTTACAAAACATTATAAATATTTCTATACTGCTTATAAAGGGCAACTAGGGCGTGTTAAGGTGTGTTAATTTAAAAAGTTTAGATATTATAGATTTATATTGAATCAGTTAATTATATTTTAGATTCAACATATTGTAACAGATAAACATTGCCATCCATGCCACATGCTAAATACAAAGGAGTTACATTTCACAGTAGCTAAGCTGGCAGTATGTTCCACGTTATAATGCTGCAATCATCATCAAGTTGTTCAGGGAGGGAGTAGGGGGTGCAGGGACATGTGAAATATGAAATCCTGTCAATCAAACTGTAGTATACAACACACTGTTGCGGTTGGGTGACAGTGGTTCTTTCATGTAAATCACAGACATTAGAAATAAAAGACAGGCCTGTTGACTTGTTTCATGCTGGGAATCGGTGGCCCAGCATGTGTTGCTCTGTCTGTGCTTCACTCTCCTGTGGAACCGCTGTCCCCTGGGTCCTAGCACTGCTCCCTGGGGTGCACTGCATATAATTACCCACAATCCACCCTGAAACAGCTCTCATTTACAGTAATCAACAGTCTGCACTTCAAAGGATTCATGTGACATCAGACACCAAGAGCCCGTGTATGTTATTACAAATTGTTATTATTGCCTCACAGTTACCATTATGTGCTGAAGCTGATGACTACGTAAACTAAGCAGACTATGAGATTCCTGCATATTATTATTATTCTTTTGGCCCATTAAGAGCTGATGAGGGCAACGATGGTATCCTATATGTTGTTATCAACTTCAAAAGCAGCCTGAGGTCAATATAAGGTCTGGACAACAGCAGCAAAAAGCATCAGATGTCTAATATTATACAGGAGGGTGTGAGGAGAAACAGGGGGTAAGCTCCATCAAGGGCTTAAATTTACATGACTAACGAATTCAGACTGCAAGTAAAAAATGCAAGATCATTTGATCATTTGGCAGACATGATGGTGGTCTGTGTGATAATGGTCATTATCATAAACCAGAGCCATCATTAGGCTTGATTTCAGATAATGGTCAGTGCGGAAACCATTTTATACAAAGAAAAGCCTCTCCCCATTAAAGACATATTAAGTGAATTAACTCACATCATGAGTAGGGAACAACTGTGTTGTATTGCCTGAACATAATGTGCTTATAATGTGAAGTGATTTCTCCTGACTGGAGACAAGTCAGCCAGTTTACAGTCACACTAATTTGCTTTAACCCTGTACCATTTAGCCACTACAGACAAGATATTAAATTTTTTGTATCCATATAAATCTAGATGTATAATGTAGATGTATAAAATATATACTATATATATGTACTTTTGCTTTACACATTACCCATATAGGATATACTGTATGATTAAAACTAAATGTGATACATTTAAATTGTATATGAAATACAATGTTTTTTTACTGTCTCAAATGATCATTTTCGACTACATGTGATACTGTATTCTTTGTACATAGTAATTCCATATTATCCAGCTGCATCCCATATTGTGTTTTGTACATGGCATGAATGTCATATACAGTACACAACACACATGTGGTAGTCCTAAACTAGCATAAAACTAGTTAAACTAGTATAAAACAAAATTGGTACTAGTCAAATAGAAAATATGTAAAAATTGCATGTTCATAAATAAAGTTTGAAATTGCACATTTGACAATATATGATTTTTGCTGAATTTTAAAAAATACACATATATACAGTTTGCGCATGTGCAAATATATAGTACAAATGTCAATAATTCAGCAATTCAAAGATGTGTCTCCCATTTAGCTCTTGGCAAAATGGCTGCTGTATCCGGAGAGACCACCTTCAGACATGACATCCTCTGCTCTCTGGTGGGAAGAGCAGCGTCCTCCACAGAAGCTGCCTCTGACCCTCTGGCGCTGCTGGGCCTCATCATTGCCGGTCCATTAGGGATGCTGGAGCAGGTCTCCAAACGGGCACGGCTGCACCACATTACTCCTACCCCTCACTGCTGGCATGTCCCCTAGGGGCCAGGTCATGTCATGGCATGGGTGCCCTGTGAGTGAGCTTGTACCAGGTCTGCCCTTGACATGCACCCCCTCATACTCCCCCCCTCCTTCTCCACCATGGAGAAGGGAGAGCAGACCGTCCGGATGGGGCACTGGGGGTGCCAGCTGGTGCCAGCTGCGAGGGGAGATATCCAAGGTGGCGGACACCTGTCCTAACTCGCGCCCCCCAGCTCCCACAATGCATCTGGTGCGGCCCCGCAGACCCATCGTGGGGAAATGAGGCGCTAACCTTGAGGAGAAATGCTCCCAGCATCGCATTAAGAGAGGCCCTAATTGCTGAGTGCTAGCACTGCCAAATGACATTAGGAAGTGCTGTCGTTTACTTTAACATAATGGCTCAGCGTGTTTTTTGGCTAAACTTCCTTTGCTTCTCTGAGGTGTTTCACCACAGTGGCCATTTTGGCCCTGCCATGACCAATCAGTGGAGGACTTGAGGATGATAGCAATTCTTGAGGACAATAATTCTAAAGACATTTGAGAGTTGGGCATTTAAATGTAAAAGTCAGCTCTGTGGTGGGAAAAACACTGCAGGAGGCCACATGACTACTACTATATTATGGACTCACTATATACCATGTAAATGGCTGCCATTTGTGAAATAGCAAGTGCATTAACTGTACAAGCAGGGTGAGTGATTGTATTATTTATTCCCTTTTTTATCAAACCACATGCTTGTATGGCTTTGTCATTTCAAAGAAATACTAACACAGTCCACTCAGAGTGATTAAATTAAACAAGCATGCTCATTACATTATGCATACTGTAATAAGAATAGCCCTGACCGGTCTGTAGCAGTATAGCAGGCTCCACAGAGAGTGATCACATGTTTCGCTGCTGTACTAGATTTTTTGGGCACCCATTAGCAGAACAAAAATCACCTTTGATTTAATGAAAGGTCCTCATTTGCTTACCGTCTCTCCTCACTTACGGGCACATGGTTAAATTAAGCACCCCCACCACCACCCCACCCCCCATCTTTGCCTCCATTCGAAGGAGACACCGTCCCCTTTCCTGCAGTATGATGCTGTGATGATTCTATGATCTGGTGTTTCAAGTCTGCAGGAGTGTCAGAAATCCACTGCAAGGTGCTTCTAATTGCAGATACACCTCAGCACTTGAAAGTAATGAATGTGAGCATGGTGAAACCTCCAAGGATCAAACGCTAGTAATACATCATCAGTTCTGAAAAGGGTAATTCGTTTCCCTTCGCCAAGCAAAATATTAGAAGTTCAGATAAGGGTTTTATTATTAATTTATTCTTTCCCCAATACATGATTTTGTAATTGAAGTGCTATGAATAAAGTTACCCATATATCTTAGTGAGCCATAATGCATCCGTTGACTAGACGTGGGATTTGAGTGTGTAAATATTGTCTGTAGCGAGTCGCAACAAGGATGATTCTTCCTCAAACACACTTTGGTGATATGTTTGATTGGATTTTGGGCCATGTATTTCCCAAGATCATAACAAATCATACTTTATTGTGTCTCATCTTAGATCTATAGTGTTATTTGCTGTACTTGCTGTACTAGCTTAACTCCATGATTTTGTTTGAAGTTTTGTTCAGATAAAGGCTCATACTGTTAGCAAGTCTTTTTTAATTGTTTTAGTCTTAAATTGAACAGACATTTTTCAATTCAAGAGGGTATTTGTAGCATTTTCCATTCCCATACAGTCAGCAATGTGAATGCATACAATCCAAATGTTATTTCTAAACTTTGCTTCACCTGATCCTTCCAAAGAGGATCACCTCCAGTCGCCATGGGGTAATCGTGCCACAGGGACCCAGTCAAAACAAGTCCAGCAGTTCACTAGAAGACGCCCTCTTACTGTTGGTTGACCCTTGCGGCCACCAAGCTGTTGACCTCAGGAACACAGGGGTAAGAAGTTCAAAGCCCAGCTGTCCGTGCGTGATCTCTTCGTCTAGGCCATGGTCGTGCACCACGGGGCCACATCCCCCGCTGCCTGAAACCGGTCTTCTCTCAAACAAAATCATGATATGCTATACTTCTTCAATGGTGCTCTCAACTGCTGAAACTCAGTTGAGCGCAGAGTGTTTGTGTGTTTGCGGGATGTAATTTACGGCCTTGTGTTGAATATGAGTTACCAACCTTGCGCAGGGACCGGTGTTGCGGCTGCTCATGGCATCTGCTCAGACGGCCACTGAGGAACCAGCATAACAATGTGCCATTCACGGGCCAGATGATGTCCAACTGCGAAGAAGGGTTTGGGCAGGAAGGGTAGGGGAAGGGCAAAAGAGACAGGAGAGGTTGATGGACTCTAGAAAACCAGAAAAATACAGAGACAAAAATCACAAAAAAGAGGAGGAATCACACTAACATGAGCGCAATTAATTTCATGGCATATTTACCGCATACATACTGCTGTACAGCCCGTCACTAGATCACTTACATAATCAATTCCTTGTTATTTCAATGGCGAGAGGAATCAGAGTTGTGGTCTGCAGTTAAAGCCAGGTCTTAGCGACCTGTCATCTGTGCTGTACAGTTAGGAGGTGGCTAACCCCTAGGGGAAGAGAGAAAGTGCTGGGGGGTCTGAGGTGTAAAAATCCAGGAATTTCAGGCGCTGATAAATGAGGCTCTTCCTAACTGCATATGGTATGTGTTTTAAACTGACTCCCCCTCGGCCCTCCTTGTAGCCAGCCATCCTTCATGAAGAGTTCAGGGGCCCTCTGCTGTACATGGGGGCCCTGTTTTGTTGCCAAGACAGGCCCCCTGCATAGGCTGCATATGGGACTATATGACGTCTGGCTTGGCCGGCTTTCATGGATTGTTATGGTGGTGTTATGTAGGCTTCACATTGGGTCATTGTTAATTTACACTGACTTTGTAAGCTATTAGTTTTACAAAGAAAGCAGTTTGTCACTCAGGATATACACCTGCTACCTGAGAATAACAGAAGTAAAATTACAATATTTATAAAAGGAAATCAGCCAAAAGGCATAAAATACAATGATATCTGTCTGACGGTTTCCTAATGTGGTCTTGAGGAAGGTAGAGACATAAAAACAGCGTTAACACCACTTTACTTTAATAGAGACCGCATATCCAAGTGTCTAGCCAGTCTCTATACAAAGGGCAGTACATGATTATGACACTATGATGTTTCTCAAAGCAGCACTTGTAAATTTTAACCAGTGACAAAATCATGACCTTTTTGGTGCAATGAGTAGTTAGTATTGGTCTTTTTTGCACATTATAGCCGACTATTGGCTACGCTGGTTGCTCACCGTTCTGTTCATGAGTCTTTTAACCAGCCACCCGGACACATATGCCCCCCGGTTATTCCACTGGACCTTTACCTCCTCTCTTATAATAGCACCCCACTCTCTCAGTCTTTCCAATGTATTCTACTCATTGTTTACTGTACATGCGGGCCCAGAGTAATAATAAATAAGGAGCGTGTGTGCCGTGCCAACATGATTGATTACGACAGGGAGGCAAGGTCAGGATGGAGGAACAGGCTAGGGCTGTCCGACTCATTGAGTTAACACTGTATCCGTATTGTATGAATGTCACCAGCGATCCAGTGATTTATTACTACAGCCACTGCTCAATTCTCCTTTTCTACCTCCCCCCTTCTTTTGGTACCTGACCGAGATACAGGATATGAACAGAAGTGTAGACAAAATTCAGCATGTCAGTGAGCAGGTTACATCTGTATATTTATATTTGAGTAATTTTCTAGTCAAATAATTTGTTTGAATTACCAAAAACATATATAAAAATGAAGTGGGAAACAACAACTTTGAATGATCCCCGTTCAAATTTATGTTAATTTATATTTTTCATACATTTACTTCAGGAGTTATATTTTCGTTCATTCAAATAGGGTTTACAATCAGTAAACTTTGTTTGACTTCCATATGAAGCCATGATCAAAACACTCTCACACAAACATACACACCTACATTATACCTGCACACAGCGTCAATGCACAATAACAACAAGGGGGAAAAAATCTGAAAGGACTGACTGAATTGTTTATTTGCTTGAATAACACACCAAAAAAGTCATTGTCACTTTCAACAATATATACTGAACTACTCTTTCTTTTGAAAGGATCTAACCTTTCGTCTTGGACTGAATACACAATGCCCCTCTGGACCTCTGGACTGCTCACTCTTTAGTGCATGTCAAGAAGACACCAGTCTGGACTATTTCCTCTGGGAGGTGGGTAAGCAAGCGCCACGCTCTGTCAGTTAGCGTAAAATGTTTCAGACTGAAGATGGATGGAGACGACGTGTCACTATGGCTCAACCGGGCTTTCACTGCTGCCATGGCCATGTCCTGGTCACATCAACCCAAGCGACCGAATCGCTAGGACCTGTCCTTCCTTTTGAGTTAGCATATACACTACATGACAGAGCTTGTGGCCTTCACTCACTCAGGGCCACAAAAAAGGAAAAAAAATCTTCTATTGGTACAGTAGGTCGCTTGGATGAAGCAGAATACTGTCATTGATTTGTTTAGTTTTAGCACACTTTTCTTGTTTTGATAGAAAATGAAATGCTGTAGCATGTCAACAAGAACTTATTTAAATTTCAAACACTCCAAATAAGAGAGGTGCTGTCATTAATTATGTAACTGATATTTTTGCATAGCTTGATTTCCAATCACAGAACATTACAATTTATACAAACCTGCAGAACTACAAAAACTTGAAGGCTCCAATGAGAGAGGACCTTGACATGGAAAGTCTTAGAGGGCTGACCTCTGCGTTTGACCTCCCCAAATATGTTTCCACAGGCAATTCCATAACTCTCCAGCCAACATTTAAATGCTTCCTGTTTGACAGGAAGTTCCACATCACTCTGTGGGATTAGGGCTAGCGCTCAACTGTGCGAATCGGCAGCACGCAGAACCCAGAGTTAATTTATATCATGTCTCATCACCTTTTTGTGGAAGACTGCACCCACACATGTACACAGTCAGGCAGAGACAAACATTTGAGCGCGGGGTGTTTTGGTCATGCATGCTTGTGTGCAAACACACATGCACGCACTCTCTCCGGACTGGTAATGTACCCCCCATTTGAGTCAAAGGTACAGTATGTAGTGGCCAGACACACTCGCTGAAGTAAAAGTCTCTGTATGACAAGATATTTTTCTCACACTTTTACTCTCTCTCCCTCCATCTCTCTGTGTGTCTCTTTCTCACTCACTCACTATTTCACAATGTTGTTATTGGAATGTGTGTGTGTGCTGGTGCGGACTGTGAAACTGATGAATGACCAGCCATGGCAGATTCATAGTCCGGATCCTGGTGCAGCTGGAGAGGAAACTAATGGCAAGCTGGGACTATGGAGGTCTCAGAGCTAATACCTGTCTCTTCCATCAGGAGACCTGGGGGCATTTTTTTACACCCAGCCAAATAAGAGCCACCCCCCACCACCACCAGCACTCCTTCTTTTAACACCCTCCAACTCCGCCGCCACCCCCTCAACATAAACCCCCTCTCTCATGCACATACATACACATGCATGCAGGCTGCACGCTTGCACGCACATGCAAGCAGTCAAGCACACAAGCACACAGCCACACACAGATGGACACACACCCCTGCCGAGCCCCCAAACTGTCCAAACTGTGGGGTGCTGGGGGAAGAGTTTAATAGTGAATGGGTGGCCTTACAGGTACTGGGCATCAGCTGTCTGAGAGTAAATGTGCGGCAAAAAGACAAGGATGGGCACTTTACTGGACATTGGCTTTTGCTCCCTGCTGATCAGCCACACGATATGACGCTGCTCTTCCTTTGTACGGGAGGTTCAGTTGTGCAGCTTGAAGTTGAAGTACCTGTGGAAATGTTGTGGTTGTACCCATTTCCCCAGCAGCCAGGTTAAATATTGAACCCTTGTCTCGATACATATATTAATGTTTGCAGTCGTATGCCTCCCAATGTTATCCTCATTAGTGTTCTATACTATGCTCATCCTGAGAGCAGGCTGTGAAATAGAATCAGAGCGCTAGTGGAAGTCATTAGTCAGTTTTGAGTGTGCATATGTTCAATTGACCTGCAGTATGTAAATTCCTGCAATGCTGGCCTTGCATATGGGCCGAGTGCCTCACTGGAGGCCCGTCCAGCATGGTGCCTCATTACAGAGCGGCTTTCCAGAGTCCTCTCTGTTAATTAGTGAGCCTTTGTCTGTCACGTGACTCCACTGGTTTGACACTCTGAGGTCACAGTAAGGACTTATGGATCTTCCTCCTGCAACGTCCGTTTGTCTATCTGTCTAGTTGCCCTGCACTGCCACTGTGTTGGCTTTCACATTTTTCATTTTATGGTGTGTATGTTGGACAGTTCTTCGATTGAACGTTGAACTCATCCGTCAACTTTCATGGTCAAAGGCTTAAAATAAGTCAGCAACTTCCAAAGTATATGTTTAGGTTAATTAAGTCTGTATTTCTTTAATCTACTGTGAAAAAAGCGCCAGGCCAGTTTTGTTTCCTTGTTATATTATATATCTGTGAAAATGTCAGAATGTTTCTCTTTTCTACCTTTTTCACCTACTTGTCAGACTTGCAAGGCACTCACTGAAATTATCTCCAGGGCAACAACAAAGCACTGTCAAGATACCCAGCATCCGGCGGCTTAATTGTTATTAATTTACTGCAATTAAAATGTGTCTCTCTGTCTGTTTTTTTCATGCCTTGACAAGCATGGATATTGTTTACATGCAAAGAGAAACTGTTGAAGAACATTTCCAAGCAATGTCACTGTCTATGCATAGCTCCAAGCAATTCCGGCACACATCGCGATAAAGCCCATATTTGAATAGGAGCGGATATCAAACACATTCATTAGGTTACATGCTTCACTTGATTAATTATATCTGAAGAAAATTGCGGGCACTTCGGATCTTAGTCTGGTAGTATCGCCATGTGCCACGGATCCCTAATTTCCAAAAGAAAAGGGAGGGGGGCTGAAGGGGATTTTTTTTTTCTCCCAGTCTATCCCGGACAGCCTGCCTCTCTCCCTAAGGAAATGAACGTATTCAAATGTATCTCCATCAATGAGCACAGTAATTATGAATTCAGCACTAATTAGTAGATACACTACTTTCCTTGCATATTTGATTTCCACTGTGAGATGTTAATAAGGGAAGTGCCCATTTTTGTCCTATCTCATAAAAATTCCAGAGTGTTGGAGAGGGGGGAGGGAGGGGAGGGGGAGCGGGAAGAGAGGGAGGGCCGGGTGAGGGAAGGAGGGGGAGGTGTGTGTGGGGGGGGGGGGGGGAAGGGGGGGGCAGATGGCGAGAGGGAAACAGGGGATGCATTAAGTATGCATGGAAGTCGAAAAAAATAAGTTTACAGATAATTGGCGTGGTTACTGAGGGGCTAAAACAACACTGCTTACCTTAGTTAACATTCTGCTGGCTAAACATGCCTTTTAAAAGACATACATGCATTGTATTACTCTTCTCTCGTTTACTAGACAAATAAAAGCTTTCCACCAGGAAAAAGGGACCCCAAATACAATAATAATGTGTTGAATTACTAATGTCACACCCTTTTCAGGGTGTACACATTAGCATATGAATTATAGACAACCAATGATTTTTTTTTTTACATTTTATATCTTTGTTCAAATGTCATGAAAAAGTAAAATGTGAAACTGTTTTGCTCTCTTACAACGCCAAGGGGTAATTACAACATTTTCCCTGAGAGAGAGAAATAAGAGAAACCCTCCCCTTCTTTGATAATGTTGCTGAAACGTATTTACAGAGCACCACTGCTTGTGATTTATTAATATTAGAAGACAGCTTTTGTTGCAATGTTTTCATAGCCAGTGATTAGCACAACTAGCTACACTGAATAAATTCATAAGTGGATTAAATGATCAAAGTGGAATAAATCTAATAATACAAATGTTCATTGGAAGTGAAGGACTTCATATTTTCAGCGCTGTCAGATTAGGGAGCAGATGGTCACCCTTATGCCAGTGTTACTGTGTGAATGCTCATGTCAGAGGCCATACCTTTACCAATAACATGAACATATTTCTGGACAACACACAATTGCATTGGATACAGTGGATTTATCTAATTAATCCAATCATCTCTTTTGAATGGGGATTTCTGTGCCCATTGGTCTCCTCCTTTTTGACTGAGATTGGCGTCTTTGTGCCAGGCTGCCAGGCTGCCAGCCTAAGAGGCTGGTCCCCTTCTCAAGGAGACTGTTATGACCATGTGGTGTTCGTGCCAACCTCTGGCTGTGGCGGAGAGATAGGGAGCGCACCGAGAAAAAAAAAGAAAATGAAGAAAAACACACTCAGAGGCAGAGGGAGAAATGCGAACACAGTAAACAGACATATAACTTAACAACAATATACACATATTCTCAAAAATGTGCTTGTAATATTGATGTATACATATACATATATATATATATATATATACGTACTCTTTCAGACACACACACACGGACTCATGGGCAGACGAGGCTGCTACACTACTATCTACTTAATCTGTGATCAGATAAACTACAATAAAGGCAAGCCTGGCAATAGAGGGCATCTGTATGTTGCTCAACTACACACACACACACACACACACACACACACACACACATACACACAGTAACAAACATGAGGACAGCCATACAAACACGCACATACACACAAAGGCGGCCCCCTCACACTCTTATTTGACTTTGTGTGTGCTTCGCTGGGTTTATTATGACAGGCTGAGCGGCGGGGAGGGAATTAAACTGTTAAGCAGACATCAGAGGCAGTCTAATGTTTAATGCAGGAGCCGGGGCATGTGCTGACTGATAATGAATACAAACAGGCCAACGTCTTATTTGTTGTGCTTTTCATTGGGAACGACTCGGGTGCTTGACATCCACAGCTAATGTACTGTACGGGGCTATTGTTCTAACCCCCCTCTCATCCTTCCTCCATATCTCTCTCTGTCTCACTCTCTTTTTTTCATTTCACTTGTCTTCCTTTATTGTGCTGATTCTTCAAAGCTGTGCTGTCACTGCCATCACACAACAAGCCCGTCTTGGGCTCGATGTGACAGGATAATGTTGTAATTCTCGCGGAATCACAATCTCCATCATGATAATGTGTTGATGGGATGTGGTAATAGTTGTTAAAAGGTCACCCAGTGTGCTGTAATTGGCTCTTTCATACTTCACTACGTTTACTACGACAGAAGGCATGACCTCGCTGGCAGAGACGGTAAATATGCCATCTTGAGAGTGTAATTATACAAGCCAAGCCTTCTTGGATCTCTTTCTCCCGCCTCCTTTGCCCTCTTTTGCCACTCGTTTCCTCACAGTCGCACTTTAGATGTCCAAATGTAACTGTAAGTTGGCATGATAAATGAAGCAAAGCTGCAGTACAATACTGTACGTATGCCATGATTGGCAACTGTACAGTATTGTTAGGAATGGGCAATTGTAAATTGAAGATCTAATTTGAAGAGGCATCTGTAAAAATAAAAATTTATCTGATTTATCATCTCACTGAAATGCTTTTTCCTCTTCATTTCAGTGTAAACAAAGGATGCACTGACTGAAAACAATCTAAACAATATATTACTATAAGCAATAACTTCATAATTGAAAAAACTATAAATGTATACTTAAGCATGTACAAACAGTTTAATCATATTAGAATTCCACTATGACAGCCCAGGGAATAAATAATAAATAACAATCCTACACATTTAGCAGCTTCAGCTCTGCTCTTAATTAGTTCAAACACACAATTAAGTGGAAAATATGATTTATGTTTTTTGGGCATTAGATGTTAAATTGAATCAATACTGTAATTAATACAGAGATACAGTGAGGGACTATACATAAAAGGCGTAATTGCTCTAATCGCACAGAGATAATAAACATACGCATAAGAGATGAGGAATCTTTCAGGTAACTTGTATTTAGAAGCGTTTTTGAGGCTCAGTATTTATGTGTAAACATTTAATCATTTAGAGATGTTATGTCTATATTAAAAGTATGTTTTTATTTTATTATAAATATACCTTTTAAATGTGAAAGATTTTCTTTGCCCCACAGCAATTTCAAAAGTGCAGTGCAAAGGGCTGAACTTTTAATTTTCTTTAATTCATGAAAGTGTGTCACCACCTTTTCTTTTAAACTTTTATTGTGTCCCACAAACAATAGGGAATTTTATATCTGATGTGAGATAAAATAAGAAAATAAAGCATTTATTAACAGTTTAATGGGAAAAATTATAACAATGTTCAGCTTGTTCTTGGTCACTGCGATAGTCCCTTATTAGTTCTAAAAGCATTTTAAAATTTCAGCAATGGTGAAAAAAAAGCATACACAAAAGTCTACACATATTCTTGTTGATTTTTTTCAAATAAACTTCTCTCCCCCTGTTCTTGATGTTTCCTTTAAATATTGCACATAAATGTAAAAATGGTCCCATCTAATTAAAAGAGAATTGTGGTCATTTTTTAAAAATTATTATTATATCCAGCTATTAATTATATTAATTTCATTTATTATTACCTTTTAATGCATTTTGCCATAAAGATTAGACCCATTCCTTTTATTTTTTTTTACCTCACTCTATATTTCCTTTTCTGAAATTTTACAATAAATGTTGGAAGCTTTTACTTTCACCTTACCTCTAAATAATTGTATGCTTTATATTGCTATTATATATATTGTATTAGGTAAAAACTAATCTTGCAGATGTTGAAAGCGTTATTCATGTAATATAGTACATGGGCTGCATGTAATAGGGGATACAGATCCATAGCACCTCCCTGTGGTGCTGACCATCTTATTGTGT
The DNA here is from genome assembly GCF_014851395.1 of Micropterus salmoides. Classification (NCBI taxonomy): domain Eukaryota; kingdom Metazoa; phylum Chordata; class Actinopteri; order Centrarchiformes; family Centrarchidae; genus Micropterus; species Micropterus salmoides. Next base: position 18,516,048 of record NW_024041373.1, read on the forward strand.
GTGGTGTGAACTGGCTCCACTCTCAATATCTTATCTTACATCTCTTCTACTTATAGTCACTTTTATCTACCTAGTGAGAATTTTCTTTCCATTTTAAGATTACCCTGTTAAATTACAGCAGCATAAAACATTAAAAATGAGTGCTTCTTATAGAACACTTATCATCCAGTCTGACAATATGCTTCATTCAGTTTAGGCGGCTATTGAAAACTGCTGCCATCATTGTAACATTGTTATGGTAACTGCTTGAGTGAAGTCACCAAATCTTATTGTAAGATCTCCTACAATATCATAATAACACTTGGAAGCGGGGGCAGCAGAGTTTGACAATAATATATCTGTGGAAATCTTTCCCCCTCTCTCCAGCTCCTCAGTGAGAGGCACATCAGAGGAGACATTTGCGCTTTATGAAGTGCATTCATTTGGCCATTTGCCATGTTTCCTCACCAGAGGACTGCTATGATGAATGAGAGAAGAGAAGAAGCAGATTTTCTCTCCCACCTCTCGTCTCTCCCCTGTGATTACTAATACAGAGCCCTGCAACCTCCCACACCATATGAAAACTGTAGGCTTGCTCTCATATCCTGGGTAATCCTCAATTTCCCAGAGTCATTAAACTGAGACTAGCATCTCTGATGGCTGGAGATACTTGACATATTATGATTATTATCATATGAATACCTTGTTGTTACCTAGGAAGTGGCGAGGTTGCCTTAAAATCGATGTGGAAGACTGGCATAATAGCCTTTCTAGGTTGTTGCATTTGAGAGTAAAGGCCCCCCCTTTTTTAATATGTATTAGATAATTCGCTGGGAATTCAGACCTCAGCTGTTGCCATGATGGACAAAACAAACACCCAGGAAGAATTTGAGTCAACAACTGAAAAGTTTAACCTCAGAGACAAACTTTCAAGCAAGTCTGCATTCACTTTTACAGGAACAATTTAATTTTAGTGTTGTTCAATTTTCCAAACGTCACGGTTTGCTTCACAAGCTCGTCCGTGCAACCACCTGGAATTTAAGCCCTTCTTTCTCTGACCATAACTATCCGGAGGTGGATACTCCCTAACAAGCAGAGTCACCATGGGCTTGTGGTATGGAAACACTAAAACTTTCAAATGCATCATTTACGCTACATATAAACTCACATTTCTGATTATAAATGCTACCCTTAGGTGAAAGGGATGAAATTTATTAAGTTGAAATGCTGAATCCAGAGATTTAAAGTCGGCTGCTACTGAGTTGGGGGTTTTACGCTGCTGTGGAGGGCGGACCAGGGAAATTTACGTGGGAGAAAAATGTATGTTCAGCGGATCGGCTCCAAACCAAACATATTATCTTTTGGTATGCCCTCCTCTTCATAGCCTCAATCAGTTGTTCACAGTGTGTAATTCGCTGACATGTTCACCATGCAGAGACTTAGGAGAACATGCTCTCTCTCTCTACCTCTGAGGGGAAGGATACTGAACTGATACTGTAGCTAACCTGGCACCTCTTCAAAGATTCAACACAGTTTACTCATGGAAGAGGATTTTTTTTTCTAAAGGTAACAAAAAATGTTAGAATCAAAACTGAATTCTGTTTTGTGCTTCACTTCATGCCCACTTGGTGCACAATGTACAGAGTGGAAGGTTTTTAAGACTTAAGGCACTGTCCTCTGCAAGTTAATGACTAAAAATGTCCAGGAGCATTCAAAAAGTGGAAGTGAGCAAGAAAAACAGTGTAGCCCCTGAGGGTTAGATTAGCAGATCTCTGCTATGTCTTCTGCATGAGTTCTAGTGACAATTTTGGAGGATGGGTCAGATGAAAGACAACAGAAGGAAAGCAGGATCAAAAGCCACATGCTTTCCTGTATCCCTGCTTGTTCTAAGGGGCATACATAGTGCATTGGATTCATATCAAGGTCTTTGTACAGGGAGAGTTGGCCAACATGCAGTGGCCTTATTATTCTTTACTTCAATAACAAACCCACGTCTTCCCCTCTCACCATCAAAGGCACAGCTCTCCAGAAGTGAAAATACACATCATATATGAGTCATTCGTCTTCCTTGAAATTTAAATAACTCCTTTGAACATTGTCTTTGGTAAGCTGTGGCCAAATATGTAATTCCGCATTCACTGCAATGTATAACATTCGTCTCAGACAATTCAGTGGCTACCAGACTCCCCCCGTCATCGGGAACACAGTGTAAGAAATGTGTCTTACTTTTCCTCACACTGTGAAACTACACCACATAACTTTTCATACCTTTCAATCGACTCCCATTCGCAACCCAGTAACGACATTCACTCCCTCGCCCTGAGTGACAATAACTAAGTTGTCCACATCCATTCCACGCAGTTATCCGCCCGTAGCCTATAAAACAGAAATAACGTGGAGGTTTACTCACAGTGAGGGGTTACTCTCAGACCGGACCTGGGCAGCCATTTGAAGTGACAGGGCCGCCCATCATGCGCCTCTAACGGGGTCAGGGGGCCTTATGGGGACTTGATCCAGAGCGAGGCCAAGGGGACCAGGCCTTTAGAGAGGATGGATGGAGCCCTGGTAAGAAGGAAGGACAGGCTGATTACATCATTTTTCAGACCCACCAAAAGGCTCTGTAAGGACCTTTGGGCAGCTGGATTGACAGTTGGCCTCTCTGCTAATATATTTTGGAGTGATTTGTCAAAATGAAGAAATTGTTCTTGCTGACCTATCTCGCTCAGCTGTGAGTGACTCAGTTGGTGAGACTTGACGAGACGAGCGACATGCTTACAGTGGCTCATGTTGAATATATGAGCGCCAAAGTCATAACAAAGCATTCATCATCATGAAAAACTCTAACTTACTTAAAAAAAATCTTTCAAGTCTGAGGAAATGACATTAGGGGAAACATGTCAGGAGCGTAGTTAATCACCTCCTCAGTCTGCGTTGTACTGTAGGTGGCGTTTGCTCCTGCCTGTCGGAGGGAAATGTTTTGTTTTTGTGCGTTTCCTGAATATCTACAAATATTCCCTGAAGGCACGCTGCAGTGTGATGTTGCGCCACCTGTTTTCAAGGCGCAGTCGTTCCCCGGGGCCCCTCAACAAATCATCTTCCTTGTTTCTCCTGCGGGGAAAGAGACACCGTCACTCCTGGGTTTTGGGTGTCATATCATCCTGAAAGATGCTAGAGCAAATTCGACATTTCCGTCTGTCCCAACAGGTAAAGTGAGAATCAAAAAAGCAAGTGATTGTGAAATTAGAGGAAGTTGGAAATTCTAAGCGGGAGTTTTCCTTTTATAAAAATACATCAGGATAAAGAGTGGCAACTCTCTTTTATAGATAACTAGATTTTGTTTTCCTTTTACAAACTCTTAAGTGTTTAACAGAGGGGATATTTTCTTCACTTTCCCTTGTTTTCCTTGTTTTTAACGCATGAAACGGCATCACCACACCCTCAGCTTAGTCCTGTATCTTTGTCTCAGCAGTGCAGACATAATGACTGACCTGGATTCATACTACTGTTTTCAATCACCATCTCTTTCCAAGGTTATTGGCCAAAATCCAAAGGTTGTTCTGGGATTCCACTTTATCAGAGACAGAGCCAAAGCAGCATGCGGAGTTAATAATAATTTGGTCTGTGTTTTACAGCTGTTACACAATGGACACTGTGTAAACCTCTTACGACACCGGGGCCTTGGAGCTTCCCGTTTTAGAACTAAATCCATCTCTTTAAGACAGTCAATGACAGACAAATAACAGAAAGATATTACTGTATTAAGCAAAGAAAAGAACAAGACAATGTAAGTGGTGATTATTTATATTAAACAATGTGTAGCTGTATTTAGGAGGCAGTGACTGTGAAGAAATGTTCCCTTAATAGCACCAGTGTGAAACTTTCTATAGGTTTTCATTACAGTCTTCTGCGGTGTGAGAAAGCGGAGTTAGGACGGCAGCAAGTAGGTGCTGCCACACCAAACATCTGCTTTCTCCATTACGAGCCGAGCTAGAGAGCACATTAAAAGCTACAGGTAAGCTGGTATGGTAAAGGCAATCCGCAGCAAAGCCAGTGTTGTTGTAAGCTTGCAGATTCAATATAGATTAAGCCAGTGTTATGATTACTGGGTTCATTCAGGCAGCAAACATTGTTAAAAATTTAAATTCTTTCAAGTTTTGCGCATTTTCCAGCATGAAATAAAAGAAAATTACTTATTTACTGTCTGACTTGGAATACTTCTAATGATGGAACTGACATCTGTCAACAATGCCATTTTTTTTCTTAGGAATAATGAATATATTTACAATGTAATTCGGAACTCCAGTTGCCTCTAGACAGTTGAGCTTCCACTTCATGCACCTCTGTATTCTATTCAAAGCAGAACCTCACCAAAGGAAAATCTTCTATTATCCAGCCTAACACTGCAGCCTGAGGAGAAACACTGGGTAAAACAGTGACTTAATATTTCATATTGGTTAGATTATTCATCCACACAAAGACATTTCCCTTTTTTCCTCCCTCACATTGCAAAGTCCTCATTAAAAATGGGACACTGCACATTGAAACTTTTTAAAAATTCAAATATTTTCTTTCAATCTTTAAAGAGCTTATATCTAATGAACTAAGATTTAATTTGGCATGGCTTAACATCCATTTGCACTGTTCATAATTAGGAATGCAGACCTCGGTATTAAAATGAAGGGGCAAAGCCCTCAGTAAGTTCCCAAGTGAAACAAGAATTGGTTCCACTTTAAGTATTAATTGATTGGCTTTGCAGTATCCCTTACAGGAGTAGAGTACACAGACACACACATCCATTCCACCCACCCACACAAACACACACCCACACAAACACACACACACACACACACACACACACACACACACACACACACAATTTACAGAGCACTCATTTCTCATCAATCTGGTGCTGCTTCATTTGCCTGTCTTTCAGTCCCCCAGAGAGGGACAACCTATCTGCTAGCAGAGCTTAGCATTTGATCATGAGTGTCAATATCAAACTGCAAAGCAGGATTACACACTGCTGTCGTCAATAGGCGTAATGGTTTTACATGTGTTAAGGTTAACTCAGCCATTTAATGTGCATAGTACCTTAGAGATAATCACTCAAAAAGGACTTAAAAATGTCACACAAACCTCAACAGACCTGGGCTTCTGCAATGATCACACACTATACTCAGAGGGTCTTGTTGCATTTTTCTCTTTTCTAAGATTTGACAGCTTATGACTATGGAGTAGACAATTTCTACTGTATGAAACTAGTCTTCAAGGTATTTGATTCAAATTTCTTACAAGGAATGTCTTCTGTGATGTATAATCAGACTGTCTGCAGCGTCACCAGAGATACTATTATTGATCATAGGCCGACCTAATATAAATTCTGTTAACTGTTTATTAAGGAAGAGCTTTAGTCCTGCACAAAGAGTATTCATTGTTGATCATTTTATTTCACTGTGGACTATACTTCTGATGACTTTAGAAACATAAAATCATTTTTATTCTTACTTTTACTCTTTACTGTTCAAAATTTAACAAAATGTCTGCCTTCACTTTCATGATTCTTTTTATATGTGTCTGTGTGTGACTGTGTGAGCGTTATGTGTGTCCATGTGTAGCCATGCGCAGGAGTCTCTTATATTTATTTTTCACAAAACATAACACTCTCTCACTGTAAACCTCTGCCGGTGCAAGTGACAGCTAAAAAATCCCCCACAATGCTGTGAATTAGGAACCGGTCTATTAGACACATGATCACATGATGTGGGATTAGTGGACTGGAGTCTTCAAAGCTGCTATTACAACTCCTGAGATGTGATACAGGCTCCCCCACTGCTCTCTGCAGGGGCGTGTGGCTCTTCCTCAGAGAATTACCTGACACCGTCGTGTCTGCGCTCTGGGAGACAAGTGCTGTGGCTCAGAGTGGAACAGCCAACATCAGTCGGAAATGCTCCCTCCATGCTGCGCTGAGCCAACAAACCCTGCATTTAATCCCATGTGCGAGCAGCCATGATGGCTACATGAGTTGACATCAGAGAAAAGGAGTTAGGGTGCTAAGGCTGGAATGATGGGTGATAAAGTGGATTACAGATGGCGAATTGCCATCATGCTTGAATAGTAAGTCAGACTCAAAATGTTAATAATAGTGATTCAGTATTTGGTGATCACCCTCATATAATCTGGAGATAGTGTCATGCTGTTAGAATTAGGGGTGGAGATATTTCACAGTTCATTAGACAAAAAGTTTATTTGTACAATAATGTCTAAACTGTAACATTACCTTTACTCTGGGGAGGTAAATTTCATACGTGGTTAAAAAAATAATGACATTTTAATCAATCTAAAGTAATAACAAAATACAGATAACAAATCCAGCTAAATTATTTGTAGGGGAGAGATTTTATGATTGCTCTGTGTGCAAGAGTTTTATCTTGAACACAGTTATAGTGTTCTTATCATTGTATATACTATATCACAACAAAGAACAAAAATGGAAGAAATAAAAGAGAAAAAAAAACACAATTTGGAGAAGAAAAAAAAGTGGTTGCATTCTGAACTTCAAGTTACCTTTTCTAAAGCTGAACACTGGGAATTTGGACCTCCCAGCGCAAACATTAACGGGCTGAAATGCAGCTCTGGATGTAACAAAGGAAACAATACCAGGGAAGAGAGCCAAGAAGGCAGAGCTGGCACGCCTGTTCCTGGGACCATGGGAATTTGGCTCCCAGAAATAATGGGGTTGAACAGGGCCCAGCACCACTGCTACTGTAGCTGGGAAAATGGTGCACTGCAAGCCAGGCTCCATCCAGGGAGACTTAAAACAGAAGAGGGAGGGGAAAAAATAAATGAAATATACTGTATGGGTTGCACCTCACAGTGTGAAGTGAGATGAGTAAAATAATGGAGGAAGGGGAAGCCTGTCTTATGTTTGTCCCGAGCAAGTGATTGTAAATCAAAAACACTGCCCAGCTTAGGGGCTGGATGTGAGCTAACATAATACACTGTATGGACAAACTGCTACCTGGGCAGAAAAGGAATAGAAAATAAAATAATAATAAAGTGCAGATCATAAAGGGTCTTTCAAGTGAGCCTTACTCTGTGTGGCCAAAAGTTGAGGTAAACTATAATGCTATATATACATATGTATAATACTGGTAGTGTTAATTCTACCAGCCCCTATCCAGCCTAATTAGGACAATAAAAGGTTATGGGCTAATGTATGACTGCCATGCCAAAGCTAATGAATGCCTGGTATACCTTGTTTCCTCCCAAGCGTCCTTGGACTGTCATCTCCAACCTTTTGATGTTGTATCTGATTATCCAGGCAGCGATTAATCATGATTAAGTAAGCACCAAGTCTCTGAGAGAGAAAGCAAAAGCATAGAGGGTGGGTGGACAGCAGGAAAGTTGCCCAGGTTCAGGCCTTAATTCTGGGCAGCACAGTCTCTTGCTTCTGCCAAGTGGACACTGGTAATGAGACAGCAAAGTAAAAATCATGGTGTTTTTTTAAGTGTTGTTAAAGGAAAGATTCATTATCCAAGGCAGGCTTTATCCAAGCCATAGTTGAGGCTTCCAAAGAAACGCCTCTTGCCTTCTGTGGTTACCATCAACTTGGACACGAGTACACATTTTCACGTGCCCAGTGCTATTTGACAGCCATTTTTGTATGTTTTGTTGATCCACAGACATTTCAATATACCTCTCCGCTCTCCGCTTTTCCTCCTCTCCAAAAACATTTTCCTGCTTTGATATCAGTTGATGGAATATAAATGGGTTGGAGCAGACCTAAGGTAACCACCTATTGGCCTTCATGCATTTCTAATGTAACCTGTTCTGCCCATGCTCACAGAGAAGGCCTGGCTTCATTACTCCAAGGTGCTGAGTCTTTTGCCAGAACCCTGCCTTTTCAGCGAATAGATCACCCTTGTGACCAGGGTCTCTGATACTGTATGCACCACCTGAAAGCTGTAGCTGTTTGCCCAGGTGCCAAAATAATCAAGTTCAGCTCGCATGGCAGGTTATGAAAGAATATTAACTGTGGGAATAACCCGGCTTGACATGCGTCGCCCGCATGTATGATCAAACAAGAGCCCTCTCAGAAAAGGAGTTTTCCAGGTAGGCCTACTGGCAGGAAAGTCTGGGCCTGTGATGACACCAACTCAATCATTGTTACTTTGAAGTCAGAGGGGTCAGTGTTGTAATAGGTACAATGATTCTCTCTTTGTGCTTTCCGACCTTTTTCTGTTAATGCATTTAACATTCTGCGTCTCTAATGGATTTCCCAGCAAAGAGGGAGACTGGAAGCTGTTGTTGAAACACGTTTAATGACGTACCGAAGGACGCGGAGCAGAGGTCCACATTATTGCCACTATCAATAATACAACTGTTTAAGTGGTCCACTTGGAGTATAGGCAAATAATACTTCCCTTTCTACCACCCTACTGCCTCTCGCTGTGAAAAGTATTTTCTCCAACGAGGTCCGATGTGAAGGAATTTGTATTGAGTGCTCATTCTGAAAACCGCACTACTGTGTCATGGTTTTCCTGTCAGATTTTGTTTCAGTTAAACAGACCTAACATTTGATTTTACTTAGAGAGGATTTAAGATTTCCACCTTCATGTTTTTCTTCACTGCTTTTCATCAATCTTTCTGTTTTCCTCCCTAAAACCAGTATTTCAAGCTTAAATTATGGCAAATGATGTGTGTTCGGGGTGTTATGAAGGAAAACAAAATAACCCCTGATGACTGTAGTGTAACTAAACATCTCCCTCACGGCCTAATGTTTAATGGAAAGCTTCCCGACCGCAAAGGCATAAATCAGCGACACTCTCCTGTTTGTTTCATTATAGAAATGTTAAATCATATTTTAGAGCCAATATGGAAACATGGAAAAATAAAGAAGCATGCAGTTATGTATCTTGTGCCCATCAAACACAGAGAGAAATCTAGGAGATCACCATATAATTGGTTAGAGTGTGTGTACACATGTCTCCCTCCAGTTCAACACAGGCTTTGAAATGTGGATTCAAAGCTAGCGGACTTCCCTGAATCACTGAAAACCCCCAGGACATGGTTTGGCCTTTGCGGAGGTGGAAGCCAAATATGAGTCTGAGAAGATGAAGCACCCTGGCCTATCGTCTGTTCCTGGTAGGTGTTCACTCCCGATAAATATTTCATTTTGGTACAAAACAAATAACTTGACATAATTCCTCCCCCTCTCTTCTGAATAGAATGACAGAGTGGCTGATTTACGCATGGCGAGAGGTGTAAAAACCATGGAGGCATGCCGCTTTTCTCTATCCACCATCTAATGGATGCAACCCAATGGGCTAACAACTGTTTGCCTTTTTTCCAGACAACTGTGAAGTGAGGACACACTTGGATTCATCTGAATTGCTGACTGTGATTTGTGAAGGGCTGTCTGACACCACCAACAGTTGGCTAACTGCAGTATGTTGCCCTGAATATATCTGAGAATAGAACTACTATGAAAATTGTCCAAAAAACTTTTAGATTTTAACCACAGAAATGATAAAAGTGTTAATTACCCCTGCAGAGGCCTTTCAGTGTGCGCCTTTAAGAGGATGCAGAGGCTAAATACTTTGACCCTAGCCAAAGTTACATTTGAGACATGAAAGGACAAGCGAATTAAACTTTAAATCCACAGTGAAAGTGCATTAACCACTTAACTATTTTCCTCATTTCTTTCTTCATGAATGCTTGAGGCTGTCTCTGCTTTGTTGCATTTGTCAATCACTGTAATTTGGGCTCCATTTCCAAAAATAATTATCAGGTGAGTGGCAGCCCTTTGCCTGGAGTGCCAACTTGGAAGCGACGTGCCCAAGAGTATTAATTATGCCGCTCAAAATATGAAGTCTTTTAATAGAGAGGCTGACGTGACATCATTGTTTAGAGTCTTTCTTCCCCTACAAACATGACAATCACGGCTGTCCCTCTGGTCATCAGCAAAGATGAGGAGGAATTGTCAGAGGAAGTTATTAACAAGCTGTGTACCATGTGATAAAGTCAGTCAGACTCTCACTGGTACCATGTCTGTTGATTCGCATAGAGGAGAAGAGGAGAGCGCATGAGGAGTAAGTCAACAACTTCAATACAGCTGTGAGAGATATAGAGCGAGGTGGAAATATGCAGAGCAACAACTGAGGGGGAGGTATTATGTGCAAAAAGCCTCAAATCTTTCAAATCCATGTACTAAAATTATTGCTGAATGCAACTGTTGAGGCTGTACTCGGAGGACCATCCAGTTTCATACAGTCGCCAGCTTAAATCTCTCTCCCTCTCTCTCGCTCTCTCTCATTCTGCCAATCAAGTGCTCACAAACAGTGCTGCACTGTAGTTGTGGTTCACATTCAGCAGTTGCTTCTGTGAAACCCTAAGAGGGAGAGACAGCTTCCAGGTCTCATTAGCATCCAGTAGCGGCTAATGCTGCCTCCCTATTACTGTCTGAGGAGCTGAAATTCAGTTGGAGATGAGCACAGCCCAGGGGGCTTAGGGTTGCCAGTTTAATTAGTGCCTGATAATTTCAATAATGAGTGACAATTCATTGGGGCTTTTTAGGTTGGCCCACTGTTTGAGTGCAAATCGATAATCCTCTGTTTCTTCCCCCACTCTCACAAGCAGATAAAGGGCGAGCGTGGGGGTGTGTGTATGTATGTGTATGTGTGTGTGTGTGTGTGTGTGTGTGTGTGTTTGTGTGTGTATGTGGGAGGGGGGGTTCTCTCTCTTTGCAGGAATTAAATGAAAAGAATCAACTTAGAGAATGTCCCTTTGAAACCAAGAAAAGGAAGCCTATGTGATTTTATTTGCTGTTATTGGATGAGCAGGTGGGTCTTTAGTTGCTGTCGTGGGGTCCAGAGTAAAAACAATTTGCCTGGAGTGATATGGGGTAAGTGAGTGGAGGGTGAGAGGTTTGCATTTGTTGTTTTCTACTCATCCAAATGTTGCCCTTGTGTTAAAATCAAAGCAGAAAAATACTCTCATCTGTGAGGAGGTGGACAGGATGAATTTATTGAGGTAATCTGGGACTATCAGCCTTTAGAACAAAATATCTGTGAGAGAAAGGAAACTATATTCTACTTAACTTTTCAATGTGCACACCTGTTTAACATACAGTATGCCGGTATAATGAAATGATGAGGATAATTCATTCAATTGCCCCTAGGCTCAAAAAACATGTTTACCTTGGTTACTTGAGAAAGGCGTTTGAACCCTCTGTAATTCAGTGACAGGCAACACAATCCTGTTGATGCATTGCCAGAAATCCTCTGTTTTGTTCTGGAAGCTGTTTCACAGCTCTGCGTGCAGAAGAATAGGTGAGGTGAGTAAGGTTTGAACAGACACTTTTCATATTCACAGTAATAATTATGTGAGATGGCACGCTGTTTTACAGTGTTATTGAAAATGAAGAATCAATTTTAGGTGTTGCAGATAGTGCATTAAAATACCAATTAAACGCATAACACCCAACCTGTACCTGACACTTGAATCATAATGATTGTGGAAACAGGAAGTAGGAGTACATTATTCCCTAATACACTTCTTTCTTGAAAAACGTCTGATCTAAGCAAAAACAAATTATCACTAAAAATTCAGTGAAAAAAATGGAGGTTGACAAAACACACAGAAGCAGCAGATTGGCATTGCCTGCCAACATGGGGTGATGTGCTCTCAACCTGTGCAGCAATGATAATGGTATAGCTTTATTGCCCTTTGCGACGTGTCTGCATTTGACACGGTATATGTTCCACAATATCCTGATACAATACTGAGTCAGCACACCAGCTGCCTCTATATTCAGACCTCACCATACAGCGGTGAAGTGAAAGTGCAGCGAGAGCACGCAGCATTTCCTCAGTCAGTTAGCCTGACATATTGTGAAGGACAGTAGCCTAATTATTCCCTGGCAGTGGCACAGACCTGCCAGTCCCTTCAGATTGAGCTGAACCACCGAGGCTGGAGTTTGATTCCTGAGTGCCTGCTATGTTTTGAGTCGGATAGGATCATGTCCACCGGAGATTTAATTTGGACGTTCAGTGGTGTGAACCTGACCCTTATTACTTAGCCCCCTCATCACATGACCTGTAGTCTTCCTCTATTACACGCTCAAGAAATACAGCGATCATCACGTTAATACAGAGAACATCAAGAGACTATTGATTGTGGTTACTTGCCGAATATTCCCTCCATGACATGCGGTTCAGTGCCCCCTTCGTGCTCATCTGTGGCAGTCTTTTTAAATATTCATGACGAGGTTGCCTTATGGTTCTACAGCTGAATTTCTAATTGGGCCGTCAAAAGAGATACAACATGCCCTTAAGCAGGACCGTAACAGCGGTCAGCTCAAACAGAAATTGTGTGATTCAGCCACAGGGCTAATTAGCAATTAGCATTCACTGTTTACAAGGGTTTTTACCTGTGGGCCAGGGGATGGCTGAATTGAGCTTAAATCACTCCATCCTGCCTTTGAAGCTTCAAGAGCCGCCTGTCCATATCATAATGACTGGGAGGAGAGAGGGAAGCACTTCTACTGTATAACAACATAATCATCAATTAAAGCAGGGAAATGGCAAGAAGTGGGGATTTTAGCTCATTAAAAAAAAGCCCAGAAGAAAAAGTATCACTGGATTTATATATATTTTCACTCTCTCCTCTGTCAATGTCTGCCATCTTTAGAATTCAAATGATTTTGTCTTTCAAGATGAGTGGAAATACTGAAATGTAATTCACAGACTCGGAAGCAGACATTCCTAACAAGGGTTAAAATATGAATGACATTTGCTCCAAGAAGAGGCTGGGTGGAAATGGGATTGCAACTGATTTAGTCCGTCTTATTAGTTTCCCCTATCTCTAAATTATGCTTAATGTATTTTTTACAGCCATTATAACTAAAATGAATGTCACCGAATAGCAACCAGATTCCTCTTTCAAAACAGACATATATATAGCAGTATATCTGTAATGTGCCTGCATACATTTTGTAGGTGTATCCAGTTTATATTACCTCTGTGTACAGCACAGTAGGAGTCAAGGCTACCTTGTCATGTAAGAAAATATAAAATATCTATAACAAACCCCACGATGTGATGCTACAGTTTAGTTGCTAACAAGCTGTTAATTCCATATTTTATCTATTGCCCCCTTAAACAATAACAATGAGCATTTATTCAGTCTAATATGTCACTTTTATTTGATATTTGGGGATACCCGGTGGCTAACCTGGACCTGTGTAATGTATCATCCACTACAAGGACATACAGTAGCTCATGTCTTCAACAGCTTTCCAGACATTAAAAGGAATATCAGATTCCCCCAACTTCTTTGAGGATGTACTGCCTTTGAGAGAGGACTTCTTTTGAGCATATCCAAACGTTTTCATCTCTCTCTCATTTTTTAAAATATATTTTTTGCCACAAAGTAGGGGACTCAACACAAACTAATTTACGGTGTTAAAACTGCTAGAGTGAATTTCCTGCCTAACAAAGTACAAAGATGGCTGATAAAGGGCTTATTAGAGACCCATCATTACTCTCACTTTGGGTTGAAAACGTTGACTGAGAAGCACCATTATGTCCGGAATTTTTCGCTGATGTGGCTACAAGCTGAGGTGATGCTGAGGCTTTCCCCTACTGTCTGAGGGTTAGCTGAGCGGACCTGTCAGTGATGATATCCAGACAGCAGGAGCAGTGCAAACTCAGGGATATGAGTCAACAGTAATTAGAATCTATCTGAAGAGGTGGGAAAACACACACACACATACACACACACTCTGCATATCATGATGGACTCGTGTTCAAACATTGCTTACGTGCTGCTTGAGAAGCAAAATATGTGTTTACATTAAAAAACGGCAAATATTTCACATATGCGGAAAATTTAATACATACACATGCACACACACACACACACACACACACACACACACACACACACAGCCATGAAAACTCATCAAAGACACCTCCTTTAGTATGGAGATTCTGACTGTATACTCCCCTTTTCCTTAATTGCTCATTAATGAGATGGAAATATATTTCTGCCACAAAGTTTGAAAAAGCAGCACTCATTGAAAAAGCCATAAATCTAAACATTTGAAAAGGATATAGTAACGGGAGCCTCCCATTCTTGTTCTCTGAAAAATTAATGCAGCGCATGTTATATTTATTACAAGGCCAACTGTCATTCATTTTACCCGAACTAACAGAAATTAAAAGTGACAGCAACCTCATCAAGAATGAATGCCATTGTATTCTACACGGAGCAGGAAAAGACAGGGGGGAAAAAAATCAGATAATAAAACACAGGCTTCCACAGTGCATCTGTAACAGGGAAAACCAAAGCTCAGAGAAATGTTGTGAATGAAGGAATGAGGGCAAGAGAAATCATATTATACATAGCTAAATACAGCTTTATAACTTTTATTTCATTGAAATTTGAACAATTAAGAATCTGACAAAAAAATCCACAAAGTAACCATGATAACTGACAATAACAAAAAGGACAACTGACTTATGTGACTTATATATAAATATATTTTGCATGTCTGCTTTAGATGTATTTTCAAATATTTTTCAAGATGTGTATAATTGCTGGCTTCACTCATTAAAAGAGTGGGATTCTGATCTGAGTATGCTGCAGCTAAATGGTCAGGTTCCCATGTGAGGGAAATAAATGAAATATTAGTTTATTACATATTTAAATCTCTCTCCCCAGGCTGCCTTCCACTCTTTTTTTCTCCCTGGGTTGGTTTGCATTATAATGTTCACCAAACAGTTTTCCCAACTAATGGTTTGCAACAACGTGGTCCTGCTTTCCCCCTCTACTTTTGGTCTAGATTTTCATAACAAATTACTGTGGTACGCTGAGGGAAGGGAGAAGGCTCCAACTTCCTGAGGAGGCAAAAGGGAAAAATTTATCTTTTAGCGGTACAAAGTTGAGCATTACCGGTGGAACGTTTTCACAGTGTGTGTCCGTTAAACATTGAGTAGACAGTCAACTGCAGATAATAAGTCAACGTTGTCAGGAAGATGACAGGAACATTTGGAAATAGAAAATCCATATTGCATGCTGCTTCTTGGGAAACGCTTTTTCACCAAAGAGTGCAGGATTCCAAAGTACTTTTCTCTGACAAACAATGGTTTTATTAGACTTATTTGCATATTAGGGGCCAAGGTCACGTTTAAAATTCCCGACTGCTTTGTAAGTTCATAATCTTAGTCCTATCCATCAAAATGCTGATGTATCAAAACAAACAGAGGGCTGAGAGCAGAGATACTGCATGGGATGGGCCTTTTGAATAATCGTTAAGGGCAGCCCCCTCGCTCTCCCTATCTCAGGTGTGTGATTAAAATCAATTAAATCACTCCTCTAGTGTCAACCGCCCCAAATCTCCTGACAAATGAAATGGTGCTTTAGGAAGACGAGGATGTTCCTGGTCCTGTCGTGGCTCGGCTCATATTCACAAATGAGATTAAGATTGGGCTGCTGAGGGATTTCAAAGGCCTGTTTTCCATAAGAGCATGAAACAGCCTGTGAAGCCCGTGTAGGCTACATTAAGTAGACTTGAAAGTGTCTGGAGCAGAGATCAGCTCCCAGCCCACAGTGAGAGTAACTAGCTGGAAAAAAAGAGGAGAGATTATTTACCTGCATATACACTGTAAGACTTTTATGGAGGGAAGTTGGATGTGTATCACAGCAGGAAAATAATCCAATATTCCATAAATTCTTAAAAGCCCTCAATCTATTTATGACACAGTATTATGATTTGTCTGATGCATCCATTAATGAGTTTTTCATCTAATATTAATATGTATTAAATCATGTGTTTTGAGTCAATACAGTATTCACCACAGCACTGCCTTTTCTGTGTGTCTTCAAACAAATTAAGCCATTTACAGAGCATCAATATGGAATCATTAAATGCCCTTTGTGTATTGTTCTCTATGGTCTATGGACCACCCCACTTTTCCTCTTTCTCGTTTACACACACACACACACACACACACACACACACACACACACACACACGCACGCTTGCTTGGCTCGTGCATCAGATGTGAGCGGAGGTTTGAGCCCTCCGCAGGCTTCTTTATGACTACAGTCTGTGAGATCTGCTGATCCCATCTCCAGTGGGCCTCTGTAACCCCCCTTTGTAACATTAGGCAAAAGCGCTAAATCAAAGTGTGGAGTCAGCCCAGTGTGTGTGTTTAACATCCCCCTGCTCTTGTCACCAATGACCAGGGGCGGGCCGCCACGTGTCCTTGCCCTATCCCCCGGTGTCCTATCACTCCTTTATCTGTCCACAAGGCATGGCCGCTCTCCCAAAGACAACCACACATGCATGCTCAAGAAGGGCCTTTTTTTATTCCTCTCAACACCCACAGAGAAAATCAGACGTCCCAAATTGTTCCCCTACAGCGGTTGTTTTATTCATGGTCACATTTGATATCTCCCCCCCCCCCACTTTCATACTTAAATGTCTATCTATAACAATGATCATTATTTAAATCAAGCGGGTCGAATTTTTAAAAATCCAGTTTTGCATAAAGAAAACAGCGGAAACGCTTTATGTTGAATCTCAAAATTTAGCAAAAACACAAACTCACACTTTAAATATGCTGCAGAAATGTTTTCGAAACTGCAGCAAACTTATGTAGGACACTGACCTGTATTTCATTTTGAAGAGCAAAAGAAAAAAATATACTTTTTTAACTCTGAGGTTCTTGTGGGAAAACAATAACAGACAGTATGTTTATTTGCGATGAAGCTACACAGCACAAAGAAAGAGCAACCATACCAAGGGATTTTCCTGACTCTTGAGAAGGGTACAACCAATATTCCCAAACCCATGCCAGGACTTGTGATTCCGCTGTATACTTTTTCCCTCTCCGTTATGAAGGATGATCAAATCAAGCATGGAAGTGTGTTTCATCAGTCCGTTGGAGGGTAAAGAGAGACTTTCAAAATAATCCCTTAAGTAGATGAGGCTTTTTTATGTATTGCTTTTTATTGTAAGACGCTGCATGTTTCAAGATAGCAGAGGAAATGACAATTATGTAGAGATACTATCTTCATGAATGGCAGGACCTTTTTCTGGAACCATGCACAAGACTGTATCGCATGTCCACACATCTGATCTAACTGTGTTATTATTCAGTCACTTGGCAGGTCATATTTTGTCAAATGAAATGCTGAATTGCTTCATACTCGGCGCGGAAGCTGAAGTGATACATGTAAGTAGAATTAAATTACTCTATAGCATATTACAGCCTCGGTGGGATTGTGGCTGTTCCTCTATTTTTAATAAGTGCTTATTTCCCAGGGGGCCTTGTTGGGCACTTTGGGTCAACAGTGTCCAAGAGGGCAAGGCTTGTTCACCACATTCTAGAGCCCTTTAATTGCTTGAGGTTATGTGTGCTATTATCTTCCTTTTTCTCTTTCATTATGAAGGTGCAGAGGTTCGGATTGACCCATCCTCTCAATTTTGAAAGCACTCGCCACGTTTAGCGCACTTCAATTAAGTGTGCAGAGGAGTGCTGTGATGAGATGTATTTAATTAATTATTCCAGTTCTGTTTTGGCCCCTGCATATTTTCTTTTAAAATCTTTCCTTGGGTGTCCCGGGTCCGCTCTTATTTATTCTGTTGTGATAATGTTACAACTGTAACAGCAATATTTTCGGTACTCCCAGGAGTGTTTGGTCTGACTCAAACATAATAACCCACGGCAGTGTCTGTCTGACTCTCAGCCATTCTCATTCCTGCTTGCAGCTGATGCCGTAACCCCGGCCCCTTCCCTGCAGGCTGTGCTGACGGCTGGCTCAGAGCAGCCACACACACACGTGCGCGCGCACACACACACACACACACACACACACACACACACACACACACACACACACACACAGAAAAAGACCTGTGGACCCCCATTTGCATGGACACAAATGTTCACAAGCATACATATGCAAATACACACATGTACACATGCCAATGTAAGCACTAACACACGAACATGCACACGTCTCTGTTGGGTCTTTTATTCCACTCTACTCTCATTTTACTTGATTCCCCTTCTCTGTTTCTAAGCTGTTTGAAATTAAAGAACTGCACTATGGCACACTGTAGGAGCTTTAAATGGGGATTAGTGGAAACAACAAAAAGTTGTTGCAAAATGTTCACCATTGCAAAGTTCAATGGTTGAAAATGTTTTGGCGCCCGTTTAACTCCACAGTGTAGCACTTGCGGGCAAACATTGTTCCCAAGTAAAGTATTTCACAGTACAGAGCAGTGGCTTCATAGGGGGATTTGATCACTTTTACCTGTAATGCTGACAAGTCTTCCCTTCAGTTCAAAAGGAGGGAAAGCGGACGACTGATCAATATAAACGCAGGTGTTTGGAGAGAAGCTGTGGATTGATCAGTAATAGTCCCTCAACCCGGAAAAAAAAGAACAAATCACAGAAAAGAAAGTGAAAAGTTAAGTAGGACACTGTCAGGGATTCCCTGGGTGCGAGTCTTGGAAAAACTGCACAGCACAAATGAAAAAGAACAGAGGAGAGCTGGTTGGGGAATTCAAAAAAGAATAATTAAAAACTCAAATCGGGTTTTTAACTGTGAGAAAAAGAGAGAGAGAGGGAGCGAGAGAGTGGGTTTTTTAAATCCACCAACAAGAATACTCTTGGATGATAACTGCTTCAGCCGTAGGCTATTAAAATATTAACCACCGCTGTCCGAGCTGGGACTTTCCAAGCGGTACTGAGCAGTATCCTCCCCGGATACTGGGCCTGAGAGAAAGGCTCTGCTCCCGTTCGCTGCCCTGTGGGAGGCTCTGGCTTGCATGAGGAAGTGTTTTAATGTTTCTCAGATGCCTGGCTGACTGAGAGAGCTTTGACAAGGCAACTATCCTGGGTGTGATTTAAAGGTGTGCACAGAGGGAACCAGGTACTGGAGCTGAGGGCCTGTTAAGCTACCGGGTGCCTTTCTAGAGGAAAAGGAGCTAACTTTTTTTTTATTCCCCTGTTGCTGAGCAGAACTTGGTCCCTTAAGTTTGAATCGTTATTATAATATGAAACAAAAACTATAATGTTGCTTCTACCTGATACTGTTCACTTAACACTTGAAAATATACAGTGAATACATTTACATTACATATATCCTGTTGGAAAAGAGAGATAACGGTATGTGAAAGACTGCAAAATGTTCAGAAAATGAAAAGCAACCAGAGTGTTGATATCTGAATTATCCTGATTTGCATGTGTGTAGAGTTTGTCATTTAGTTCAATGACTAATGCTTCCAGTAGCCTGCAATTGCCTGGAGCTTATTACACTCATAATGTATAAGCAGATACTTAGTGAGTGTATATCTAAATCATTTAGTGGGACTTCGTTTAGGGGAACACATGGCAAGGAGCACACTCTCATCTCAAACAGTGCGATTGTAGAGGTTTTATTGACTCTAACAGATAACAGCAATTATTTCTCTGAGTGTGCTTTCTGGTCTCTGCCAAATGTGAGCTGGCAGATTATTAAAAAGACAAGTGGTCTCTTTGATACCGAGAAAAAATACAAGAGTGTATTTTTAGCAACCATAAAGGGGTGCCAGATTTGTTCAGGTGAAATTTCTGCACAGAAAATAATGTACGTTCATGCACTGCCGTTAGCCAGAAAGGTACGGATTAAGATACAGTGGTACACTGAAAAGCTGTTGAATATTCAGAGTGGCAGGTTCTTTGAATGTTTCATGAGATTACAGAATCATGGCATGTATCATGGCATTGACTGAAATTGTTAAAGTAGCCTGAAGTTCATCGAAAGGGTAAGGTCTCTAATCTTTAATTCCCCAAACTGTACAGTAGTAGTCTCTGTCTATCTCAGTCAAGTCCTGCTGTTCTGTCTCTGGCTTCACGTTTCTGACAGCCACACATTCTTACCCTCGACCCAGCTCCCACTCCAGGTTCATCCTCTCTAGTTCTTCTTGTCCCAGTTCTCCCCGCTTCCCCCAGTCAGTCCTGCTTTGTCTCCTCTGTTGTCTCATGTCCCCTTTTCCCCCTTTTCCCAGTAATGTCCCATCTCTCCCTGGAATCAGAAGCCTGGCTGGCTGGCAGGCAGATGGGATAGATGAGGATGGCAGGGATTGGCTAATCCCTAATCTGCTGTCTCTTTGCCACTCTGGACCACAGAGGAGAGAGGGAAGCGGGAGAAAGAGGGAGAAAGAGAGGGAGAGGGTGATGGAGCCAGCTAGATGGAGCCAGCTGTCAGATGGAGAGTCTTTCATGGTCCTGCGCACACAACAGCTGCACAGGGCCCGCCTGCACGGCTCTGCATTATTAAGCATCTTTTTAGTTGGTTCCAGATGCAGACCTAGCTGTGTTTACCCAGGCTTCGTGCTTTCTTGCACCCCCACCCCGCTCTGCACTTCCTACTTCACCATCCCGTCATTTCCCTGTTTCCTTGTTGCTTAGCGGCTTGATGTGGTCAAAATCATTTGACTTCCCTCATGTGTCTTTGCTTAAAGTATAATGTAATGTTCAAGCACATGACCTCCGCACCCAGAGGTAGCATTAGAACCTTAATAGTTTAGCCTCTTTAAGTATTTCCAGTCAGGAGACAAGTATCATTTTAACATTTGGGGACATTTTTAGGCTTAATACCTTTTTGGAAGCAATGAAAGTTAAGCTGTGGAGTAGCTTCGCAACACTCATCAAACTGTTACAATGATATCTACTGACATCAGATGAAAAGAAATCTTTTCCTGTAGAACAGATATGGTAATGGCAGAGAAGAAAAATGTAATTACAACATAATTAAATGGTTTCATCACTGTAATTACATGCCATTTAATGTGCTGCTGTCATCATGACTGTACATGTCTGCATATAGAAAGTGCAAACAGGCAACCTTGTTTAAACACAAATGCACATGTGCATACAAACACACAAACATATGTGCACACTTGCACACCACTTCACACCGACATTCACATATTCACACAGCAACCTTTTGCAAAAGCCAGCTTTGAGAGGGCTAATCTGTGCCTCGGTCCCGTCTCTTGTCAAGTTCAAGAGGGTTAACAAATCTTTACCTCCAGAACAGCCCTCCTCTTCCCCCTTTCATGTCCACATTTGTTCGCTGTATGTCCAAAAATCTACAGAGGCCCGTCCCGACTCAGTTGGGATTGGTTTAGCTGAAGAGCTGGAGGCTTTTCAGTTGCTGGCATCTGTTGTTCCTCTTCCCAGAGCTGCTGGCAGTCAGTTAATGGCCATGCTTGGGACCCAGAGAGAGAGAACAGTGGCTGATTTCCCCATAGCCATCGCACCAATCCCGGCACACTACCAACTGCAGATGAGCCACCAGCAGCTAGAAACATTCAGGCTAATGCTCCGCTTCTCTGAGAGTTTGGGGCAGATGTTCCTCACTTTCTGTGTTTCGTCACATAACTCAACACTGTCAAGTTTGTCTTTTGATTTAGGTTACACGCCAGTGTTTGGAAATGTTATATTTTGGGTCACCTAGTGAAAACAGCATGTTTAAAAGCTTTAATCTGATGATACTTACAATTAAACTAGACAGCAGCCTCCTGACAGTGGCACTTTCAGTTTCAAATATCACGATCGAATCAACAAGTTATTTTTTTCTGCATTTCACTGCTATGACCAATATATGGTTCATCTCGACTTAGCGCGGATCATGCATCTTATTATTGCAGCCACTCCAGGGCTCACTCCCCGGCATCTGCATAATACTGAAGGAGGTTGCTACAGTTTAATCAGTATCTTGTTACTCCAGAGAGTAAGGCTGGATATGTTATCACTAAGGAGGAAGTTCAAATGAAGCTCGATAAATAAATTAATGCCTTGATGATTAGCTGTCACATAAGCAATTAAAATGACTTCAAATTATTCATTTTCAAACAGGTGCAGCGAAAGAAGGGTGTGATTGTTGTAGTAATTGTCAAAATCGAACCATTTGTTTTGATGAACCTTCCATATGCACCTCTTATGAAAAATTCAAACTCGTGTGCATAAAATAATTCAAAGTCATTTAATAATAGAATCTCAAGCAGCATATGTACCAAGGGTATTTTTGTTTCTTGCTTCAGTATTGCCTGGGCCTTGATACCCCCCCCTCTCATTCACACTGCTGGTATAAATGCACTGGGCTTTGGAAATCGCCATGACAAAACTGTGTATAAAACTCAATCACATTCTTTTTTGCAAATTATTAATTGTGACTGTCATAGTCACAGCATCCTCCTGACAATCTCACAACTGCCTCAGAAAAATACACTTGACAGCTCAGGACCCCAAATCCCACAATGAATTCGTCCTTGACACATCCTTAATGACGATCATCTTGATGATTGTAAATACATTATCATATCAGATCACGTCTGTGTTGCAATCATCACCTCCATTTCCTTTTAATTAAACAGCAAAGCTGACACCACATCTGTCAAAAAGGAAGTGAGACTTTTTGAAATCGGTGTGAACTTCTTCTTTTTTCCTTATTCCTGTTCCTCAGCAAACAATAGAGAGGAAAATGGCTTTGAAAATAACAAGCTCTATCAGTGCCTATCTCCTCCTTGCCCTCTCTGTCTCTCTTCCTTTACCCCTTTCTCTCCCCCCTCTTTCTCTCTCTCTCACACTCTCACCCCTTCTCCGTCTCTTTTCTCTCTGTGTCTGCCTTTCTCCCACCACTTGAAAGGCAGAGTAATGAGACAGCTAGAGAGCAAAGGAAGGTGTCCGCGGAGCATCAGTTGTGCATGGAAGAAGTGAGAATTTACTGCAAATGAGACGATGCCAGTAAATTCATTTTTATTCAGATTACTGTCATCATACATTACAGCTTCCCTTGTAAACATTTGGCCTCTGTCTTTGTGATGAGGTGTCATTATTTGCCAGATTACGTTATTAAGCTATTAACACGTCAAGCGCGGCGGGCAACAATACAGGGGCACGCTTAAACAAGCTGAAGAGAATGGAGGAGGTGTCACTGGCTTGACATATGAAGGCACTTAATAGCTACTGCTCTGAGGACAGAAGAGAGAAATTAAATAGACAGCTTTCAGCGGAGAATGGAGAGAGCTATTCACAAGTACTCAGAGCTGACTAAACTGTCTTTACAGGGTGATTATTTACCAAGCCAGTAAATACAATGATGCAATTTAAGTCTATGGAAAACATATTTCGTCTCACATGTATGTTTATAGCACCTATTTACATGTTATTGGTATCATTATTAAAAAGCAGGCTGTGTTTGTTTTGAATTTGAAGGAGCAGAAAACTGGTTGTTGGTTTTTATAGCATTGTAAATGATCCAGAAACTTTAAAACCCAAATAGTTTTTAAATTAAATGCCAAAAAAAAGTTTCTGGAACATGAATACATACATTTAGAGACTGCCGTTTTAAAACTGTTTAACTAACTAAAAAGTTTCTCTTTGTGTGTTGTTGTGTTGAACTTTAATTTTTCATCAAATCTCCTCAAAAAATGTCAGCATTATGAAATAAACAGGGGTCCCACTGGTGACATGAAGAGGCTGTACATGGACAGCCAAGTCAGCGGTTTTGAGTGGATAAATCCATGGTAACCTATTGAAATGGTTCAACCACAGCCAAAATCAGCCACGACAGCCAATGGAGCCAGAGCCCCCCGTTCAGCCAGCACAGCAGCTTAGCAGTCTTAACAGAGAATCCACCACTTATCATCATCGGCATCCAGCACCACAACACTCCACCATGAAGAGGCTTGAGTTAAGCCGGTTAAAATAACACGAGACAATACATCAACAACAGCTTCCTCTTCCCTTTTGATGCCTGCTTAATTTGAATGGTACAATAGGCTGAATTCTGTTCTGGTGCTCGACCAGAGGACCACAGAGCTCTGTCCATCTCTCCTTCACATCAGAGGCTGCTGGAGGAGCGGGGGCCCCCTGATACTGTGTGGGGTTGGCTGATAAAGGCCTTATTTCAGGGTCTTCCAGTGAGGGGCTGGATTCTACTCCCCAGCAGGGACGGCATGGACCGCGCCGGTTAAGGCAGATGCTAGAAACTGCAGTTAGAGCTGAAACACTGAGAGGGGAGGGTGGGACGGAGAAAGTGAAGGAGAAAGTGGGAGAAGAGATTGAGAGAAGAGGGTGAGGGAAAGAGAGAGGTGCTGGCTGATAATGGATGCTACCTAGAGAGTTTACAATGCATATGACACCTTTAAGCCATAAATTGGGGAGTTTAAAAGTTCAATCTTTCCACTTTCACTTTTGTTTTGGGAGGCTGTAAATATGGCCTCATGGTATTTGACTTTTCTTCCAGGCGCTGACATATGACTGAGGTCCCATTACCACCAACCCTGTTTTCTATTGAGGCAAACGATACCCATTGACCGGTACGGGCCCTGTGAAGCATTTTACCTTGGACTCATCCAGGACTTGACATGACCTTTGAACCTGAGGAGCACAGCTGTCAAATGTCTCCCCTGTCACTCCCTTTGGAGACGCACTGATTCTTTACAAGACACCAAACACACAAATGCACTCACACACACACTTTCACCAAATTTGTCGGATTAAACTAAGACACTCACCTCATGTAGCAAATTTATGGTACGTATCCTGGAATTTAGGGCACATATGGAAACATTTTTTAAGTTTTTACTGCAATACTGAAATTCAAAGATTGAAATAACTCAAAATTCATATGAATATGGATTTGCTTTTTCTTCGGAATATGGTGTAGTAGGGCCTCATGAATATCCTCCATCATCTTATAAACATGTACATGTAGGGGGAGGAGAAGATGGGGATCAGATTATGAAAAGTGGGAGTGAAAGAATCTAAAATTAGTAGCAGCAAATACAAGTTTCTATTGCAAAAGAGGGGAAAAAGAAACAATTTCTCAAGCATGTCTTGATATGAAATCTAAATTTGCATCATTGTCTTCTGTTTCTCCAGCCCAGTTAGGAAACAGCCAAGAGTGTATTTATCTGAATCACAGAGAGAGCCATGCTCGTGAATTCACTGTGACAGGAGCACCACCAACTGGTCAAAACATGCCTCCTCACCATTAAATACCTGCCTACTCTCTCTTCTGATGTGCATTGAAAGATTAGTCACATGCATCCAGTTGCAACCTCTACATTTAAACAGTCTTGATTTATTCTTAGTGTGATCTGAAAAACAAGCAAGGTTTTTTTTTTTCACCTCAAAACCCCCTCGGAGAGGTTGACTTCATGGTATCCATCATCATGCATCTTTAATGACGTCAGGCCAGGAGCATGGGGTAAAATCACAGTAGTGGCCTGAGGCTAAAACCAGCTAAAATGAGGTTCCTCTTACCCCTTCCCACGCAGAGAGAGCTGCTCACAATCCGAGAGGGAGGGTACATCGCACCCATCGATCGCTGAGGCGGCTTGGCGGCTGCTGGCCACTCGGTGGGGTTGATGGATACATTTGTGCCGTAAAAACTCAGAGTTGGAAAGTGGTGGGCCTGAGCCACGAGCTGGGAGACAGAGGTGTGACAAATGACGGATGCCTTGATTTATGGGTCCTTCTGCAAGACTAGGGAAAGGACAATCTCCTCTCACCCAATTTGGTTTAACTGTAAAGCGTCTTTGGAGACCCACCACATAAAGCCTTAAAAAAGTAGAGAAACTTCACTCTATTCAAAACACATGTCAGAAATTGGAGCAGGAGAGTTACACTGTGCTTTTGTCTAAATTCTGTCACACAAATCCCATCGTCTGTAATTCTATTAGTCACAGCACATCCACAGACTGCAAAAATTCTGTTTTTCACATTATGGAGATGAGAAATGGACTTGAGCTCAACTCAATTACATACAGTAACCCTCAAACAAATAAGTCAAATATAGCTCAGGGCCAAAATGCATTTTATGTCACAGAGAGCAAAACAAAAGAGCAAGCAATAAAAAGATCTCCCACATTTCACAGCATACAGTATTTCTAAGCTATTTCCTGTAAAACTCTATGATAGTCTGAGTGTGGCTTGGAAACATCTTTCAGTTGCCGAGCCCCCAGCCTTGACCTCGGGGGTCAAAGTCAGTCAGGCTCTTCCTGTCTGTGGCTTTTCCCAGGATCCCCTGCCTGTCGGCATGTCAGCACCTCTCCTGTCTCCTCACCAACTCAGGATGTTGCTTTTGCCTTCCAAGAGTTTCCTGAAACCGGAGGAAAAAAAAAAACGGATCGGTTTCCATGCAGGGGTCACTTGGTGTGAAAAAAGAAACGCCATTAAATATCGCTGTTTTGTATATTTGACTCAATTTTAAAAACTCGCTGGCCTTTGACTTGTGCCTATTTGTGGATGTAAGGATGCGTTGGCCTGTTGGGAGTGAAAAGTGCAAAGAGAGAATCGTTTTTACGAAGGGTAAACACAAGACCCACCATCCCCATTTCCATCAATTTTTTTCCAGTAGCTCCTCAATTAGTTATTTTTCAACTCAATAACGTAATATGCATTCCAGATAATTTACTTGTCATCCCTGTGTTTGGGACAGGATGCTTTTGACATAGAAACATTATTCTGATGAAGACCACGCAGAAAGCCTCAGTCACATGCAGCTTTTTCATTGCTAGTCACTAAGATAATTAAAGTTAGCACTAAAACGGGGTCATGTTATTAATGGTCTGATTAGAGGGCATGATGGACAATTAAGGGTGACGTTGCTAAAAAAGCAGACTGCTTTTGGGCAGAGGTGACTGGAAATAGGGCACATCTTTAAACAGCATGTAAGAGCCTCTCTTTCTCTCATTCTTTCTCCAGGTACTGAAAGAAAGAATGAGGGCTAAATGACAAGGTTGCACCCCCGGCAACAGACGTCCTGATTACTTTTTGTCTCAAGCCTCACAGCAGCCCCAAATAAACCAAAGGCTCTAAACCTATGGACTCAATTAACAGCCATGTTTATGATGCAGAAGTTAGCTATACACACCTTTGTCTAAACTTTGATATTAAGTCTGTCATGGATGCTTAAAAATTCTTCTTAGCCCCTGCAGTATACCCGTAACTCTTATTCCCTTGTTGAGCAGCCCAAAGAGTATGTGTGTATAAATGGAAGGCCTGTCTTTTCACATTCATTAAAAGTGAAGTTCCAAAATTAATAATGTAAAAATATGGGTTTTAATTAGTCTTCTATTCTGCCCAATGTACTTAAATTGGATCATCTGGTCCCCGATGCCCTTTCACTTAATAAAGAATTAGCCTGTGATGTTCTGAGCTTGACAGGTAGGATAAAGTGGAGAAAATCACTGCTGTTATATAAAGGATATATCCATTTGTACGTAATTTGCAGCTTAGTCAATTTGACAGGAGGGAGGTTCCCAGCCATGGATCCCGTGCAGGTTTCCATTTAATGCATTTCTATCATGTTATGGCGTGACCACACCATTGCCTTTCACCGTTCATTTCTGTCATATAATTAGTGACATTAATCCAATTTGATTGGATATCTGCCTCACTTTGGTTAGAGCATTAGTTTTGAGTAGAATCTGCACCTACATAGACAAGATTCCTGCTAAGAGTGATCAAGTCCATTGAAGTTTGCAAGTGCTATTTAAAATGAACATTTATTTTTTATTTTGCATGCTATATTATACCAGACAATGTTACTTTAAACATGAAATTAAATTATATTTCTGTTTAAACTTCACTTTAAATATGAAATTAAATTGCATTTTTGTTTCTGACATGTGTGTATGAGAATGTACATGCACACATTGCTTTGAACTTACATACAGATAAAAACAGCTTTCACTCATGATCGTCCAAAGCTCAAAGCTTGTTGTATCTTAGAGGTTAAATAGGGGGGTTTTAAAGGAGGCTTTAGTTGAAAGCATATGGCATCCATGAGTGATCCTTTACATTCAGTGGCCATATACTGGTGTTTGTGTGCGGTTGAGTGGGTGTTGTCGCGCTATTCTCAGGCAACGAGCCCAGACAGCCCTCTCCTCTCTCTCTCTCTCACTCCCTCGCGCGGGACAGGCACAGCTGTCAGATCAAAATCAATCGCATTTTAAAGGACGTGCGAGCTAAATATTTCATTCTTGCCTTGGGAACCAATTAAGTGCTACATATGAAGTCAGAAGGACTGGTTGAGCCGGAGTCGTACTGGTGCGTACCAGCTGCTCCATTGCTTACACCAACCCCCCCTTTACCCCATGCAAATGTGTCAGTGTGAACGTTCGAGTTCAATTACCTAGTGATGTTTTAAAAATGCACCAAAGCCAGACTGGCAGTCCGGAATTGGAGGGGATCCACCCCAGGTATGTTGTTTATTTAGTTGTTGTCTGTTGTGCTGGCTGTAACCCATTTGCCCTGATTGCAGATGTAAAGGATCGCAGCGATAGGAGGGACTAGGGCCTTCAAAGTGCCATGTGTCAGGGAACACCTCACACCGGATGGCAGGGACAACTGGCATGTATTTCTCAAACCATGACCCCTGCCTCCATCTCCCATTACACTGCATCACTATTCACACACACAAAAAAGTTATTTTCAAACTTAATCTTTGTGAATGTTTCCTCTGGGTGTCCTCTATATATATTTTTGCTGATGCTGATTCTTGTCCTTTTAATTTGCTCTCTTGTCCACTTCTCCATTTCCTCTGCACTTTAATCAGATTCCCCAGGTATGATAAATCATGGGCTTTGTATTCCTTTTGGATTTGGAGCAACGTATCGCGTTCCTCCCAAGCATCTGCTTTGTTATCTAAAGGTGTGTCTAAAGGACAAGTAAAAAACATTTTTAGACTAAAAGTGTGTGCAAAGATTGAAGAAAGGCAGGGGTGAAACCGATTAGAGAGTGAAAGAAAGAAAAAAATGTTACAGTAGGAAGGTCAAAATGTGTATATGTGAGGGAAGGGGGAAGCTGAAGGCGTGTACAGTATGTGACTGAAAAGGAAAGATCTGGTCGCCTAAGTCGAAAAGAGGATATCTGAGATAGAAAAAAAGAAAAAGTGAGAGAAAAACAAAAGCAGAAAGAAGAAAAGGGAGCGACAGAGAATGAGGCAAAGTGAGAGACTGGCAAAAAGAAACAGTGTGAAAGAGAGAGTGAGAGAAAGAAAAAATGGGAGTTAAAGAGAGAGAGAGAGAGAGAGACAGGGAGGGAGTATGATTGATAACGGTGCTGACAGAACCCCTCTGGCCATGCTCTCTGTGGCAGTTTGGGGAGACAGGGCCTCCCCGCGTGAGACCGAGCTGCCCCTCGCCACTGTCCCAGCACACACTCCACATCTGGTGGGATCGCCCACGCAAGGTCAGGGGTCACAGCACCATGGGGCTACTTTCGGACTCACATCCCCAGAATGCTCGAAGAAAAACACAAGGCCGGTCGGGTCCTCGTAATAATCAGCATTTTGAAAGTACAAGCATGAGCCTAATCACTCCTCAGGAATATTGTTGCTTTGCACTGACATGGGGAAAAAAGGTAGAAAAAGAAAAAAAAAGTAGAAAACCATTGCTTTTAAATGCTTTTGCTAAACTGTGATGACACAGAGTATCACAAAAACAAAAGCTCTGTTGAAGGTAAGCAGAGATTAATGTGCTGATGCAATGCGTGTCCTGTGTGTGTGTTCACATTCAGTATATGTGTGTGCATTACTGGCCGTGTGCGAGGAGACAACACTGATGAATTAGAGATAAATAATGAAGTAGCTCGGGGACTGATTTGTGATAGCAAGAGGGCCCATCAACAGAGAACACTAATACTTTTGAATGCTATGCCGTTTGATGTTGATCAAGTTCAACTCGGTTGACAGGGCTGAGAAGACTGTGGGGAGCACAGGGACCGTAGTAGAGAACCTACTCAGACAGGTGAAAGAGGAGAGGGACAATACTACTCAGACACACTCACGTACGCAACCACTCACACATACAAACACACACCTAACCATCCACACACATACACACATGCCGATGAACCTTTATCCAGTTCACAAAGTTATTTAAACATTTTACTTTTAAACAAAAAAGGTTAACACATCGCTTTTATACTCAAAGGGATTTTATTCAAAATTAGAACCCACTTTTGATAATTATCTGGGTGAAATTCTTAAGAAACACACATTAAATGACATAGTGCCCTCCCAATTTGTGTCTATAGACATTCATGACATGCCACTGTTCCACCATTGCTTGGGGCATGGGTCATTTTGAAAGTGTCACCATTTAACCGGGGGGAGGGTTGGGTCTCCATACCTCCAGCATTAGCCCATGTGGGCAGAGTTCGGGTGTGTGGAGAGCGTGGCCTCATTATGAAGGAGATAAAGACCGTTAAGGCTGTTTGGTCTTGGGCCGGCTCCAGCCCCTATGGTGAAACACACCTGCTCCCCTCTTTAAAAAGCCCTGCTCCAGTTTAGCTCTTGGCCACGGACGAGTAATGACCTATCCAGGGGGCCGTAACGCCCGCTTCGTTTAGCCTGTCGTTAAGACCCAGAGTCAGCAGCATACTGCGGCACAGTACCGTGCCAAACTCAGTACAGGGTGTCCTTGCCAAAGATCTAACATCAAGCCTACTCTGTTAGAATATGGATAACTAACTAGCTAACCACATTAATGAAATGGCAGAATACATTTGGCAGCATTACTCTCCACTTGAAGAATTTCTTTTAGACATATTGTCAGTTGGGTTTGACACTTTGATAATTCAACTGAATCATCAACATGAATATAAATCAAAAAATATGCCCTTGTATCTCAGCCAATAGGAGCACACTCAAGAATACAGTATCCACTTAGTAATTAGAGAACATAAAGTTGCAGCTTGACACTGCTTGGTTTCCCATTGTTGTCCTGTCTTTGTTCTTACACACGCGCAAGCACTTACAGACATGCACAAACACACTCAGTGAGGACACATACGCACACATGCGTGCACGAACACGCGCTTTATGCCTGTGCACACACAAACACATACACGGGCATGCACATGCACGCACGCACGCGCATTCTCACACACAAACCTGCTCACACACATATAAAGATTTCCCAGTTTCCCAGTTATGTTTTCATCAAAGCTTTTCTTTGGCACTACAGAGCAGCGTCAGTATGGTAATGTGTTGTGCTGCCTGGAAAGCTGTCAAAAAGCTCCCACCTTGGATGAGAGACCACGGTAATTCAACTGGGCTCCTGTCTTCTGTGTGTTCAGGTCTCCTCATTATTCCGCTTTGCAGGGTAATGGCGTCTTGCACTGTTTTATCTGTCAGCTCACAGCAAACTATAGTTTTTTAGCCCTGTATATTAGATGCTAACATCAAAGGCAGCTGTCTTGACACAGGAGAGAAAGAAAAAAATTGTTGCGTAAAAAAATGGAAACACTCCCGGTAGGCGAAAATTGAATCTCTTTACGTCTGGGGTGATGTGTGTATTGAGAATAGATTTGCTGGTTGGCGTCTATGTGTTTGTTCTCGAGTAAACAGCAAGGCTTGTTTGGGTGTAACTGTCAGGTATATGCGTGTGCCCCGTGTGAAAATGGGTTTGTTCGCAAAGTGGGAGTTAGATAAAAAACAGCAACACAAATTCACTCTAGCTGTCTGATCAATGGGGATTTAAGTTACCGGTGACAACTGCATAGCAGATGTCAAGAGACATAGACCCCTCGCATACCATTGCTATGCTAGCCGCATATTCTATCAGCAGGTTTTGTAACTTGTCTCTTTTTACCCAGCTGAACGCCTCTGAGAAGTGATTTGTACATGCACCAGTTAGATCATTTGAGCACACATTTTTGTTTGGAGTTTTATTCAAGTTTCAAGAAAAGTGTGCTTCCAAAACTAAAGTCTGGCACCATCTTGCACTCACCTCTATTTGGGCATGTGGGGCTTTTGCCCCCTTGGGTAGTGGCAGATTTGTATACAGTATGTGTGTGTGTTTATTGCAAGTGTGTGTATGGTGTGGTAAGATCTGTGTTTATAGGAGTAGATGAATGTGTGTGTGTGTGTGTGTTGGGGGGGTAGACGTTCAGAAGACGCGGGTAGAGCAAATTAAAACTCACCGCAGGAAATGAGCGCCCTTGGCACTCCTCTTCCCAAGCAGCTGCACACACCCCAACCATCATCTGCCATTTTGACACATCCACGGGGCGTAGCAGGCAGCGACAAGGGGGGAGCGAGGGGTGCCAATGCGACACCCACGGCTGCGAGCATCGCCGGGCCGCAGCCTCCAGCCAAACAGGTGTGTGACATCATGCCGCTGGTTCCTCTTCGGGGGCCCGGGGAGCAGGCTGGGAGACCGGAGCAGAGAGGGGGGTGGAGGAGGAAACAAAGGGAGGTTAGGTCTCTACCTGACAAGCTCATTGATAACGTTTGGGACACGAGCCCTGAAGTCGATGGCAAATTGCCTCTAATGTCTCCCGGAGATCACGGGCCAAAGTCAGGTGCTGGGCGCTAAATGGGCTCATTAGTTATGATTTTTTTCTTTCTTTTTTTGGACTTTGCAAGGAGTTTTACACATACGCACACAAACACACACACATGCACACAAGTACCATGTCAGAGATAGTTGAAGCCAGAGGGCTTTTGCAAACTTAGGACGTCATCATAACTCAAGACAGGGTTATAGTTGAGGCCAAGTGTTGAGACCTTTTCTTCTCAGCTCTTGTTGCACATACAAAACAGGACATTTTTGGTTTGGAGTTTGACTATTTCAACAACTGAGACATGCTGAGTTACCTGGGGAACACACAATAAGTCAAATCGGAATGATCTGAAATCAATCCCACACAGACAATGAACATCATCTTTTTTTACACATCAGGTCTGTAACCAGAACAAAACTTAACACAGAGACAACAAATGAAATCAGTGTAAAAGTACATATTTAGAATTCTCAGCACGTCTCCCACATACACCCCTCTTCACACTTCAGTCGAATCCCCCAGCGACAGATCCTGTAACAGAGGAGAGGGAGGCTGTGAGTAGCCTGGGGGGTTCCTAAAGGCACCCGTCTGGGACCTGCTTCATAATCAGTGGACAGAGAGGATACTGGTACGGCTTCCCAGAGCCACTCTCTCCCCCTCGTTGCCCGAACTCTGGTAAGCACCCCAGGGCTACCTGTTAAGGTGTTCCCCCCGGTCCAGTCTCTCTTCCTGGGCAAAAAACTCACACACAGTCTGCTGTCTCTAGACTACAGTGAACAAGAAGTGGTTACTGATTGGACGAAGGGGACAAGGAGCATATTTTTGTATAGTGTGTGTGCATTTGATGTTGAAGTATACATGCTGGGCTATGTATGTGTGGCCACATTATGTATGTGTGAGCACGACCAGGTGAGTGTGTCTCTGCTAATGCATGCACATGTTGCTGTGCATGTACAAATGTTGTGGATGGCTCTTGTGTTACCAAGATTGGAGGTATATTATCATTAGTTGTCAAGGAGACATTGCAAGGGAGCTGGAATTACTCACCCACATGGACATAACTGTATGCCAAGTAACAGCCTGGACAATACAAGTCTCTCGGCAGACCTCTTTGGCCCTTATCAACAATAATGCTTGTTAATAGTGTGAAATGCCTCTAATTAGTCTGCGGTGAAATTAACTGCAGTATCCTAATAAGAAATTATCTTCCTGATAATAAAAATTTTGAAAAGACAGCAGCTTAGACATGATGGACACTAAAGTTGAAATATGGCTACTGATGTGTGCCGTTGGATTTTTTTTTGCTTTTTAGAAAAGTACATTATGACACGTTGTATAGGATCTGTTTTATCTGTTTGAATTTTTATTGTAGTTACTGTAGGTATATGTAACACTGGCT
The DNA here is from genome assembly GCF_014851395.1 of Micropterus salmoides. Classification (NCBI taxonomy): domain Eukaryota; kingdom Metazoa; phylum Chordata; class Actinopteri; order Centrarchiformes; family Centrarchidae; genus Micropterus; species Micropterus salmoides. Next base: position 18,549,792 of record NW_024041373.1, read on the forward strand.
GTGTTTCTGTTTCCATAGTCAGGAACAATATTCCCTTGACTGTGCCTCAGGGTATGTCTCCTCCTTTCCGCTGTTCTACTGCAGACCTCAACATCATCGCTGCTGTTGTGGATGCAGAAAACACTGTAGTGGTAAGTAACCAAGGAGGCAGGTCTGGGGCTGCAGCCGTGGACTTTCTAATTCAGGCCCTGGCCAAGGGATCTGGGAGACAGAGTAGATTTTAACAAACACACTGACCATTTCCAAATCTGCCGTGTGTGCTCAGCCGTCCATGGTTCTCCAAGATATCTGGAGGAGAGGGAGGGTGGGCGGGAAGCTTCGGGGAGGTGGGGTGTACAAGGCGGAGAGAGCCAGGACTGTGCCGTCTCTCCAGTTTGGTTTGGTCCGAGCACAGAGCCAGCTGGCCTCATTAGGACTTGATGGGAGGCGGGCTGGCATGAGACGTGCACATGCATGCACACATCAACAAATGTAGTGTGAAGCGTGGCCTGATGCCCGTGAAAGACCCACACGAAAGTTTTTTTTTTTTCTCTATTTTTTTATTGAGTGCACTGTGGCTTATGGGCAGGGGGAGTGTATGATGTGGGAAAACATGATCATTAGTTTATGTCTCTCTTTAAGGTACTGTCTTACCTGGCTCACCTGAGCTACCTCAGTGCGCTTGAGTGCTTGTGTGAGGGAAGTGCAAACCATGAACAGGGGCAATGAGGGTTGGGGTTGGATGGAGTGGAGTGGGTATAAAGAGACGAGAGGATATGATTCATGGTAGGGTGGGTCCATCACGAGAGACGGCCGCTGACCTACAGTCTGAGGGCCGTTGGACCGGAACCAAGGCCTTGTTCCGACAGAGCGAGTGTAGCGTGAGCTGTGACGGATGGCGCCGGTCTGTTTGAGAGCCCCTGAGCAGGTGTGTGTCTCGCTCACATCTGCAGGCAAGCACAGTGAACCGAGACCAAATGGCAGACGCACGGGGCCCATCGGGTACCTGTGCACTGAGACACACTAATGATTATGGATGCAGGCCTATTAACGGTCACATCTGTAAGGGAGAACAACAACCAGCGCACTGGGAGTGAGTCAGCAGTTTTAGCTCCCCTCTGGAACACAGACATGCTGGTGTCAATGTTGGGATAAAAACTCAAGTCAAAACGCTGCCTTTGCCTCCCTGCAGGTTCAGGGATGGACCTCAGCTCTGCTCGGGCTCCATTGAAAATGATGAGGCGCTCAGGCCTCCTTGAGTGAAGACTTTAGGAAGTTTACTTGTTGAACTCTAAAACTGACACATACTTGTTCTGGATTTCAGGAAAGAAACTGAAGGACATAGAACAAAAAAAAAATAATTTGCTGTTACAGCTCAACATTAAATTATCTAATGAATTCATCAGCTTAAAAACAGCGTTAAATATTCATTCTAAGAGTATAGGTAATAAATTAAATATTACTCATTGACTCATTATTTAAAAATGCATAATATGATTTGCATAGTTTTATCCTGATAGGAAATAATAATGGGTAGTTGTCTTGTAGCGTCTTTCATGACGGATGAAGCTTGCGTCTTTTTGTTCCCTCATCATCCCTCTCTCCTACTTGCTTCTCATTAAAGTTTTAACGGAGGCTGTTTTAATTGTCAATCCTTTGACAGGTTGATAAAAGCAACTTGACAATTAAGTTCATTGGCTCTGCTATGCATATTAATTAGGTCTTATTTGGGTTTCTATTGTTATTGGAAGGAGCACTCATGGTGTAGCAAAATGTCATCCATTAACTTCCCTCTTCTCAGAACTTAATGTAATTAAGCTTGCTATTGTATGACTACGAGAGGAGACTCAAGAGAGAGGAACTTTTAGTATTCATTGTATAAATGAGTAATGCCATTCCTGTGACACTGCAACAACGCTATTTCTCCAAAATCAGCCATTCACAACTTTATTATCTGTAACAAGTGCTGCCAGCTCTTGTTTGGTTAACAGACAAAGGAAGCTTGCTTTCATGTCATTGTGTGTGTATTCACATGTGCATGTGTGTGTGTGTGTGTGTGTGTGTGTGTGTGTGTGTGTATGTGTGTGTGTGCGTGCATCTGTATGTGGATTTGTTTATGTATGTGTGAAGCAGAGATGAAGCGTGAGAGGGAGTGCATGTCAGAGGGGAAAACGAAGCAGGACATAAAGGGTGCAGAGAGGCTCGGCATGGGGAGGGAGGGGAAAGACAAACGAAGGAGTGGTGGGGTTGGAGGTGTGGAGGGAGTCTTAGCAGATTACCCAGTGCACCTTGCTCAACTCTGCAGGCCCACACACTCACATCAAAGTGGTACCCCCTATCTGCCCGAGGCTTAGTCGGCCCTGTCCACCCCCCATGTCACTCCATACATCCTCCTGTTCATGTTGAATAATTGACAGTTCTGTTTTACATGCTCAGCATTTGCCAGGACATGGAAGTGTGACTCCAAACAGGGCATGACTCCGAGAGGTGCTGTGCGTTGGGTTGACTTCATTATTGTGCCTTACTAATGCTCTGTGTGCACCCTGAGCTGAATACTATCAAGCATAATCCATGGAGGAATTGTCTGTCGAAACAGAGAGGTGGTTGTGGTAATAAAGATGCGTTTTTGCTGCCGTTTTATCGAGACTTAATTGTCCGCATAGCTTAAAGAGTTTCCCTCCCCACATGTGAGTTGACAGGAGGTTTCATTTCCTGGCCAGGTTTATGAAGGGAGCAACAACTCCCTTCATTACCATGAGACTGTTTCAGCTCCTTCTTTGAAGATACTATGTACTGTCTGGTGTGCACTTACATTCTGAATCTGCTGAACTTGTTGGATGTCACTCAAGACTGCTAGAATGGCGGTGCATAGCAAAGGACAATGACTGCCATGGGTATGTGAAGGGGGCTGGAGTGTTTGTGCCAGGGCAATCTCTGAAGTCAAATAAGCCATTATCAGTCTGTCAAACCAGGTCTCATTCGAGGTCTCTTAATAACAGTTAGGCAGTTTGGTGAAGTCTCTATCAATGCCCCGCTAATAGCTTTTTACAACTACTGTAGAGAAATTAGACAAAGAAGTGAAGTAATAAAGTAAGGTTGCAACAGTGTGGTGAGTTTCCCGAGTTATAATCCCCTCTTGCATATGTGCTGAAATAAGAAAAATAGTATGTCCGGTGTTCTGTCTTTGCATCACACAGTTTTGTAGATTGAAGTTTTACTGTAGTAGTGTAGTATGGTATAGTCCTTAAAGCAAGGGAGGGAAGGGCCAGGCTGTTCATTTGATAGTTTACCTTGACCCCTGAAGTGTGTCGCTCGTACCCTGAGGGCTTGGGCTGGCAAAACCTTTCTCAGTCACCCTTGGGAATGATAATCTCAACGTGGGCGTTTACTACGGACACCAGACACAACACCATTAGCCACAGCTCCGCTGCTGCTCATTAGGACCCCCGATCGATATAGGCGGCCACAGAAATCGCCAGTGCTGCGGAACCAGCTATCACTCTTCAGAGTTATTATCGTAAACAGCACTGGCCAAGATTTAGGGCAGTACCCTACTTTCGCTGTTTCTACTGGAAATAGAGGACTGGGAGGGCAATAACTGACTGACTTGAGCCCTTCAAAGGACATTATATTGGATCACTTGTTCTGAAACTTTGTGCTGCGTGGAGTCATTGCCTTGCAGTAAAATTAGAAGCAGTCAGGAAGCATTACCGTGTACGCTGCTCTGTTCTCTAGGGTTTGGTATTATGACATGGTTGGAGCAGAAAAACACTGACACAGAGGAAGTTCACTCATTACTGCAAAGATATTTGAGGGCTGATGTCTCCCTTATTGAGTGTCAAAAACAAATGGGTGGATTTAAGCACAATAACATTTGCTGAGTTTGCAAAGCAACTCTGTTGACCACATAAAATCTGTTATGTGGGAAAAATGTAGAAATCTATAGGGTTAAAATGGGAGCAACTAAATGCAGAATGATCGCACAGTTTTTTAAAATGTTTCAGCATGCTGTGGGACCTCTGTTTGATATCGCCATGACAAGATAATTGAATTATTTTCCAATTCTTTCCCTCCAAAACATTAGGTGCACAGACATTAGTCACAGGAAATTGTAGATGAAAAGACAAAAAAAGGATAGTCCATTGGTTTCTGGCAGAGGAGAGAATAATATTGAGGCAAAATTGTGAAAATAAGAAAAAGGGGAGATGTATTGATTTTTGGTGGAGGCAGGGAAAGAAAAGAGAGGGAATAAAGAAGTGCTCTTTGGCCGATGTGTCCAAATGATGTCTCAGGGGAGGTTCTTAATGGTAGGGGGAGGGGTGGAGGGGGGTTAAGGGGGTGAGGTGGGGGTGACGGGGGCAGGTGCCTACCCTGACTAAGGCATGGAACTGCCCTTAGGCTAGGGCTAATGGTATTGGCTGAGCTTACTTTAAGCAGCTCTTTCCTAATGGCCAACTATGAGTGTGCCACAGGATAGACAGGTATTGATTGGTTCAAATGCTCTTGAGTTGACAAGAACTGAAAGTCCCTCAAGCATATACAATCTCGCAGCAAATTATGTCACACGGAAAGGTGATTAAAACCAGAAGCTTGGGGCAGGCACACTCATTAAAAGTGTATATGATATTTCTCTTGTTGTCCTTGTATCACTCTCTTCTTTGTGTTTACTGCTTTTTTGTCCAAAGCCTTTGTCTCTCTGGTGTTTGTTTGTTTGTTTTTTCAGTTTTCCTGAGTGAGAAATGTCTGTTTATATGTTGCGAAATTCTACCAGCAACACAGTCTTCAAACCTTGGTCTCCATTATAGAGATCCAGCACATTGACAGTTGAACCTCCATTGCATCAGTCAAAGTGGTGCACATACTGTAGTTACGCAGTTCATCAGTGGTATAGAATTGTAATTTGAATAGAGTCAAATGGTCTGACATTTTTTAAAATGAGTACAGGTGTGATGATTATATCCTCTTTAAAAAGGTGCAGCATACGGGTATAGTATACAGAGAACAATGCCATATATTTGCTTTGTTGTCATGCCCCCCTTCCTCATACACACATACAAAAAATGCTGTGTACAAGATTTTCTCTTATTCACAAGGGGCGCTTTCTAGACTGCTTGAGGCATCTGCTTTGATTGCATAATTCCCAAGAGATGAACAACACAAAACAAAAATACTGACTGAATTCAGACTTATAATATACCGAACAAATAACATACCAGCTCCACTCTTCAAAACCATAGTTCTCTAAAGAAAAGAAATTGGAGAGTAAATTCAAAGTTGAAAGCTTAGCTCTTTCACAGTGAATGCAGGGACAAGGGTGAAAGATGAAACAAACTTTTTCCTGGCTGAAAATGTGCAGCATTACTAAAACAAATAGGCCATAGCATACGCATTTACGTACACTTTAACTTAAGTGGCACCTATCAGAGATACTATAAACCATTTTTTAGCCATAAATGCTGTAGACATTTCAGGAATGACTGGTGAGGAAATGTTTTATTATGCAGGGGTAATACAACAGGTCCCCCACGTCATCTGGTGCCTTGCCAAGTGTAGCATGACAGTTTCAAGCGAAGTTAACAGTGTTGAACAAATGAAAGTTAAATTAAATGATGGGTCCTTTTTCCTCAGGAAAACAAAAAAAAAAAGAGAAAAACATTTTTCTGCATCCAAATGATACAGCCGCACTCAAAGCTCACAGTTTTCTTCTCTTTCGATTAAATGCTCTTTCTCTGGCTGTTTGTGTTTTACAGTGGAGTGTGCTACATCGCTACTTTCTTCTCTACAGGGGCCCCTGGGCTCCCCAAGCAATAGGAGTAAATTAGAGTGCACCTGTTCCAGCTCCAAGATAAGCCATCTCCAGAGGATTTCCTCTGAGTAAAATGAAGTGAGTGAAGAATAAACAGAATATCACAGCATTACTCCGCCAAGGTGAAGTTGCTGCTGCTCTGGGGACACGGTTCGTTTTGCACAACACCCAGCAAAATATCCTCTATAAACCTCTGTATGTGAGACTGTAGGAATGGTCTCTGCTCACAGCGGAGAGAACAGGCGCTGCACTTTTGTGTTCCGACCAAGACAGTGAGTCTGCTTCTCGACTGCATCTACTCACAACCTTGACTTGAAATGCTCTTATTTGTGGTCTGGGTTTTGTGGTTTGTTTCCAGCATGTTTTGACTCTGTGTCAACACATCTGCGATAGTCAAACATCAAACCACATACTTTCCCTTTTTCTGTTCCTGTACCGCTGCCAAATATTTTTGAAAGTATCTAATTAAGTCAACTAAGAAAATTGTCAGTACATCTTTCCCCTCTTCCCATCAGCTTAGCCACATGAGTAACTCCTTGTATGTTTCTTAGAGGAAATAAAAGATGTAACCCCAGTGTGATGCCCAAAGACCACTGACCGTAGATGTCTAGAATGCAAAATTCACTCAGTTGGTTTACACATAAAAGGCTTGGATAATTAGAGGAAAAATATAATTCATCATACGTTTGATAATCAGTCTGATTTGGTCTCCTATCTGCACCAGGGTATTCAAATAACCCCCCTACTATTAGCACCCCACTCTCTCTCACACCAGTAGTCTGTTTTACCCTCTCTTTGTTCCCCTACAACACATTATCATTATTGTAGCTAATTGCATGGTTTGCCTTGAAGTCGTGCTGGAGACTCATGATCTGGGGTTGAAACGTGGACAGGGATCCAGTCTTCTCCACAGCTTGCTTTACACTGCTAATTGCCGTTACCACAGGATAAGGCGTGCTCCTCGCTGTGGCCAGCCGGACGAGGCTGGAACAGGCATGGGGTGGGCTGGGTGGGGGGATACTATCACACAAGGGTGGTAAGACGTGGGAGGGAGAGCCAAGGGTGGCATAACTGAAGTGGGATGGGTAGACCAGATTGGGGAGGGAAAGGATAGCGGTTGGGGGTACGCGTGGGGGGGTGGAACCGGCGTTAGATGTAGGTCAGCGGGAGTGGAGTACCCTAAAGATTACAGTTGGTTAATGCGACCCCTCTCTGACAGGATCTGAGCCCTTACTCCCAGCAGAGGCGGACCCTGGCATTTGGGGAACCCAGCTATTAGTGAGGCTAATAAAGTCCGGGCAGAAAGTTTTGAACCTCCAGTAGTCCAGAGACATTGTCCTGCCACGGTGCAAAGGCTGGATCTTAGTTAATATAGTCCTAAATGACTGAAAATAATCTTTAAATTATTTAAATGTTAATAAGACATTGGAGCTGAAATGTGGTGTAAAACACATCTATAGGCACTGATTTTCATTTTACAATCTCCCCCATTAATTGTGTTTTTATGAGCACATCTTTTTATCATCTTTGTTTATTAAAGAAGTGTAATGTGAGAGATGAGTTCATCTAACTCTGAAAATCTGAGATTTGTGTGAGCTCTGATAGTTTCTTAATTCAGATGGGAATGTTAGTTTTACACCACAGTATCAACTTCCAACTTCAAAATGAGTCACAGCTCCCCAATGGGGTTTTAGAAAAGGAAGTGGAATCACAGACATAACTAGTGACAAAGCCTCCATCACCTCATATAAGATCTCATTCCATCTGTGAGAACTTTGGGTCTACCCTAGAAAAATAATAAATATCCTCCTCTCATGGCTGGCGCTCGTTTTGTTCAAAAGGTGGTTTCAAGACCAAACAAAGGAAATGGTGTCATTAATGATATATATTATGAACTAGGTCCTCTTAGAACAGTTTCCTACAAATGCATGGATAAGGGGTTGATCTCTTTCCTAACAAAGGATCTCTAAAATATGAAGTGAAAAGCTACCCAAGATGAAGCTGGTAAAGAAACAAGCGAGGAAGAGCCTATTTCCACAACACAAACAGATTTCCTGGCCTTTAGCAGTCTCTTACTGGGATACTTTGAGACATATCCATCAAAACACAGCTGTATTCATTCATATTTCATACCTCCTCCTTCTCCCAGTGCTTTAACACTGTTCTTTGATCAAAGGAGAGAAGTCGGATCACAACAGGAAGGTTCCCTGCCAGCCAAGAAGGAGAAGGAAGGCCAATCCACTACTATACTGTATGTGCTACCGTATAGCTTGGTGTACTTCAACTTCAGTCAGAAAAAAAATTTGGATAAAATAAATGAATGCCTTATGAAAAACTAAGAACACTTTCCACAGATGAAATGCTTTTATGTGAATTTCCTCATTATACAGTGAGCTTGATTTCAGGGTTGTGCAGCTCTACTGCAAAATTGTACAAAATACTTTTTGTTATAAACACAAACTCCATCAGTCAGCGTACAGGAAAATTAACATTTTTCTTTGCAGAGTTAGAGATGATTGATTGAAGTCTTTGTTAGATTTAGAGGAATAACAGTTTCTGCAACTTAAGTGATGGAATGGCTAAGAGGCCCACAGCCAGGAGCAAATTCAAAACACACAGCTCAAGAGTGTCACCATGTGGAGACGTGTGGATATGACAAAACAGTAACAGAGCAGCGCTGAGAGCAAACGCTTTACCTGAGAACACAGCTCAAAAACAGCAGTCATATTTTCATTTCTTCTGTGACCCCTTCCTTAGTTTTTTTAAAATGTTTTTTTCCAATTAAATTTCATGTCAACTGTTTTACATTAAGCCTTCAGCTTCCCTCTTCACCTCACCACCAACATATCAATTCCAAGACATAGCACTTCCAAAGACCCTTTTCAGTAAGGCTCTGGGAAAAAAGTGTTTGAAGACCTCCCTGACATTTAGACTCTCTCTGAAGATGACTTTGCCTTCTACTATAGCCTGCGGGAACATAATAAGACCCACACTAAACTTCAATTGATATGCAGTGCCAGATTCCTCCAGGGGAAATTATCATTCCGTTCATAATAAGAGCCACAACAAGCACCTGGAAAATGACTTTATTATACACTCCGCTTCAATAAAAGTTTCCTATGACCCATCGGAAACACACACGGTGCACAGAGCATAATCGTGATGAAATGAAAACCATATTATGCATATGATAGAATGCTTATTTGATGGTAGGCTGTGCAAGGATGCACATCTGCTCGGGTGTGCTTGATTGGCAGGTGTGTTAATGCAGCACTGTAGCCTTGGATGGAGGTGCTCTGAGACCCCTTTTTCCTGAAGTCATTATCCAAATATGTTCTGTTTTTCAAACAAATGAATGGCACAAAAATCAAAAGTATCAAAAATGTATTGCCCTTCATAATGGAATTCCCTCTGAGCAAGGACATGTAACAATGGGCCATTCTCAGCTTCCTGTGCTTTCCCTCTCTATATGCCAATGGATGTGACCTCCACAGCAATAACAATGGGGCATCCAGCAGCATAAGCGCTTGGCTTCTCGCCACAGCCACTACGTGCAGTAAGGTTGCTTTCATCTTTGTTGTTATATTTAAGGATGACATCCTAGCCTGTCGGCCTCTACCATTGTCTTCACCGTGATTATTTTCTACCGTTGTTTAGCCCCAGTTGTGGCTCTTTGATGAAAAGGTCGCCACTCAATTGGAAAACAGTCATTAAAATGCGGTGGGTACTATTCACCAGTGTGCATGGGGGAACCAACTCAACTGAGCTGGTTAATCAAAAGTTAATTATATAATTTTCATGCAGATGAGGGAAACATTCAAATGAATCCCAACTCTACAATCATTACAAAAAATAAATAAAGAAATAATTCTAAAATGCTATAAAATGTTCAGGGACCAGGAGGCTGTAAACAATATGAAGTTTAATTTGAGGTAAACAAAGTGAATATCCACCAGGGGGTCTGGGAAGGAGAAAGTGAGGTTAAATCAAATTTGGAAACATAGATACCAGCAGGTTTTGTTGTCCTGATATACGTGCAATTAGGCAGGTCCTTGATGAGGACACTGGGAGGGAGAAAGTTGCCTTTCACAGCAAATGCTTTGGGATTATTTAAAGGGAATTTATGGGATTTTATGCTTTATCTGTAAACATTAATTATTCTCACACAAGTATACCAAATTGAATTAAAACCATAATTTAGGAAATGTCATAAAAGCATATAATCTTTATGAGGATGTTGCAAACGCACTGAAACCTCCATAAAGATAAGCATAAATCAATTCAAGGAAGTCTCATAGTGACTTTCAGAAGAAAATGCCCTGGACAACATTTTCTTCTGTAACTTTGTCAAAGAATGTAAAGTAGAGTATAGCACTTTTCAAAAAATTAAAAAGTCTTTCCTCATCAAAGGAAATGATTGTGTTATGCAAATTACAACCATGAATATTAAACCAACGATGTGAAGTATCACAAATGAGCAAGCATTGTTCTGGAAGTGCAATGGAATGTGGTTTAATTTCTCTTTAATTCTATGTGCTTTTATAATGTTCACCTTTTCCCAGTTGTGCCAGCGGGTTTGGGTTCACTGGTGTGCATTACAACTGCGCTCTAACAATGCAGGGCCTCCACGGTGTCAGCACAGTTCATGAATCCTTGCCCCTTATGCACCAGGCGATTAGTATGGTGCTCTGTCTGTGGGGCTTTGCCAGAAAATGAGTTCTCTTTAAAACATATGCCCCCTGCTGATTCTTTTCCTTTCCTGATATGAAATTCCAATTTTTATAATGAACACCAATTCCTTTTACGGAGAGCAGGGGGGAGGGAGGGGGAGAGCTTTACACATTTTCTGTTTTGGATGACTGCAGTTATCCTAAATTTGGGGAAAGCTGTTGTGGACATCACAAGGAGACAATATTTAAATGAGTGTCTTTCAGTTTGGAGTCTAATCAACATTCAGGTACGACCACAAAAATCAGCTGGTGTAATTTTCCACATCACATATGCACATGACTGGTGTGGCAGAAAATGAAATTACCAAAACTGTAACAAATTCAATTAAGTCATTGATTTCTAATAAATTGGCTTAATCACCAGCTGTTGTCATGCTAAGATTGTTGTATCACAGGTTTGTCATGCTTGTCGGTCGTGGCTGCTTTACAAAGGCAATTTCATCTGTTTAAAGGCTTTGAAGCAGCATTTTATGCTTAAATGGCATCATTTCAGTTCTAATAACCAGATCTACGAGGTGAGATTACACTTTCTGACAATCTGAATGGACAAGAGATTTGATCAATTGATCAGATTTCCAAAACTTTATTACAATTTGAAATTGATTTAAATGTTACAGACATTCATATAATTGACATCTTTGCAATAAATGTGGCGATTTGTTGAAGTCAGAATCCTGCACTCAGGCGATCCATCAGTGGTGTTGATGATGATGCAAATACAGTCTGTGTTTCTCTTCTTTTTTTGGTAGCTCTTCAATTATTACTGAACCTTTTCTTTCGGTCAAAATGACTGGAATCATCGTTAATCTGAAGAGATTGAAATTACATCTCAGTTGATCTACTGCTTGAATATTTAATCTAACAGATATTTCATTTTTCATTTATATATATATATACACCAAACTAGTCTGAGGAAATTAGTGGTACATCTGCCAACATTCGAAAAGATGAAATTAAGCATTCACATATTCAATCATGCAAAAAGGGAAAAATAAATCATTGAGCGGTTTGTATATTGTCATTGCTGCTTTGAAACACAGTGGCACACAGTGGTGCAATGTACATTAATACTGTACAATTGAAGTAGACATTGGTGATAAATTATGTATAATAAGCACTTACTACATTGTATGGTCTAAATCTCTCTTGGGTTTGGGCACTCGCCTCTTCAGGAAGAGACACCACTCCTCCTGTACCCATCATCTAAGCACAATAAAACAGAGATTTTAGAAGATGAAACCAAATGACATGATGTAAAAAAAAGTATTTGTGCTTCTACATTTGCTTTAAACTTAATGAAGCTGTCCACATAAGAAAATTACTCACCCTGATCGTTGCCTCTAGCTCTCCCACACTTCTCTTGCCACCTGGTAGCCATCCATATGACCAGTGCTGGGACAGGGTGACCTGCACCACCAACGCCAACAACAACACCTGCAACATCACTCTGCTGCTCGCTTCCATTAGAGCTGCAGAGGAAGCCACATTTGTAACAAAAACAATAATGTCACAGTCTCCTCTCTCACAGCTCCATGGCTCACAGACCAGGGGTTATAAAGCATTTCCCAACATTAGTAAACAGGATTTTAGACAGTAATTAATAAGAGGAGTAATTCTAACTAAATGAACATTGAACAAACTTCATTGAGGACCAACTCACCTCTGTATTTGCCTTGTTAGCATGTGGTGCATTAGCTAGAGGGGGATTTTATAGGTGTAGAAGCTGCTGTCAGGATTATAATCCCCTCTCTGCAGGTGTGACACATTTACTGACTAATGGGACACAAAACACTACTAATGGAGCTGGCTAAGTGCTCAGATATTCTGACACCACATGGGGGTTCAAAATGCATAAAATATATATCAAAAACGCCTTTGTGTTTGTATCAAATGCATCTGTGTAGAGGTAGATAAAAAGACAACATTAAAAAGAAATCTGACATTTCTCTCCATCTAGAATTTATTGGAATCAGCTTTTAGCAAACAAATAGTAGTTAAAATCCATACAGATTCAAAAGGCAGAAACATCATTGAAACAAGATGCTTTTGCATTTATGTCACATCATGCGGCAAGGCCTCACTGTTACCCCATTTCTTCTTCCTTCAGCATTACAACTCATGTCAACAATGCAGTAACCTTAACGTAACCTTAATGAGTAATGGCCACATGAATTTATGTACACTAACAAAAACAAAATGATCAGTAATCAGGCATTTATAAACCCATCTTACCCCTCTACAAACTCAGTAGAAAGTTCTTTACCCAAAGTTAAGACTTCCAAATTCCTACAAAGAAGTATGAAGCCTTGCAAAAATATATGCTTTTGACTTTGTAGCAATGTTGGGGTTTCCTTGTTCAAATATGAAACTAAGACTAACTATCATAGTCAAAATATGTCAAAATGCCTGTGGATGCATATTTCATATTTTGGCTGAGCACTGGTTCTTGATATCAATGCTTTTCACTGTTCTAGACGTTTCATCTCAGTTCCAGGGGATGAACAAAGTTTAACTGCATTGCTTATCAACTCTTTCATTAAAACACACACACTTCTGCAGTGTTTTTCTTATCGATTTCTTACACACTTATTTTAAATACTAAAAGTATGTTACATTTGTTTTCCTTATATAACAATTATATAATATTCTGAGAAGTGTTACAAACAATGAATTGACGATCCATACAGGAGACCACCATTCAAAATCAAAACACCTTTAAAAAATGTGTCTATTTTATTAAATTAAACATAAACATCTGGCTTCTCTGTATTAAAATGTTGTCACTTGGTGACAAGTGTTTCAAGATTAGAACTGTCTTTCTAATCAATATGGCACTGCTTTATGCAAACATGCAAGTGTAAAGTTGGCTTATTAATGTGTATCAAAATGTTTTTTAAAACAAAATGTGATGCTTGGCTGCAAAACATTTGTAAGAATGACACATTTGAATTCATGTAATAATAACTTTATTTTCTGCCTGTTCCAATGTGGGCTAATTGCATTTTGCAGCGTCAGGCGCCAATCCACTAAGTAATATTGCCACAGGCAACAAAAGAAAGTTGGTTAAGCTGAATAAAATTGCAACAGGCAGCAGCTGTTAAGTTATTCACAGACAGAAGTGAGGTAATTTGCAGCGTCTAACAGAATTTTATGTTTTTGTTTGATTTAAAAGCAGATCATAAATAGTATTCGCAGGTGTCAGATAGGACATTATTTTAGCAAAAGCATTAATCATTTTTCCCTACTTATCAAAACACACAATTTATTCTTCTCATAGCAATCAAACATGTTGAGTGGGCTACATAAAATACAAGACTAATGTAAACCAAAGGCATTGTGGTTGGTAACAAAATAAAGCAGAAATAAAAGAATAATGCATTTACTGTACAACACAATAGTGATGCATTTCACAAAATTCATCCTACACACACGCGCACACACACACACACTTTATTTATATATATATATATATATATATATATATATATATATAATATATATATATATATATATATATATATATATATATATATATATATATATATATATATATATATATATATATATATATATATATAGTTGGAATATAGTTTTTGAATATTTCCTCTTAAACACGTTATTGACCCTCACAATGTTTGACTTACGCAACATAAAACTTTAATTAAGACTTACTTTTATTTATTTATTTTTTACATCAAGAACCCAACCAGCCGTTAATGTAAACCACTATAATTTCTATATTTTACATTGGAATACTCGAAAATCACGCACTCCTGAAAAAGACAGACTCTCGTGGAGCACAGATGTTTTCAATTATATTACAGTATGTTGCAACATTTTTTTCTATCTGTAAGTGCAAAATGTAAAAAGAGGTTGCTTTAGAAAATAACATTCAGGAAAAAAATGCATATGTTATTTGACAGACATATACAGAACAGTATTTTTCTTTATTTAAAATTGGCGTAGTCTGAGAAGATGTCAACAAAATCCTGAACCACTCTGTAGCAGAAGTCGTACTGCTCCTGGAAGGAAAAGGAAAAGTTTCACTGTGCATATATGTGCAGAAAACCACACAAATGTGAATAAGCTGACAGTTTCTGCACAGCAGGTTTGATATTATCTCATTCTCCACCTACCATAGTCTGAACCATGTGTGGTCTCTGCATGCGTAAACTCTTGACTGTCTGAAAAACATCCAGGAGGCCTTCAGCTTTCACCCTCTCCAGAATGTTACTGAGGGCAATGAAGGTACCGGTCCGACCCGCACCAGCACTGAAACATGAAGGACAAAACTATCAACAACCACATCACATAATGCACACACCGGACGGCCTTCGATAGTGGTGAGATTTGTTGCAGAACTCCAGTTGTGGAAGAACTACAGATATTTTAGAAAAAAAGTCGAACAAGAAATGTGAAATTCTAACTATTCTGACATTCCTCAATGATCATGCTGCAATGAAACTCTTGTAGTCTTAGCAGCACATCCTTTTTCCATTTAAAGGAAAGAAGTTTGCAAGAGAAAAGGTGACCTTTGTGTAATAGTGCTAATAATCATCCTCACTTAAAGAGGGGCTAATCCAAACGCTAACACTAATCAGTTTGGAAGCTCAGTGTTTGACTGAGTCAATGTTTACAATGATGGTGGGATGGAGAGAGAAAGACGGAGGGAGAGACGGGAAGCCAGTGCGAGAGTGATGTGCGATTCGGAAGAGAAGTGTAGAGAGACGTTGGGGATTGCAACGGGTTAGCCCCATTTCCCAGGGGCAGAGAAAAAGCTTTAAAAAGCCCTTCTTAGACAAGTGGTGATGAAGGAATAGAAGAGAGTGATGACACCATTTCCTGTCGTTAGCTCATCTTATCAGATTAATCATAGTGGGAGTCAGAGGAGATTTCACTTTGAGAGGTTTTAATTGACTGTGAATCAGTGGATTGGATCAATCCCACAGGGGCATGCTGCTTTAGAATCACTTCACCTGAAGCTAGGTTCTGATCAAAGCTTTCACAGCTAAGTCTTTATAAGGGATCACATAAGTGGTTTAGGCACAGAACACCAGGTCTACTGAGGCAAAATGTAGAATTTATTGTTGCAGACATTTGCAGGAAAGAAAAATGTATTCGTAAAAATTGAAATTCCTTTAAATATCATTCTAAGAGATTCAGGTGGACAGGTAATAGAAGCACTGTGAAGATTCAAGGGGTTTTGTTATAACCATGAGTAGACAAAGACATTATACCATATATCATTTTCATCTGAAGATGCACATCATGATGCGGAATTGTCAAACTGAAGGTCCTTACCTGCAGTGCACAATTATGGGACGGTTTCCAGACTGCTGCTGCTGCCTCTGCACAGCGGCAATAATGTCAATCATCCCTCTTCCCTCGGCTGGGATTCCGATCTCAGGCCATCCGTGGAAGTGGAAGAGCCGGACATGTTGTGACTGCTTTTCCTGGTGAGATGGAGAGCTTACTCTGTTATTTTCATGTAGCTACAAATTGGTAGATATAATGAAATGTCATGTTAACTTTAAACTGCTTAATCTGTAAAGACAGCACACAGAAATCAGGGAGGAAAATGTGTTAATGGAAAATTCCTATTTGACTGCTTTTAAATCTTATAATAAAACATTACGCACTGGTCTGTAAGTTAGCACCATGTCTTTGAGAGTGAAGGTTTCACACAGCGTGTCTCCAGTTAGCTCCACAGTGTAATCTCCAAATGTTACACTGCCCTCTGATGGCCAATACTGGAAACACTTTTCCTGGTCAGAAAGGTCAGATGGAAATACAATTAGGTTACATTTGACTGATTTATATCCTATTTTGACCTTAAATTCCCAGTGTGCACTGCAAAAACAACATCAACATGATTAAATACATATACTGACTGTCTATAATATATAAATAAGACAATGAAATAACAGTATAAAAAAAGATTGTTTAAATGTGAAACTCCACTCCTCAGCCTGTACTTTTGCAAGAGCACCATACTGTACCTGCTCCCTCTCTTTGAGTTCGGTGAGCATAACGATTGAATGACACCTCCACTCCCACACCATCCTCCAGAAGTCCTCCACTGTGTGAGACAGGGGGCCCTGGGTTGCGATAAAATAGTCCTTCTGCCTGTAGCCCTGGAGGGCAGATCATCCGGTAAACAACACTTTAGAGTGCAGCAAACATAATATTTTGCATTGTTTGTAAAGGAAACAATGAGCTTTATATATACTTCTATGGGAAATCTATACACCAGGTCATGAGGGAGTGCTTACATCAATAAAGGAGGCATTGATGTAGTCAGTGAACTCCTGTCCTCTTTTCACTGAGAGTATTACTCGGTTGAAATCATCTGCAAAAGAAAAAAGGAAAATGAAACTTTCCACAAGTGATTCCTAATAAAAATAAAAGTTTAAGGAGGCTGAAGAGGGGGGGGGGGAATCTAAAACTTTAGCTGTGTTATTAAGGCCAAACCCGCCAGAGCCTATATCAGTTTTCACTGTAAAAATGTCATTGATCACACAGACATGAACTGATTAGCCAGATATCTGTATATGGCATCTATAAAATAACCAGCAGTGTGATACTTTGATGTTACTTGGATTATGATGTATTATGAAAGTGTTTGGGGTATCAGAGCAGTCCTTACACGGAATGATCTGAAGCACACGGTTCTTCTTCATGTTGGCAGGAAGGTTCCCAGTTCTCATGTTCTCCTTCATTATGCGAACGTTGGTCAGCTTCTGAAGGGAAGGAACACGGGTGGATTGACGTAGTTAAAAAGTTTGTTTTAATAAGTGCTGGGTGGTACAATACTGATAAACATGGTGATTTTTAAAAGCTGGGGGTGCTCAGACAGACTTTTCTTTTTAAATGCAAAAACTAAAAACATATATAGTAGGCAAAAACATTTCTTATCAGTAGAGAAGAAGATAAGAAGAAGAAGAAGAGGCCATAGGGAATAATTCTGTTCAGTGTGTAGGGAAGAGTGTAGGACTCTGCAGAAAAAAAATTAGACATTTTCACCAAGCTACAGTGAATTCTGTGTGGCAGATGGTGGTGCCTTATAAAGTTTTAGTTGATTCAAAGCATTGTTATTTATGTTACTACTGCCAGGAGTGGCACCCTGGGCAAGTTTTCCATGAAAATATAGCGATGCAGGGTGCAGGGTGATGGGGACGATTCATTACTGACTGAAATGTTTAAGAGTGAGCTTCTTTCTTCCTACCCTGAACTCCTCCTCCAGGCCCAGCCTGTCGTGGGGAGCCCTGGTGTTGTGAAGCCTCTGCAGATGGCCCTCCAGAGAACACACATCTAGCTCCGTGTCTCCATACAGATAGTACTCCAACAGAGCCTGGTAGATGAAGGAGTACTGCATCTGAGGAGGAAGACAGAGGAAATCAAGGAGACGAAGAGCTAGGAGTAGTTGCTTTAGTTTGCCAAACTATTTCCCAGTATTTTTCGCATCACAGACATGGTTGTTTTCCGTGTCCTTGCTTGTTTATGCCATGACCAGAGCTGTCAGTCCAAGCTACAACAGGTCGGAGAGGGTCACCACTTACATCTGTCTGGATGAGTTGACAGCGCTGTTCTCGTATTCTGCTCACAAAGCCAAAGACATCCACCCTCTGTTCCATGTGCATCATGTCGATCATGCTGTCAATGACAATGAACGTCCCAGTCCTCCCCACCCCGGCACTGTGGAAACACAAACAAGAGGAAGGCACAAGGTCTTCTCTGTAACAAACAACCAAGGGAAGCTAGGAAACAAAATGTGTCAGATAAGAACTTTATACAATCTTGTCTCTATAAGGTACAAATACAACCACAGCAACAGAAGCGTATCATCGTTTTTCTCTCACAATACAGAATAACGGATATGATATAATAATATATAATAATACATAATGATATAAATGTTTTTGCAATCTTGTTATGTATTGCCATAGTATCCCGGTATTCTTAACACAGATGTCAATTGTAGACAGCCCCAAGCATGTGTAAAAGTGCTTCACCTCTGAAGCCCAAACACACTCCTAACAGATTTACAAGGTTCATTTCAGCAGACGGCACCTCTGGGAGCAGAGAGCTGGGATTCCACAGCAGGGTGTTGAAGCCTCTTCAATGGGTCCCATTCAAGAACAACAGTCCCTCTCCCCGAGCACCTGTTGCAGCAGTTGCTACAATCGTCTGCACATTTCTTTGGTGAGGCTTTACACTGATTGGCGAACGAGCATATGCACACACCATATGTACTGATGCTTTTATTCATCTACAATGAGCTTCACTTTAGTTTTCATCCATTGGGCCTACAATGAAGTTAACCTCTAATATTATTAAACATAACATTATCAAAATTTTATTCCATGAAAACAAGTTTTTGTTTTTTCATATTCATCGTTTGTAATGTGATTTCTCCTCCTTAATAATGAATTGAATCAACTCTTACTCAATTTATGTGCCTGTTCTTAGTTGCTGGCTTCCTTCATGCTACACATTTTACCTGCAGTGCACAACAATGGGTCCAGCATATGATGGATTGACAGCCTTGACCTTCTTGAGGAATTTCAGCATGCCGATGGGTGAGAATGGCACTCCGAAGTCTGGCCAGCTGGTGAAGTGGAGCTGGGTGACCAGCCGGGTAGCTCGGGGACCATCACTGCCCTGCTGTGAAGCACAGATACACAAAGTCTATACTTGGGCATTAATAATTATCACTGTGTAGTGTCAGTCAACCGACTGGATCTTTTGTAGGGAGCTAGTCAACTACAAAATGTTACCTACTGGAAAAACCTACTGTCATTTTGCTATTTGTGACAGAATATAATTATTAAACATGTGTACCGGTTTGCCTCTGCCTCACTCTCATATCTCATGAGTGCCCTCTCAAGGGGACGTCATTTCATTCTCATGAACGCTTGGTTGCTCTGTGTTCAGAGAGCTGAATGTTAAAGCACCCGGTCTGTCAGCTTGTACTGCAGCGCTACAGCACAGTCACAGTTTTCACAGAGTCAGAGAGGATATCTGCACTTCTCTGGCTTCAAATGGAGAGAGAACAAAGTGAATTTTGCAAACTGAAGGCTTCGCAGTGTACTGAGATGGCACCCAACCTTGGCAGTCAAAGACACAAGAAATTAAATTCAGTTACGTGTATGTGTATGAACATCTAAGGATGAGTTTTAAAGAAGAGCACATTTGTACAGTGATTACTACATGTTAAATACACCTACAGATTAATAAACGTATGTTGTGTTTATTACATTTGTTCAATATTCTTTAATGTGTTTCCATACTAGTTTTCATTTATTTATTATATTTTGTATCCAATTACTGTTACTGAAATGTTCTAATTTCCCCATGGGGAAGATTTTTTTATACACCATCTTAATGCGGCTTTATTTCCTGCTTAATTTTTAATAAGAATCTAGCTATTATGGTTATAGAATAGCAATTAAAAAGTATATTAAGAACAATAGCGAAAAGGTACACTATTATTTTCCGAACATGAGTATGTCTAAATAAAAAGCAACCTTCACCTTAATCTTTTTGTATCTTTTGGATTTGTGTTTCATTGTTCCTACTGCACAATAATATTTTAATTTAGTTTTAATTAATGTGCTGGGAGGTAGGCCAAGCTCTATGCTGTGCCAAAAGATAAAGCTTAAACATTGCATCCCTTATTAACACCATTAATATTCTGAGATGTAAAGCCACATTTTTTACTTACATATTGAACACAAAATTTTCTAATGGTGTAGTCCACCAGTACCGTGAAGTCCTCCATTGCCACCCTGACATTTCCGTACATCCAGCAGCCTTTTTCTGGCCAATACTGAAAACATTTGTCCTGGTAAGAGAATCACAACAAAAGGTTATTCTTCTTGAAATTGAAGACCCATTTATGTCTATAAAGAACACACAAAAATATTATCATTGTAGCTTGCATATCAAATTGTAGAAAAGTGTATCTGACGTGTGTATTTCACAGTCCAATTCAAAGGCAATCACAGGGACTTTGCGCAACTCTGTCAGTCAATACGAGCTTCACAATGACGTTTCAACTCATTAACTTGATTCTCAGACTAATTATCATGAAGCCTCTTAGGATCTTATCAACAATTATTCCGTCATTGATCCCCAATGCCTCTATTCTGCCCTATCAAACCTGCTGTTGAGCTCTCAATTGATCATCCCTTTGAGGCTAAATTTAATGTGATGCTAAGTAATCTGCTGGGTGACACTCTGTATAGATTCTCAGTTGGGAAAGGGGTCAAATAAATTATGCCCATGACTTTGGGTCATGAGAATACAAAAGCGTCTCCTTAACGGTGCATTGGAGCCATATAGATTATATAAGTTCATTCCATAACACGCCCTACAACACCATAAGACGTACTGTAGCATTACAGGAATGCAGTGGAGAGGGAGAACACTCTCTTAGAGGGTTCGGGCAAAGACAAACCTCCTTCCTTTCCTTCAGATTTGTCAGCATTACTATAGTTGACGTTTTCTGTTCCCAAATCATCCGCCAGAAGTCAGCTACAGTCTCAAGCTTTGGTCCTGAAGCAGAATTAAGAAAAAGATTAAAAAGTGGTGCATGTGGTCATAAACTTACTTCAAATACTAAACCAAGCTAAAAAGTACATTTACCTTGAGCTGCAATGAATTTGCTCTTCTCTTTATAACCCTGTTTTAAAAAAAACAACATAGTACTAATGATAATTGGTCAAAGGCTCAATCATCCGCATTAAAAGCATAAGACTTACATCTATGTAGGATGCATTTATGTAGTCTGAACACAGATGTCCATCAAGATGACTTAACATCACTCTTGAATGATCATCTGTGGAAGAGAGAAGAAAAAAAACACCAACAGCCTGTAAATAAAGTTGGTTCTTATTTTTCATTTCAGCGTACATCACCTTTCCTTATGATTTAGCAATCAATAAAACTCCACATCTAAAGGTTAAATTAATATTGTCTGCTGCAGAATATAGATCCTCACTCACATGGTAAAATGTTTGGGTATCTGTTTTTCTCTCTGTTGTGCTCTCGGCTCGCCTCCTCAAAGGACCCGTGGTGATAGTAACATGGCAGCGACTATAAAAGGAGAACCCAATCCTCATGAGATAAAAATAAATCCACACAATACACAGCCTACTACTCTAACATTTTATTACTATTTTCTGTACTTGTTCTATGCTTTCAGGACAAACATCTTAGTCAGATACAGACTGTGCTGCATAGCCCACACCACACAAACTCGTGCTTACATTGAACTCTTCTCTGAAGAGCTTCCCGTCGTCTGCAGAGCGTATCCGGTACTCCTCCTCCAGTGAGTCCACAGGGATGGGGAAGTACCTCTTGGATGGCGAGGGAGATCTGGGGAGGAGGACCACTGTCTGCTCTCCTGTGTTTAAAGGAATATATGGCGGTCAGACTGCTAATGTTTCCCAAAAGAGAACATTACAGGCTCTCATAGCACCTGCAAAAACAAGCCTGATGGCCATTAAGATTTCCTACTTTTGTGGGTACATGACAGAAATGATTTCTTGAGTCATAAACATGGTGGTGGTGGTGCTGCTGCTACTGCATGAAACTGTCTTTACTCAGAATTTGGCCTTTCAGTTAATTTATTTATTTTTCACTTGAAGTGAAAGTTTATATGGCTCCCTGCGTGCTAGGAAAGCTAAGAGCCTTCCAAAACCTTTGCAGCTACCTTGGACTTCAGATCGTGAAACTTTCCTAGTCTATAAAGAACATGAATCTGCAATTAAAATAAAAACAAAGTAAAAGGTTGCTTTATATTTTCATGCACTGGTGGTTATATTGAGTGCAGCACAATGGTACCTTGTTCCTCCATGAAGCCATTTGGAATCTTTTTATCCACCGAGGTAACTAGAGCTTTCCTGTGGTTTTTGAACCTACAGAAATGACAGAAAGAGAGGTAGAGAAAGCAAAACCGTCAGAGAAGATAAAGGGCAAATATCTGTATTGAAGAAGCAAAAATGAGCTGACCCCGATCTCTAGAGCAGAGCTATTAAGCACATAAGGTAGGCAAACAACAAAACCAATATCAACCATCTGAGAGAGGCAAAGCTGTTCCTCCTCATGTCGTTATCAGGAAGAGGAGATCTGAGCTAGTTGGTCAGTGAATGAGTGTCTGTGGCCTGACCTGACCTAGCTGTTTTTATTTGCTGTCTTACTTGAGGTGCAGCTGTTTACCCATAAGCCGCCGCTCACCGCCTGTTTCCAAACCACCCCCACCCTGATGCCCTGACCCTCATGCTCTCTCACGCTCACACACATGCTAAAAAAGACAGGGAGAGAGGAAAAAAGGCAGAGATTCACTCAAATACAGGCAAATAGTGTAAGTTGTGAATGTGTGTGCTGGTTTATTCACCTCAGACAATAGATTGTCAGCAGGACAACAATGATGAGAAGCAGGGATATGACCAGTGTCGAGGGCAGCACATGGGCACCCTGATGGGTGGGTTTTTCTGGATAGAACACACAGACAGATAAATTAAAAGAACAAAAATTTTTTTTTAAAGGAGTAGTTTGGGAAATACACATATTTGTTTACATGTCATCTGTCCAAAACTACAGCCAGCGGGTATTTAGCTTAGCTTCACTAACAGGAGGAAAGAGCTAGCCTGGATCTGTCAATAGGTCAAAAATCTGTCTACCAGCACCTCCTAAGTGCATTAACACATTAACCGCACATTAGACACCAAATTAAAGTGGGGGGTTGCCAAGAAATAGCGTCTTAATTTGCAAACGTTGAAGGTGCTGTTAGGCAGATTTATCACCTTTGACCAGAGCCAGGCTAGCTGTTTCCACGGTTTCTGATCTTTGTACTAAGCTCAGCTTACTATCTCCTGGCAGTAGCTTGTATCAGTCCTTTCATCTAATTCTTTGCAAGACAGCGAATAAGCGTATTTTCCAAAATATTGAACTAAATATTTAAAGCTAGATGTGGTAACTTTTGCTGAATGATGACCACTGTAGCCACAAGTGACAATTACTGGTTAATGGTATAATGTAGTGTATAAAGCAAGTAGAAAAGAGTCAGAAATTCAGAAAACTGACTCAAGAGTTGCAACATCTGTCTAAAGTTTTCTAACATTAACAACTGTACCATACGGTCGTGGTCATACAAGACCAAGTAAGACTGTGGCAGCAAAATCCCTGAGTATATAAGTGAGGTAAGGTGTGATGTGAGGTGTTTTAATGCTAATAAATTCAACTTTTCATTTGTATGCAGAAAATGTATTCATCTTTCATGCACATTTAGTTAACTTAGTCTTGCTTTAACATCTGATGCATACCACATGCAGCATAATTGTTCTTCTGTCATTGCAACAATTACCTGCAGTTTGGTTCTCATGAGATGAATTATTCACAGCAATAGAGATCCCAACCAGAAACAACACCATTGTCACTGTGGATAAAATAAAATTGAAACAACAGTCACTATAAAACAGTAAAAAAAATTTAACCCTGTTATTATTAAAAATTCCACTAGAAGGCGCCAAATCAATATGAAACGCATCTGCAGGCTGGTGAAGCGTACAGAGGGCATAAAGGAGAGCTTAGCTTTGATGAGGCTTGAGAGTGATGTCTGTCTCTCTGCTAAGCAGTTAAAGTCCTTATGGGAAATCTGCTTGCAGTCTCCTGTCAGGCGGACTTGAAAGAGCAGCAGCATATCAGATAACCTTATATTCAGACATCAAACCAGCAACAAGGCTTTAGCCCACAGGTGACAGTAACCATATCCCCTGTGGACCCTCTGGATTTGACAATGGATTTGATGTCAACGTAGTATTTGTTAGAAGCCATCTAATTTTGCTGTGCTGTCTTTGATGTGCAGCAGTGTGCAGCCTGGCAAAGTATCCTGAATGGTGACAATAAGACACACATTGTTCCTTGATGTGGTAGTGGTTTTTAAATACAGTAGGTCTAATGGCCATTTCTTTTCATGGGAATAGTAATATTGATAAACAGACTTAGAGTGTTATGTGAAAATTAGCATATGTATATAGGTTACACTATTGGCTTTATAAAAAAAAAGACCAGATGGTGTTGTTTGCCTTTTACTGCACCTTCTCCCTTTTTCACACTCCATCACTTTGTCTCGCTCTTTCCCTCCCTCTACAGTGAACCACCATTTTATTATGAAGCACATTCTCACTCTTCCCTTTTACTGCTGGAAGCTATTAGTGATTTATTTGGGGCAGAGCTGCGCAAGTGTCTTTTCCAAAAGGAAAAGGGATATGTCAAGTTCCTCACAGCTACACAAGAATTAAATAGATTCTGACACATTATCCTTGTGTCTTATTATCTCCAAAATGTAGCAGCCAATTTCTCCAAACTCACACATCCATTTCCTCTTTTCTCCCCATCCTCCAAATATGAGGGTAAGAAATCACAGAATAAATTGGGCAAACGGGGCAAATCGGCCTAAATGGCTTTGATGGAATAAATGAGAGAAGCAATAAATGAGTGTCCTAATTTATCCTCTGTTCCAGGTCCCCTTCTCATTATAGAGGCCACAAGACTGGATGGAATAATTCATTGTGTCAATTTAGTTCTTGTAGAAATGGGGCATCTAGGGGCCTAATTTTTGATCTTTGAGATGATTTCTTACATATAACACTAACACTATACTTATAAAGTATTATTGGACAACAAATTACGGGCTCTGTGTTTTACACAATATACAGTCTCTGTCTGCAGTAATACACAGTACAACACTGAGGTTGTTAACATGCATGCACGCATACATTTGCAAACTCAAAGGGTTATAATCAAGGTGGCACCTGCTGAACAAAACTCCTTTTATTTAATGTATGACCGGTCTGATATCTATTTTTCACGGTAATAATCGTTGGACAAACATCAAATTCCCCCTAACACCCATGTAATGTCCCCAAATCATAACTGTGTGCAAAACACGGAACACACACACACACACACACACACACACACACACACACACACACACACTGCCTTTTCTCATTTCATATGTGCATGCCTGCACAGACGTCCCGGAGCCAAAGGCTATGTGTTGCATATGTGCCGCACTCTGTTGGAGATGCCAATTCTCTCCCCAGTGTTAACAAGCTGACAGTGTCGGCACCTGTTCCCCACTCTACACCCACTGGGTAAGTCACATTCACTCACACAGACCCATCCTACAGCTCTATGCTGCAAGGCATGCTGTGCGTATGGGTCGCTGCACAGGCCACTGCATATCCGTCATCCCCTGGCAGCTACAGTATATACAGTGTACAGCCAGGAAACTAAGGAGCAGAAATGAAATGTAAAAATGTGTCAAATGCACTCTTTAGGTGAATCGATTACATGAAAAAAAGATAACTCAGATCTTGAATGTTTTCATGTATCACTGAAGAGAATAAGAAGAAGTGCTAAAAAGAAATATCTAATTTTGTCCTACACAGTGTATACTGCAGTGTGGCCGTCTGACCAACAGAGGGAACTGATTACACAACTTAAGAGTATGCTAATAAAAATTTATTGACATGTGACAAATGAATATTACTATCATAAATGAATCAAAATCAAAAGTAAAGCAGCAATCCCTCACATTTAGGAAGATTAAACCAGCAATGTTTCACATTTTTGCTTTAAGAAAATAACTAAAACAATTAATTGACTATCAAAATATTTGTCGATTAATTTTCTTGCCTGATGGAGATCGTAGCAAAATCTGGTTGGTTTAACTCAAGAGTGGACACCCATAGTGAGGTGATTAGAGAAGCGAGGAAGATAGACAGTGAATGAGAGACAGTCAGAGTGAGAGTGAGAGTGAGTGAGTGAGAGACAGAGAGCGAGAGAGTTGTGAATAAATTGTAAAGAGTTTTCCTGGTGGAACTTCCACTGAGCTTCATTAGACATTTTTTGCATGAGAGAACAGGACACTGTACTGCAACTAGTACAGTGTGGTCAACTTTATAACTTTTTAGTTTGTTTACTGTACAATATGGAGTGTGAACGCAATTATTTTAAGTCTCTTTATATGAATGTGTCCGCCAAATGAGTATAATATCTATATATTTTGAAATTATAAACTACATAGTTCACTTCTTTTTCAGAACAAAAGGTAATAAATGTTTTGTGTTGCTTTATATCTTCAGTTCAGCCTTAGATGGCTTAAAGTTGTTACAGTTTGTTTTAACTAAAAAATCATAGCGAATCTGACAAAACTATTGTCTCTTATAAAAATGTTGATTTGTTATTTTTTTGGTCATATATTTCATTTTTTGAAAAATCTACATTGACCTTCATAAAATTTGTCATGACTCATTATGACACGTTATACATTATGGTTCATGTCACTTACTATACACTATACTATATTTATATGTCTTAATTAGCATATGACATCGTCTGACCCTAATATAAAAAGTATTTGCTAGAGAGACCCATTTTAAACATGAATAAAAATACAGAAACATGTGTTGGTATAATTGGCATTGCCATTGCCCCCAGCTATTGCATCATTCTTTCCAGACCCCGTCTGTTTAATGAAAAACGTGATGACTCCAACCTCCAGCATCTGCTTGACATAAATGTTCCCAGGGAATTAAATCAAAAAGCATCACTTGAGTTGGGAGTGCAAAATCAAACTATCCCATCCATGCATGCTAACGTTCAGAATGTATCACATGATGGTTGAATCTTGAGGGTAATGTTAATATTTATTTAATATGTATTATTCAACAATTATCTGTTTTGCTCTTGTGCGTGTAAATAGAGACAAGATGAAATTCAAAAATATAATATATACTGTACTCTCAACCCTGAAATGAATCTGTTCTGCATGACTTTAACGTCTCCCTCGCTCTCACGCAAAAACCTGAAAACGAGACTTGAAGAAAATAGACATCAGAAATAGAAACACCAACCACAGAAATTGTTCTCTTTTCCTCGTGCCAGACCTGCAGCCGGTTCACTCGTCTTTATCATTAATTCAAACCAAACTGTGCAGGGGAAGGTGATGTATTATCCATATTCCAGCCAGACATAAAAAGGTGACTAACCCAGGTGAGAGGTGTTCCTTGTGCTGTTCTGAAAATTACTGTTCTTACAGATTCAACCTCACAGATGTGACCAGAAGACTGACATTCCTTTGCGATAACCCAAAAAACAGATGTAGATAATTAACTGTATTCTGTCATAAACACATTCAACCTTAACTCTGTGCTCTTTAGTACAATTTCTTAAGAGATTAAGCACTGAATTTGGAAAAAGCATACTGAAACCTTTATTGTAGACAATGGACAAAGACACTGGTGGTCTGAAGATGCAAGAAGCTTCAGGAGAACTCACACTTTACGGTCTTATTTGAAGCACATCATGTAAGGTTAGGATTAATTAATTGTACTACTCATACAGAGTCCCTTCTTCTGTGTGTCTAGCCTGCCACCGCATTTCCGCTTTATGTCCTTTTAGTATATGTGTGGTCACAGTGCACTGGTTTTATACAACACAATAAATTGCAGCCCTGTATTTGTGGGCACTCTATTTCAGCTTCACAGCCAGGGACCTCAACAGCTGGCTCAGCAATGCCTCTCTTCATGTTGTTCCAAAAAGCATATGGACAAAACATGGAAAACGCAATAATGAAATGTTTACACCTTTTCAAAGGCGCTGCAATGAGGTGCCAGTGGGACCCAGCCGGCAATTATTATGGTGATTTTTATAGGTAGTCTTCAAATCTTTACATTAGAGTTTGTTGGGGTTTTTTTTCAAAAAAGTGAACACACTGCCAACCACTCATGTTTTACATTAGCACTTGGTGCTATTTAAATGGCACCCACACTAACCCATTCTGTTGCTTTTATGCTATACATGTATGTGCTCTGTTGATGGGTCATTTAATTTAAAAATCAAACTCAACCCTAAATACCTACCTGCTTAAAAAAATTTTTTTACGTTCATAGTATATTCATTATCTACACCTGCTGATCCTGCTTAGGGTTATGGGTGCCTGTATGCACTGAACATGAGTGTGGGTGTACACTGGACAGTTCTCTAATCCATCAATATGGGTTTCATATTGTAAAGTTATGAGTTAATGAAGGGTCTATATAAAGCCACATCTAGCCATAAACAAAGCCAACAGTTGATTGTTATGTCATTTATCTCTATTAATGAATGCTGTTTGACACGGATGTGGGTCAAATTATTTTCTGTACGCTTCCATTTACTACACAAATTAATGTGATGCTAAGCACAGTGCAATAAAACAAGACTAAGAGGCTACAGCCACCGCTGAGGCTATACTTAGGCACAGCAGTGATTTGAGATAAAAGCTTACGTCAGCATGCTAACATGCTCACAATGGCGATGTTAAGCAGGTTTATCGTGTTCCCCATTAATTTAGCATCTGAGCATGCTAACATCTGCTAATTAGCACTAAGCACAAAGTACATCTGGGGCTGATAGGAATGTCATTAATTTTGCAGGTATTTGGTCCAAAGTACTTGACAAATTAATAATGATGGAGCTAGATAAAAAAAAATCAGGGGATCACTAGAGTTGTTACATTTCATCCTGAGGAAATCCATCCAATAATTGAGATGGTGCTAGAGACAAATTCAGCAGATTCGTCCTCTGGGGACCTTGAGCATATGACCAAATTTCACAGCAATCCATCCAATAGTTTTTAATTTTGGTGGTAGACCAACCTACTGACAGACAGACTTACATTGCCATCCTTTACTAACACCTTACCAAATGTTGCACCATTGCCATCACCATACCGCAATCCTACATTACATGTTCATTGATTGAATGTTCACCACAGTAGATAATGGGATATGCAACAGCATCTCTTACCTGACACTGAAATAACCATTGATGTTTGCAAGATAATGCTTATTGAACAATATTTTCAAATCTGGAACAATAGGAGCAACGTTGCTCATTTCTAAACATTGCTGAGACGTAAAAGAATAGGATAGTAATCTGATTTATAACAAAGCTAAATAATGTTGGGGTACTGGGGTATCTCAAACAATAACAAAATATATCAAATTGATAGTTGTATCCAATCTTGTCTCAGTTTCTTCAAAGATCAATATAGCCTCAAAGACAGATCCACATTTTGTGCTTGGCACAGAATAGACGGCATGTCTTGTACACACAAAAAGATAAAATGTTTTTTTCTTGTTTCCAGAGAGAGGAGGAACAAAGGCAGTGCAAAAAAAGAGAAGAAGAATACCAGAAACAGCCACCACTTCCATTGTCAAGTGCCAAGGAAAAGGATGGAATGAGAGCACAAACACATGTCAGTAAAGTGTGGCAGCAGAGAGGAGAGGAAAGATGAGAGAGAGGAGATGAGAAGAGAAGAGAGGGGAGAGGAGTGGAGCTGGTGGAGATACATGTCTAAATTCTGCTATATTTTCAAATGCAGTTTGCAAACTGTATTTCACATATGAGAGACACTTTGCAAAACATCACATTGCAACACTTCCTACCAAAAAGACATAACACTGGTTATGCTACTGTATCTTTATCTCATCTTCTCAATCCTGTTTACATGTCTCCGATCACTGTCTGCTGCATAGTTAAAGTCAAAAGAATCCCTCTGGATAAATTATTTGAAATCCTATCAGTCTAATATAGAAAGTAGATACTGTAATTATTACTGGACTCCTTCCCATTAATGGATTGAATTTAAAGTGATTTCCCCAACATAACTGACTGGTCTGTGATCAGAGGTATGAATAAAAGACTTACACGTCCAAGCAAGCCAGTGTGATCTGGTATCAGCTGACCCTTCAGTCCATAGCAGCCATGTGGTCCCAGTTCCTTTCCTGGATGAACTTATCGGGGTTTTCTACCCTCAGTCTTTTTCCTACTCACATCCTCTCTGGGACATCAATAACCTGGAAAGCTGTAAAATTAAGAAAAAGACAATAGTTAAAATGTATAAAAGTTCAATAAAACCCAAAAGCTATTCTACACATTATATTATTAAGCAGTACCAGAGACAGATTTTCTGTAACTCACTGAGGCTGACTCAAAGAAAGAAATACCCCTGAAGTGCATGAATAAACAACAAAAGAGAACTGGAATGAGTGGGAGTTTGCATCTGTGCACAGTATGTCTGAGAGAATGACGATGCACTTAATTTAATCAGATGGGTGAGCGTGTGTGAATGTGCAACCATTTGTACTGTACATGCCCAATGTTTGTGTGCTGTTTAGTGCTCTCCTCTGTAACAACCTCTTTTGCAACTTACAGAAACCACAGTTACAATACAAACAAATGGACAAGCTGTTTATCTCCAACCGTGCAAAACTAATTCTCCCTAAATTAGTCTTCCCGAACAGTGTTTGTGGTACACATGAGGAGTTTTCCCACATTTTCCATTTGTTTCCAACAATATAATTGAAAGAATCACCTTCAAATGTAAAACAGTATTCATAGAATGGCGTTACACCACATGAAATATGTTGGAATTAATTCTTCCCTATTTACACAAAGACTTTATTGTGAAGTTATTCTATCACCTTGCTTGAGTGTGAGACAGAAAGCATGCCCCTTTTGCCCCTCACTCCTACGCTCCCAGAGCCCCACTGCCCACAGGTGTGAGACACAAAGCTATATTGTTAACACTTGGCTGCTGTGACGCAGCTGAGCAGAGAAGAGGTGCATTAGTCACTAGACCCAGCTGAACTAGCCCACTCAGGCTAAGGAAAATGAATGAACAAGGTATGGAAAACACCTCTTTTCCCCCCGTACTGTAGAAGCTGTGCTCAAGTTTTCCAAATGTTGCAAAGTGTTTGGAATTTGAATATAAACATTTTTGCCATTAAAAGCACCCCCTTTAACTTGAGAAATGTAAACCTGGTCATAAGGCTTTAAAAATGCACTCCAATGGTTTAGTGTTGCACTTCCATAAAGTTGGGGGAGAGGTTATAATTTTTCTCCATTGTTAGAAACAAATGCCAGTTTTTGAAAATAGGTGACAGACACACCATAATAGTCCACGGGACAGGCAGGATTTCACTCAAAGTGGAAAACTCTAGTTAACATTCTGAAAAACATGTATGTGTCAGCTTTGTCACTGTAGTCAGGTCATCAATTTACCCACCTACCACAATTTATTTGACTTAACACTGGTACATATCCTTCTTTATTTTTTTATTTAATGGACTTTTATTCATGTTTAATTAAACTATGTTCAGAATAATTTTAAAGGGTACATTCATAGCTTTCATTAAAGTACAGTTGTCAGCCTGTCTGACCAATAACAAAGCAGAATTGAGCTATTCAAAGTCTCAATGACAGACTATTTCCCCACATTTATTCTCCAAATTATGATGTTTTAGCACTGTGACAACTAAGAACATCACAGGCACAAAATTCAAAGATCTTAATAATGACTTGACTGCAAGGATTCAAGAAATATATAATTTACCCATACTTACATACACTTGTGTGGGGTGATTTTGGTCCTTAAATTAGAAGAATGTGTTGAAAAGCTCCACTTTCTATTTTATAGGCTTTGCCTTCAAATGGCCAGTTCAATCCTGCAGGCATCATAAGCAAAATTAAAACTTAACATTACATGTTCTAGCTACGTTTACTGCTCCATAGCTTGTCTGTGATTTACATCACATCATAGATTGAATCCACATTGCACCTAGTATACAAAACAGAAAGGCTCATCTAGATTGCAGCACAGGCCAAGTTATCCTAACTTTACTCCCCAACCATACAACTACCACAACTCAATGGCATATTTTATAGAAAGTCCCTGCCTGGTTAACTCCACACCCAAGCAAAGATTTTTCAAGTGATGTAATTTCAGTTATTTTCTCAGACTTGAGAGAGCTCCTCCTAAACCAAAGATGACATCAAACTGTTTTCACAGGCTGTGTAGCATGACTCTCTGCATTAATAAGTTGACATTGACATGTAAAATGGATGAAGTATTCCATTATGGTAACATGTCTTATACATGGCAACGTGTGGTTCCAATTTCTCTGAAAAACAGAAAAGTGACTCTCCAGTGCACTTATTCTGTATGTGCAACTGATTGTTGTGTACCGCTGATACAAGAAGGTCAAGTTTAAAACATATTCTAAGAAAAAACTGTCACTATATAGCTCATGTGAGCTATGACCTGGCCCACAAACATTAATTTCGTTACTGAATCTGTCAATCAAAGGTGACTCACTAGGCATCAGTAACCATGCAGAAATAGCACTGTTCTCTGGATCTGAACAAATTTCAGCTCCAAAGAGGAACTTTCTGCTAGCTGTTATACTGTGAGTTTAAGAAAGGTTTATCTACCAACAAAGATAAGATAGATAAAATAGGTAACGTCTTACACTGAAGTAATAATACACTTCGAAGAACTAGGCTAGGCATTTTGAAATGGTAATATATTTTGTTAATGTTAAAAAGCCTGATCTAAATGTTAATAGGTATAAAAAAATATATATAAAATATTAAAATTAATATAAGTTATTTACATGATATTTCACTAGTCTATCAGTCTTTTGGGAGATTTTTATGAAACCGTCTTCATCTTTTCACACACAGTATTGTTCCCCTTTCATCTCTGCACATTCAGTCCAAAGAAGCAAAGGAGACATGCTCAAGGCATACAATTACTGCAGGCACAAGCACTTCCTTTCTGTGCCACTCTGGCCATTGACTAAGAGGGGAAACATGCAAGCCATTAAAGTTTTATAGGAGTGCAGTCATCACCCAGCACTCTGTGGTTCAATCATTAATTCATACCCAAACAGACAACATTGAGTATTGTAGCTAAGCATGGCTGTGAAGTGAAGCTATTTCTTGAAATTACACAGTTGAGAATTAAATGTAACTTTTGTTGTGTTTCTTCAACACTCAGACCTTTTTTTTAAAAATGGAATCATGATTTGCATGGTCAAAATATTTTACATTTGTGCCCATATCTGTGCTATTCCCATTCCCAATTAATGAATCTAAAGCTACCTATTCATGCTATTCACATGCTGCCTTCCTGACACATAAATCCAATATTGATGGCTTCTACCCCAGAGCTGCACGTGATTTCCTGAGATGATGAATCTACGGTATCATATATAATGGGGAAAACTACTTCAGAGAGCACAGATGCGTGCAGGAACCTTCATTTTTGGTGCTCTATGTAGAGAGCACGCTGAGACACCATTTTGTCAGTCTGATTGGAAAATGTGATTTTACACATGCAAGTTCAGACTATAGTGAGTGTCTGTATGTTTGCTAATTCGATTCAATCTGCAAGGTTGCCTTGCTGAGAAAACAAGAAGAAAACATGGTGTTGTTGTGTGTTGAGAGCTCTTGTTGTATGTGTAAATATCTGCCACTTTGAGGCTTCATACAACTTCCTACTCAGTGAATCCCGAACCCTAACAGACTGGTCCACTGAGCATGTCAGAGCCTGAGCCTCAAACACCCATGCTTTGAAATAAGTGGCTATTGCCGAGGGAAATAGCAGGGGAAAAATATTTTTATGCCTCCATCAGAGTGTGAGCAGTGTAATCTCCAGCCTCAACTTTGAGGACTCTGAAATAGACACTTCTGGGACACAGTAGAGGTGAAAACATGGACAAGAGATAATAATCATTGCAATTACAGCTTCGCCACTCATTTTACTGTCACTCAACCAAGGGTGACTAGTTTGTCCTTTTTACGAGAATCCGGTAAGTGGGTTAAAAATGTAGGAACTGTGAATCAAGCAAACAGTGCTACAGCAGTCCAATCATGACTGTTACATACTTAAAAATGTAATATTATTAACAATTTTGTGGCTTCGGCCATGTTCAGCTTTGGTTTGCTGTGACTGCATTCTCTGAGTCCTTCACCACAAGTGTTTACTGAAACAGCTCTTTGTGTTACTGTGAGTGCAGTAGCTCTCTTAAAATGAATAGTCAATTTCTTCCCTCTTTATCAGACAGAGTGCAATACGAGCACTTCCTCTTCTCACAGCAAGTTAGACCACAAGTGATGGTTTACTTATGAAACACTGACCTAGCACGGCAAGCAGCTTAACTCCAAGTAGTTGCTGAATATTTATGAAATATGATAATATGATAAACAAGAGGCAGACTTCAGTTGGAGGTTAAATGCAAGCAAGAAACTGTTTTAACTGGGTTGTGATGGTGCAGAGTACGTTTTTTAAATGTATGGCTGTGGTGTATGAGGATTATGAAAGAGCAGAGCATCCCTGGCCTGCATTCAGTTGCATATATAAGGAATACAGTCATTTTCATTCAGCACACTTAATCATCGTCATAATCAAGACGCAGATGCAGAGACAGTCAGAGTGCAGTCCAATCAAGAATAGTTGCAGTTTCATGAGGTTATGAGGTCTCTCTCATTTGGTTGTTTCACTAAACAACTCACACTGGTCAGTGCACATATGCAGACCGCCAAACCTCTTATTTCAAGGACAATCATGGTGACAGACAACAGACAAAGAAGGCAACAGTGACAAAAGTCAGACAAACATGATCAGCAAATGGTAAATAGTAATTACCCAGGAACCTAATGAGAAATATGGCTAAAAGAACATGATTAGCCCACACGACTTACTGTCGCAGCCACGACAAGAGCGGAATCGAGACAACAAAGTTTCAATTTGGATAAAAGATTTGCTTTCCCACACTGTACGAATCCTCTCTCAGGTTGAATATTTCTTAATGAAGCATAAACTCTCCAGAAAAAAACTTAATCTGTGAAAAAAAATCTATAATACATGAAGTGCGCGCAAAACTGATAAGGAGAGGTGTCCCAAAACCTCTCCAGGGCTCTCTAGTGACTGCTTGTTTTGAAATAAGACTTATACAACTTACACACTACATTATACATGCATATATATGGAGCTATGTTCCACCTCCACACTCTCATGCCCAGGTGTTCAACACTAATCTCATACCTGATGACACCAGTGAAGCCCTGAATTAGGTTTTATGACAGTCATCTGATAAAGCCCCTATGGCAACCTCTGAATTATCCTTCCAACAGATAGACATAATTTTAAGCAAAAGAAGTGGATCACCCATCCATGCTCACAATTAATAGCAAATGCTCACATCTAAGCTAAACCAGTTTAAAACAGGCCAGTTTGGTTGCATTTAACATACATAGCATAGCATCATTCTCACCTTTGGATACTGAAAAGTCATTATCAGGAAATTAGTCTTTGTGTTGGCATGTGTCTAAATATAGCTCGTGTATTCCCAGGGTGAAAAAGATGTGGGTTAAGTAGCCTAATATTCAGACCACATTCTGAGGTAATTCTAAATTTAACATCAGCTTTTATTAGGCCGCTTAATCAAGCAGGGAACTCAAAGCTAAATGACTGTGAATGAGGTTATGGTGAATGAGGGACATTCATAATTTCCATCCTTTTCCCATACTGCAAAAATAAGTATCATCTCATTGTCGCATCATTATCATACCAAGATGAGAGGCTGTACTAATCGATTGCAGCTATGAATATGAAAGTGCTTTACATCCTGTCTATTGCTTTTGTGTTCCTATATGGGTCAGTATTTGTCATGTGTATACAAACATGTGGAAATGTGTTGAAGGCATGTGTGTTTGAGGATGTTTAGCCTATTCTATTTTGAAACCAAAAGCTAGATCTGAATATGGCCTTGCATCAAAATAAAATGACACATCGTTACTCTCTCAGGTGATATCAGAAAACAGCCCATATTAAGCTACAGCATCCAGTGTGATGGTTGAGTATGCGGCGTACAGGCCTGCGAACTAGCCCACATGTAGCCTACCCTTGCGTTTTCTGTCTAGATGCTGCATACCCAATTCGCCCCTTCGCCATAAAATCTGAACGGAATATTAATATGAAATCATTATTTTCTCTGACCACTCTTACAATTAATGCAAAAACAAGTACTGTCAGAAGAAAAGAGAAATCACAGGGGGCATCCTGGTGGTCGCAGGGCGTATGGATTTGCTCCACTAACCCATATTTAGTGTAGCCCATGTTGCCTATGTTGAGGAATGGCAGCGTAGACTGAATAGAAAAATGCAAAACCCACGATCTGCATTCGTTTCCCTCTCCCTAGATATTTGTGGTTGCAAAAACATTTTATGCTTTTAGCGAAACGCAGTCTGGTCGAATTGTAAGAGAGATGGCATGGAGCGTAGTGCATTAAAGCTACACTGAGTGCCTGGGTAAATAACCGACAGAAAACAGTCGGTGTTTACGCATAAACACGCAGATGGAGAGGCAGCACGGCTGATCGGTGCTGTTTTTTTTGGCATCTTACCGTGGTACTCTGCGGTGACCTCGCCTCACACGGCGCAGCGGGCTGATGATGTCGGCTTGTCACTTTCCTGCACGGACCCGACGTCTAGATGGCTTTGCTGTTATGTCCTTTGGAGAATAACGCAAAACCCACGAAGTTGTCGAATCATCTGACCGCAGCCGAAGAATTATGCTCCCCTGATGATCATGTTTCCTGCAGATCTCTGAGGATGCGCTTCCCCCTGCCTGCCTGCCTGAGCTTAGCCGTGTTATGGCAGCCAGACTGGAGACTGGAGACCCTCCCCCGGGCGCAAAGCAGTGTATCAGGTGGACACTCAGCATCCCTCACATTCCTGCATCACTGGACGTTAAAGGGCAGGCCTGTGCGTAAAAAAATCAGTTTGTTCTTGTTTTTTCACGGTTGACATTTTAGCATGTGACGTTCAGTATATTAAGAAAGGCGATGATGTAGGCTAACCCTGTGGTGTTGCTTTGGAGGTTTACATTAGGAGTTCACATCGACCTTATAAAACTTTTGTTTTTCCATGTCACACGATGTTGCAAACATGCATATCTGCTGTTTTTTGACAAACAACATCTTTCAATTAGTCTTAGTCGGCTGGGAGATCCGTAGTAGGTCGATTATTTAAATTAATTATTTTTGTAAGATACACGAGGCAGTTCAAAGTACTTTAGGTAAGTACATCACAAAGTGAACCTTTGCAGTAAAGTAAGAAAAGCTGGCCAAAGGTTTTACTACTTTTAGACCATACAGTAAATGTAAGTAGAGCCACCTGCTGGAAATCATGAACCTGTCATGCTGCCTTCATGTGCTCACAGGAAGTTGTAAATAGGATGAGCAAGCAGTAAAATAATGTTGTTATTCTTATGTTGACAATTAAAGGAAACGATGTAAAATGTAATATTAGCCTTAGTTGCAAGTCTGTCATTGTTGGAAGGCATACAAAATATTTATATTATGTTTTTGCTTTGTTAAACTATTTAAAAAATGTTTTATTAAATTACATGCATCATACACAATTTGCATGCATGTCTGCATTCTGCTACTGAATCACAGCTAATGTGTAGATCACATCAGTGTTACCATGAAATACTTGTGCACAGCAAGTGGCATTTGCAATGGGTGACTCATGAGTCAGAAATATGAGCTCCCAAGGAACACTCGAGGGCAGTTGTGTTAAAGCTCCTTTGTTCCCAGGTTGTGCAGCACATTTTAAGTCTGCAGAAGCTGGTGAATATCACAAGGAATACATTTGTTGGCATTGTGTATCACAGTAACTAAATGTGGTAAACAAATGTGCTTTTTACACAGTATATTGGATAATACCCTGTAGCTTTTATTGACTTTCCAGAGACATAAAGACAAATCATTTATTGTACCTGGGGTGTTTCTGCTGACCTCTTGTGGAGGCTACATTGAGTTAATGGAGTGATTGGATCTACGTTTAGGGGGAATTGACTGCTGCCAAATAAATACATTCAAGAGGTAGGACAAATAATTTACAAATTATTATGTAATATTTCTGTAAGATCTGAGTTGAGATATCCATTCATTTGAATGTGTATAAGAATTCTGGTAATACTTTTTACTTTTATTGCCACAGATTATTTCACAAGTTTGATGGAAGTTATGGGACTACGTGGTCATAAAATCAGTAATCTCATGAGGAACTTTATTTTTCTTTATACATTTTGAGTTTTGACTGAATATGATGAAGATTTACTGACAACATCTGAGTCCTGAAAATTAATAAAATGCACAACAGAGTGAATAATATTCTTTAAGCAGGTTTTTCTCAACTGTGTTTCCAGTCTGACTGAATCATAACTGTATACACTGTGCTAGCCATTAGTGGATTGAGCAGTTTGGTAGTTCAATTGTTAAACATTTCAATTATTGAAATTCTAAAATATGATTCAGAGAGAAATATATGGGATTACTTCACAAATGTTTTGCTGTTTTAACTAACCGGTCTCCAAACTATGCAGTGATTTACAGTAAATTGCGAGTCATGATGTAATTATGAGTCATAAATCAGTGATACCACTGATCCTACCAACACATTTCATTGAAAATAAATTCAACTCAAACCCTATTGCATTCATTATAAACATATCTCAATAAGTCTCCGAAGTGCAAATAGCCTCAGACACATTTACATGGATTGAGGCTATTAACAGTAAGGGAGTTTGATTTTTTTTTTTAATGTAGCGCAGGATGGATGCCCATAGGAAAATACAATACATTTAGTTTTGGACAATTGGCACAATCAAAAAGGCCCTTATGAGTTTCAGTTATACAGAGTTAGCAAGAAAATCACTGTTATCAAGTGTAGTCCACGTGACCAGGACAACAGGTATTTAATTCAGATCGCTTTATGTTGTATTTTAAGGGTCTGTCAATATTGTGTGGTTACTGAACATATTATTCTACAAGATAACCTCGCCGACATCACTGTGTCACAGCCAGCAGAAGTTTCTCATATACTGAAGCAATTACCCGCTTGTACTGTCACACGTAATCAAATATTTGCTCTGTAGCTGTGTCTTCATAACATGCAGTATTTCAGGTGATTGGAACAATTCTGCCTCTTTGAAAGTTGCAAACATCAAATATGACTTCTGTTTAACAGCGTACAATTTTTATAGCAGAATTTCTAGTCCATTTATTGCACCATTTCATCTTTGGTTGTTAGTTATCAATTGAAACTCAGCCACGTTCTAGTGTACTGGCATGTTTTCAGTTTCAAAACAGAGTCCAGTCATCTAAACTGTGTTTTAAATCACTTATTAAGTGAACATTCCTAGAACCATGTTTCTGCATATATAAATGCACATACTGTGTTCACTTTTCTTTGCAGCATGTACTACACTGAATTTGTATAGCACCAGTAGCACATACCACATTTCAGCTGGGGGCAGTGTTGCTCTATAAATATTGCAAAAACATGTACTAATGCTGTACACTGTTTAGTGATTCATAAAGGTGTGTGTGTGTGTGTGTGTGTGTGTGTGGGAATGACCCAATCACTTACCTAATTTACCTTATCATATAACTGAATTATTTTAGTTTCACTCCATATTGAAGTCAAAAGAGATCCGGCAGTCATGCTCGGCTCTAATTAACCAAAATGCATTGTGAGTGAATCATGTGGATTGTTCACCCAGCTGAACTTAATTGCTATAGAACAAACACTTAAGCCTGCTTAAAAAGAGAAGATAAATGAACTCTTACATACAGCGTGTTCATAGAGCATCTTTCAGTGCAGCAACAATCAGTGTTTTCTCATTGTTTGATGGTTAAATCAGTGCTTTTTTGCAATCATCAATTCCAATTTGACAAGAGGCATTGATGTGTAAATACTGTACCTGATTGCTTTGGTCCTCAGTGATTCGATAATTATTTTGGTTTTTGGTTTGTTGTTCCCAGATAATACTGAAAATGTCGATTCACAGTGAAAAATCATTGAGGCTTTTAGCGAAGGACATTTTCGTGGATGGGCAATGTGGCACTATGTTGCAGGTGCATTCGCTTCCTCAAGGCTCTGGAGACCTTTAGGGAAGAAAATGTTTTCCACCTGCACTTCTGTCCTGAAAAACAGCCCAATCTGACCTTCATCACTTCACTTGATCACATCTAAGAGAAGGAACTGTGGCATTTAATAAGACAGTTTCTACGTTTTTTTCTGCATGTCTACTACAATACTTTGATTGATTACACTGATTTAATATATACATTTTTTCCACAGAACAGAACAGAAATATATTGTCCGTCACCAATCCAATCCCACACTACATATCTTAAGCTGTGCCCTTGTACTTTAAGCATCCACAGCTTGGGACTAGCGGGTATATTGTTCTGAAATAGGCCATGATGACAAGTTGTTCACTAGTGACCGCTGGCAGTGATATAAATTTTTCTTTCTGTCCTGCCTGTTGGCTCTAATGCCAGACCAAGAGCTGCTGTGAGCTTTATGACAAAATGCTTTATCCCCCATTAACCTTCACAGATTGTGCATCAGGAGGGGATTTCAGGTGGAATAAAGCACTGGTGTCAATAGTTAGGTGTGTCACTGAGCTCAAAGGAGAGACATTAGGCTAGCATGAGGCGCCCTCCGTCCTTCATTTCTCCTCTTTCTTTTGGGGTCATTCCTTAGCTGGGCTCTGACAGCAACCACTGATAAGAAAATGATTAAGTATCATGGATTCAACCACAATCCAATTCATGTTCCTGGTTGCTCTGCAGACTACAAAAAAGCTGTGTCCGCCACTTTTTTTTCTAATCAGGAAGTCCTAACAGCTTTTTGATTTCTCTCCATACAAGCCACAGTAAGTAAAGGCTGCTTTACTTACTGCCTGAAATCAATTTACACTACATTGTGTTTCTGAATGAGCCACATTTTAGAGATTCCAGACATAGTTTATCGTGAATACTGACTCAGAACTCAATGAGACAAATATAGCTGAACTGTATATGTTCAATGTATCTGAAATGCATCAGTCTGAGTTGACATACTGTAAAACACAAAATATATATACTTAGACACACACATACTGTATATACTGTATGTGCAAAGGCAGATTTAGCTCACAGGAATCACCAGTCAGCCGCGAAATTCCACCCGCAATGCATCTGGGCACCCATGAAAATGGAAATGGCAGCGGCTGATCTGTTGATGGGGACCAGTCTGCCTCCTCATCAGGGCTCTTCATTAAAGTCGAGTACTGTCCATTAGACCCCATAATCCTCCTCACCCAGTGCCAAACACGACCTTGAGGTGTAACAGTACACACTGCTTTAACGCCTCCTGAGTTCTCACAGGGGTATAGTAAATGTCAGAGGCACTTTGGTTGCTGGCTTTTGTGGGAGAAAAAGTTGTTCTGAAACAGGATTTAAAGAGTTCTCTTAACTATACAATTCCTCACAGAATCATCAGTCACATTACAGCCAATCATAACCAGTGAATTAACTTATCCTCATGATGCTGTCATTGTGCAGTGTGACTTTTTTCACTGTCTACTACAGAATGTGATCATTCCTTGCTCACCATAGTAGCTGCTTAATTGAGCTGGATGCGTGTCAATGATTTCACTTAGAGGGGATCATCAAGATTCAGACAAGCACCTGGTCTTTTATGTGCCTGTAGAAGGCTGGCAGGAAAAACGATTACCGGCCTCATTTGTTCTCTATAGACAGTTGTGACCTTTCCAATTGGCACATCCTCTTACGAATATGACAGCTTTTCTGTCCCGAAACCAGGAGTGATCTTGCATTTAATATGCACATAAATTGCATTTTCGCCTATTGAGTAGTGTGGAGCGAGAACATACTATACAATCAGTATGGCGGTGCTTTT
This sequence comes from Micropterus salmoides, assembly GCF_014851395.1. NCBI lineage: Eukaryota > Metazoa > Chordata > Actinopteri > Centrarchiformes > Centrarchidae > Micropterus > Micropterus salmoides. The sequence continues at coordinate 18,591,972 of NW_024041373.1, forward strand.
TAACATTGGATGTGTCAGTTGTCGGTGGACGTTTATGGTGGTCTCATTGTGCTTGCCTTTCAGCGCCATTCTCACAGTTCTACGAAAAAAAGGCTGCTCGTGCACGTGCTGAATTATGGCTTAATTTCCGGGATGGTGACTATATGTAAATGCTCCGTATAGCGCCTTTCTAATTTTTTCGACCACTCAAAGCACTTTTACACTACATCTGCATTCACCATTCACACCCTGAGCCTAAGTGCTCAAACAGAAAATAACATTCACATACATTCATACACTGGTGGAACAGCCACCAGGGGCAATTCAGGGTTCAGTATCTTGCCCAAGGACACTTTGACATGCAGCCTGGAGGAGCAGGGGATTGTAGTGACAGTAAGGGTCATGCAATATTAACACAAGATATAGTAAATAAATTATTTATTAAAATATTTCAAACACAGTGAATAAACTGTGGCCTTTACATCAGCTAAAACAGCTGTAGTGTTATGGGCCGACACGTTAGCCTTTATTTGGCATTATTATGTAATTTGCCATGCAAACAAGATGCTGAAAGACAAAAGTATTAATCTAGAGCTGTCTTAACACTTTGAAACCCAGTAGGAACCACTGGCCTTTAATATTGGCTGTGCCGTTAACACATGCTGTAAGAAGTACAAGATAAAATACACACATACACAGCAAAATGCAGGTTGCACAGTTCATACCAATGAAGTCTCCAGTTTCCCATTGTACAATGGTTAGATTGTATCATGAAATGCATCTCTGCAGAGAGAGGCACAGGGAGTGATTGCCAAAATCACTGTTTACTTGAATGGATTACCTTTCAGTGGAACTGTTAGGATGTGCAATCACCAGGAAATATCAGTGCAGAATGAACTGGCAGGACTATCAAAATAAAAGGCTCAAGTGGATGTTTGATTTGGAACTGGTATCCTCACCAGGAGCCAAAGGTTTTACAGTAAATGCAATTTTTGTACTCGATAAGTGCTGCTTTACTGTGGAGGTCCACTTTTCTCATGTTTATCATAAAAAACATCATGATTGCTTTTAATCCATGTATTTTCTAGTATGTCTGAGTATGTCATCTCAGAATGTCTATAAATTACACTATTTTCCATTTGTTCAGGCCTTTTAAGTTGTGCAAAAGATGGCCATAAATTGGGAAACTGAAAATGGAACTGTGAAAAGAAAAATATTCAAACATAATATTCAGCTTTAATTAAAAATGTACATTTTTTCTAATCCTAATATTTGTCTAGACATGATCAAAGAGGAAAAAACTATGAATGGCAGTGCTATAGCCAGGAAAATGTGGTGTGATGCTGACCTAAGGAGCACACCAGACAACTCGAATTACAAGTATGATGGAAAAGGAAAGACCTCATGAAATGTTCGCTCATTTTAGCATGACACAAAAGGAAGAATTCAATTTGAGTAGGTTACAGTGAGGGATTCATCTCTTTTCGACTACAAAGAGACAGATGGAGAAACGGTGGAGAGGAATACATTCCAGGCACCCTTTCTCCCTTTATGAAAGTGTAAATGCTTTTAGTTGTTGCCTCTGTTTGTTGTGCAGTGCCCTGGTCGATCAATGTCTGCAGAGGCCATTTCTAGTGATGGGATTGTACAGACTCTCAATTGCCCACACATACTCTCATACACAAATACAAGAATGCCCATTGCCCACGCACGCACATACAAACACAGGAAAATGAGTTCATGAACACACACAAGGACACCCACAAACATACAAACTGTGTTAACACCCCCCCCCCTTTCTTTTGCTTTGTCTATCTCTTGTGCTTTTGCATCACCACTTCTGTTTCAATGTTTAAGCCAATGGACTTTTTAGTAATTTTTTTATCCAGGGTCTCTTCTGTCCATCCTTGTTTTCATATCTTCAACAGGATTGGAGCCCAGTCTCAACCAGGGTCTTAGTACTGATGACCACAGGCACAACAACCATCTGTAATGTGTCCGCTCCTCCCTTCAGGGAGCTGGAGAAGGATCTGCTGTCACTCTAGCAGGGGAAACATCTGTTCCCATTAAATTACTGTGGCCCTGCCATGCAAGTTATCTCTGCTGCACTCCATTTTACTGCCTGAGTCCTGCACCTGTCGACAAGGGGATAAAACAAGATTAGTTAAATGACTGGGAACTGGGGAAGTAGTAAGGGGGGACTGAGGGGGTGAGCAGAGAAAGAGAGGGAGATGTCTCTTCCCCTGTCGTCTGCTCTCTTACCAATTAGAAACTGGGGACTGTCCTCAAGTGAAGCCAAAGAGGGATATAATCACCTCAGCCATCAGCTAACTTGTCACTGCATGGACTAAGCCCATTACATAACTGTGAGAAGACGCTTGTCCATACTAAAGATTTTGCAAGGACTGTGTGCATAGGCGTTGTTACGACATTTACTTCTCAAATGCTGCAGTATTAGTCAGGGACAGAACTTATTTTTTACTTTCAAACTTGAATGCTTTGAGTTGCACCTAGAATGTAGCTGCTGTGGTATTGTGGTAGGATTGATGTAGAATGAATGCACCACAAACACCACTCAAGATTAAAAAAAATAGCAGCCGGGCATATGGCACACAACCACAACCTGCAACATCTGGTGTTATGTGATTGTAGATGAAAGAGCTGCAACTGTGTCACATCCAGTTTTCGTTCTATTTCTTTCAAAGGACACATAAATAAACAAAGTGCAGCATAATTTGGACAGTTTGTTCAGTCAGCATGAATTAAATATAGCAGAGAAGGTTTGCGTGTGTGTGTGTGTGTGTGTGTGTGTGTGTGTGGCTAAGTGCTCTATGTGACTTTAACCTTTGTACCGCATTCCATTGTAGTTTTGACTTTATGCTCTGACAGCTAGAAAAAAAAAAAGGCACTTCGACCTTGATATTCATGCATCTGTAACAGATGCCGCTTGAAGTGAAGCAAAGCAGAATATATTTTGGATATGCTTTTGTTATGTAATCCTATATCCGGATTCTTCACAAGAAGCATTCATTTGGTATTCAACAAATACAAATGTGAGCTAAATTAAAGACTGCTGTAGGCTCCTATTGTGACACCCCTGCTCAAAACCTTTAACAAACATTTAAACTATACTGTCATAAAAGATCACTATGCTTTTCACCACAGGAAAAGTGCCATTGTGTATTTAACACATGCATAACAGCATGAAGTATGACCATATGTGCAGACATTTGCTGCTGAAATGCAAAACACAAGTCATAGCATCATCAAGGTTTATTCCATTTTTAGAAGACATTTGCCGCACAGCTTTGCCTTGTGAGATTTTTTTTCCTTATGCGACTGGTTATTTAAAAGAAAATGAAAGTCGATGACAGATGAGGATGTTACTTTTGTTTGCAAGGAGTTTCAGTTGTGAAAAACTACATGTTCAGTCATTCTGCTGTAGCTTGAAGGAGTGCAGGTGAGTGATGCGTGTAGGAAGAGGACATGGGGTGAGGAACACAAGGCCAGCCAGGTAAGAAGAAAAAGAGATATCTGGAGGGTAAAAACAGCGGGTGAGAAAAGAAGTGATGAAGAATATTGGCTGAGAGAAAACCCTGTTGAGTGTCATGACAAAGTGAGGTGGCAATGACATGCTAAGAATAGAGATCCTCAAATGGAGGGACATAAACAAAATGAAGGCAATCAAGTGACTTTTGCACAGCTCTCTCTCTCACTCTCTCACACACACACACACACACACACACACACATATATATCAGATGACATGCAAAATTTGCCCTTGACAAAAGAGGAAAATTAAGTACGCTGCAGGTCAGAGCTTTGAACAAAGATCTGGAGTAAACTGATAAGTCCAGAAAGGGCAATGATAAAAAAAAAAAAGAAAATATTAAAGACTGGGTAGAGGTTAATCATTATATAATAATTGGTAATACAGTGTAATAGTGTAAAACTGGAATAGTTTAATGGAAGATTTTAGGAAACACTCTTACTTGCTTTCTGCCAATGGCAGAGCCAGATGAGAGATCAATACCACTCTCATAACTGTCTGTTAAATCTGAAGTTAGGAGACAGTTAATTTAGCTAAGCACAAAGACTGGAGACAGGGCCTGGCTCTGTCCAACAATTACAAAATCTACCAGCATCACTAAAGGTCACTAATAAACACGGTGTATTTCTTTTTGTTATCTGTACAAAACAAAGTGCAAAAACCCACAATGGCTGTTTTCACAGGGGGGTTATCTGCAGACTGTTTCATAGATTTTTCACTGTTGAGCAGAGCAAGACTAGCTGTGTCTCCCTGCTTCCAGTCTCTGTGCTAAGCTAAGCTAACTGTCTGCTAGCAGTACCTTCATATTTATTTAACATCATATCACTGCATAGCCCCTTATAACAATTAACTCAAATCATTCAGCTTTCTCTGCAGAGGCACCAAATTCCAATCTTTGCCTCGTTGCCATCTTACTGTACTACAGTATCTCTTAGTTATGTAGGGTGACCATACGTCCTCTTTTTCCCGGACATGTCCTCTAAAAAATGCGTCCAACAAAAAAAGTTGATGTGGTTCTACAGCTAACTTTCGAAATGTTGAGCTCGTTCTGCATGAATAGTTATTATTGACAAGTTAGCACTTAGCACTAACACATTATAGACTATGAAGATCTTTTTTCTTGCACAAGGATTTAATGAATGATAACATCATAAGGAAACAGCTGGAAGTAATATTATACTAGTGGTAAGCTATATGGGATACTAGCCTATTATCTGAACTTAGAATCAGTAGGCCTACAGTAATATTGGCCCTAATGAAATCTTACCCCGCCCCCAAACACACACACACACACACACACTGCCACCAGCCCCAACCTTACATCCTCTGTGGATGTCTGTCTGCTTCCTCCCCCACTGTCCTCTTTTTTGAAAACCAAAATATGGTCACCCTAAGTTATGACTAACTTCTATGTTTATCACCTACTGACTTGTGCATGCACAAATTATTATTTATTTTATGATCACCCTAAATAACATCATAGGTGACATCTTTCCCATACAGCTGATGGAATGAACTGTTTCATAATAATTAATAAACCTTAATTATTCAGTGGATCTCAGCGGGTGTCATGAAGCTAATGAAAAGCAGCAGCGGCTATCATCTTTCACCCGGATAGTTTAATTCTTAGCACTGCCTTAGTCTGATTAGAGCTTCGCAGCTCATTGCTATGCTTTTCAATACAATGCCTGGAAGCTGTGATAAACAACTTTTTAATTGCAAATGCCTGAAGTGTGACCAGTGTCAGAAGTTTGCATTTTACATCAGCGCACTGTTTCCATTGCAGCATTGCTCACCTCGCCTAAAGATGGTGAAATGCATACCCAGGCTATTCAAAACACTAAATGTTGCTTTATTAATTTACATAGAATATTCAGTTTGATTTATTTTTTGCTCCTTTCTCACTCCTCTATCTTTCATATGATTTTATTTGACTAATGACTACTTTATTTACTACATGGATAGCTTAAGACAAATAACACATGGTTAAGAAATGTCCTATGTGAACATAATAATGAATCATCATTGAATATTCATTAGAAAATCATCATTACCATCTTCTACATATAATACATCACAAAACATCTTTCTCCTGATAAGGACCTAATTCTCTTTCAGGGTCTGCAGACACTTGTGGGCTTCAAGAGATTTTCACAAAGTAACGATTGGCCCTTGCTGGTGGACATGGATAATCAATTTGTAATTATTCTTTCAATGTGACACCAAATGAATATGCAAAGACAAAGACACATGGGCTCAATCTTTCTCTTGAGTTTTAATCGCACTGATGAACTACCGTTTTGTCCCCATTTCCATGTGTGAATAAATCAATGACATGAAAATAGATAAGAAAATCTATCTCTCTTTTCTCACCCTGTCTCTGTCCCTCTCTCTTATAAATCTACTGGCCCATGACTCCCTCCATCATTGAGATTCGTTTTATAGTAAACTTTTACAAGCAAGATATCTTGGCTTGTAATGAGACAAATATAGATTTTACAGGCTAGCAGTGTCTAGCTGGCAGAGCTTCTTCCCCTGCTGTGATGAGCAACATTTTGTAATATGCATTTCACCTTGAAAAATGTTTTGCTGCGTCATCACTTTATCACAAACAACAGTTTGAAACAGTCTTATCATTCCACTTCATAAAAAACACAAAAAAATAACAAACATTGGATATCTCGATAACAAAGCAGCACCCGGCTTTCAGCTTTCATCATATTTATTCAGAAACTAAACACCGAATCACCATTGTGTAATACAGGCACATTCTGGAATTGCATTCACAGCAAACAGCAGTAATAACTCTGTGCCCTTGATGTCCAATGGTACAATGTAAGACATTTATCTTGCTTACATGCATATGTAAGCATCTATTTCAAAGCATGTGCGCACACAATATCACATGAGCAGTCATGCACAGCCTCGGCCTCGGCCTCTTTGTCGCTCTCATAATACAAGGATGCCACTGAGGAACACAAAGAGAGAGCATCATAACCTCTGCTGTGGCTAGTCTTTTTAAATTGTTCCCTTTAAATTATTCATCACTAACATATTTGTCAGCCATCCTGGTGTGCTGTAGAGGGTTTTAAATATTGAATATATTTCACATCTAATAACAACAGAGTACATTCTAAACTCCATGAAGTAACTATCAGGCAATGCATGACTCATATACAGGATGTGTCAGCAAAGCTCGAACAGCAGAAGAGAATCCCGCTGCATATGTCAGCATCACTCCCAATCTGCCACTGTGGTGTATGAAAAATCGTAAACAGCGTGAGAGCATCCCATTGAATCTGCCTCCCACTCACATTCTCTGCTGGTGGGAAACAGGTGGGCGAGGGTCGGAAGCACACTGCCCTGGCACTCAAGAGAACCCAGAGTTCAAGACTAGCTGTAATTGTGGTTCTGGAGTGGGGGAAGATTCGATCTTTACTGATTAATCTATACACAAACATCTCTATCATCACAGACATGGCTGGTTATCTTACCCTGTGAGAAATCCTTGGATCCTCCCCCAAAATGCCTCTTATAAATAAAGGCTGCTTTTATAAGAGAACACAAACACACAAGCAGTGAGACATGCACATTGGTATTTGCATGCCCTGGAACACACACACACACACACACACACACACACACACACACACACACACACACACTCTCACTGGAGCAGAAACTGAGCAAAGTCATTTGGTATTTGTACAGGGCAGAGTTAAGATGAATTAATTCAACTAACCACTTTGGGGTTACATTTAAATTTAAATCTCCCTCGAAGGGACATCTTCCTCTTTAGTAATGCTTGCATTTTATTCAGGGCTACAGATAACAGTGTTTCACATACAAGCCTCAAGTTTGTAGAGGGGTCTTTAAGTAACACTCAGTGTTTCTTGATCTGATGTAGTCCCCCAAAATAGAAACTTCAATTCTTGTAGTTTCTGTCTTTTTTGTTTTTTTGTTCCGGTTCACTTTTTTGTTGTTTGCTGAATGTGAGGTTTGGATTGGGGACTTTCATTATGTTTCCTCAAATTACCACAATCTATAAAACCTCTCTACCACAGCTATATTCCAAAAATTACAGAAGCACACTGCTACAGCTTACATTAGATAATGTCACTAAACAACCTTTATTACTCAGCTCCTGTTATGCTTCAACACAATATATGTTGTTTTTATGTCCTTCGTTAGAGAGGTCAACATTTTTAACCTGTAACACATTACATGATGGATTGGTGCTGGCCATTGACTGGAACACAACAGTAATCAATAACTAAATAACCAAACTGCCTGACACAGCACAATGTAATGCTTTGTCGCAAATCTAATACAAATTTGTAACTTACAAATGCTGCCGATATGTAAAAATCTAACATGCCAAATAATAATGTAGGAAATTATCATCAGCAGTGCCAAATACAACACAAACTCAAACATGGCTAAAAAACATGTTCTGTGTCAGGATAAAATCCTTTAACAGTGTGTCACAATCTCATGAGAATTTTTTGTACAAAGCTATGAATGAAACATCTTCTGTGTAAACTCAATATGTGCTTATTTACTCTCTTGTTTCTGTGGGTATAACACTTAATGTGTTCCCCATCTTCTCTTTTCTGTCTTTCTCTTACATTTTTATAAACATTATGTTTTACATTAAAGGACAATTTCTGTATTTTTAAACCTGGTCCCTATTTTCACATATTTTCATATCAAAATGACTACCCCTTTGTAATTTTGACAGGCACAATTGCCTCAAAGGAATATGTTGCAGCCATTGCAGCTGGTTCATGGCGACCAGCTGATGTCATCTTACTGCATGTATTCCAAAATACCTACGAAAATATGTCTTTATTCCCACATGTAGTTATTAAATATTTGCATGCAATAATTTATCTTGAAGGAGAAGAAAAATAAATCCTGACAAATCAGTTGAATATTATGAAGGTATTGTAATTGTCCTCCATTCAGTTGCTGAATCATCATTGAAGATCATGGTCATCACTCAAGTTGAGTAAGAGGTGTGCCAAGATGAGAAAATGAATACTGGTCATGCAAAGAATAACCTAGACACCCAGAGAGCAGGACTGGGGTTTGCATTGCGTGCGTGGTTGGGCTAAGGCAACAAAAGTACTTTGGTTAAGGAAAAAGATTACGGTTTTGGTTAAATATTGAAAAAGTCCTTTCTCGTGTTTAGCAGATATTTTAGCAAAATACTATTGTAAGAGAACATTTGACTGACTAGTATCAATATTTTGCAACTTGCCAGATATGTTAACAGTTTCCACAGAATGTTGATTAAAAAAAACTTGAAACATTATGTGTCCTTCAAAATGTATTTGCAGTTTCAAATTTGTAGTAGCCCTACATAATTTCCTTCCATACCTTCTGATGTTCTTTACAGGGCTGAAAGTTTCACCAATGAATTATGTAATTAATGTATTCCACTGGCTAAAATATAAAAATATCAAATAGGAGACCTCTTCATTCATCAAGTTGTTGGTCTATCCCAGTGAGACAACCTGAGCAGATCAAATTAACAGGCAGTACACTGAGGACTTCTCCAGCATTGCTCACCCACCATGTGTGGAGTAGCCACAGGGGACAAAGTGAACAGCAATAAAGGAAGATGAGAGAGGGATTTGGATAAGTCACAAAGGATCACCCCATTATATGAGCTATTCCTTTTTAAACCCTCATCAGCATAGCGGGGATTTCCATTGCGGCTTTACCACAGCTCAGGCAACACTACAGTCTCCCAAGAGAAAAAATTCTCTTTTTAGAGCGCTGCATGATGCAGCTGTCACTTATCAGCTCATAAAAATAAATGCCTCATCATTTATGAGATTTAACAAATTCCTTAGGCAACACCTAACATTAAGGCGGTATTTAAAAAAACATCCTATGGGGGAGGGAATGCTCTATTCTTTTAATGTGCCATCAGTGCAGTGAGTAATTTGCAGGCAGTTATTTATCTGCAAGAGAAATTCAATAGGTTATCCCCAAACAGTTTCAATAGCTTTCTTTGACACTGTATCTAAACTAGGAAACACAACCTGAAAGGGCAAGGGTCAAGTGTTTGTGAGTGTTTTATACTGCCATGGTGGACTGTCCAACTTGAAGCAACATTCAGTAGGGGACTACCACATCCAAGCAGTGCTAGGGCAGAGGACGCAGTGGAATCGTTCAGTCCATAATACCCAGACTACACTAGAGGCAGATACAGTAAAGTTGTTGTTGACTAATGTTATTAGATCTATTGTGCTTAGACTCATGTGCTAGTTACCTATACCGTGCCATTCTCCCAGATATACAAGTTGTTCTCTGAGAGTGTAAGCACAATATTGGTCTTTGTGATCTTCCAGGTAATTTGCTATGTCCGACGTTATACTTTGTTTCCTTTGTGCATAAAAAGCACAAATTATTGCCTGAAAATTCAACATTTGGAGGATGAACGAATGAAGAGAAAATTAAGTGTCTGACACCAAATAAAATCTCATGGGGGAGCACCTCCAGAACCCCTACGTGATTTGTGTCCCCAGGGCATGGCCGCTTGCGAGGTGTCCCTTTTTTTTCCACTTTGAAGATGGCAACCCTACAAACAGCTTCAAATGAACAATCTTAGAGGTCAGAAGGTGACAAAAATGAAAGCGATGGAAATAGGAGGACTTTGACGAAACAACATAATGCTGCTTGAGTGCTCAGATGAGTGAGATTCACTGAAATCTGCAGACATTCGGCCATACATCCCTTTCTCTGTTGTCCTTGTAAGCCAATACGTTTTTCAAAACATGTGACCATTAAAGTGAAAGCCTTCACCTTATACCTTTCCCCTTCAGCACAATATGTGCTTTATTGATCACAAGGCTGTTACTTGGATTGCTGCTGTAGTTAGATGTCATTGCTTCGGTCAACCGGAGCAGCCTCACAAACAACATGGGGAACTTCTGAAGCAGCACACTAGCTGTACATACACTTTCATTGTGCAGATTGTCTAAACTGCAACATTCAGGATTGTGACCTATAAGCTATAAACTTTTTTTTGTTACTTGATTAGTATAAAGTATGTTTTGTGTCCACTTGAAAAAGGATGTCCTGGTGAAGAGGGTTTATATTCTAATGACTGACTGCTTTACCTAAATATTTTAGATAGTCCTCACTTCGGAGAGCTTATGTCCAGACAAAAGTCCTTGTAATGTACTTGAGGTGAACCTAAGACATCCAACACAGAAGAGAAAGGCAATTAAATATTGATTGGACTTCGAGAGGAAATGGATGTTGTCTGCTTCAGTCAGCAGTGTCAGTAGACACATGCATGTTTCCTTTAATCAAGTCATAATTAAATAAAACTGACAGTGGAAGGATGTCTGCGTTTAATTTCCTGTAAATAACCTATGAACTGGTCCCTTGCCAAGTCTGTAAGGTAGAAGTGCCTCTTGCACTTAAAAGTCCATGATAATTCTGGCATTGACCAATGCATGTTTTGGCAATGGGCCAACGATATATCCAAGCAAACTGGATTTGTACTGTCCTGTTTTAGTCATTGTCAGTATGCATGAAGGTCAGAGGTCCTCAGACTGAGGTTTGACAGTGATGCTTGAAAGTTTTCTTTCTGTAACAATTCAGTTTAAGGACTGTTGATTTTGCATCTGAAATGACAACTGTTGCTGGCAGGTTTTATCTGTTACCAATCAGATTTTGCCACAAACTTCATCAGCCAATCACGTACTCACTGTCAAACTTTAAAATCTGTTCTCCTCTCTTCCTTTGTCAGCTGCCTTTTCCATACAAACACAAGACTTTTCTCATTTCTCATATTCATTGTACATATGTCAATTCATTCAAATTAAGCCTTAAAATGGTTGAAATGTAGTTGTGATGTATGGTCCTCAGCATCAGAAGCGAAGGTCAATTACTACTATAGGTAGTAACCGAGCAGATAAACACAATGTTTAATCCATTCATTTTACACTTTGTATTTTGGGTTTTTGTTTTTAGAGAAGCTGAATTTTGACAGTGTATGTGGGGAATTACAAAGCTTGACATTCCTGCAGTGCCTACAGTTGATGATTGGACAATTGCTTTTCTGGGGAGGGATTTAGCGTTTAATTGCTTACTAGAATAATTTAACATTTGTTTCTGCTGGCAAGTATAACTTTCAGTCGGTACTCCACAGTGCACTTTATGATAGGCCTACTGATTAATTTGCCTGAATTGTAAGTGTATAAATTAGAGATTTATTTCTCTCCAGGCCCTTTAATTGCTCCACTGTAAATCTATTATGGAGGGGGAAAAACATGTGGGGTAATTCAAGCACAGCAGGCACAAGCACAGACTTTCAGAGCAGGTGTGAAGATACAGTAGAGAACCTTTATTAAGTCAGTGTCAGGTAAACAGACCGCAGTAGAGAGAACAAGTAGCAGGGCTAGGTGTCATTCTGACAGGCAGCACAGAGAGTAACAGTGTTGGGATCAAGAAGCACCTGCTGCTCCCTCAAGAGCTCCTCAGCAGCATGGAAATGCTAAGAAAAAGAAAACAATAAACACTTTGCTATGCAGTGAACAAATAATTCTAGCGAGGCATTTTGAGTTGGGAACCTAATAATGGCATGAGATGTGTTTCCAATTCCATCTCTGCTGAGACTGTAATCACATTATGCATAACATTTCTGTGTCTGAATACAACTGGCCCTTTTACCTGCACAGTGGGACATCACAACATGTGGGGCTCAATTTTCAAATACCAAAGATGCTTTTCTCTCTTAACCCAGGGCCTCACACACAGAAACACACGTCACAACAGTACACATTTATGTATATTCATGTGCAGTTTTAGTTCTCTTGAAGCTGCAAATGGCAGGAGCATGTGCAAAGTTAGACTTATTTTCTAACACACACACACACACATACACCTATATACCTTCCTTGAACACAGGTTGCAAATTCTACAACAACAATCTAGGGGTCAACTGTTTTTTTCCAGGTCATAAAGCCCAGAACAGTGCAGACACGTGCTCCAGTGAACAATGCTTACAATATCCTTGCTTTCTTAACTAATGTCTGAAGTCTGTAGATGATGATATATCAAATTCATTACACAAGTTCATGGGTGGCCCATACCCCACAACAACATTTGTAGTCAGCGGTCACAAAGTATTCTAGAGTAAAACTGCCAGAAAGTCAGACCCGCACAACACTGAACCAGAACCAAAGACACTATCATAAAATACAGCCTGCATTATCATCTCTGATTCCTAATTCATTTCAAGTTTTAAGTTTCAACAAATATCTCTCAAACATTATTCTTGTTGACTGTGAATGAAATATAACCTGCATCCAATAAAGCAGTGGTCATACATTTGAAATAACACCTGGATTTTAATATTTTTCAAGTAGCTAGCCAGGTAAAACTCCTGAAAAGTTGGACTGAAGCAGCTGTGAGTGAAGCAGGAGACAAGACATTCAGCTAATGTCTACTAATGGTCCATTTTAGATGTGTCTGTAATCATATTTCAAGATTGTTGAGGCACAATGTGAGAAACGTATTGTAACAATAACATTACAAGTAAGAAAGACACCCCTGAAATTTTATTTTCAGTCATCCCCCCACCCGGAAATCAAACCACACTTGCACAGTAGTTTTCACTGTTTTCAATGAAAGGTGAAGCACTGAAGGTGCTGATTCCATTGAGATTTTGTCCTAAATGTAGGGTCTGTCATGAAGGGTTCATGACCAAAATGAGAGAAGACATACAATTAAAGCTAATCACAGCTACAATACAGTGTATGGTGAAATAGCCCAACAACACAACTTGTAAAGAGATATTCTCATTCACACCCTTCATAAATATGTTTAAGGAGTAATAAAACTAATAATTAAACCAAATGTTTAAACACCACAAAATCTTAATGCAGAGATACTGTACAGTATCATGCATAAAAAGTTATAAAGTATACCAAATAGGATTATCTTCTTATGGGTTTTGATGCATTTCCAATATACAGCAAACCATACTGCCATATACAGTATCACTGATGGTGTTTCCCACACTGAGAATAACTGGAAAAAGTCATCATTAGTAGAAAACTCTCTGTCTCTCCAACCTGCTCTCTGTACTTTGTAGGATATAATGTGCATCAACAGCAGGGGAGCATGTTATGTGAAAAAAGTATATTGGAGCCTGAATAACACTGAGAACATCAGGAATCAAAACATGTTTGTTAATAATGAAATGAACTCACTTATCTCCAATTTATATAGTTTCATATTGCTGTTTTGGAGCTGAAGCACCAAAGACATTCTCCAAGATGCACAGAGTAAAAGGTTTTTTTTTTGTCAAAGGCATGCCATGCGACCACAATAAAATATAAATGTTTGATGTAGACCAAATTTCAATGAAACAAAATTAGAAGTTAGAAACCAAACCAAATCTGGTATGCAGGAGTAGAAATGGGAAGGAATCTATTATAAAATATCAAATAACATGCACACCGTTCTTTGTTAGTGAAGAGAAGCAGAAGACAAAATGAGGGTCTGAAATGCACCACGAACCTCCGGTTAATAGACTCTCATACTCCATGAATGATCGTCAGTGAAAGCGGAGAACACCATTACACATGTCACCTGTTTCCATTCTTCATCATAGAGAGTGGGGGGAAAGGGTAGCAGCCTGAGAGTTAAATGGAAGAAAAGCCATTTTCCGATTCTTCCTTCAGTACTATTTGTTTCACTGCTTTTAAAATGAAAGGTATGCTTCACTGATACTCCTGTTATGGAATATATTTTAAAAAATTTGGGGCATGTGTTCCGCCTCTTAATAATAAATCAAGTATTTCAACAGGGAGGTACTGTTTTCTAATGTAGACTAGCTACTGTATGCATTTTGCACTGTTAAGTTGATAAAGTAGAACAACTGATTTGTCCGTCTTTGTGTTGCAGCAGAGAGAAAAAGAAAAAGAAAACAGTGATTTAAAGAAGCAACCAATGCACACAATACAAAAACAAATCAAGAACCAGTTGCTTGCTCTTCCTCCAATCTGTATTCAGACTCTATCGTCCTCAGCTAGCATGGATCATCTAGAATTAATGGACAGTAATGCACCAACAATGCCCCTGTCAGACACTCCCCTCCCCCTACAAAGGCAACAGCACAGTAGCGTAGTCACCACATTAACACACACATTGCGCTCAGAAACTGAAGGTCTAAAAACCCCCAACTGGAACGGATTACAAAGCCCCCTGTCATTTCACTACTGTACATTTTTCGTTCTCTAGTGGGTCGACTGAGTTATTAATATAAGGACATGTCTTGATGATGGAATAAAAATCCCTGTGTATTTTGATTTACAGAGGAGTCGGAAAGTTGTAAGGGGATTATTCTCCATTAGAATGTCCTGCCAGGTACTGAGACTTCAAATAAACATCTTTCAACCTCAGCTCAACTGACAGGGCTTATGGAAGTCACTGTATCCAAGACAGAAATAAATTCCATTTTAAGGTCTTATTCAGAATATGCTGCTTACATGCACATTTAGCTTAGCCTTCTAAAATCCTTTTAACCTTTCACATCAGCAAACAATCAAAACATGTCTAGTGCTCACTGCATGCAAAATATTTGCTTGACACTCAAATCAAAATATCAAAATAACTTTAAATAGCGGACATAATGTCCTTGTGGGGAACGCTGTGGGTGGAGAGAAAACATGTCAAGGGCCTCACTGTTGAAATTGTGTAGCATTATAGAATCAAACTACAACAGCACCCGTGTATATACACTTCTCAATTACATGTTGTGAGGAAATATATGTTGTTCTCTGGCATTTTTCTTTTCTGTTCAAGTATAGGAATTGCTACATATATGCACCATTGGCTAGTCATGGGGAGGTGGTCCTGAAGGTAAATGGAAAATTATGGATTTGGTTAAAGTTAGTTATTTTTCCAACCCAGACCCTATCTGACCCTATGTTTTTGTATGTGACTAACTAGGACACCATTTTCCAAAATTGGTCCAGCATTGAGCAAGCATGCTGCAGTCGGCAGCAGCGAAACAGGGCTGCACGTAATCCCCGCGGGCAATTGGCCCTCGTCAAAGCACGTCAGCTAAAGTGCTTGTTTTTACCACTGATGTTATTACATGTCTCTGACAACATTATGGAAAGGATCCCTACAGAGATAGACCTTTTTTTAAGCGTAAGATCCTTTTTGTTAGTGTGGTTAAACCACATATTCGCAATATCACTCTTGCCAAAGTCACCAGACTCCCTTAACAAAACACGTAATTTTACATCGCAGAACACGGGAGTTGCTGGTCAACAATGGCCTCAGTCAGTTAGTTACCAATGTCACACAAATACACAAACTAACTAACCGATCGAGGCAGTGGTAGACTAGAGAGGTAAAGTTAGGTTGTCAGTGGAGTCTGGTGATGAGATGAGAGTGATACGGCAACTGTTTCTGGTCTTACTCTTTGAAACAAGGTCTTTCTCTAACAATATGAGCCTGACAGTGGCAAAAACTTACCCTTTAAGTTTAGGGAAAGATCATGGTTTTGTTACATTTTAATACGGTACATGTCTCGTGCTTCAAGTCACTTTTGAATTTGTTGGTGCTGTGAGTGCCTAAACATAGGCATAACAAAACCATAAATCATGCTTTAGCTGCTATGATATGCGATGCTTATATTGCAATGAGCACATATGTAAAATGAAAGACATTGTCAACATTCAAGCTTTGAGATACGTCACATAATGCGTTGATAGAAAACATTATCAGGGTTTCATATGAGTTGTATTTAAATAAAATTTCTAGGAGAATGGCTTGACAATAGACAAGAGCTTTATTATTGTGTTTACAGTACATGCCCCATCATGCCAACTAAAGTTGACATATCACTGCAATCATATTTGGGCTTCTTAAAACTGAGATTTAATAAAGTCTTTTATATATGTGCCAATTCAAACATTAAATGTGACTGATTTTGTTTGTAGAGTAACAGTCAGAAGCGCTTGAAAAGATGCACACTACAAGTTATGCATTTCTTGCGGTTGTGTTGTCACTTTTGTTGCTTGACTTTAAAAACAAAACCTTAAAGTTAGGGGTTTGTATTTTATATATGGACTCTTTTTCTAACTAAAGATCCACATAAAAATAGAAAGTCTGGACTTTAGGGAAGTTCAGCACAGATATCGGCAATTCATAATTGATGTGAATAAACATAATTTCCATATCAATGACATTCAAATGACTTTCATATTAGCTTCACTCTATTAATTCACTGCAGTCACCAAAGGCTTGTGGGCTGTTTGTCATATGTGGCAGCTCTTCAGATGGTCCCTCTGCAACAATGACATGAGGGAGTCACTGGTGGTTATGATGAAGTGAGTACACTGATGGCAGTTTAAAGATGTCACTGACACAGGCAAGCCAATGGTTTTTGAGTAGTTTCTTAGTAGGCCCAAAGCACTGAGACATTTACCACTACTCACATGTCATTTGAATTAAGTTGGTGACAGTTAATTCCACTCTGAGACGCCTGGCTGGTTAATGAGAAGCCTGCTGTGGGTTTGACTAGTAAATTATATGACTGAATCTGGAATAGTAATAACAATAAAAATGATATTCATAGTTGAAGGATAATGATTAAACCAAACTTCATATTCATGTTATACTGAGTATTATTTAGGGGGAAGAGTGAGCTGAACAGAATACAGCCACAGGTTACATTTGCAAGTGATGTTCATTTTCCTCATCAATAAAAGACATTAAGTCATTGAATTGATGATGCAACTCATTTCAGCTGGTATGGTGATGAGTTTCAAGTGCTTCAACAAGCCACTAACATACCGGCAGTTCACAACATCCCTTTTGTAAATTGTGAAACGTTCTACATTTTACAATTGCTTAATCTTGTACATCTGGTTTCTATATATGAAGTGGTATTATTTATAATGGCAGACTGTTTATACAGAGAATCTACTCCTCTTCCACAGTCAGAAGAAGCCATGATTATTTCAAAACACAGGTGGCATCTGAATATGAATGGTTAGCCATTCACTCTGTTGCAATTCCCATCATGAGCTGTATTTTCGAAATGAATGAAATAGCTTCTAATGTGAGGATTCAGCAGTCCTGTGTTTCATAGCGATAAGGTTTCCTCAAATAAAGGATAAATAAATAAAATAACTTGTTAAAATTTGACACCAAATGACTGCATTTTGGCTGGACCAGCTTAATGCTCAGCACACAGATAAAGGGTTATTATATTCAGCAGGGACTTGCCTGGTCCTAGTTTTTAATAAGGGCTGACTGTGAGCTGCTGAGATCTGTAGTGTGCATTTCCACTGGGACTGTGCCGTGTATTGACCCCATACATTGGCTCTGAACACACCCATCACTGACTCTTGCTTATTTCCCTCACTAACCATTAAACACGCCATGCTTGGTTGAATCTTAGTTTACAGGATGTAGCAAATTATTTACTGAAATTAGCAAATGAAACTAGACCCTTTATCGAATATCCTTCAAACAGGGTTTCAACTGAACCATGTATTGTTCGCTTTGTAAACATGATTTTGTTGTAGTATTTGCCATTATAATGCTCATGTAGTCATACCAGTATTATCCCTGTTCTATTTTCATATTCAGAATATTTTACTGTTAATTCAAATCAAAGTTATTCTTTGTTGTTAACAAGAAATGTAAAATCTCCAATATTATTCTGGTGAAGTCATAAGTGATTTCACTGATTATGCAGAGCAGTGGAAGTATTAAATTTATGCACCCTAAGTTAACAGTGAGTGGGTTGTGCAGTCTCCCCTGAAATCCCGTTGTTGGCTTTGCTCGTCAGAAGTGTATTTCAACCCACTTGTAAATCTATTTGGACTTTCTGGGGTTTTCTTTATCACTTGATAAGTGCAAGAGGCTTACCTCACCTTAGGGACTGACTCCTCTCTGTGTTCCTGTTGACACATTCAGTCTATTTTAATGACAACATGCCTGTGCCGAGATATATTATTGAGTCTCATATGTGAAAATTATTTGTCTAAAAAATAACCTCAAAAAGGAACGAAACTAGAGTCTCAGAGTTAGTATCTAACATCATTTCCCAAGCAAATCTAATCAGCTTTCCAAAATAACTAAACCCTTGTCCGTTACCCAGGCAAAGTTTAAAAAGAGGCAGTTAAAGTTAATGTGCCACCTTTGGCTTACTTAATTTTTGTAAGCATATTAAAGATGCCAGTCTTCTGGTTTTCATTTGAACCATATTTGAAAATGTTGGATCCACAAGGAAAGGGCATAGAGAAAGAGTGGGTACCTATTTTTGATTGAGTTCAACTAGATAAAGTTTCTTATCCAGCATCCAAACACTGCAGCTGTGCATAATTAAGGGCCTCTTGCCCTGTCACAGTGCTAATCATTTCGTCATCAATGAGTATTTTTATCATTCAGAAGGCATTTTAAAACTTAAATAAAATGTACTTTGACATGACTTTAGAAATACAAGAAGAATTCTGAACCTCAGGGCATGTTTAAATATGAATGTACGTAGTGGGGTGTATTTGTTGCAACCCTAAGATTATTATGTATTTATATTAATAACAGAAATTGACACTGTTATTATCTTAAAGGGGTTATATGTTGGATTTTTAAGGAAACAAAGCACTTTTTTATTGCCTGTGGGTGAAGTGGTTGCAACCTTACATAAAAACGATCCACTTGCTGGGTTTTTCTGTTAAATGTGATTTACCAACCAGTTGCTAACGTTATACAGTATTTTGCAAAATACTGTAAAATACTAACGCAATCCATATTACTATCCTGTGTACCGCTGTTACAATGTCAAAGTGTTGATTATAGCCTGCAAGAAATAATGTAACCGTACAACGATGGTTTCTGGCTGCATATGAACTAACGTATTTTACTTGGGTACTAAAGGTATTATACATCATTTTAAATAAGCCAAATATAAGCAAATGTTTATCATCTTTCAACAGTACAGACAGCTTTTGTAGTTTATTTGTTGCTTTAGTCAGGTCAAACCCCTTTGGCTAGCTGTCATGCTCTTGGCTTTTTGTGTGGTATTTTGGTACATTATTTTGATAAAGTCCATTCCTGTTTTACTCTTTGCCTCTGTGTTTTTGTTTAGGTCTGGTTAGTTGACCATTGCCTCCTTGTTCTCTGTTGTATTTGGTTTCACATGTCCTTGTGTATTGTCGCTAGCTTTACTTCCTGTTTTATTTTGTGCCGGCTAACTTCTGGTTTAGCCCTATGCTAACATGAATGGGGATAAAAAATAATGCAATCGTGTGGCTCTTCTAGACTTTCCAAGTGTTATCAGTCACCAAAATTATCAAATTCTGATAGTGAAGGAAATCATTTCACATGTGGTTGTGACACTCAACAAAATATCCACTGTTTTACAGACGCAACAGTAGTGACAGTGTAGGCAGAGCCTAAAATGTTTGGTTAAACTAACCTGGTTGTAAGTGGGAGCATGGTCCCGAAACACATATGGACCATGCTCTCATATGCACCAAAGGACCAGAAACGAGACAGGAGGGCCAGTAAAAACTTTATTAATATTTTAATAAATACAGGCAGAACACCACGAGTACCAGTAAAAACTGAAAAAATATACACAGCATATATCAATGTGTTATGACCACAGGATGTATCATTCATATACAGCACACATATAGCGGCATAAAACATGAAATGTAGATTTGACCAGGTTTTCAACAAACTCCATTATCAGAACTCACAGTTTTAGTATAATTTCTGACATTTCTCTGAAATCTCCAACTGCAACTCTCCAGACCCAGATCCCCTGGAAGAAACCTGATGAAACTTTATGACTGCCTCCCATGCTCCTGCCCTTTCACCCTGCAACCCCAGCTGGAAGTTTGTGACTCATTGCAGGATTGTTAAAAGGTGCGATAAGAGCTGCACTTTTTATCAGCTATGAAGTAGAGGCCTGAAGGGAGAAGTGTAGACAGAGGAAGTGGCAGCCTAAATGGAAAGTAATGGATCTACAATGGGATCGAGTACATACGATCTTTCTTTTAAACTCCACTGACTTCAGCAACATCCACTCCCTCTCATCGTGGCTATATTTGGTCTGTGTGACCTGAGCCCCAGACTGTTGCCGCTTCACTCAATATTCTTTCTCTGCAGGAAGATTACCAAATCACACTATACACTAATTATGGCATTAATCCTATTGTCTTTGCTCGAATAAGTATGTTAACAATATTTAAAGTATTTCAGGAAACTTTACATTACAGTCATTATGCCATATGTATAAATATTTATAATTTCTATAATAAATATAAAAATATCTATTTAAAATCAGGCAATTTAGGCAAGTTATAACATATAACCAAATACAGTGAGTAAATTAAATGTTTTGAAGAGCTGAGCTCTTTTGGCATGTATGTGTGTGCGTAAAAGAGAAAAAAAAATAAAATAAAAAAAGAGTGCAAGTGCACACACATAAATGTGCATACAGGTCCTTACCAAAGGTAAAGACAAATCTATGCCCTTACATGATGCGCATGATACTGCATAGGGAAAAGGAAAAGCTAAAACTAATTAAGAAAACACATTGAGGTGAAGCGCTGTCACAAAACAACAAAAACAGGAAAACCTCCTACATTTGTTAAAGCTCCCTAAGGTGACATGATGACTATATTTGGTTTAACTGTTGCATAAGCCATCAGTACTGTTGCTATGATACTGTATACAGTACCTGCAGCCTAATATAGGCCTGGCATCAATTTATTACAATGATGACACAGTTTTTGCAGTTTCCTTTGTCTTGATAGAAATTTGGTAGACACCTGCCAGCCAACCAAAAAAAAAGGATTTTTCTTGGCCTGGTAAAAATGACCCTGTCTCAAGCCAATGCAGCATATGCCTTATATTTCTGTAGTTAACATGTAGAAGTTCCCATCAGAAAACAATAGATTATGGAGTACAGATATACAGGTTGTTCCGCTTCATTCATGAATAAAGTGTGATAAAAGAACAGAGAAAGATAAACAACATTTTTATTGGTGAGACACTTGCTTAACATCTCAGGGGCTACAGATGTTGGCAGATTAGCAGCACTTTATAGTGGAGCAAAACACTTTGTCTGTGTCAACCAGTGC
The DNA here is from genome assembly GCF_014851395.1 of Micropterus salmoides. Lineage (NCBI taxonomy): Eukaryota > Metazoa > Chordata > Actinopteri > Centrarchiformes > Centrarchidae > Micropterus > Micropterus salmoides. The sequence continues at coordinate 18,613,647 of NW_024041373.1, forward strand.
CTAAAGCTATGCCTGCCTGACTCTTTCAAAAACCCCTCATGCATTTACACAGGAACACATTGTATAATTTATCGGCTGTTGTCTTGACGGGGAAGCCCTTCAAGTTACAGTGAGTGATTTATGAAATGTAATACAATCTCAGGGTCTTGTCAAATGCTTTAATCTATTAGTTGCCTGTTGATTCAATCAGGAACTGTTTACATATACTTAGAAATAGGGATGTGACGGGATCTTGCATAATCTCAGGTAAATATCTGTCTCGCGAGAGTGAAATACAAATGTGTAACTAATCAGATTAAACAGCGAATCAACTCTGCCCATCTGATTGAAACTGGCATACACTGTTACAGTAATCAGCTGAACCTGCTCACGTTGTGAGTCCAGACCTTTTTAAATACAGTCAATGGTCCAGACAGCTGTGACGAGTGTTAACGTAGCTGGTAGAGTTTTGCAACATAAACATCTAAAAACTGAAGTACAGCCTGCTCTGTTTGGGACTGTGAGCTGCACTGGAAGTTAACGGTATTATTCTGCCTTTTCTCTGGACATGTCAGAGAACACAGATCGCCTATGTGGGAGAGATTCTGAATGTGCAGAAAGTTTTGATCAGGAGCAGAAAATCTGCATAAAAGCACTGCATTGCATTATATTCCGTTATAGTTAGACTGTACATTTTGAATTGTCACCTGCTACCTGAATTTTGTGTTTCTCTTGTTTTTTTTAAAAACACCATAAAGTGGAGCAGAAAAATTCATCAGAATGCACGAAATAAAGTTAATGCTCAAAATTTTCATATAATTCAGCATTAAAGATTTCTTAAAAATATTGTTAAAATCTCGTCTTGTCACACCCCTATTTAGAAATAATCCTATCTTTGTTTGTGTCAGCAGAAGAGGAATTGATCTATACCATAAAAATCATTAATCATGTGATGAACTGATTTGAATATTCTATGAAAGGGCATGCATATGTTAGTTATGGTTAGTCTCCCAAGTGATGAGTTGTCATTTCATAGAAATCCCATGGGTAGACTATGTCTGCTGACACATATACAGATAAGGGGAAAATGAGAGTTCATTTGTAAATGTCACAGGAAATTGAAAAGGCAAAGATGGTTGCCTCATGTATGAATTGAGAGAAAGGTTATCCCCATCTTTGTTCAGATTATTAGCAAGCTAACATTTGCTAATAGCACTAAACATACACTAAAGCAGAGGCTGAAGGGAGTGCACTAGTTTTGCAGGTATATGGTCATGAACCAAAGTAACTGACAAATTAAAATTTTGACCTGATGATGGTGCTACATGAAAGGTTAAGAGCTCACCTAAGTTATTACTACGACTACAGAGGTCTGGGAAACTTACTTCTTTCCAATCCACACACTCAGATTATTTTCATTTTCAAATTTGGGAGGGTTCAGACTATTGTGCAATTGATCTCTTTGACTGGTTATCCAAAGCTGCAACATCAATAGGAAAAAAAAATGTCAGTCACAGAAAGAATGAAACAGTGCATTCTCAGATAAAGACAAAAAACAACTACTAAAATAATTAGAATGAATAGTCAAGCTAGTTAAACTTTGAAGCGTCAGGAGATGAATGTGATTGCTAACAATTCAAGGAGAAAAAAACAAAAATAAAACACTCCATAGAAAAGCAGGGGTTCAGATTTGTTTCCCAGTGTGAAGTCACTGTTGATCAAGCAAACACAAAAACAAAGATGACCTTACATAAACTAGTGAAACTGAAGTGGTGTAGCATGGCAGTAAGTAAAGTAAATGCAATGCACATTTGTTTTGCAATGCATGTTCAAAACTTTTCTTTCAACAAGCTATCAGTGGATCTTGGATTTGGAAGCAAAGCTGGCACAGCTGAGGAAGAAATATTCTGTTGGACATATCAGAACACAGATTATCACAACCACAGTGTTGTGTAGTGTGAAATTGCAGAGTGGTGTTGTATGAATGATTCTGCAACTGAAAAGACCCTCACCATAAAAATCACTCGCCTTGTTTTCTTATCCAGTCTGCGAAAATAAAATGTCTGTAGTTGCTTTGGATGATACAAGTGCTCAAGTTCTAAAAGATACCAAGCAGCAGTGAAGTGCAACAGTAAACACAAATTTTTAAACTCAGGGCAACATCTGTTTCACTTGTCTACAGTTGCTGCCTTTTTCCCCATGAAAGGTCATGCACAGGACTCACCAGAAAACAATTCAAAAAAGCAGAAGTCCATGTCTAGACCTCACTACCAGCTCTTGGGAGTGTTGTTTCTCACACAACTATGCAAAACTAAAAATGTAACAGTTCAAAACTCAATCAGAACTTGTGACACACTACATTGAATGTTTACTTCTGCAACTGCATCACAATGTTGCTTGATTATTCACTCAAACATCAGAAAAAGATGAGCTTGTAGAAATGTAACAACCAACCAAAAAATGTTCCAGTGAGGCCAACTTTCAAATGAAGACACTGAACTGTCCCTTGCCCAACTATGCTACCAGAACACAGGAACCTCTTTTTGTCCCTATATTTTCTGATATGCACCTGCATCATTGACAGTGATATCAATGCATTTGACAACCAGTGAAAGAGCAAAATAAACTTTACCACCATTTCCATTCCTCCATGTCCCACTGTCTTCTTTCTCCTTTTCTTTCTTCTCTACAGTACTTTGAGTGTTCAGTTTACTGCCTGTCTGCATTTCACAAAAAAAGCCAGCCTTGAACTCCAAAGATAAAAGGGACAAATCTGATCTATTGTTATGCAACCAGTGTGTGTAAAACCTCTCTGAAGTGAAACATTCTCAGCTGCCACTATTTCTGAAGTCATTTGAGTAAAGTGTCAGTCATTTAGGGGACTGTACATATACACCTCCGTGTTCCTGGGCCCTCCGTGTTACAGGAAATGTGACAATGACAGGCAAATGCTCCCCCCCCAGTCTATCTACACGCTAACTGAGGAAGTCATGGTTGTGACAGTGAGTGCTCCAGGAATACAACCACATGTATCTTTGTAAGGTAATTAATTGATATCCCTGGTAAAGCCCAAGTTAAACACTATGAAAGTCCTTTATTTGAAACTAGAAATTATGTTTATTATCACCATAATAGGATTGTGCACATTTTGTCAAAAGCCAAGAATGAAATAGAGCATCTGCAGTCTTAGTTCATATAAACTGCAGATTCATCAGTGCCATTTGACAGAATCGGATACCCTGGGCTATCACAGTCAACAGTAGAAGAACCTCAAAGACAACACCTTGCTAACACCTAACAACTCCCGAAAGAAGTACAGAAGTGCTCCCTTCAGTGAGATAACCTTTATCTAGTGTTACAGATTCAATGTCATCCAAGATACTATGTGTTTTACTTGAGATTGTGACTTTGGCTTCAGGCCAAAAGGAGTTACAAACCACCAACCTGCATGGCAGAAGCAGTGTCAGTGGGCTGCCAGAGTGGGATTTTTAAAACTAGCCACTGTGTATTCTGTGCTGCAAAAACAGCTTTAAAAAAGACGACCTATGCATTGTTCAAATGTTCAAGACTGCCAGAGAGATTGTTATATTTGCTTGTTGTGTAAATAATTAAATATAGTGATTTTGTTTCCCAACCTGAATCTGAGAGGTTGTAGCAAAAGAACAACTTATATTGTGAATTTATGCTGCTTACAAAAACATGTTACAAGCCGTACATGAATTGATCTCTGGGCTTAGGACAGTTACACATAAGCAGCAATTAGATAGCACATACACAATTTCTTCATTTAAACACAAGCTAAGCAACATGAAATGCAAGGCTTAGCTTCATTTTGTTCTTCCTGCTGCTGCATGCATGCAGGACCAGCCAAGAGAAAGCCTATTTATCAGGCTGCTATTTATCACGGTACTAATCAACCTGATAACCTGCAGCTGTGCTTGCTGCCTGGCTGAGCCACCCTTCACTCCTCACCCACAGCCCGTGTTAAACCACAGCTCTCTGCTAAACTCTCATATTCCACATTCTCAGAATTATATTGTAAATCTTTGAACAACCTCAAAGACTTTAAAGACCCAGACAGATTTAAGCCTGACTTTTTGTCAGATTACAGTCATAGAAAAGAGCTCTGTTTTCAGATTTCTGTCATTAACCATCTCAAAGTAAAGGACCCAGAAACTGCTAAATGGAATTCCGCTATCAGTGATTTTAATATTTACACCTTTACTTTTTCTACTGTCAAAATGTTTTCAATGAAATAGGCCTATCATGTGAAGTTACTATTTTCTAAGTATTTTAAATCAACTATTGTTTATAGTTATAGTGAAATAGTGTGGGCAGTGTATCATGACACCGGCATGCCTGTGAGTGTGCATTCTTGTGACCAACAAACATCTCTGTAAAGCAACTAGAGTTCTAAAGCTCCACAGGGAACCTTTAACATAGTCTGCACACCCACACAGTCCTGCAAAGAGGTCTAATCAACAAAAAAGTGAAAACACCTGTGGGGATGTAACACAGGCATATAGAGCCTTTAAGAAACAAACACCACAAAAGACCATGACATGACTATAACTTTCCTGTAGTTGGGGTATGACATAGGCTGGAATTGCAGTGTGTTAAGTTGTCCCAAAAAACAAGTCTGATGTCTGAAGATAGCCAGATGACTGATATTGATTTAAACAAAATAAGTGCAACCATTGCCAATGTTGGCTTCCAGACTCTGTGCTCTTCATCTTAAAGGGGATTTTACACATCAAAGGATGTTTACAGGTCAACACCTGTATATGTGAAAAAAGTTGTAAAAGCCTTTTGTGGCTCCACAGGAGTTGCACAAAATGTAAAATTGCCTCAAGTAATGTCACTTGAGTTAGTAATGGTTGAGTTTGCTTGTTTCAAGTTTGTAAATGAGTAAAATCGAGGTGGTTACAAAGAAGTGAGCTTTGCTGCTCCAAGCATTAACACACAAATCTGCCGTGTGTGTAGATACAATCTTGTGAAATGGCTGATAATATTAACTTCTACCCAACTCACTGAAGGAGAATGCAGCAAAGAATAATAGACTTGAATTTCTTTAGTGGCTTCAACAATAAAGTGAACTGCATGGATAGCAGAGGGTTAATTGTGTTTGTGTCTATCAAATTGTTCAGTGCTTGGATTCTCAATTACTCTGTAATTGAGAATCAGACCAAGAGAGCTTTTCCCACACACACTGTTTAATTAAACTCTATAGTTGAAGACTAGAAACAAAAGTCATCAGGGAAAGGCAAACTAAGTCAGCCAAAAATCCTCATTGAGCAATGTATTAGAGTTGTATGAGTATAGCATGATGTGTCTGGTATTGCAAGAGTGCACTCAGTATTTATCAGCACTGTTGCATTAGCGAATAAATGGCTTTTCTCATTGTGAAGCACGTTGCAGGTTGCATGTTGCATGTTTAGCCTGACTATTGTGTTCCTTCAATGTATGCAAGAGTAGGAGAATGTTTTCACATAGCAGATGTTATCAATTAATATTCAAGGAGTCTTGTTTCACACACACATCCATCATTGTCCACAGGCAGGCACTTTGCTGAAGTCCCTATAGATTTATTGTCCTCATAAGCACCCTTGGGTCCAGTCAAAAACAATATGGTAATCATCAATTCTGTATTAGCATTTCAATGCGAAGAAACATATTTGAGTGGCTGCATTCATACCAGTATACACCATCTGCGGCCTTAAATAGAAGAAGCATCAAACCACAGACAAACAATCGGTCCATCAACAGACTCACCGGCCAGTATAACAGAACATGAGGCAAATAAACCAACTGGGAGATGATACAAGCAAAGTGAACAGAGCTACTGTTCTCAAAGAATAGTCATAATTTTGCCAAACATCCATGACTCACAAAAAACAGCTTGCATGTCTCCAATATCTTATCTCATTGCTCATCTGGAAGAAACTTTGAAGCAATGATGACATGACATTGCACAGTAATAGAAGTCACCATACATAAAAGATGAATTTATCTGTCTTAATGTATATGATAATGGGGCAAATGGGATGCCCTAAAAGAAATGGTTGTGCCATCCTGCGATAGCAAGACTAAGATGCATGATTAATGTCTGTCAGAATAACGTACTCTCAGAAGTGTGCTAGGGACTGTTTAATACAGCCAGCTTGGCGACACAACCTTCCCTGTGTTTGTGTGGAGGGCATATTATAAAGGAGAGCACAATAACTTCTTTTGTGATTAATTGGGTTAAAAACTTGACAAAGTTTGACAAAAAGTTGACAAACATGGCATTACCTAAAGGACAAAAAATCAAAATAATAATTTTATCAGAACAGTATTATACAAGTAGTACAAAATGGTACTGTTACTAATAAGTATATATTGATTTTTTTGCCTCTGAATAATGACAACTCAAAACATTAATCATGGTTTACTGCAGCTGATATGTGCTACAAGATTAAACACGTTATTAAAATATGGTATATCTGTCAAATCTTAGTTTATGCACAATCCATTACATTGCTGCCATTATATGCAATGTAATCATGCTATGGACTGCATTACCTGTTTAGAATGTAGGGCTAATGTAAGTACTAAGTAATAACTAAGAAAGTGGCTTGTTTCCTGTTTTGAACTTCATTTCAATGAGATGGGTCTTTGTTCAGTCTTTGAAGAAAAGTGTCTTTGTGCCAATGAGAAATGCTATTAGTGTTAATCCATTACAAAAAATGATGTGAATACTTCTCAGGGTAGGTTATAAAAGGACTTTGATATTACTACCATTGTTCTTGAGAGACCCTAGAGCTCCAGTACCACTAACACCTAGTTAGTGGTACTGGATTATTACTGGAAATTATATTAGTTTTTCAGTGATATTTCACTATTTGAACTACCAAAACAAAGAACAAACATTACAATAAGTAGCATTTGAATGTTCCATTAACATACTGAAACTGAAAGTATGTTTACCTGAGTTTGCTTTACTTTAACCTTCAGTTAGTGATGAGTTTAAGCCCAGCAGCTAAAACACCAACCCACTGCAACAACATCAGCACAGGCATCCAATAGCTTTCTCCACAATTGACTCAAATAGACTTAAATTGGAGTCATTTAGCTCTGTTTGGATGTCCAAGCACATGCCTGTCTCCAGGAGATGGCTTGAGGGGATTTTTAAGTCCATCTCCCATCCCCTATAACGATAAAAAGTAGGCTCAATCTTGCCGTAACTTAAAAAAAAACTAATTGAAGGGGAAGCTGTAATAAGAAGACTGGCAGATGGTGTAATCTATCCTGGTTGTCCAAATAAAAAAAGGTTAATAGCTTAAGTGTTTGGAGCTCTTAACAGGACAAAAAGTGACCTGCCATAAACCGTCTGGGGCAGCCCACTGCCTAACTTAATTTCCTGACTACTGATCAGGATGGGATTGGATCAACTTAACTTGATGTAGGTCAAGAGAATAGCACTCTGGAGCTAGTGGTGGGTCATACCGTTATTAGACGCCATCTATATGTATACGCCTTTATAGTTCAACAGCAGATGTTCTCATCCTATACAGTTATTGTTTTAAATTAGACATCCTACATTATAAGGGACTACTTATTACTACTAAAACGTTGTTGCATGCCCTATTAGGCACACATTGATCGGTGTGTTAAGATTGGATAAAATTCAACCATAAAACTTCAGTTCCCTTCATTCAGTGTTTTAATTACTATAGTTGTGTAAATTGGCCAAATATACAACAACAGGAATCACCAATCTGGGATATTCCTGCTCTTTCTTCGCCACCAGTGAGTCTGCAAAAAGCCCCTCACATAAAGGCTGACTGCAGTGGCCAGAATGAGTTTTCACACAGACAGAGAGAGACAGAGTGATGATTTATTAGAGGAATGATGATGTCCTGCTAGACTTTAGCCCTTCTTTAGACTTCGCAGTAAGGAAAGAAAGAAGCTAGGAGGAAGACAGGGCAGGAGTGGGGAGGGGGTGGGGTGACTGAACAGAAGAGGCATGAGCCAGTGAAAGACACAAGGACGAAAACTCTCCATGTTCTGCAAAGCCCCACTCTGACATGGACTTTCAAATTCTTCTGCCCTCACTATGCATGTAGCTGCATGAGCTAAACACATTTCCCATAAAGGTTAGACAGAAGTTGACCTTTAAAACAATTGTGAACTTGTATAAACAGTATAGGATAAAAAAGAACACATTCAATGATAGCTAAATCAGAGAGATTAGATGCCATGAACAAGAGTTAGAACAAAGGTATTGTAAAAATAAATGTTAGTACTTGTTTCACTTTAACTTAAACAAACTGTAAAATAGATATTTGGTTCTTAATGATTGACGAATCTCTCATCTGCTGTTGTTATTTGATCTTTCTTGACAAATTTCATGATGACCAAATTGGTGGAAATGTTTTTGGCATACAGTAACTACTACTGATATTTACAAAATGAAAATAAAAAAAGTTCCTGCCCTTGTAAGCAATATCGCTCCCTTCTATTTCATAGTGTTGCGCTTAATAGGATTATGCAAGAAGGGCTGCGCGTGATGGAGAAGAGGGGAGACGTCTCTGATTTACAAGCCTGACAGGAACAATTAGGAGGGCACGCTCAGTGGGCTATTACTCAACACAGACTAAATGAAAAGCCTGCCTTTCAGTTACATCAATGCATCCATGAGAGGGTTAGGGTTAGTGGAACTGTAGCTGAAAAGAGATACCCTTTATTTCCAACCAGGGAGCCTATTAAAAGCTGAAATAGCCTCTGCATTTTTATTTTGCATGATAAAGTCGAGCATTTTTTGGCACAGACAGGACCACTGATCTTTTTCCCTTGTCTGCTATTGTGATGGCGTACTCTTAAAACTTACAGAATACATGATCCAACATACTACAAATGCTGCATGTTATGTTATGTTGACTGGGTGTTATTGCCATGCGGTACAGTACACTACAACTGGTGGGATGATACATAATATGACGGTGTACAGGACTGTCGTTATCTGTTACCCAGAGTCTGTAGCTAAATCAACATTATGTAAGATTCGATGGGATTCAGCACCCCTACCGTTTAGTAGGGGCGTGTAATTCACCACCGTTGTAAATAAGTGCATCTGTGCACGTGCATTTGTTCTGATTACATTACTTATGATCAAAAGGCAAGTCCAAAACTTTGCTAACACAGTCAAACATCAAGCGAGTGCCACAACTTAAGACATTGCAAGATTACTTTCTAGTCAAACAGAAAGAAGGCCAGCTCGGAGTCTGTTTGCAGTCTTTTATTTCTCAAAGCTCTCACCGACGTCTGGAAGCCTCTTGCAATGGTCACTCTCTTTTTCTCTTCTTAGCTCTGTCAGTGTCCTCTTTGGTCTCTTTGTCCCTGCCATTAGCTAACATTATGTCCATAGAGCCTGCTGTGCCCTGTTATGTTGCCCAATCGCCCAGGACTGGCTCGACACCGGCGCTGCACCATAATGTTGCTTGAAACTTGGGCAGGAAGCTAGCCAACAAAGCTAGACAGCAACTTTTTTATATAGAGTCTATGAAACCAACCCAAGAGCACTAACAATAACGTTCTAGTCTGATTGTGTTATCTCATAAGTTTGCTAACATCAAACTGGAGAATGAGAAGCAAGTCAGTTGTCAGGTAACAGTCATTGGACTGACATTATCTATTTTGTTAGTTATGTGACATTTAATAAAGCATAACGTTATTACAGTGCAGTGATGTTGTTCTATAGTTTTGACACAGACTACCGTTTAGTCCTACTAGTGTTTACAGCTAACAGCTGATCAGAGTTGTTCTGGGTCCGCTCCACTTCAGTACCCTGACAGGGTTCTACCGGGAGTCTAATTACCTCCAAGGTCGTCTCCTCTCCAAAACAAACGGACTCTGTCATGAAATTATTAAAATACAGCCATATAGCGGCGTTAGCATTAGCCCTGTGGTGTGTTTACAGCTAACAGCTTATCTGGGTCCGCCAGAGAACGCAACGCAACTTTTCCTTTTTATTTATCAACAGAGTCGTGCTGTTGTTTCACAGCTCTTGAATGGTGAACAACCTGGCAGTGTTTGAGAGCGATGTGCTCATGTTTGTGTCTCTCTGTCTGCAGAATCCAGATCCTGATGTGGCCCATTCTGCGTCCAGACCTGCCAAACGGCTGCGTTTGTATTATGTGTTTATTTCTTTATTCCTCTCTCTGTGCCGGAGTTGGTGGCTTTATTGAGATTATTATTAAATTGGTTAAATTTTAATAAGAGTGTGTTTTATTCATCTAGTGTGTCAAGCTTATTACTTCAATATATTCCCAGCAAATCTGATATATAGATTTTACTCATAGATAGGGACATTAGGCTACTGTATGAATGAGCACTTCAGAGATATAATGATCCATCCATCGTCAACCGCTTATCCTGTGTACAGGGTCGCGGGGGGGCTGGAGCCTATCCCAGCTGACATTGGGCGAAAGGCGGGGTACACCCTGGACAGGTCGCCAGTCCATCGCAGGGCCACACATAGACAGACAACCACTCACACTCACACCTAAGGACAATTTAGAGACACCAATTAACCTAGCCTGCATGTCTTTGGATGGTGGGAGGAAGCCGGAGTACCCGGAGAGAACCCATGCGGACACGGGGAGAACATGCAAACTCCACACAGAAAGGCCGGGGCAACCGGGGTTTGAACCCACGAGATATAATGATAGTAATTATAATTATATATACGTATATATGCCTGGTCTGGTTGTATAGTCCGGAAAGATTGTGAAAATGGACGGATTTAGATGGTAAAGAAAGGTCAAGAGGTGAATTTGTTTGACTTTGTCAATTAAAGCAAGCCAGGCAGCCTTCCGTGTTTCAGAACTGTGCTGTTTTTTAATCGCCCACTAAAGGGTTGCAGCGCCGCAATACCAACCTAGTTCAAATGAACGAAATGATACAGAAAAAGATTAGTTCATTTTAATGAACGAGATTTGATGAATCGAGTCTGTCAAAAGAGTGACTTATCCTATCATTAATCCTTGTCAGCCAACAAGTAAAAGGCAGTCTGATGATTTCTCTTGTCCAGTCTCCTGCTCGGTCACTCTCTCTCTTTCTTTTCCTTGCTTCCTCTGACAACGCCTTCTCCTGTCTCGTTACAGCCTCTGCCATGATATCCATACTGACAATACCGAGCTAGCTTCTTCCAACGAACTTAACATTGTCCGTTATATACTTTTGCTTCTTTTTACAGCTTACTTGCTGAAGAGTTCTGTTGTTGAGTGACTAGGGTTGCCACCTTCAGTACAGAAAAATAAGGGAGCAGGGGGTGACACCCCTCAGGGGCCCAGCAACCACAGGCCCAATGGTGTGCCAGTAGTGGTATATCATAACTTTAAACATGTTTTCAGGAAAGTATTAAGATTGATGACAATGGACATTATAATAAGCTATCTGCTATTGAAATCTGTGTGAACAGACGCACTCAGTCTCTCTCTATATCAACTCAACAGAATACACAGAATACACACTGTTGTTGCTGTCACTTTGTTGGTCATTCTGGAAAATATAATTTCCACATAACCAGTGGATGGACAGGATGAGAAATTGCTAATGAACTTGAGTAATTGTAAAGGGTGGTGTGAACACAGGTTTTGGCTAAAATATTTGTCATTGTTTGGAGTAATACCATCCAAACAATGAAACCACACATAAATAACCTATCTAAATTTAATTTAACACCATTTTTATGAATGGTCAGTAAATATATTTAGGTTTTTATTTAGCCTATTGTTAATTCTGTGGTGCTGAAGGATGCAATTCTATAGATTGGTTAAGCATAACACATAGTTTTTTATATTCTTCACATAGGCACTATATTTTGATAATTAAATGTGTATTAAATAGCTCTTATCTCTTATTAAATTAATGCTTATGTATCTGACTGTATACCTCGACCTTAAAAAACAAATCATGCCATAATGTAGACATGTGATTTATTTACGTTGTAGCAATATTTCTTAACAAATAAGCAGCATGTGAAATCCAGTGTAATCAATCAGAAAATGAATAAGTTTTATTAAGTCTTTACACTGCCACTATGCACCACACAGAACACTGGCCGACAAATCGTGCAGTTTGGCTTTATACCCATCAAGTAGGGCTATTTGGTTTCTCCCACTCTCGTCATCATCAGTACTTTTGCATCCACTTTCGTTTCAGAGGGGACGCGGGGGTTTCTCGACAAACCATGTCCCGTATTGATTCAATAGTTTAGTTCTCAAATACAGGACAATTCCGTATTTTAAGGGACGGGTAGCAACCCTATGTGTAACACCGTTGTCATGATGGATTAACTGCCCGTGATTCCAATGTAACATGTAACAACCAGAGTGGCAATGGCAGAAACGTCATTCTCTCTATTAGAAGTCACTGTACCTACAAAATGATTTTGAAGGTGTTATTTTAAGATTAATCCATTACAGTAAGGGAATACTTTTTCTGTGGATCAAAACCAGTGTGCTGAATAGACTGGACTTTAAAGTAAAATACTAAAATGCAATCAGAGGATACTACAGTTACAGAATAATTATTAGTTTTATGATGATCCCACATCTGCATCTATTATTATCCTTTCTACACAGAATATTCTGCTGTTATTTACTTCTGCATGAGAAGTGCAGGTAAATGAAAGTCTACAAACAGGACAGCACAGCATGAGGCAATTACAGCAGCTGCGGAATTTCTAGGCTGGCCTAATGGGTCACGTGTGAATGCAGCAACGAGGGACTTCCAGCAATGCCCGTCCCCCATCTGCTGAATAAATGAAGAGATCTCTCCAAAAAGCACAATTTTCATTGACAGCTGATCAGGATAGTGGAGAAGGATGAATGTATATATATATTTGTGTGGGGATGGGGGTGGGGGTGTGACTGCTCGTTGAATGGTTGGAAAGTGGAGTAGCATACTGATCAATGTGACAACCAAAGCATGTACAAAGACCTGGGCATACTGATCAGGAATCTGCACAAACATTATTTTTTGTCACACTCTAAGTAGAGGAGAAAAAGGTTTAAGACTGTTTTTGTTTAATCCAACTCCCACATGCAGCTGCAGGCTTTTGGACTATTACCGCCTGCTCCTGCAAAAGCAGCATCCCATTCCCCCGATCACTGCTGCCCTCAAAAAAGTTTTCTGTTGAAAATCCGTCTCCTACATCTCACAAGATAAGGCATATGCAGCCTTTATGTATTTTTCTAATCTAAAGAAACTATACAGTAATTCAGTTACTCTGATGTTTTACATGTCACCTGAACATGAACTTTTTTTCAAAAAAAACAAAAGAAAAAAAACAACCATTAACACATTAAAAATAGCTATAAAGCACTAATGGCTTATGGTCCGTGTTGCTCATCTGGAAGGCTATCCCTAACAAGAGACAGATCCATTGACAGAGTTCATAAAAGAAGGATGTATTTAACATATTTTCTACTGTGTATTGAGGGGTCAGATTAGTATTTTCTAGGGGGGACAGGACCCCAAAAGAATGCGTAGTTACGCCCATGTCATCACAATCCAGGAAGTCACGGTGAATAGAGAAACAATGAGTTGTTTTTTGTGGAAGTCTGAACTTCAGAGTTCCAGTGGCAGTGTTATTGTTTACAGATCAGGGCACTGTTCCTGATCTGTAATCGTATTAAGTCAAGAGCATTTTGCAGTGTTTCTACATCCCAAAGCAATATACACTTGAAAATAATTTTGTCTATTTAACTGTCTGTAAGCTGTGCTATATATGAAAAAAATTCATAACGCTACATGTTTTATTCAGTATTTTGTTTTGTTCAGTATGAAAACAGCTTAATTTGCAGTCACCAGCTATCAGCCTGCTGAAATTAATTCATGTTCCTGGTTGGAAGTCAGTTTAAGAATGTAAACTTTGATTGATTTACCTGTTCTTGAGGTAGATGTGACTCCTGAGCTCATATTCAACCTAAAATGAAGCAGTGGCCATTCCTATAATTTTGATGAATGTGCATGTCATATATCTGTGTCGTAATTTCAATACTAAACCCATAAGTGTGTGGCAAACTGCATACATGCTATAAATAAGGTGAAAAGTGAAGAAGAAAGTCATGTCAGTAACTAAAGAGATGAATATAATAGATAAGAAGGGGAGGAGGAGATGACAGAAACTGGTTGATGATTTGTTGCATTAATTTGGGTTAAGCCTTCATTATATTATTCATCATTTAATTAATATAGTAATTTAAGGTGGCTACATGTAGTTTTTAGTAAAATTAAGCACTTTTTTTTATTGTGTATTTGTGAATGTGTTGTAACCTCACATAAAAATGAATCTGCCTGCCATCTGCCTGCTTTGTCAGGCACTATGCTGCTATGTGAGAAATCCATTGGTTTTACTAGGCTGCGACAAAACCAAAGCTAACAAAATGGAGTCCACTAACACCAGAATATGACTGGCTTCCAGCATGACACAGACTCCAATACAAACTCTGTGTAAATATACTGTAAATGAAATGAAAAAAAAGGTCAACATCAGAAAGGCGTTTGGTCATGAAGGGACCTCGGCTTTGTCTTCACAAACAACCCAGAGTTAGCTTTCATCCTATTAGACAGGTATGCTAACATTACTGCAAAGCATGTGAAATATATTGTGATTTTGTGTTTTAGTTGGCTCAAGTCATGACGTTAGCTTGCCAACTAACCCCGACCAGTTGTTAACGTTATCCGTTGCAAAATACTATAGTTGTAAAGCTTGCCACATTACTTAACCTGCTAAAGCTGCTTTCAGTCTCATGTCAAAGTGTTGATTTAACCTGCAAGAACTGATGTAACGGTACAAAGTAATGTGGAATGATTTGTTTCTAAAACCAGTGGTTTTGCAAGGCAGGGGCAGCCACCTAGATTGGCATGAATCTGACGTTGTTTGCTTTGTATTGATCAATTTAGATTTTATTGTCATTATGCCGAGACAGCTTTTTCACCGGTCTCAGTAGCCGAAAATTACGTGACCCACATAATATACATTAATGCAACATAATGGCGCAGGGCAACACCACAGTGGAAGACCCAATCAGTAAGTTACAATAACGTTACTTACAGCAGCCTTAACTGTTATACTCAAGTGTGGCAACAATCTCATTTATAACATTCAGTCCAGCTCACTATCCATTTTCATTATCATCCAATAAATTTAGCTATGCTGACATTGCTGAGCCTCTAGATACACAAATAGTTATTGAAAAGCCAGCAGGCAAGCTAATGCCAACGTCTCATGTCGGCTAAATGCAGTCAGTGTAACGTTATTATGCAATGAGGATGGGTTCGTTAAATGTCAAGCTGATAAAAAATATTACTGCAACGTTGAAATGGGAGTTTCAACGTTGCAGTAACGTTGGAGTCCATGTGTCGGTCTCTGTTTTGGCTCGCTCAGTAGTTCGAGGAAGAGCACAAGCACACCCTTGGAAAGGTAGTTATTGCAATCTGAAACCTTACCACTAGAGGCCACTGTAAACATACATATGGCCCCTTTAAACATCATCCCTCATTTTACAACTAACATAATGTAATGAAGTACATCAGTGTTCATGATAAAAGCATGGATTAAAAGATTAACATATAATAATTTGCGTTTAAGAGGAGGCATAAACAATGTTTTAATAAACTTTTTAATGTTTTCTTACCATTTAAGGATTTTTCACATATTTTGGTGATGAAATGACTAGTAGGTACAAAAAGCTTTATCATCGTTGGCAAACGACAAGGAAGGAAAGTCTACCCATCCATTCAAAATACAGAGAGGAAATTATGCCAATCAGTTCTTTTATGTCGTATCAGTATGGAAGGTCATCCAAGTCCTTCATGTCACACTATACGAAAGCTACTAAGTGGATATCCCTTACCATTACCTACAATGAAGACAAGCATTGTTAATAAAAGGGCCAGTTAATAGGAAGCACTGACCTTTGCTGTGCTGTACACAGATACAAGCCACCAGCTAAGCTGAGCAATTATCTTGTTTGTAGTCCAACGTCATCTTTCTTTCCTCAGTGCCATTCAGTAACAAACAATCAAAATCCCTGCGTGGCATATAGACTAACGTTTTTCGTAAAGCTAGAGTATACATTTAATAATTGATCAGTTGCTTTTGTTTTTTGTTTAATTTGAATTGCATATTTAAAATATATATGTGCCATCATTGTCATTGTATTGAGGCAACCAGCTTTCCGAAACACCAAAGCAGTATTCAGCTAAAATAGAGCGAGACCAACTATCTGGATCTGCATGCACAATGATCATCTTCACAGATTAGAAAGATATTTTTGCCACCGACCCGAGTTTTCAAAAAGAATGCCCTCGGGTGTCATGTATACAGTAGCACAAAAGTTCTTGTTCATTTTGTTTTCAACAATGGAACATCCATTTTTAATTCATGATGTTTAAACTCTCAGATTACCATCATTACCATACATCTTTCATTGTTATTCACTGGAATGAACATCCACAAAGTGTGTGTTTGTAAACTGCAGCACATAATTAACTCTTCCAAATAAATCAATGTTATCAACTTTTTTTAGGAAAGTTGTCCACTAAATGATATGTTATGCCTTTCCTATATCCATGTTACACACACTCATCTCCTTGAGGCTGAAGAGTGACACTATCAGTTTGACAGCAGAGATGCTATAATTGGACAACTTAGAATCTCTCCTCTGTTTGAACTTTCTGTAGTGAAGCCATCATTGCTTAAAGGTTCAGTGTGTAGCTTTTAGTGGCATCTAGTGGTGAGGGCTGGAAATTGCAACCAGCGACTCACAGTGCAGTCACGTGCTCCTCGGATCTACCCATTTCCCTAGTTGTGAAGTTGTGTTCACGACTTCAGCATATGTCCATGTGCTCTCCAAGTCGGAATTGTTAAAGGAAGATGGACGTTACTACAAATATTTGTGATTGGTATTATCAGAGCATATAAACAACACGCAGACATCTAGTTCACTCTACATGAACAGCAAACTAACTGTTATAACCATATTACAAAATAACATGTTTGCAAAATATCTATTTGTAATACGTGATTGTGCACAAATCAAAGTTCTGTATACTTCTTTATGTCCTATGTACACTTTATTTCTATTTTTGCAATAAAGATTTAAGGAGAAAAAAAGTATTCTGAATATTCCGATCAGTCACCGCTCAGACCTCAATTTCCAAGCGCCTAGGAGAAGCTACAGTGGCCGACATTCTCTGTCAACGCTTGTCCTAAATAATACATTTGGGCCTCTATTTGTCCAAATTTCACTTCTCTTCTTACTTATAATAAACCAGTTGACGACTGCTACTACTAAAATTACTTGTTGTTGTTGTTGTTGTTGTTGTTGTTGTTGTTGTTGTTGTTGTTGTTTTCTTCTTCTTCTTCTTCTTCTTCTTCTTCTTCTTTGTATATATTCAACATAGTGACAAAATGATTCATTATGTAAGGTCTTTATACACCACTGAAAACATAGTTATGTATATTATATTGCATTTCTGTCAATGTATCTGTTTTGTTAAGTATGCCGAGTGTATGCACAGAATAAAGACACCGAGAGCAGGCACATGCTTTGCAGGTACCTTTTACCTCAAACCTCCATGTCACCTTCTAAAACGTCCGTGTGTCACCGTGAGACTTTAGTTCCCTTTACAGAACACCTCCCCTCTTAAGTAAGAACCCCCCCCCCCCCCCCTTCTGACATCTGTCAACAGCAATACTCACTTATCAGACAATTCTTGTCAAACAGAACATTTCACAACAGAACATTTGTCGAATAATGCTTTTTTTTCTGTGCTTTTGTTTCCCCGGTCTCTCACAAGTCCAGCCGCTCTGGCTGGCGTGATACTCTTCCTGAGGTTGGATGTGGCTCTCTGTCTGTGATTGTCTCGATACGCCATCAAAGCTTTTAGTTTCTCACCTCCTCCTTTCCACAATCCCTTTATGGTTGCCACAGCACGCTCTGCCTCTCCATTCGCTGCTCGTTATTTGCGTAAATCCGTACTCTGTGGAAAAGTCTCTGAACAACTCACAGCTGTATTGTGGTCCATTATCAGACACAACTGTGTCCGGTATCCCGTGGTGAATAAATGCTTCTTTCAGAGCTGCAATGACGGTGTTGGCTGAGGCAGTGTGGAGGTGGGCAACTTCGATATAATGTGAGAAATAATCCACTATAAGGTGTATACGTCTTCTTCTCCCAGAAGAATAAGTCTGTACCCACTCTTTGCCAGGGTCTCTCCTGTACAGGGGTGGTCAGCAAAGGCTCTCTGTGCTCTGCCCTGTGCTGTGAACACGTGTTACAGTTCTCCACCAGCTGACTGATATGCACGGACAATCCTGGCCACCAGACAGACTGGCGTGCTCTCGCTCTGCACTTGACAATACCTTGATGGCCACTATGGAGGTTGTTGAGGAATTCTTGTCTCATGTCGTGGGGAATGACGATTCTTTGGCCCCTGAGAAGCAGCTCTCCTGCTAACATTAGTGTCGCTCTCTCAGGCCAATATGGCCCCAGCACTGGAGAAAGGGCATTTTTCTCAGGCCAGCCTGTCTTGCAGTATCTGATGAGTTTTGCACACACCAGGTCGGTTTTCTGTATTTCTTGTATTACCTTTGGTCTTGTTTCAGTGGCGGGGAGGCTTTGGATGACAGCATCCACAAAAACTTTAACCTCTGCCTCGTTATCTTTTTCTTCCTGTGTAAGTGTGCATCCTAGAGGGGCTCTTGATAATGTGTCTGCTGTTGTTAAACTCTTGCCTGGCACATGCACAATGTCAAACGTGAACTTCATCAGTCTCAGCCTGAATCTCAGCACTCTGGGAGGGAGTTCATCTAGCGCCTTGGTACTCAAGAGTGGCACTAGAGGTTTGTGGTCTGTCTCTAACCTGAACTTCAGTCCCAGGAGGTAAGGTGTCAACCACGTCGCAGCCAAAGCCTCCTTTTCGATCTGGGCATTATGTTTTTCGGCCTCGGACAGGCCTCTGGAGATGAACATGATGGGCCTCCACGTTCCATCACTCTGTTGTTGGCTGAGAACGGCCCCCAGGCCAAAGGATGAGGCGTCTGCCGACACACACGTCTCTGCTGTGGTTGAGTACGAGGCCAGCACCCGTGGTGAGCTCAGCTCTATTTTAAGTCTCTGGAATGCCTCCCTCTGTGGCGCTCCCAAGCACCACTCGTTCTTCTCACAGAGCAGGTCTTTAATTGGTCTGGTGTATGACGCAAGGCGGGGTAAAAACTTGCCCAGATAGTTCACCATCCCCATCACTCTCCTCACGTCTTCCACTCCCCTTGGTTCGGGCATCTCCATGATGGCTCTGACCTTATCTGGATCTGGTGTCACGCCACCTGCTGTGACACGATGACCCACAAACATGATGTTATCTTTTGTAAACTCACATTTTTCGTTCAGTGTGAGTCCTTCGTCTCTCAGTCTCTTCAGCACCTGGTGCAGTCTCTCATTGTGCTGCTGTATGTCGTCCGCATGGCACACTACTCCGTTGCACCCCTCCAACATCTGCGACATGTGACGCTGGAAGTGCTCCAGGGCTGATGAGATCCCAAATGGTAGGCGATTGAATGCATGTCGCCCGAATGGGGTGATGAATGTAGTGAGGAGCTGGCTCTCCTCCGACAATGGGATCTGCCAGAAACCGGAGGTTGCGTCCAGCTTCGTGAAAACTTTTGCCCCGGCCAGCATGGCTAGTGTGTGGTCTACTGCTGGGAGAATGTGTGTCTCTCCGCACCCACTTGTTCAGATGCGTCAGGTCCACGCACAGCCGAATCTTTCCCGGCTGAGCCTTTGGCGCCACAACCATGCCTGCGCACCAGGGTGTGGGCTGGGTCACCTTTGAAATCACTCCCATGTCCTCCATACGCTTCAGCTCCGCCTGCACCTTGTCTCGCAGTGGTAGAGGCACGCGGCGTGGGGATGACAGAGCATACGGGACAGCACCTGGCTCCAGTTCTATATTGTAGGGCTCCTTTAATTTTCCCAATCCTGAAAACACTGTAGGGTACTGAGCCTTAAAATCCTCTTGCCAGGCTTGTACAGTGTGGACACGCCTTATTAACTTGAGTGCTTTTATCGCAGGAAGGCCCAGTAGCGCCTTAGTCAAACCTTCAACAACATAAATGTCTTGTTCTGTTCGTGACTCAGCTCACCTTTTAAAGCGTCCTTTTACTTCCAGTCTGTAGTGTCCTGGTCTATACAGCACTTTGAGTGGCGGTTGCAGTGTCCCATGCTTTTTAATAGAGTAGCTGCTGCTTGGAATTGCTGTAACACTTGCTTCAGTATCCAGTTTGAAAACAGTTGCTTCTCCATTTAACTGCACTGTCTCTATCCACTCATCCTCTCCTTCAGAGCCCACTTCTCCAAGGAAAGCAAAATCGTGTTTGCTCCCCATATGTGAGATGTCATGGACCCCACCTGTCGATCTGCATTTCTTTGCAAAGTGTCCCTTTTTGTGACAACTCCTGCACTCTGCATCACGGGCGGGGCAGTCCTTCCACAGGTGTTTCCTTGACAGTCCGCACCTGCTGCATTCAGATGTCTTTGTGTCGGGTTTATCTTTGGCCGCTTTGCGCCATTTCGTGTGTTTTTGCTGTATCGCTTCAACCTGTCCGGTCACTTGCTCTGTCCCTCGTAACACTGGCTGCTGTTTTTTCACTGCTGCACTCTGTCTCACTCTTGTCATGGCTTTTGCTAGTGTCAAATCAGCATCCAACTGTAGACTTTCTGATAACTTAGCATCTCTAATGCCGACCACAATTTGGTCCCTTATTAACTGTTTTCTCAGGACCCCAAATTCACAGTGTTCAGCCAGTGTGTGCACCGCTGTTATAAAGGACTCAACACTCTCACTGGGCTCTTGGTTTCGTCTGTTGAAGCGTGCTCTTTCGAAGATGACGTTCCGCTTGCTAATACAGTGCGCTGTGAAAGCCTCTGTAAACGCATCATAGGACTTCTTCTGTTCGTCCGTGAGGGGTAATACTTTTAGGATATCTTTGGCATCATCGCCGGCTGCATACATGAAGGCGTTCACTTGAAACTCTGACAATTGTTTATCCAATCCTGACGCTATTCTGTAGCGTTCGAAGTGCTTAATCCATCTCGGCCATTCACTAGCATTGGAGAAGTTGAACTTGCCTGGCAGCGATAGCTGTGGAGCTAACTGTTGCGCTGTTGTTTCTCCATCCATCTTCCTAACTTTTCCGGGACGTTGTTTTGCTTAACAGGTTTAGTTCGTCTTTCTACTGTCTTCCACCTCTCCGTTTTTCTTCTGACACCATGTTTTGTTAAGTACGCCGAGTGTATGCACTGAATGAAGACACCAAGAGTGGACACATGCTTTGCAGGAACCTTTTACCTCGAACCTCCGTGTCACCTTCTAAAACATCCGTGTGTCACCATGAAACTTTAGTTCCCTTTACAGAACAATATCCTCCTAAATATTACACACTGAACCTTTAAATATAACTCTCAAAAACTCATACTGCCTCTCCCTAACACTCAGGCAACATTTGTATGCAGGCTGAAGCTCACATCTCACAGGTGTACATCTCTGTTAGACCACCTGAAGCACATTTTAGCAAGACTCTGATCTATGATGTTAGTCCTTTCAAAATTGATTTCTCACCTTTCAGGAAAACCTTATACATTTGAACAGTGTTTACTATATTCCTTTTCTTGTTTGATATATATTACATGGCACACAATGTCTGATGTTACATAAATAAAGCCTAATTGTAAATACACCATCCCTTGTATGTAAGGGCAGATGAAAGAGGCAAAGGCTGGGGATAACACTGCTTCTATGGTTACATAACTGGAAACCCCCTGCTTCTAATGCCAGAATAACCAGTCTGCCTGCGACCTGTGACACACAGCTATAATTACCTCCATCCAATTAGAGACAGATCTTTAACTCAGCCTACAGCCGGTAGCCTACCTTGAATATTATGAAGGAAAAAATCTTCCCAAAGAAGAAGAGTACAGAATCAAGGATGTAATAAATCAATTCTTTATATGTGGCCACGGTGAGAAAGATCACAGTTCTCTCCCGACATGCAGTCTCCCTCTCCTTAAATACACTCAAATTCAAAGACACAAAAAACAAATGGTAAAGCTGCAAAACAAATCTGGAGTATTTGCATACGCTCAATGGCTCTTCCTGAGCTGACAAAAGGAAATGCAAATATATATAGCATCAAAGATGTCCCCCTACCCCTATCATCTCATCCATTGGTCTATGTTAAAATCTCACCTATACAAACGTCTCACAGACGTTTATTGTAGACCAGGACCGTTTGATTAGTAATCACTGTTTACCCACAATCACTATGACCAAGACTTATTTCCCAGAGTTAAATATAATGAGTCCTAAGAATCTGCAACCTAAAATTTATTCCTCATAATATTCCCTTTTGATTTCAAATCTCTTTTTATCAGGATTTGTGCCCTCCATCAAAAGCATGGTCCCTGCCCCCCCAAAATTTAATTGGTGAGTATTCTGCTGAGTCACAGCAGCTAGAAGAAAAATGTGAAGGTGTGTGTGTGTGTGTGTGTGTGTGTGTGTGTGTGTGTGTGTGTGTGTGTGTGTGTACATCTGTCTGGATTGCAAGAAACTGAAGAATGATTGACTGAATGTTTAGTCTGTTATTGCCCAATGCACATTTATAGCAGGCTACATTTTCTCTGTGCCTATGGCCAACAAGACAAACATCCCGCATACAGAAAAAACATCCAAAGCTACCATATACAGTGTACATATTTTAGCAAAAAGAAGTCATTGGACATTGGATACTGCACTGAAACATTCAATAAACAGTATATGTCCAGTCTGTTGAGAGATCAGCAATGGATGTTCAAGAGCACAGTGTGTAAACCCAGTGATGAGTAAACACTTCCAGTATTGCTTTTGACAGATCTGACAGCTTCCCTCCACTAATACCGAGCTGCAGCTTCATCTCAAGGGTGTATGAATTGAGACAGATTTTTTGGGGAGTGATTCAGAACTGTCATTATTAAGTCCTCAATGTAATCTGCTGCGATTCAGTGGCGCTGCCTTGAACAGTTGTTCTACGGGACAAAGTCTGAAAACTATTCCACCTAATGTAGCCATGCGAGCAGCATTTCCTAGAATAACCGATGTTCCCACTGCATGTGCTGAGGTACAGCGTGTTATGACTACGGTACACAGAAAGTGAAGAATGCAGAAAGATGGAGGACTGAGAAGAAAAGAAGAAATGGGGCAAGTGAGTAAGAAAGGTGGTGGGGGAAGTGGTTTCTGCCTTAGAGCAGCTGCTATATTCATGCATCGCCGTGATTAGAATTTCTATTCTCCTACTGCAGTCCTAACAGCAAGTAAGTACGTCTTCTGTTCCAGGTATTGTGAGTTTGAAGGTCTTTGTATGCATGTGAATCACTGACTGCTTATAATAATATATCAAATACAGTCTGTGGTGTGAATGTGTCTGTGTGATGAGTGTATGTGCTCAGCATGTCTTAATGGCTGGCTGGCTACAGGTCATCACACATCATATTAAGTGTGTAGTTACAGGCTGCCATATGGTGTTGAATATTATTATTATTGCTGTGGAGACATCATATGAAATTTTATTGTACTTTTTTTTGTTCCACACAATTAGAATATACAAGTGTTTTCATTCATTTGAGCAGTATTAGTTTTGAGCACCAGATGCTTGAAAGAATGTTGTACCACCCCCACACACTCCATTGACTTTAGCTGGAGAAGCTGAGAAAACCAACCTAACAGTGTAATTTGGCCCCAGAATAATTGGCTCTCTATTTTTGTGAGTAGCAGAGCAGTAATGGCGATTTGTAACAAGAGCTTGGGGGGCTTACCAAACAAAAAAAATTAAAATAGCTTCCCAGAATCTTTTCACATTTTATGGACAGGCAGCGTTAGATGGTAACAGTATGGCTCAGGTGCCTGCAGGTCCAAGATACATAACAGTAAACATAAAAAGTCATTAAGAAAAGTATTCCTATTTTATTTCACCTAAAACATTTGAAGAGCAGTTGGCCATGGGGTAAGATTACAGTTGAAAGAAGTGACAATATCTTAAACAATACAGATAAATAGTGTTTAAAGAACAACATTAATGTAATTGTTAGAAAATGGCAAAGTTGCCACTGGTAAAACATTTTCCTACAAAAAAGAACTGCACAAAATGTGATGGTTCAAAACTTCCTGAAACCGATGTATATACAGTAGATTACAGTGCTCAGAGCACTGGACGGAAAATGCCTACATGCACGCATGGTCTCGAGTGACGTACTAAATCTAATTCAAATACTCACCCATGCTTATGTGGCCTGCAAGGTTAAAGACACCAAGAGTTATGTGGGGATCATGGCATATTACATTCCTTGGGTAATAAAGTATCATAAATCATGGCGCAAAGATGCCGTGTCAAGGGTTAATCCCCTGATAATCCAGCATCATACCGCATAGTCTGTACGTCTGGCTCACTAAATGGCCAGTGGGGTTAGTGTAGCATATGAGCTCAAATGGAAAATCTGATGAGTAACAGTGATTTAATTTGGATGAGCAGAGATGACATCTTCACGCATGAGGAAACTTCAAAGCTATATTTTGTGAGTCACAAATGATTGCCCACTGAGAGTGGTATTCTGGAGTTCTTATGTTAGCCAAGATATATATATATATATTATATGTGTATGTATGTATGTATTTATGTGTATATATATATATATATATATATATATATATAGTACACGTGTAATAAAAATATTTTTCATCTACCTCATTGACTATTGTTCAAAGCTGATCTTTTTCACAGAGCAGCACACAGTGAATATCTTTTCACTAATATGTTCTGTTCCTGTGCTATTTTGAGGGGCATCATTTTATTTGATAAGATAAAACCACTGCAAAACAAATTCATATCTGAAAATATCTGATTAGTCACAACAATATGGGCTGCTACAGAAACAAACATCTCACAGTTTGAAGAAGTGCGTGTGAAGAGAAAGGGGAACCAAGCACATCCAGCATCACTGGGGCTCAGAGATCATTTCTCACTTTGAAGTGTGTTGTCGACCAGAGCCTGCAGTTGGTGTTGACACAGACTGGAAGCAAACAAAATCTGGGACATTATCTTTTTAATGATGGAAGAGGAGGTACAGTTGTTGGTAGGGGGCGTTTTTTTCTTCACTTTTTTCTCTCCAATATTGTGATTGGAAGCAAGTGTTTTTAAATTGTTTGCCTCACTGAGATTTTTTTGGGAATCATATTCTGGAAGGTTACAAAACTCACAACCCTCATCAACTGAAAATGCTAGTACATTATGTTTACAAGAAAGGTAACAATTAAGAAATTAAATGTTAAAGGTTTAATCAAAGCAGCAGTAATAATGAAAAAATTAAATCTGTTTTAATCACTATTTTTAACCATGCTAGCAGCATGGCTCTAGGGATGGCAATGTCAGTCTGTCAATCTGTCAGTTAGTCCATCACTTTGAACCAGACTGAAATGTCTCAACAGCTACCACATGGATTGTCATGAATTTAGCACAGATATTCATCCTCTAATGCTAAAATGAGGTTGACATTTGTGGTTCAGAGCGAAATATCTCGACAGCTATGAGATGGACTGCCATATCATTTGCAACAGATATTCAAGGTCTATAGAGGATATATTGGTGATCCTATGACTTTTGGGGAGTCACCATCAGGTCAAACGTTTCACTTATTCAGTCAAAAATGTCAACGTGTCCTCAATAGAATGGCACATAATTTGGTGGAACATTCATGGTCCCCAGATGATTAATTGTAAAACACTGATCCCCTGAACTTTCATCATTCGTCATCATCAGGTCAAAATTTCTGGTCGTCCCAATACTTAGGTTTTTTACCAAATACCTGCAAAACTAGTGACATTACCATCAATCTCAAATGTACTTTCTGTTTAGCACTAATTAGCAAATGTTAGAATGCTAACAAGCTAAACTATTGGTAAACATTTTACCTTCTAAACATCAACATGCTAGCATAATCATTGTAAGGATGCTGATGTTAACATTTAGCGCAAAGATTTCAGCCTCACAGACCCACTAGCATGGCTGTAGACTCTTTGTCTTGTTTATGTATATTAACACTAAATCAAATAACAATCCATTCTATAACAAGCCCACAGATTCTTTGTGAAGTGTTACTAAAATATATCCCTGTCAATTTTTCTGCTGAAAACTCCCCAAACTATGCATCAGCAATCTTATAATCTAATATTCAAATCAGCTTTTGGTGTGCAAACATTAAAACTCTCTCTGAGGGTAACTGATATGAATAAGCTTGTCTTAACTGAAAAAGAACAACGTAAAGAAAAAAAAGGTTCCTCATTCCCTGTCTGTCGTTTGTTGATCCAACGAAAGCATGCTGCTCTGAGTCCCCAACGTCACATTAGCTTTGTTTGAATGTGGTTGCAGGAGGGCTGGGCACAGAGTGCATATGCAAATAGACAACCAATTACACTGAAAACTCTTCAAACAAAAGTAGGCCACCAAGGAGAGACCTGTCATTTCTGGATGGAGAAAGCATATAGACAGCAAAGAGTCAAACAGTGACAGAGAGTTAGAGACACAATGAGAATAAGTTTTGATTGTAATGTGATGGATTAGATTATAAATTGGATTATATTCTAACTGAGTGGTGTCACTGCAATGGGTGAGAGGGACACTGAGACTACACACTAACACCACTACTGTATATTGTGTTTATACACCATAATAAATAGTTACCCAGTAATGATCTGCAGTCAACAGGAAAATGATGTGTTATGTAACAATTCTCTATTACATTGATTATTTGTTTTGTGTTTACATGCCTGTGTTGTATAATGAAAATGAGTTAAACAGCATTAGCGTTGGCTTCTCTGTGGGAGTTTTTACGGATAGTTAAGCCAATTTTCCAGAGACATTAATAGTGATTAATGGCGCTGTGTTTTTAATGATATTTGTTGGGATAAAACTGGAGTGTCAGTTTGGTGAAAATACTCCTTAAATAGAGCAGGAGACAATGTTTTAAGACCTGTTATCTACTTAACAAGGACACTATCATTTAACATTATGGCAGTTTGGAGAATGACCACCATCTGTGTTTAACAAGGCTTGTAGTTCTTGTGTGTCTATGTGTGTGTGAATGTTTTAGGAGAAGGAGGTGGATGAAGTCTCTATGTGTGTGGGTCCATGACTGCTCGTGTTGTAAATTCACAAATAATGTGATTACTCTGGACTGTATGAGTATTCAGTGCTTAGTAGTGAATGATCATCTGGAAGCAAGACTAAGTGTCTACAGCCATGCTAGTGGCTCTGTGAAACTGTTCTTCAGCACAACTGTGCTTTGGCTAAATGCTAACATCTGCAGACTAACATGCTCACAATGACAATGCTAACAGTTCCGATGTTTTGCAGGGATGTGGTTACAACCTTCATTTAGCGTGTCAGCGTGCTAAAAGTCAGAGGGTCACCAAAGCCTCTGCACCCGACCTCAATGGGCTCACAATCCATCCATTCAATCTTTTATCCAATAGTTGTTGAGATATTTCAGTCTGGACTGACTGACCTACCGACCAACTTTGTCATCCCTTTTGCCATGCCACTAGCATGACTAAAAACTGCAATATCATGTGATGCGATGTTATCAGATGTGATCATTGTGCTCCGTTACTTATAAAGTTTATGTATCATCATATCAATGCTGTTCAATGTTTGTTCCATAGACTCCAAATATTTTTTTTTTGCAGGTGCAGTCAGGATGTGTGAAGCAACCCCTCATAGTGAGAAAGTGCTTATTTATTTATGGTTATATTGAATGAACTTACTTGTTCCGATCCCCATGTGTTTGCTGCATACAGTGGGAAAATACTCATGAATAATTTAGATAAAAGATAAAAATCTATGTTTACTGCTCTGGCTGTTTCATATGCTAATGCAAACATTTCTCTTTTACCTAGGGATGCGCAGTGGATCTGAGAGAAGCATTTGACAGTGCACACTTCCCTCACCTTTGAGACTTAGGAGAACTCAGTAGAGATTGGGAAATCAACCAGAAGAAATAGAATAGTGTTTGTGTCTGAACCTCATCATTCTCTGTCAATCTTTTATGCAACAGCTGCTGTTTTCCCATTCACACATTTTCACTTTCTCAAGCCTTCATTCAAATACATTTCCCCAATTTCAATGGAGTGTGACTACTTTAAAGTCTCTGCATGTACAGTGGCCCAGAGGCTCAAGCTGTCCTCAGGGATCCAACCATAATGAATGTTTAAGCTGACAGTCATCGGCGAGCAGTGAGGGCTTTTTTTGCATAAATCTGGACACTCCCATCACAGCCTTTGGCAGGTCAATAAACGGCGTAGTAGAGAAGAGATTGAGGAAAGTGGTGGAGGGGGGATTTTCCCTACTTGTCAACTCTGTTGTTCCACTCATTAAACACAGTGAGATTAAGCTAGTGTTGAGACTGAGGAGGAGCAGAGCTGTGGTTCATTGCGGGTTGGATCAGCATGCATGCAGTGGGCACAGTCAGAAGCTCGTCATAGGCCTATGAACAGGCAGGGCTGAGAGGCAAACAGACAATTAAATCAATAAGACAGCAGTCAGCAGATCACTGCTCTTGCTATCACTCGCCCTCACCCACCGTTTTGGAAGAAAAAACTAATTTGAAAGAGCATTTCTCCTATTCAACTTTAGGTTGCTTACATAGGCAAAGAATGGTAAAGCTTTGGTCCTGTGGGTCGTCTTATGACATCTCTGTCCTAACTTCACCCTATAACTACAAAGTAATCAAAGTTAATTAAATTAAATTAAATATAGTTGATTAATTATACAAGCTGTCCTTTAAAACATTGACGCCTCTCAAGGTTTCAGAGCTCTATAATTTTCTTTCTGCAATAAATGACTAAACTAGAATTTGCTTTTGAATTTACTATTACTGTGAAAGGTGCATTGGCAAGATTTTAGTTTATAACAATCCCTCAGTTTCTGGGGCAATCTTACTAAGCAAAGTGCCAAACAATGAAACTTGGTATGACTTGGTATTAGTTCACTGGATTTACTGACCGACCCTGAGCCCTCCTAGAGTTACTTCTTTACCTTTTCAATTTGTTGCGCAAGTACTTAAATACATAGACACTCACACAGTATACACACAGTAATTCCGCAATATGCATATAAGGTATAATATACCACCTGTTGACAAAAATATATTTATGGTAGAGACTTGGCAACTATGGGGCAACTTTAGTTTACTTAGAGTTTAGATTCTTTGTTTAGTCAGCCAACTCCTGAGAATATCTGTGTCTCTTTGGTTTGCTAATTGCTTTTTTACTGCTAAAGCTTTTCAATACTGACTTTTAGCAAAACTTTAATTTGCACATATTTTTCTTAACACAAATTTCAGAAACAATCAGCTTTAAGAGTAAATATAATATGTTACACTGCAAATAAACTTAGTTTAAAGGCCCATTGTGTAAAAATTGTATGTAATGTTGGCATCTGTCAAATTATTCCAAGGGGCATAGGTTTTTGCTGAAAAAACAATCACAACAAAAAATGGAACATGTCTATGTGCAGCTTTTAGCTCATTCATTCTCAGTGTTGCTAGGGTGGGATCTTTGAGGTGGGGTGGGCACGCATTGCTGTTTCCCACAGTGTCCCACTAGGTGGCTTAATTTTACACACACAGTTTCTAAAAAAGCAAACAAATATTGTATGTGATATCGTATTCCAACAAACAT
Organism: Micropterus salmoides; assembly: GCF_014851395.1. Taxonomy (NCBI): domain Eukaryota; kingdom Metazoa; phylum Chordata; class Actinopteri; order Centrarchiformes; family Centrarchidae; genus Micropterus; species Micropterus salmoides. The sequence goes on from NW_024041373.1 coordinate 18,643,440, forward strand.
ATTATTCCCACTAGATATATTCAAACAATCATCTTTAGGACTTGTTTCAGGTCTTCGCTCTTGTATGTCAAGTTTGCATGTTGTTTCTATTGATTATTTTGTATGGCTCTGATGTAACCCCCGACCCCTCCTTAAGAAAGGTCGTATTTATTGCAGACCTTCGATTGCTTTAGACAGTTCAGTCATTCATATTATTATGTCCATTCCCTAAACAGGACTTTATAAATCATTAAGCCATGAACTTCTAAGCAATTTAGAGAAATCTGAGAAATTTAAGACGTCGAAAAAAATCAGTATTCCCTGTTTTCCAGTGAAGTACATTCCTCTCTGTGCCTCTCTCTCTGTTTCACTGTCTCTATTACTCCCTATCGTCATTTTATTTTCTCTCTCGTCTCACATTCTCATTAACACTGCTGCCCTGTTGGCTCTTTGCCTCCTCTGTTACCCTTTTTATGCAGCTGCAGAGTCACTTCTTTTCGTTTGCTCAATTCATCCCCCATTGTATAAGATGTATGAAAGTAACGGGGTCCCGGAGACATCCAATTAAACGCACAATGCATTCTTTTTTCACAGCTCCCCCTCCCTGCTGTCTCCCAAAGCCCTTCAGATTATATAACAGCTCAGTGTCAACGGAGCCAGCCTGTGGAGGACAAGTTAAGGGGGTCTTCGCCAGTGATGCAGCTCAGCAACTCTGGACTTTCCCCAGCAGCTTGCGTACTACCCCTCACTCCTCCTCCTTCTCCTCCTCCTCCTTCTTCCTCCCTTTGCCATATCCACCCACCCATCCACCCACCAGCCCACCCTCTCCCTGCCTTTCTTATACACACATACACACATACACTCAATCACGAATGCACAGGGATTGCAGCAACAGCAGCAGCACCGCGAGATGGAGATCTCCGCTGCATGTGTGAGTGCCTGTTCCCGGTGAGTGCAGGGACAAGAGCGAATGAGTGTCAGTGATGCTTGAATGAGGTGTATAAGGGAGAAGAGGGGGAGAGCGCAGAGTAAAAGGCAGGGGAGGGATATCAGTGAGGACCCGATGAGGTTTTGAGGCAATGTCTTTCTGCTTTTTTTCCTCTCCCATCCTGATAACCTGAATCTTTGCTGGATGTGCCACAACAACTCCAGCTGTCACTGCACCGGCTGCCTCTCTCTCTGTCCTCCCGCAGCCAGTGAGAGCTGCTCCAGTGGCTGGACGGTACCCCGGCACCTAATGAATACATGGATGAAAACTGGCTCTACTGTGGATCTGTGCTTTCTTGTCCTTTGCACCTCTGATCTGTTTCTCAAGGTAAGAGTTATGCTTCCTCTTTTGGAGTTGCACACATATTCACAGGTATTGCAAAAAAGAGTGTGGGATTTATCTGGTCTGCCTTTTAAAATCTTAATTGAATCAAGGTGGATATCAGAAGTATTCATGAATTATGATAAAATCCTGTTGAAAGTCTTTGGTTAGTGATGTTAGTGTATGTTGCATGCATTAGATATGGATAAATTAGGGAGGGGGCATTTCTGCATCCAAGCACTGAAAGGTTTAATGACTAATCTGGAGAACACGTCAAAGGTTTTTCTTCACAAATGCAAATGGAGATGAATAGAGATGTTATTTGACTTTGATTTATGTACTTATAATAATGCGTGTCTTTGCAGCCTGTGACAGACGTGCAGTATATATCTGATGAGGCATAGGCTGATTATCAAGATTGCTGTACTTGTGAATTGTCTGGGCTAAACAGTGAAGAATATTGATGAGCACTCACTAATAGACTATTGTATATGGTACTGCAATAGACTGTCGGAATGATGATTATTTATTGGAACACACCTATCGTATTAAGTGGCATAGACTGCATGACAAATTCATATGCGATAAGTGATGTGCTCCCCAAGGCTGAATTTGATGAAAGATGGATTCATCCTTATCATGACTAATGACATGTGTGATTTGAGAAGGTTTGGGGTACTGCATCACATACACAGCTGCACTTATATTTGCTCTCAGTCGCCCCCTCCTCCCCAGAACCTCTATTTTCTACATGTCATTCCTTGACTACCTGAATTTACAGGAAACACAGATGGGTACAGTGCCAAACACACTGGCTTGTCTATCTCAGCATCTTTTTCACTTATAAATCATCTCATACATTACACCTGAGTTAATCATCAGTTTGACCTGAGTACACATGTATGCCCATAGCCCTTCCCCTTACTAATCAATGGATTCATTAGGGTGATGCACCATAGCACTCTGTATGCACTAAGTAAGCTCTAAAGTGTTAAAAGCAGTATCTTCTCCATTATTTTATACAAAAAGAGACCCACACTAGCCGGAGAGCCTGTGATCACAAAAAAAATAATAAAATGCCCTTCTGCATATCAGCCTCTCCAAACTTACTCTTCCCAAGGATCCATTTCACAGCCAGTGCTCTCATGTAGGAGATCCAGGGATGGGAGCTTTTTAAAACCTCCAACTATTACCGGAACAGAAAGTGCTGCTCAATGATAAATCTTTTAAGCCAATGTCATAAAGCAAACTTTCACAGGTGTAGCCGGCAGCCCGGATAGATACAGATAGCTCTGGATGACAGCTGGAATAAGATGGTGTGTGTGTGTGTTTGTGTGTGTGTGTGTGTGTGTGTGTGTGTGTGTGTGTGTGTGTGTGTGTGTGTGTGTGTGTGTGTGTGTGACTGTGAAGCTCTGAAAACAGGCTGGGATTGTTTATAAAAATCTTGGACTAAAGGGGTTTACATTGTAGCAGGAAGAAGAGCTGGACGTTTTATTGTGAAAAAGATTACTGCAACGGGGAGTGTGTAGAGACCGAACCTATACTGTACAAATGCAATGTGATATCTTGTCCTTTGCATTGTCCTTATGAAGGCATAGTTGGTGCAATGTCACTTGCAAATAATGAGAATACAAAATGGATACATTGCACTGTAACAACGCATACATTAGAATGCATGGGGGGTTGATGAGCACAGCGTCAATCTGTGTTATAATGAAGAGCGAAGCACTGACCTTGTAATGCACCCTAGTTTTAGCACATTTAAGTAAACCATTAAAGAACATCCTGTGTTTAAGATGCGTGTTTGTATTGATGGTGCAGTTGTGGTTACCATGTTTGAGGAGTGGGAGGCCACTATAACAACATTACTTAACTATTAATGAGAGTGGCTAGACAGTGTTATCGAATGTAAATATCCTACAGATGCACTTCAGTAATTATTGCGTTGATGCAGACTGACTAGGATGTAAGGCGATCTAAGCAAAGCCATCTCTTTCTCTCTGCTTTGCGATCGGGCATAAATCATGAGTCAGCAATGTCGTAGACCTGCTATTGCATGGAAAATGGATCCAGTCCCCAATTAACATTCTTAACAAACAGCCATGTTTCTACAACATTGTGGTCATAATAAATCAATCATGATACTGTAGCTAAAGGTGGGTTTCTTCCCCTCATCCATGCAGCATTTTAGCGTGAAGAACTGAAGGGCAATTGCAACTGACAACGTGGTCTGCCAGGGTACATAAGGAGATTTCAGAGGATTACTTTTGCAATTTTAGAGTCAATGCATTATTCATAATCCTTTGGATAGCTGAGGCCAAATCAGGGAAGGACCTCAGGTCATTAGCAGAGATACAGCTTGCTTTGAGAAGAGGAGGAGGAGAAAGAAGACGACGAGGCAAAGCAGATTCTCGCTCAACTGTCTGAATAAATCCATGAGTGATATAAGTCTCGCTCTGACTCTCTGTGTATCTGACTTCCAACAATAATACTTCATTGAAGAGCTTTTCTTGATTCCCTTTGTGTAAATTTACCATTTAGCTGCTTGACATGCCTTACATGACTGCATAAGAAATTGTATGCGCTTAGGGGAGACTTCCTGCAGATGTGATTACCTTTTCAGTGGTGTGAGATTGGTGTTTCTGAGTGTGAAATAGTATGATCCCATGTGAATCAGCCTCAAACAAATTCTTTTAACCGTGGAGCCGCATCTGACAAACAACTTACACTAAAGTCAAAGCGCATACTAAGCTATGTTTCAGAACAAATACCACCCCCAATAAAATTCAGCTGCTCCAAATTCCAAAACAACCGTGTGTAAATTCATGACACAGCATACCATATTGTTTGTGTATAATGAGATTGAGCTAGTTGCTTGTTTTTTTCCACCCTCATCTGGCACTGAATGCATTGCAGTGACTGAAGTGACACTAGAAGCTGTTGGCATGCAGTTTTTTCCCCAGTATTAATAGGAAGCAAGATGAAACACAGTTACCTCTAAATATATTCCATTTCATCAACAGTCTGAGCTGAGGGTTAGGTTTTAGTGGACAGTCTGCAAGGTGAAACACATGGCAAGAGTGCCAAGAAATACAACCTCATGCTTTTTATTATCAGCCCTTGTCTGATTTTTCAGTCTTTGTTCTATGCGGTCACATTTAACAAAGACTGTTTTGCCATCATTAAAAAGTGTGTATTCTTTTCACATCACACTCTCACTTCTTCTTTTGTAAGAAGTAAAAAAGTACTTTTTAAACCTTTAGTCATTACGTCACTGGAACATGCACTGCAGATGTAGATCAACTGCAGATCAGGAATAAACATTCATCTAATCTACCGCTGCTTTTCCTTTTACAAATTCCATGGGAGTAGTGAAACTGACAGTAAGGAAACATCTCTTCAGTGTAAACTTCCCCACCAGAACAATCGCATTGATGGATTTACAATGTCTCAGAATGATAAAACATGATTACTTTCAGGGAAGCTGCGACACCATGAATAGCTTGCTCTTGAGTGGTAATAAATGATTCATTGGAGTTTATTTATCGATGGTGTCTTGTCATATGAAAATGATTAACCAGCTCTTTCTGATGTTTCCTTTCAACCATATCAAACATCAACTCATTTCCTTGTGCTGCTTGATATACTTCATGCTCTAGCTATGAAATGTCTTTCATCACAGATGAGACAGAAAATGCAATATTTCTCATTTGATCATACGGACCTTCATTTGAAACTCTGCATGGGGACTGACTATAAACAAATAGGCTTTTTTGTATTATGAAAGTCATTTTTAACTCCTTTGTGTGGTCATATAAGTTCAATAATCAATATAAATCAAGCTATGCTTATAAGAAAAGACTAATAATGGCATTAAAGGGCTTCAAACTATTTGGTAATGATGAATTAACATTAAAAAATATGTTACTAATTATATGATAAATGTATGTTGCAGATTGGGGCATCATAAATATGACAGTGGTTATATGAGACACATCTTTTTAAAAATTAAGAACATTTCTAGTTAAATTCTTGCTCATCATAGTGTTACATTTACATACACAACAAATGGGAATTTTATAGAAGCTCTATAAATGATATACTAATCATAAACAACTACGGTTTTAATGCTTCAAAGCAGGTATGCATAAACCTGTATTATAAACCATATTCCTAAACAGTTGTTAGAAAATATCCTTAACACTTTTTTGGAGACTCCTACTCCAAAAGTGAAAACTGTTTCTCTTTTACAAATATCTTCAAGTGATTTCAAGCCCTTCGTAAACATATTAAATTACTTATGGTTGAGTAGCAAATGTCTTCAAGAACTGTTTGTTATTCACTGTATGCAGCTCTTAATATAAAGTTGTAATAAGCGGTAATCTGTAAACATTTAAAGTTTAATTTCAGATCAGTCAGCCAACTCATGTGGAACAGATTTATGATGTGTTCACAGAACATTTGCAGAGTTTATATTTGGTGTCTAGCCTCTGACCTCGTCCCTCCGTTCAGCACAGGAGAGAATGGGGAGCGATGATAATAAATTCCCCCCTAGGGACTTGAGCTTACAGGTGGATACAGGTGGAGGAGCCCAACACTAGCTATTATGTAGAGTCTAGTATGTGTGGGGCGCAGCTGTTGTGTGGTCAATTCCTCTTCCAGGACCTCAGACTACAAGGGGAATATATGATTTAGTAAACACCTTCTACTCGTGGCCAAAGCACCAACTGCCCCACGGCCATTCCTTCACAAGACACCTCCAATGATCATGGGAAAATACAAGTACTCTTAACACAGAAGCTTACAAAAATATATCTTATGAAATGTTATGTAGCATTGATAAGGAGATGACCATAAGTGGGTGGATATACAGTAAGCTTAAGGTTGGCAATGAGTGCAGCAGTGCAGAGCAAAGAACAGGAGCTCAGCAGTTTTGATGTAATTATGGTATGAAGAACAGTAAAGTGAGCTGTCACATAACCCCATTTGTTTCAGTTGGAATGTTCCCCTAATGTATAGCCGAATATGCTCTGTGTGGAAAATGTAAATGGGACTCTCCTATGTGCGACAAAAGAGAATGTCCCCTGAAGCCAAGTAAATGGGCAAGACAGCAGTCATGTTTAAATCACTAAAGCTGATGTACACTGCCCTCTAAAAAAGACTGGAGTTTGCAGTGATCCAATAGAAACCCCCAAAAATGACATCAGCCACGGGAGAAAGCCAAATCAGTTGAACCCAGAACACTTAAAATCCTGAAACATAAGTATTGCTATTTCACCATTGCATAAATCAATAACATAAATGTGTCATAATGCATTTGTAAAACGCCAAAAGAAAAATAAGGTCATCTACTCATAGTTACTATTTCCAAGCACATATACAGCCAGCAGCCTTGGCAATCCTATTGTCTAATGATATTGTCAAATTCACATTATATACTGTGCTTGTTAGCATAACTAGCAAATACTTAGCTTGATAAGGTAAAGCAGTGATCTGGCATCTTGACAGTGATAACACCACAAGTTCACAGCAAAATTGTTCTCTTCTAGCTTGAGGTGTGTATTTGAGGCCGACAGCTGAAATAACAGTCAATGACCAGAGATTCTGAATGGTGAAAGCAGCCACAACAAAACAGTTACTATTCCAAATAGGTGTCCTGAAGCAAATGATCAGAATTTTGGCAGAAAGGTTTGCGTTTATGAAAAAATACTGTACATAACTAGTAATTACTGGTTCTTGAAGTGAGAAGGTTCCATTAATTTTTTTCATAGATATTGTTAGGGGACTCACAGCTGGAGCACATTTACCGTTTGGATGGACTGTGTTAGTAAATATTGTTCTTAGAAAAAACAGTACAAGCTTGTGTACCTAAAAACAACTACGACTCCATGGTGCATTTACGCAAGAAACATCCAATTAAAGAGCTTAACATTCTGTTACGGCTAACAGAAGGTGGAAGCTAAAGATCATTTTGAATCTTAAATGAAGTCAGGTTTAGCTGTGTTTGTTTAAAACTGCAACAACAAAGCGTTTTGAATTCACTGCTCTCATTAGCCACTCTGACTGGCTTCTTCTCCAAGCAAGGCTCATGGATATTGTAGTATTAAGAGTCGTCTTCCACGCCAAACTGACAGATGTTTTTTAGTTGCAATAATTAAACATAACATATACATAAACTTACAGAATTGTTAAATTATTCTGAGTTCTGTGTTTCTATGATACACAGAGGATTATTACTAAAAGAGACATTTGAAATAGGGAAAACTTCTGGCACATCAATAATTTGTGTGACTAGATGCAAGTGTTTTCACATACATTACTGGAGAGTTTGACTTGCAAATTAAATATGATTATCTTTTTCATATGGTGGTTTTTGGTGTTTTACTTATTGCCCATTTCACCATGTGTATTGATAAACACTGCACTTTTGGATCACAATTTTGGATCTTGGATTCTGGATCATAGATTGTGCCTTTAACATAGGTTATAATGTGTTACTAGAATGCAAAGTTATAGTCGCATAAGGAAAAGAATCAGGAAGTCTGCTATAGTATACTGAATACTACATAGATCATCAGTTCCCTCCCAGACAACAAAGTTTCACACAGACTCTGATTTCTTTCTCTTTTACATTTACAGGAAATATGGTGAGCAAAGAGGACACCAAATGCGTTGTTGTCTCAAATTCAGATGAATCAGATTCAGAGACATGCCCATCACACAGCCTCGATGCGCAGTCTGGACCAGAATCAGGCAAGCAGCAAGTCAAGAAGAGAAACAAGGCCTTACAAGTGCGTTTTAAGGATATCTGTGATGCTCAGAATGAGCATCGGGGTAAGCGCTCCAGATCCATTTCCTGTAAAGTGACACACAGAAAGTACATGACCATGCCTGCCAGACGCTCTATTCCAAACGTGACCAAGAGTACTGGTGTCCAGACGTCGCCGGACCTCACTAAGCGATACAAGACTTTTCCTTTTGAGAGGAAAAAAGGACATACGTTTAAACACACTGCTTTGGTGGAAGATTACAGAGGGCAAAACAATGGTTTTTTGAGTGATATAAAGGCTGGAGGAGAGGATGGACAAACCACTGGGGAGTCCTCTAAGTACAAGGGTAAGATCGTGGGGCAGACAAAAGCGTTGCTTCACCACACTGATGACAGCAGTGAAACAGAGGATTTGCTTTCTAGTGCTAACTGTGTGGATGGACCCTCTTGTCCAGACTCTTCACATTTCTCGGAAGAGTGCCATCCACGTAGCTCTCCTTTCAACAGAGAAACAGAGTACCAGGTTTGTGGGACAAGTACCAAACACAAAGGATTACCCAAAGAAGACATGGAAGCTGGCACTTCCTCAAAGCGCCAGCTGGCTAACTCTGAGTTTTCACAGGACAAGTCAAAGGGCACTGGCCCTGTTGCTTGGAACTCGCTGACACAGGTGGAGTCTTTAGGAAGCCCGTCTGTGAGCTGCAAACGGAAAAAGGGTACACAGCTAAACGAACAGCAGTCACAGACACTTCCCCATAGCGCCAAATGTTCTGTGCAGTCACAAGGGCAGTGTCGGACAAGGCATATGTCAGCCTCCTCTAAACTCCAGCAAACAGTTGGGGGGGATGAGGGCTTTCCTCCAGGAGACAAAAGAGCCCCAGGCATGGGGAGCAGCCAGCAGATAATGCCCTTATCTGGAGACAAGGATATCAAAGCACAGCTGCAGGCCATGGAGAGTCTCATCAGCTCAAGCCAGGAGACCATCAAGGTCCTGCTTGGAGTTATTCAGGAGTTGGAGAAAGGTGAAGCACAGAGAGAGGGGTGAGTAGAGTGAGCTAAATCTGTGATAAAGGTAAAACTGTAGTTTATTACAACTTGAGTCTTATTTCTGTAGCTTTGGCCATCATTTCTATTGGTTATGATAACATTGTCAAGGTAATTGTTGAGGTCTGGGAGCACAGCAACATCAGTAAAACGCAGTTTGATGCCAACAAGTAGACAGTCGACTTGTTGTAAACAAGCCAACAGTTCAGTCAGATTATTTTAACTTCTGTATTTGAAGTTAAAACCAAAAGAGACAGAACAGGAAATGTAACATTAATCCTTTATCTCATAGGAAAACTGTAACTGCAAGTACCAAAGGAAAACTTTGAACCAGGAAGTCAGTGACAAAAATAAGACCCAAGTTGCATAAGAAAGGAGGTATCCTTTAACTATAGCGTACGAAGAGTACATCCAGGCTAACAACTCTGTGAGGCTGTACTTAGGCACAGTGGTGCTTTGAGCTAAATGCTAACATCAGCTAGCATGCACACAATGGCAATGCTAGTATGTTGATGTTTAGCAGGGATCATGTTTACCATTTTTAGAGTAGCAAGTTAGCACCTTAACATTTGCTAATTAGCACCAAAATCAAAGTACAGCTGAGGCTAATGGGAATGTTCAAGTTGAGTCAAGTATTTGGATGTAAATGTAAAGTATTGGACAAAATGACTGCTTGATTGCACTTGATGAAAATCATTAGGCTTTGTCCTCTGGAAACAATGAATAGCTGTACAAAATGTGGAGCCAAATTCATCAAGTAGATGTTGAAATATTTCACTGAATAGAGAAAACTTTGCTGCTGGTGGAGCAAGAGTAAATGTCAGAGGATCACCAATAAATGCCTCTAGCATGACTTAAAATTGTATTTGCGGTATTATATCAATGTAACAAGGTAGTTTATCATTATACAACACAAGGTTTTATAATGAAAAGAAAGTCTGCTGTTTGTAAAGAGAAGAAAAGAAACTTTGTAGTTTGAAAAGAAAAACTGTAGTAGATAATCAACCCTCAAGGTCAAATGGCACATTTCAAATACATTACCATGCCTGTTCATCTCTGTGTAGGTTTAATACAAGAAAAATGTGTCATATTTCATTAGAAATGTACATATAAAGGAGAATATGCAGAAAGTCCTAAAGCTATGTCCATATGTAGTTACACCAGTACAATTGTAAGAATCAATGTACTCCATCTCTAAATCCCATAGAAACACAAAGCAAATTGTATTTAAGTCTTAGCCATATGCAGTGGAGAACAAGGCACCCTAGTGTGGCTCTGTGAAACTTGGTTTTAAAGGCCCAATTAGTGCAGCCTCATAACAATTTGCCTTTCATCTCCACAAAACTGTGCCTGCTATAGTGCTTTTACTGTGTTGTGTTCCATCAGCATTATTAGAGAGGTGCAGTAACAGGACTCAAAGCCTGCCTTCCATAGTACATTCCAAAATACTCTTTCCTTTTTTGCAGGCCTGGACAGTCAAGAAAGCCTTCTTTAAAGCTATACTTTGAGATGTACCAAAAAGCATCTAAAAGCCTCCTTGTTCTCACATGTAAAAAAAAAAAAAAAAAATACACAATGTCCAGTGATTTTAACCACTTTTTGCACCCATGCAGTGAGAAAATGATAAAGTAATTTTTTGGTCCAGCAAGGGTACAGGGACAATGTATGTAAGAAGGCATTTCATTAGGGATTATCCCCATGTCACTATTTACATTGGAAATAAGATCATTGAAAAAAATCATGCTTCTCCATTTGTGGGTAATTTTGTTGCTGTCCCTCATCTGTCCCATGAGCTGATTACAAACACAAAGAATATTTCCTGAAAAAGTCCACCAAGAAGTCAAAAGAATGCTTGTGCTGTTCATCTGTTTCACATCCACTTAAGCTTGACAAAGACAAACTGTTTGATACTTATTAATGACATCCTGCAAAATGGAACTGAAAAACAAAGCTTGTTTTGTCTGTTTCACATCTCTTAAGGGTTTTCCAAACATAAGCAAAAGTGTCAGTGACACTTGATAATGCTTGATGAATCACATACCTGTAGCAAATTAAAATTGCACAGCTATTCTAGTTTCTTACTCATTCACAGGATAATTTATCTTAAAACCCTGACCAGCTTGAATGCAGTATATAACTTATACTATTTGATGCACGTGATAAGACAGAGAACATTAGTCTTTTGCATGATCTCATATAACAACGGACAATTGCGTGATACATGTCAACCCAATTTCACAATTATATACAAATATTAAGGTCTCTACCCATGCTGTTCATTGTACTGCATTATATAGTCAATGTTACATGCAAAATAATGTTTGCAGAGCTCTCCTGTGTCTGTACACTACTGTATATACAAAACATGTATATAACATATACAATATTTACCCTATATACAAAGCATTGAATGCCATGTGAAAAAGTGTGGCCTGGTCTGTCTTTAGCTTTGGTTCACAGGTTATCAGTAAAACACAAACTAATACGCAGTGCTTAGACAGGCAGAGCAGCAGGCATGTAGGCAGGGGGTGTGGATAGTTAAACTGGAATGACGAGGGTAAGACATATCCCTGGACAGCTGACGTGGGCAAACAACACAGCAGCGAATCTGTGCCAACAAACAGTTAGCTTAGAGAACAACTTTCTGAGGTGCAGCTATTTTTTCCCCTTATGAAGCATCTATGGAATAATTCTCTGTGACATTCTGTGCCTTAATACAATGACACTATTTTGGGTCAGGAGTATTTTACCCTGAATAAGAAGTGTTTTTTTGTGCTGAGTACAAGCAGTGATTATATATTTAGGTTAATGCGCTTTGATTATTAGAGCGAGGCTCTTTAAAATTACAAGGATGTACATGAAAAGCCAGGCAGCAGCACAGCACTGGTGTGGGCCTTGTCTGTGCAGTGAGTTACTGTCCTTGCTCACAGCTGTTCAAAGAGACTTAATTTGAGAACAGGGCAGGATGGATGAACTTGCTGACCTTGAGCTCCCATCAGCATTTTCGATCCACACAGGCTGTTTCGTTTCTCCCAAAGAGGTCACCTCTCATGTCACGGGGGAACAGTTGAGGTCCAACACCTCCACATGTCATCAAACAGGGTGAAGGGCTACCGTGACAGCAAGAAATTACACGTGCAGCTCTAATACAGCCCCTCCCATGATCCCCAAACAAAACTGTAGCCTGTCATTGCATGCAGTTCATACAGCATTAACTTACCTTCTGTTGCCTATAGAATGGAGACACAGATCACGCAAAACTATGTCATGGCAAAGTGAGGTAATCCTATTGTGTAAAATCAGCGAGTCTACATACTTTATTAACCAAATCGGAGAGAACTGCAGGAACAGAGCCCCGGCTGCATTTTCAACTGGTAGGAATAAATAACACTGGGTGAAAACCAAGCTGAACAAATCTGGCTGATCGCTGATGCCCACAGGTGTTGAAATATGAAGCTAAATCGTGCCACTGGAGATCACATATATCTTTTCATCTCTCTGTTCACAGGCTCTCCTACCGAACAGGACAAGACACAGCAAATTGTGACACTTGTCGAAACAGCGCATGCATCATTTACAGGTGGGCCCTTTTCAGTGCCAGTGTGTCATTAATGCTGAATTAAATGCTGTTTTCTGTTTGATTATTCGGTTTGGTGTGAAAGAGGTGCTTAGAAGAGGCGTTTGGTGCAGTGATGTTTTTCTGTACAGAAAATGCAAAAGGAGATGTAGTATATACAGTGTTCTGACTAAGACAGCTAAAAAAAATGTTTTTAAAACTCATAAAAATGTTACGAATCAGCTTCAGTGATATGGAAAGAATAACTCAAAGTATTAAATGTGCACCTACTGGCAGTAATGCATGCATATACAGTATCTCACAAAAATGAGTACACCCCTCACATTTTTGTAAATATTTGATTATAACTTTTCATGTGACCACACTGAAGAAATTACACTTTGCTACAATGTAAAGTAGTGAGTGTACAGCTTTTATAACAGTGTAAATTTGCTGTCCCCTCAAAATAACACATCACACAGGCATTAATGTCTAAACCGCTGGCAACAAAAGTGAGTACATCCCTAAGTGAAAATGTTTTGTGTGGCCACCATTGTTTTCCAGCACTGCCTTAACCCTCTTGGGCATGGAGTTCACCAGAGCCTCACAGGTTGCCACTGGAGTCCTCCTCCACTCCTCAATGACGACGTCACGTAGCTGGTGGTTGTTAGAGACCTTGTACTCCACCAGCTTCCGTTTGAGGATGCCCCACAGATGCTCAATAGGGTTTAGGTGTGGAGACATTCTTGGCCAGTCCATCACTTTTACCCTCAGCTTCTTTAGCAAGGCAGTGGTCATCTTGGAGGTGTGTTTAGGGTAGTTATCATGTTGGAATACTGCCCTGCAGCCCAGTCTCTGAAGGGAGAGGATCATGCTCTGCTTCAGTATATCACAGTACATGTTGGCATTCATGGTTCCCTCAATGAACTGTAGCTCCCCAGTGCCGGCAGCACTCATGCAGCCCCAGACCATGACACTCCCGCCACCATGCTTGACTGTAGGCAAGACACACTTGTCTTTGTACTCCTCACCTGGTTGCCACCACACGCTTGACACAATCTGAACCAAATAAGTTTATCTTGGTCTCATCAGACCACAGGACATGGTTCCAGTGATCCATGTCCTGTGGTCTGCTTGTCTTCAACAAATTGTTTGTTATTATAAAGCCAGCAATTATAAAGACAAAGAATCTGGGTCAAAGAATGGATTAGCACACGCAGGTAGCAGGGATCGTCCTAGCTACAGAGAGCTGGAGGGAAGTAAAATGTTTTTGCGGTGAAAAAGTAGCTGCCTGCTCTGCCAGCTGCCTGCTCTCATTGGCTGGATGTGGATGTCAAGTCGGCCGACCCCTCCAGATATTTGGTATGCTAGATATCTGACAGATGTCAGTGATGAGACCGCAGATCAACTGCTGATTTACTCCCGATCAAAAAAAAATCGTGTAGTGTGAACTAGGCTTAGTCTGCATTTTTCCAGGTAATCAAACTATCTCTCATTAGTTGGATGTATGTCCTCTGCAAGGCTGTGTGCAGCTGGACTATTTGTTTTACCAAATGCCACATCTGTCCCTCATGTTATTAGCAGCTCACAATTATTTGTTTTACCATGGTTCTGCACCTCTCAACTGTGAAAAAAGTGAAAAGTTACTGTAAAAGCTTATGTTTGATGATATTTGTCTTTGTTATTTACTTGAAATGTTTGATCTTTGATTGATGGAGTAATGAGGGGTTTTAAATCTGATAAATTCATTTATTTATGTTATAATAACACAGAGACATTTTCTTACTAAGGCTATATTTTTACATCTGATAAATGTCCTTAACTTGAATACATAATCAAATAAAGAAACAGTTATTTAACAATATGTTAAGGAGTAGTTATGTTTATACAGTCTTACAGTTGCAACTGGCCCTTTGAGGGTAACCGTAATGCTTATGTGGCCCTTGAGTTTGATATCCCTGCCTTAGACCTTGTAGACCTTGACAGTAACGAGTCACATGACACAGTGGAGGGTAAATGGCTCACTTTTGTTGCCAGCAGTTTAGACATTAATGCCTGTGTGATGTGTTATTTTGAGGGGACATCTAATTTACACTGTTATACAAGCTGCACACTCACTACCTTACATTGTAACAAAGTGTCATGGGGAATGAGTGGCCTCATTGTAATGAGTAAGTAATCATACACAGCAGTAGGAAGTGAACTAGACAGGATAGGAAATACAGTTGACCCTGTCAACAGAGTATATGAGGAAATTTTACTAGAATTTTACCACAGCCCATAAAACATGTCAAAGAAACAAAGACTGGATTAACTCTATACTTTTTTTAAAATCCCATCAGCATTGCACAGATTTCTTTTTGTGTGTGTCATTTTTAAAAGACACTTTATTTCTGTCAAAACACACAACAGTTTTGTGTGGTGTAAGTGCTCTGAAATGCTCTGAGCTGAAAAATAGCTCAGAAGCAGGTGGGAAATCCACTCAATCTTTAACCTTCTGTCATTTGTCACTTCAATCCAAAAGCCTTTACTGCTGAAACCCCTTGTTACCTTGTTCTCAAAAACAGGAAACAGACAGCTGTTTGGAAAATACTCTCAAGCCCAGAAAATACATTTTATACAGTAGGACTTTTGAATAGTTTTCACATAGCTTAAACACACAAAATCACAAACTATAGATGTAAACTTTATTTCCAGTCTGAATATGAACGTTGGCTGCAGTAAAGCGTTCTTCTTTAGAACTTCTGCTTTATGCTTCTCCTTTTACACAATAGCTACTGCACTGCAATAGAGATTGTATTGTAACAGCAAGTTAAAAAAGGGGTGTCCAATTTGCTATCCTTTTGGAATATTTTAGATGAATGTCAGATATTTACACCAACACCTTGAGTATTATAAACTCATTTGGAAAAAAAACTAAAACACTCATTTACTGCAAATTTAAGGAAAACTGCCCATTCTTGGTCGTGTTAATCAGGATTTTTGCTGAATATAACATTCCTCTCTTCTCCCTTCACGAGTGCATTGTGTCAAGATGACCCAAATTGTGGTTAAAGACCATTGTGGAACTTGAAAACAGGATCTCCATTTCACATGAGATACAGGTTGATCAGTGGATCACGCAAGAATAACTTGTATAAACAGATTTGTCCTGACACCTACAAGTGTAGCATTCAGCAATTTTCACATAATTCATATTTTCTCTTAAGCACAGACAAAATTCCCAAGCGGTCCAGGCCTGTCATACGAGTCATGTACAGATAGTCTGCCTTTCTCCACGGGATGAAAAAAACATGTTAGAAAATGTAATGCCTTTATCTGAATTAATTTTGAATTAGATTTTTTTTTAAACATGTTGCTGAAGTCATGTTAAACAAACAAAATTAAATAAAAACTACACAGTAATGATGGTTATAGTAATATTCACTAATACAATTGTGTATTAATACAAATACTAATACAAATGTGTCCCTGGGCAAGACACTTAACCCCTAGTTGCTCCAGAGGCGTGCGACCTCTGACATATATAGCAATTGTAAGTCACTTTGGATAAAAGCGTCAGCTAAATGAATAAATGTCATTAATGACACTGCAAAATTTGTTGTTTTTTAATTTTCTTATGTCTGACAGCAGGACTTAAAGCTCCATGATTGTGCTAATGATCTAATAATGAACACTCACCTACTCATAAACAGGCAGTATTCATCACTTAAAACTGGGAACTCGTATAACTAAGCCTCGGGCGGGAAAAAGTAATAGAGATTTAGCATAAGAATACAAAACTATTTGTGCATGATGCCTATTGTCTTCATGTTCACAGTGTCATGTACCGTGGATGGTGTGGAAATGTGTGCGAGCGGACGGATTTAACATCAAGAGATTTTGATGACGCATTTCAAAATCTGGGCAGCACACTAATCAAGATCTACTGAAAATGAACACCACAACTGACCCAGACATGAGACCGTGGCTTGCATGAGGAGCAAGACTAGAGACTATATCAGGTTCTACTTTTGATGCATCAAAACAGGAGCTTTGGTTTCATGTTGGTCGAGGTAGAAGCAAAAATAGAAACATATGGCTTACCTCCTTCTATATCTCTCCAAAAACACAAGTTAACAGAGACAGAACGCTGCAGAGCGACAGCCACTCTCACTCCTCCACACCAATGGAGAGCAGCTGTGGACTGCAGTCAATAAAACTGAAAAACAGTCTTAAGCCTCTATAGAATGAGCCAAAGTCTCCATCAAAGAATAAGGTTCAGCAACCATTGACAAAAAGGCAAAGGGAGATCACCACTCCTCAGCAAGAACCAAAAAACTGCCTCAACACTCAATGCAAAACAAACATACCAGGTCTCAGCAACACCAAATTACTGAACCTGAATCTGATTCTACTTTCAGAGATATTGGCGGGTGTCAGCAGTCAGAATGTCAAGAATATTGCTTTCCTGATGAGTGGTGATTCCTGGTGTCTCAACTAATTAAAAATATCCTTCAAATGCTGTCTACCAATCTGTGACGACTCTCTTCATGTTGGACTAAATGTTACTAATACAACCACAAACAAACTAAATAGAAATCAGCTGATCACCTATCCAGATACTCCTACATCCAGTTGTTCATACCACTCTTTAATATATATTAACTAATCAAGGCAAAGGTGTGTTATAAGATAGCTATGGCCCAAGACAAATTATGGTCCTCTTTTTCTTTCAATGCTCCAACTTGGCCGAATCCCATCAAGCTGTCCAGGTCAGAAACAATTGTTATCTCCAGGGTCATGGTGTCCCTCGCATCAGTTTTCCAAATCCTTTCTTTTCTATCGTAGTCCCGAGGACCTCAATGAACCACAAAATTGGAAAGGTGGACAGAACTGAGGCAGCTCTCCTTTAAACACAGCTTTCCTCATAACAGTAGAAGACATCAGAATGGCATTCTTAATCTCATAGGTATAATTGGTACAGTTTAGCCTGATGTCATTGGCACATTTCTTGACCCATTAGGTCTACAGGAAACAAATTTGTAGCTCTTGGGAGTTCAGTAAGAGTAAATATTTCTTGTGGTGTACCCGGTTCGATCCTGGGCCTTGTTCTTTTCTGTTTGTACATGCTGCCATTACAGGCCCTATCTGCATACATGGTATCAGTTTTTTTTGCAAAGTAATGCAATCATTCTCCAGTTATTAAAGTAATTTCCATAGTAACTACAGTCAACCCCATCAACAGGTGAACTTAATAAACCGCACCTGAAAAATGGTTCAGTGTATCACAGGCAACAACACGGAATAGTAAATAATTCAGGATCCCCTAGCTGTGTGAAGCTTAAAGGGAGTGTAAGTGACTCTGCAGAAGGACTGTTGGTATTTGAACTCAACTGCCAAACAAATACACCCCTCCCTTCAGTGCTCCGTCAGACCTCTCCAAAATTTCAAATCTATTAGTTGTCTACAGTGTTGAAACTTGGCCCTTGCCTGTTCATTAAACCTTTATTCTCTTTAGTCCCTTTCTGCTTTGGCTGTTTCTCTGCCTTCTGTCCTTCTTCACAATGGTACTCTCCCCTCCCCCATCACTCCTGTGCACGAGCACTAACTGTTGCTGATTGGCTGGGACAGTGTTGTGTGGCAAGGTCCACACCACTTCCTAGTTGTAAAAATGTAAAAATGTATTGGATTACAATCACTTACTATCCCTTTAAATTTGAAACTTTGACCCACAATAGACCTACAACACTTAAAATTTATCGTGGTAAATTTCAGCAGTTTCAACTGTGAAACAATAAATGACAAATCTTCCAGTAGATGATTATAATCTTTATAATTGCTACATGATCATAATTTCCATTAATCACTCAAAGATCAGAATTAATTAATGTGTCAAAGGACACGGGGTGAGATTTAATCAAGATATGCACTGTAACAAAGAAGTATTTTTTCCATTTTTATGATGATGAAGTTTTTTTACCCAAAAGCTCAAAGGTCTATTTGACTGTGACATCATAATATCCTGGAACCACCCCCCCCCCCCACCCCCCCTTTTTTTTTTACATTATTCATCACTATAACTCAGAAAAAGAAGGGGAGATTGTGACCATATTTCACAGTCGTACACTGAACAGGTAACACTTTTGACTCACAGGTCATCAAAATAGGTTTTTAGTCATAATTTAATAATGAATTGGGCGATTCCGTTCACACACTGGCTGGGAAGACACAATGAGTAAACAATAACTAGCACAGTACGGGCTTTCCTCCATCTCCTCCATTCTGCTTTTCACTTCCTGCCTCATTCTGAATTTCGAGCATTATCAGAATCATGTGCCTGTTAACTACATATGATGCGCCTAGCTAATCATGATCCTGTGAGTGAGTGAGTGAGTTTCACCTACAGCTCATCGAGAGGCTTTGCATCTAAAAATGCCAGGAGAAAACATAATGACCACATTTTGTGTAGCTATACTCTATAAGAACCCACAGTAATCAAGTATGTGTATCTGTTTAGCCATACATCTATGATAATTCTTCATTAATCAGTTTTTTATTGTATATTCACTGGGATCATACATACTGTAGGTATTATCGATAGTGATAACTTCCATTTAGTCAAAAAATACACTTTATACATTTTATTTAATTACGTCCAAGTATTTATTGAATATATTATATGAGTGGAAAGGCATGGATGTAACCTGCTACTTGACTGGTGGTCAGAGGCATACAACCATGGGGCAGTAATTCTAGTTTAAATTATTTTATTGTGTTCATCCTCCTACCTTTTTTTTTTTACGCACAGTACTGTAGGTGATCTCTTGTGTAACAGCCAGAATACTGCAGTGTGTGTGTGTGTGTGTGTGTGTGTGTGTGTGTGTGTGTGTGTGTGGATTTGTGTCTCCATTGATCAAACGGGCCTTTTCATTGATTTGTTTTCATGGGTTTAGCCAATACTTCCTAAGTACGTGTGACTTTCAATATGGGGGGGTTTAAGCAGCGTGGGTGTGTAAGAATGTCTAGAAGTATGTAAATAAATGGTAATATGAGCCTGTGAAGGGTATTTTCTAAATTATGTGATTTTGACTGCACCTATTCTTTAATTATGACTTACTGCAAATAAATGGGGAGTACATTTGGGTTCATCTAACTGAGAGGCAAACATTACACATAAAAACAGGAATATAATTTAAAGCAAGAAGCCCACTGTGAAGCAGATCTTATCTTGATAAGAAAAAGTGTGCCACTTCTGTATGTCGGTGAAGCAACTTGGCTAAATTAACACTGAACAATTTCTGATGGCAAAGGAAGTGTCTGTCATGACTAAATTAAAACATGTGGTATGGTAATAAAATCACCATGAAGATGCACTCTGCAGAATACCGATAAAGTGGAAGATTATCATTTATTCTGTATTCTGTATCATTAAATAGTTGGGGGGTTTTTGCAGTTCCCGCAACTGTTTTTAACATTCATTGAACAGAGCAGAGCTGTAGTTGGCAAGCAGGATAGAAATCTAGCACGGTCCTATTTATCTCTGCCAAAGCAATTGTCATAAATATCTTCAATTCTGCAAATAGTGCTGTTTAATATTCTTCAGCAAAACCCAGGTGTTCAAACATTCCAAGACTAAATTATGTTTTTAGAGAATTTCTTTATTGTTTATTTGTTCTTTATTTTGGACGTACTTTTTACCATCACATAAAACTACCTAACTAATCAAACTGCTGTACGATCCCATCACCAGCATCCCTATTATTAATCCGTTGAGTTAAACTGCTGACAGGGCAGCAGTAATCACCTTGCTGGACAAACCACTCCGTGTGACACGTTGATGATTAGGCCTGAGTACAGTGAGGCAAATTAAAACAAGCCACGCAAAGCAAGATGGGACCAAAAGACCAATTACCCCTCAAAGATAGACAGCAACTGCATGTTGCAACTGAAACCAACATTAGCAGCCTCTGAGAAGTAGACCTTCATTTTGGAGCAGCTCAGCATCTTCAGTATGTCCGATAAATTCAGGACTCTAGCAGCTGCTTAGCTCAGGTAATCAATCTGTGGGTCATTCTGACCTCGGCTCTCCCCTGACAGTCTCCTCCCACCTTTGGTATACTGCAGCATCTCATAGAACATTGCAACAAATAGGGCATACATGGCAATTAAAAGAGAGGGAGAGAGAGGCTAAATGTATGGACGAATAATTAGGGGAATAACTATGAGACTGTCCATCACATCAGGGTAAAAAAGGATTCCTTAAAGGGTCGTTTCACCCATAATACAAAAATATGTCCAGATCACCTAGCTATTGGTAAGGTTTATCTGCCCACATTTAAACAATGTCCTCAATGTTACTTAACATGGAAACACAGGACTCTCACGGATGATCTCACAATCTTTCTGATAAGTCATGTTTTGCTAGTAATTTTGGCATGCGGGACAGGTCTAAATAAAATACCCATGAGCCTCAGCCACCATTGGCACAGACAAGATGCCAGTCTTTGGTGCGATATTATTTTTCCCACCAGATTTTAGACAAATCTGCCTCTGATTGGCTCGTACTTGTTGCCTCTGTTGGTTAGGTTGAGATTAGGGCGGGGTAAGGGTTAGCCAATCAGTGGCAGAATAGGGTGAGGATTTAATGCAAACCTGGGGCAAGTTCAGCGCCGACAAAATGTAGCAAAACGTTTTTTCCAACGGAAACAGTGGTGCCTTTAACACCCTACTGTGTACGCAAGAGCACTGCATTTTCCTGCCTTTTTAACACTGTTGTGTTTACAAACTTGTCGCAGTTGATTGGCTAACACCTGAGACATGCCCACCAAATGGGAGAAAACATACCTCGAAGCCATCATTCAATCAGAAAGCGATTCAAACCGGTGCCAAATGTTTTGAGATTGAACTTGCCCCTGGTGTGTGTCAAGTGAGAGTTGTCAAAAATCTGTGGTGGGAAAAAAAATATCACGTAGGGATTTCCAAACACTTCACAGATGAGAACAAAACACAGGGATACAGTTGCTGAATTCACCCACAATTGTTTTCACAATTTTTTTTTCAGTTTTCTCAACTTGGTAGTCTTTAGCTTCCACTCACCATTAGCGGCGCATGTAACTTAATTTTAAGCTCGGTGACTGGATGTTTCTTGTGCACCTTGGGAGTCGAAGTAAATGTCTACCTTAAAGTTTTTATGTACATTTCTTAATCTTTTGTACTGATTTATCCGGGAGAGTTTCATGCTATAACTGTGAGTCATGTAACATTGTCTATGGGAAATCTGAGATACTATTACTCCCAGAATCAGGGGCATCTGAAATAAAGTCAGAAATGGAGGAAGTTATCGTAGATTTTTAGCTGTGTTGCATCATAGCTGACCGTTTGCTAGCTCGGAGAGATTTTTTACCCCCATCAACATCTCTTCATTGAATGAAATGATGTACAGCGCATGAGAAAAAAAAAATAATAGTGAGGCGTAAATAGCACAGTACCAGAAAACACAAAGAAGCTCTGAGACACAATGTGACTAATGCTAGTATGCTCCCAGCTTGCTAGTGTTTTTTTCTAATCATTATTATTATTATTAGCAGTAGTAGTTGTAATAGTAATATTAGTATTAGTATTGGTATTATTCAGATGACCAACCCTTTTAAGGAACCAGAACATTCAACTCAAAGATGGAAACTGTACAGTATGATGAGACTGTATCCACCATGCTATACTTACATTTGGAGTTCAAACTAAATTTACACAAGCATCAGCTGCAAATTATATGTGGCCCGCTGAGTCAACCTAGTGTACAGCAGGAAGCCCAGTCTAAAACACACGCTCAGATCAAAGCATTAAAGGATTTTATTCCTATCATGCTGTGTTGAGTAAGAACCAGCATTTGAATCAAAGTATACAATGCAGTGTTTCCAATTTGTTACTCACAGTGACTTTGAAAAACAGTTAAGTTCATGGAAAGGCAACTGCAATGCAATATGATGAGACACAAGGAGCTAATTAGCGCTTGTGTCCCACGCTGAGGTGGCAGAGCTGTGGTTGTTTTGGTGAACAATTGTCAAGATTGCCTATTCTGTTTTGTTCTCATTAAGGAGACCGGGTTTCTCTCTGTGTATCTGTGAAGCAGAAAGCCATGTAATAGACAATGGCAATGGCATTAATATCTGATATACATGACAGGAAAGAATTGCTGCATATGATTTACATAACCTGTGGGGAGTTTCTGCTTCAACTGTTGCCTGTCAGTGGAGGAAATAACTGTCACTCTCCGGTGATTTAGTCTACTATAGCCTCTACTATACTCATGTCGTTCTGAAGATGTTACACTATACTGAGCCTGAACCACTCATCTTGTCAAGTGGAGAGTTTGAACTGTGAATGGCCAAAGGGGAAATCACAGGAGGAGAAATGACTTTACGATGAAAGGTGCCAGTAGCAGAAAGAACAGAGAATAGTAGTGAGCAGGTACACACTGCTGAATGAATAGAGTATGCCATGCTAAAAAGACATCTCACAGCAGCAAAATCCCTCCCAGGAGCAACAATCATTGAACGGTGCTCAGCACACCATGGCCACAGACAACAAATGGCTCGCCACTGATCACAGCAATAGCTACTCACACTGCATAACTAAAGAGATGATTAATCTGCTTTGCGGAATGCCCTAGAAAAGCCTCCCTGTCTCCAGCCGCTTCAATCTGTTTGTGTACAGAGATGATCTTAGATATAGGGCTTTTGTTTGCTGAAACACCTGCTGCCCAGTGCCACCCGCATCGTACAGTGCTACCTCTGACTTCCCACTGAGGTATTTGTCCACAGCGTACAGTAATTGCAGTGATCTGCCAAGTGATTAATTTCCTAATAATTGCTGAGGCTATTCTGTGTCACACTGTGCTGCTGTGATTCTGCTCTGCTTTCTGTCAAGTCAACATGATTTAAACAGCAGTAGTAAAAGACAACACTTCTAACATAAAAACAAAAGATACAAATAGAGATAAAAGTAGGAGGAAGTAAAACAATGGATGATATGAATAAGATATGTGGTAAGTGCATCACATCCTGCATGAAACAGCAGTTCTGCCAAGATAAAGGCTTATGTCCATCCTTAAAACTGAGTTACTCATTGTCAGAAGATTCAGTGTTCAGAAGAGCTGCAAGTGTAAGCTTTTGTTAAGTGGAGAACAAGGGAAAATGCGCACAAGCAAAGCACCGTGCAACAAGAGGTTTTGTTATGATACAACAAAATACTTAAAAATCCCTTTTATCAATAATGCTGTTGAGTTTCAAGTTGCCACAAACCCAGGCTCCTGTACATTGTCCGCTTGCTTTGCATTTAATCTAACATATTGATTTATCAGAAGTCCCGGCATGCCAAATGACTATCCAGCCCTCCTTTCAGTTTCCCACCTGAAAGCTTTAATAGAGCTCTGTTCTTAACTGACACTTATCTTAAGGGTGTGTTGACAGTTCCCAGGATTTATTATGTCACTTTGCGTATGGCACATCCTTCAGCGAACTAATTACACTGCCCATCAAAGCGGTTACCCCATCAGGCCAAGCTTTGTACCTTAACGTTTATTTGTGTGCCTGCAGACATGGAGAGGGCTACATGTTTGACCTTGACATGTCAGATGTCATCTTTTTTGGCAGCTTTGGTTCTCCCTTCCACCTTTAATACTCTAGACTTTGAATGACAGGAATGAGCTTTGTAAGCCACTGTTTTAAACGTGTTTTAAGTAAATGTAGGTGATAAAAAAAAAAGAAAGAAATAAAAACGAGGATGAATCAAAACTGCCCCAAATGAAAAAAGCAACAGAACATTTCATCAGGTACGGTTTGTTGAGTGTCACTTTGGTAGGCACATAGAAGGTGATTTATTCACTTTATTTCCAAAACGTATTGCATACTTCAGGAATAAATACATTAACAGAGCACTAGAAATCAATAGCAATAAAGTGAAGGGAGATGGTTTATAATAATGCGTTTATCCCTTGCTTGAATACAAGCAGTTAATCAGGATCTGCTTGGCCTCTCGATGGTTTCATTTGGATGGGATTAAGCCCCACATTTCTCCCAGGCCTGAGAGATTTAATCGGAGAGAGAGTTCAACTACGGTGTCGGAACAAAATCAGACGATGACCAGCCTGGGATTATATTGGCGGATGTGGAAGTCTGATGTCAGGAGCAACCCACATTCTGGCTCTTTTTTGATACAAACATAATCTATGCAGGAAATGCCCTTTGACTGCATGCAAACAAAATACAGACATGATGCAAAGGAACTCTATTACTCGGAGGAGTCTCTTGAATATGGATATGTGCCGTGAGAGATATGTGCTGCCAGGGTGTCTGTCGGTGCATTTGAACCATTTGCCTCCCTCCCAGTCTCCATCTGGACATCAGTGGATTACTAACATAAAAAAACAAGTCACAAACTGAGTCATAAATGTTATAGCTGCCCAAAAGACAAATCACTTACTTTAAAAACATTCAGCTTCATACCCCTGATTTTACTAGTGAAGATATATGAAATCTATAATCAAATCCTTGTATTGTAAGTACAATACTGAACTGAATAATCGAAATATTCAATTCAATTTCTTATGCTTGTCTTATAGTGTCGAGCTGGATTTCAAGCAGCAGGAGGACAAGCTACAGTCCCTGATGAAGAGACTTTGCCCCCTGGACAGTCAACAATGCCCCGCTCTGCCTTACTCCAATGAAGTGTTCACATCCACCCCAAAACGCAAGTCCAAGACAGAGTCCAAAAAGCATGCTCGTTGGAAACTCTGGTTCCTTTGAGTAAAACATCAAGGGCTTTGGGAACAGCCTTTTCATTGGGCACATTAATACCCCTGTTATTCTCACAATGAAGGAGGGAGTATTCAGAGGGAGCAATCAACATATGAGAATGGATAACGGCAGAAACCAGTTCATTTGAGGTTCTGAGTTGAGACTGCACATTAAGTCAGCTGGTGGACAGCAGAGACAAAAAAATTTGAATCCTGTCAAACCTTTTTCTGGCATGTTTGCTGAAGAGGACCGACACACACCTGCAAAAACTAGGTGAGCTTTGGGATACATTTTTGTACATGTATTTTTTAAAGATGGAGGTTATATATAGTGGTTAAATGCACCTCTCACTTTATATTTACGTATTTTTATTGCATCCTTCAATGCAATGCACTCTTGGTCTTTTTCCCCTTAGAGCATATTGCTTGGCAACAAGAGGAGGCACCATGTGGAGGTCCTTTTATGAGTGAAGCTATAATGTTTGAATGGACATCATCCCCACCTCCGGCAAAGCACAAACATTTTACTATTGGGAGGAATATGAGTAAAAGACTGAAAAACAGAACAGTACATGGCAGTATGTCAACCCTGTCAATTCTTTCATTTTCCGTCTTATCTGTTAGCACCCCGCTCAGCCTGTTTGACTGAATGTCTGCCTACCTTTGTACAAAACCCTGTGTATTCTCTCCTGTTCTTCTTATCTGTTAACATCCTACTCAGCCTGTTTGACTGAATGTCTGCCTAACTTTGTACAAATCGCTGTCTATTCTCTCCTCTTTCTTTTTATCTATTAAGATCCTGCTTGGCCTACTTACCTGAACATCTGCATACCTTTGTTGATAACACCTGTCTCCTCCCTCTTTTTGTAACTTAGTCTCTTTTATTCTCTCCATTTAGCTCACTGTGCAACCAATCAACTAGCCAGCCAACTTTGCCTCAGTCACTGTGTCCTTTTCTGTTGGTCACACTCACACATCATTTTCAGAACTTATATTTTAGAATATCTGCATCTGTTGAGCAAAGTACTCTGTAGTGACATTTTAAAATATATATGTTTGGGCCCCTCCTCTTGCTGAAAATGCAACAAGTCTTCTGGGTTTGGTCAGATTTTTTTAACAACATATATTATGTTTTGACTTCTTCAAAAGACAGAATGTTTTCTATGATCTTAAACAGTGTTTTGAATTTCTAACAAAAAGTAAAGGCTATTTTGACATTTCTCTCTTCGAGTCCATTAAGAGTTTGCATTGCCTCTCAGTCACATTGTGTCACAGCAAAGCTCCGATGTGAAGTATTGAACCCAATTTATTTTTAAGTGATCTGTTTTATGTCCAGTTAGCTAACACTTAAAGTGTTGTTCTGTAATATTGATTTATCTTGCCTTTCAACTGCATGTTCCATCTTGTAAAATGAAACAACTTCTTTTTTTTTTCACAGAAGACATCTGTCTACCAGCCCACACAAACAACTGTGCACTGAACTTGCAAGAGTAGAAGGGCTATATACAGTGCTAAAGGAGTATGGTAGCAATCTTACAGCAGAGAAGACCTGTAGCCATCAGCTTTGGTTAAGAACAAAAAAACAAAACACTGATGATGTAGCAATGATATTGAACTTCCACGCTGTAATAAAGCAGGTATTTACTGAATTTAAAAGTAATTTTATAACAGCAGCTCTTACATATATATTATGGCATAATTAAATATCCAAGAAATGTCAGGAAAATACATACTGGCCTCCCATCTTTAGACTACGCAGTAGATTACATTATTCAGGTCACCAATGTCCAATTGTCCATGCAAAGATCTGTACCCTGAGAAAGTGCAATTTAGTGATTATGTGCAATATTATGCATTTTTCTACTGTTTCTACGTCACAATTAAAACATTTTCAACTGAATGATTCAGTGTGCTGCTATGTCTACTGAATGCTAGATGCAAGAGTTTTTTAAGTGTAAGGAGCTATTTTGGGCACTCCTGCGTACGAAATTAAGTTCCATTACTTTTACCATACAATGTTACGTTGACTCGCAGTTGAAAGAGTTCTACGGTTTTGATCAGCATTATACTCTCTCATTTAAATTATCAGTTCATTAACATGAAGATACATGGCTCTTTGATTAAAAGTTGAGGGTACAAGCCTGTGTAAATTTCATCGGAGAAGTAAATTAGGAATCCAATCACTCAGCTTAAAATGTCATGTGCACTGCTAACAGCGGGAGGAAGCTAATGATTACGGTGTTAAGAAAACTGATTTTGCAATCACTTAAATCACTTCCACTTAAATCAGTTCACTTTTAATTTTGGTGGTCACAATGACAAAGCGTTTTGAATTCTCTACCAATCTGGTTCACACCCCTGACTGGCTTCTGACTAGCTTCTTCTCCATAGCAAAGGTGGCTGAGGCTCCTTTAATAATTAAAACTAGTGAAATAACATAAACCTGATTATTTCAAGATGATTATCCAGGAGAGTCCCATGTTTCTATGTTAAGTAACATAGAGGATATTGCTGAAAGAAAAATTTGACTTCCACAGCCAGCAGCCCCTCCCACTTCACAACTCTATGTGACAGCAGACAACTACACCAGTCCAGAGTGTAGTTACAGTCAGAGCTACTTTCACTGGGAGTCAAACAATCCATATTTTACATCTTTTGTGCTTTAGTGAAGCAGAGTTGGACCATGACCAGGGCTCAGCAGCAGTGCAGTTGAGCTCCTTTTCCTCTCTCCTAATGTGATTAGTCCTCAGTAGCAAGAAGAGACACAACCTTCAAGTCAAGAAGGGAAGCGAGTGGAGGTTGCAGTCCATCAAACTGAGTGACCTGATCCCACATTGAACCCTCTCCCATGATTACCCCTGCTGTTTCTGTCTCTTTTATTCTCCTCAGCTGATTCACTGTAGCTTTTATTTTACCAATGTCCTCTATTATTTGATTCCTACATCATTTCCTTCCTCAATTTTTTCCCTTAGCTCATGTTCTCTACATTTGGCCCTCCTCAGCCGTCTGCTTCTTACTCTGAAGCACGTAGAAGTTCCCATTTCAGTTTCTGTTTACAAAAGCCAAATTAGTCTATTGATCAAATGCAGTTTAGAAAAATGCTTTTTACTTCCATTTTTGGTATTATTTATGCCGCTATACGTCTATTATGTAAGTTGTTCCATGTTATTGAAATCATTTATTTCAGTTATAGTAAGATTTAGTGGTGTACAGATACATTTGGGTTTTGTGAATTAAACATTATTTTATGGATACAGATAAACCCAAAGTAATTCAAACGCAACTCCAAGCATATCCGCTGTCTGTAGAAAGGTCAGTAAAATATAATAATATAATAATATAAAATCATATAATGTGATTACATAAAGTATTATGTCAAAGTAAAGTGCAGTTTATTTTGTGATATCAAGGACTGTATGGTGTGGGAGCCCATTTCTGCCAAACAAAAAGAAAACATGAGACAGTAAGTCAAAAATTTACTTTCTCATAATTTTATTTTAGTATCTCATCATTTTGGCTTACTATGAGCATCATTTTTATCATGTATAACTTTTTGTCTATTTTTCCCCTGGCAGAAATGGGCATGCAAAGTATGACAGTAGTTATTGCCAAGCAAAAACATAACATAACATAAATGTCTCTTTCTAAGGTTTTCTCTAATTTAATCCCCGGCAGAAAAGCTGTGTTTTACTGCTCTTTCTGGTTCAACGTTTGGAGTCTGTTTAACCACACCCAACAATGATGTCACAATGTACTGACCACACCCTCAAGTACATTTCTAGCAAAAACAACATTTTTAGTTGGTTTTATATTGCTCTTATCCTAGGATTGATGTAAGGGTCATGGTTACTGAGGAGTACCCTAAACATTTACCAAGCACAAAGACATTACATAAGTAAGAATTCATTATGATGGCAAATACATGATTAGAATAGTGAAGGGGATATTGGGTGATAATTATTTTTTGTACCTTTTTTAAATACAACCTCAAGAGTATAGTGCATGTGTTGGATATTGCACATTTTATAATATATGCTATAAATTACATTTCAGTTTTTCTTGATGCAGATGACCTCTCTTGGATCAGTGCTTTTTGGGTAGTGTTCCGAACACTTTTGAGGAAGACCATGAGGCTGGATCCGCCGGTCCCTGTGGCATTCAGTGCAGTGCCCACACCTCTGAGTGGGCAGCCCATGCCATGGGCATGATTGCCGGGCACAACAACGTACTTGGCCACAGTATGTATGTGGTAGTTCCGTAAATCCACCAGCGCTGAGACACAGGAGTTATAGGCCTGGCAAAGATCAGAGCTAGAGTGGGCCAAGATGAAATCTCGTAGAGATGGACAGACAGACAAAGTTTCTATCAACTGACGGTGGGCAGGAGGCATGTAATCCCTCATGCGTGCCAGGAAGGTTCCTAAATAGTGAATGAAGGGAACAGAAAAGAAAGAAAGAAAGAAAGAAAGAAAATAACTATTTTCTGGGGGAAAAAAATCCATCACAGCAATCACCTGACTGCACAAACAGATTTATTTATGAGAAACATCTGAGGGGGCCAAAGGTTGAAGGAAATGCATCTTTACCTGTCTCATCCTCGTGCTGGGTGCACAGCAAAGCATCAAAGCACTGAATAGCTGAACTCTGGGCTGCACTTCCACCTGATAAGAAAATTGGCTCATTGCTTACACCTTCATACAACAGCCCCCTTGGAAGCATGGGGTTGTCTCGCCACCTAAAACAGTTCAAACCACATACATGTACTATAAATCCTTCATGAACATGCAATTAGAATCATTGTACATCTTGTTAAACATACAGTGTGGCTATAGAGAAAAGTACCAGATGAGATAAATATTAAAAGCTTTAATAACTTCAGAACGCAGGACATAAAAACGGCTCTAAAACTCACCCCGAGACAAAAATTCTCAATGTTCCATGAAACACAGTTGGATCTACATGATCTGCAAAGAGCAGACATTCGTTATTGTAATCACCTTGAATTTCTCTTCCTTTATAAAAGGCTCAGCATGTAAGTTGATTTAATTCAGACTGGGCTAGGTTTAATTTTACAAAGTAAAGTTTTGAAGGTACCATATTGTAAAAAGTGAGATTTCCATGTCTCTTTTGAAATTCAAGAAAGTCTAAGACTGTTTCAAAACACTCAATACACAGAGAAATGCACACAACCTGTATTCAGAAACTGTGCCTTTTAACGAACCGTCAACAAGCACAGACCTGCCGGACCCAGTATTCATGCCGCAAACAAGCAAGGCTCTCCTGGTCCAACCTTTTTTTGATATTGTGTTAACGTAATAATACGACACCAAGTGGTCATTGCTTTGCTGAGCTACAACTGAAGGCTGTTTAGTATATCTTGTAGAAAGTATTTTTAAAGTATTTTTAAATACTTTCTGGTGTTCCCTCCGATGTCCTCCATTTGGAAAGTCTAGAAGATTAAATTTTTGTATCCCATTCAAGTTAGTGGAGGGCTAAACCAGAGCCGACTCTCCAACTCTCTTTAGTTAGTGACTCAAACAAACTCAATTCAGTCTCTAGAAGAAAGTTGGCTTTTTGGGGAGAAGGGCCTTAAAGAGACAGGCACTAAAATGGAGAGGATGAGTAGAGGTACTGCAGCAATGCACAGGTTGAGAAAAATGTGTTTTTTGAACATTAAAGCATGGAAACATTTTCTGGTAGACAAATTGTAGTGTGAACCTGAAAATGAGCATAACATGGGACCTTTAATCTAAAACTTACTGTGAATGAGTTTGAAAGTTTCCTTCATCTTCTTCAAGGACAGAGTTACTTTGACAAGACCTTTCTGTATGTTGATTAGGTCTGAGGTTTTCATAGCATGCATCACCTCCAGAGCCCCCTGGTTAGAGTTGAAAGTTTAAAATCCATCACTAAGAGGCAAGGGATGAAGACACATTCAGTATGTGGATGGGACACAAAAAAGGAAAGGGAGAGATGGATAGATAGCATCAAGCTGAGGTTCAGATAGAGTTAACATGAAAAAGAGGAAGAGTAATAGAGGCAAATACCAACCGTTATGCCTGAACTGGCAGCCATCTCGACCAACAATGACACTATGAAAAATCCCCTGCACGTCTCACCACCAGGAAAGGAAAATATCAAGTCCATGTTCCTATTTTTGAAAATGATGTTTTGAAAACATATGAGCTCAACATCACATGAGTATCACACTACGAAAGTCATGGAAACGTGCAATTGAGAAATTCAAAACAGCTACAACTACTCACCCACTTTCCATTTCCCTAAAATGAAAATAAAACAGAATTAGGTGTTTTCAGTGGACAAAAAAATACCTAGCTATTTGTTCTATGTGAGTAACGTTACTACACCATTATAATGAATTAGTGATTGTGAAGTGTGGGTATGAAGTCAGGACATTAAATAAGGCAATTTAGGGCTGTGCAATATGACAATATCTATCATTTAACAATAGAAAAATATCTATTGTTTAAAATTGTGCAATTATACAATTATCTTTTATAGCATGTGTCACAAATTCCACACTTTACCGTAATATTTTGGTGAGGGTGAAATTAGCTTTACGTTGGAATTCGACATCTATTGAATGTCCAACTTAAAACAAATATTAAACTTGAAGCTAACTTCACCGCGGTCTGTTTTTCCACACGTGCTTGTGTTGCGAGAAGAAATTGCATTAAATATAATGAACAATCTGACACTATCCAGCAGTTCCAGCCATGATGTGCGTGTCAATCAGGTAATGTTAAATGACTTGCCCACAGACATTCAGCTTACTTTATAGTTCACCAAGACATGCTGTTGTTGTGATGTAAGCTGTAGCAGCAAGAGAGCTGTGAGAGTGGCTGTGTGGAGCTGCTGTGCTGACTCTGGGACCATCTCGTCCTCTCATGTTAGCTTCGCAGCAGCAAGCAGCGTCGATTTGCTAATCCACAACCTAAGCTAACATTAGTTACATTACAAATGCCATATTTCTTTGAATTTACGAAAAAAAGTTCTGTATCAGGATATATATCGTTATTGGGATATGAAATTACCTATATCGGGATATGAATTTTTTGCCATATCACACAGCCCTAAGGCAACTACTACTTACTCACCCTGTGGGATCCCTTAATTTCCAGTTGGCTAAAACTGAATCTGCATACGTCAGGATGGGAGGAAGGCCAAGCCTGCGGGATACCAGCCAATACGGCCAGGCGAGGGCTTTTGGGAGAATCTGTCAAACAACCATGATATTAAAGTTTCAATCCAGTCATGCTGCCATTCAGAACTTTCTGAGGTTTCTGTGCCATACTAGCGGTATGGCGTTAGGAATGGAAATGGCTGTTGGTCTGTCCACAACTTTTGGTCCAGACTGAAATATCCTGAGGTGCCCAACGGATGAATCCAACCGACTTTAAAAATTACCCTGACTTTGATTTTATAGTTGTATAGTTGTTCAAAGTTTTCAATAACAAAAATATCTCAACATCTATTGGTACAATATTTAGTACGGACATTCATGGTTTCCACACAATGTATTCTAATGACTTGGTGATGCCCAGACATTTCCTGTAGCTCCACCATGAGATTCACATTTGTAGTTTTAACTACTGGATGGATTGCCATTAAATTCAGTTCAAACATCCGTGTCTCCCTCAGGATGAATTATATTTATTGCACTTTAATGATCCCCCCTGACTTTTCCTCTAGTACCATCAAAAGTTTATTTTTTCCAATACTTTTATGACCAAACACCTGCAAAATGAATGACATTTGCATCAGCTATACTTTCTTTTTAATGTTAATTAACAAATGTAAGATGGTTACCATGGTAAACAGTGTACTTTCTAAACAGCAGCATTTTGGCATGTTGACATTTAGTAAATAGCATAGCTGGAGATAGTCTTGTGTTATGTGTCACATTGCAGCACACCTTTGATTGAAATACATATCTTTTTTTTACCGTTGCTCATTCTACTGCACTGTTGTGTTTTACCTGGGCAGGTGCATGTTGTCCTTCCTGCCATACATATCCCATGCTGATGAATCCCAGTGCTAGGTGAGCCAGCCTGAGCTCCCGATGGTTATTCAAGAGATGGGGACTCAAGACCGGCATCTGGATTAGGATCAGATTTTACGTATGTCCACATTTACAATCATGGGTTCTCAACTGTGACTGCACTTACTACATGCATTAGGAAAGTTTTGCTCGTTCTCACCTTATGAACCAGATCCCGTAGTTTACGTGACTCTATCAGATGTGTGATATTATTTGCCAGGTCCAACCACACACGATAATAGTCTGGAAGGTTAGTCTAGACAATAATAGGAATAATTTTAGAGTGTAATCAGTAACATCGTCAGCTCATGTTTACCATGGAGCCTGACCTGCATGTCAGCAAATGACTGGAGCTATCAATCAGAGAGAGAAAGCAATTTAAAAAGGATGCAGTAGAAAATTTGCTAAGCAGAAAACCCAGGGATGCCCAGATGGGAAATCACTGTATAAACAGATAAGCAGGCTATTTTTAATGCCAGTGTTTAATTCAATTCATCAATGCTGATATGTAAGTTTTGCATGTTTATGAATCCATCATTCTCATAGGCCTTTGACTTTCCACTGTATAAACATCTCAAATTTGAGCCATATTTTATTTCTAATAAATTCTGACAAGAATATCCAATTTGACATTTTAAGTGTAATTAATAGGGCTGGACGCGTTAACGCATTAATTAATTAACAATTATTTTATCGCAAATTAACGCAGTGTTTTTAAAATTATTATTATTTTGAAAGGATCAATATTTGGATCAATAACCTTCTAAAACCTTACTCAAAAACAAGCATAATTATCTGTTTTAGTCCAGGGGGACTGTGTGTGCTGCTGACCAAATACACAAACAAAGACAATAGATAAAGAGTTAATGGTGACCAAAAATGTATCTGTCTGTACAATATATACAGTCTTGCTTTGTTTCAGATCTGTTTTGACTTAAAAAAAAATACATACAGGGTATGTCTGTTGAATGAGAAAAGAAAAGATGTCAATAGTACTTACCAGTGGCTCTTCAAGGATAAATCCCAGCTCCTCAGAAATATCAAACATATCAAAGTCTGCCTGCAGTGTTTTTTTGCACTTAGTCTCCATATGTTCTGCCTTGTACTCTACTGCAGTAGTTTGGCTATGAGAGGAGAATCGCTCTGTGCGTCTGACACACAGATATTAATTGTTGAACTTGTTCTGAGCCTGCTTTTACTACCTCTGTCACATCCCCTTTTCACACTCTCAACAGCAAAGAGCCAATCAGGTTTCTTGTGCTCCAATGTCAGGAGTTCACAGAGCAAAGCAGACATTCTCTGTTTTGTACATGAAGCAATAACAAAATAGTTAGATATTATGTTTATATCAAGTTTACATGACTTAACCTTATATATATTATTATATTTGAGCCAATTATTGAGACTAATAGGAAAAGATTTAATAATGCACATAACTGTTGTGTCCAAACTCAAGGTACTGCAATGAACTATTGAAAAAAGAACTGCTTATGTTGATTCCTCACCACTGTAAAACATTTTGACTTTCAAATGTGTTTATGTAATCAGAAAGAAAAGTCTTTGTGGATAATGGTTTCGAATTTGCCTCACCTGCCTTCTACATATGCACACATCTTTATGTTGTTGCTCTGTAACACAAATACTTGACAAACCAACTTTGTTTTCATATATTAAAGTTACATGTTGTCTTAATATTCAGATATTATTCATCAGTAGGTTTCTTAAAGTCCACAATAAGAGAGGGAGCTGTAGACAAACTTTTTTGCAAACTTAACCCAAATATGTCATGGAGTTAAAATCGTCCTTCCACCTCATTAACTGATGGACTAACTTCCAAAAATCAAACTGTAATGTAATCTGTTTTATCTGAGTGTTGCTCTTGTAGCTGACAGCTGACAAGACAGAGGATGTTAGTTTGAGAAAGGTGTCTCAGACAATGTCACTCCTTATCCACAGCAAACTACCAAAAACTGTGAAATTTGCACAAATGGATAGTCTCAGCAATACAAAACTGTTTTATATTTTCCACAGATTTCTATGTCTTGGAGGGTTCATGTGAAATGAGAAAAGATTGAGTGATTGTGTTTTATTTGATTATTTATTAAGGGTCTAACCACCAAAAGCTTCAAGCCATGTCTTCATCCGTTTCTGTTATATATTTGTCTATTTTTCTCCAGCACTCACATACAAAGACCAGCAGGGGTTTCAATCTAAGGTTTCCAATCTATCTTTGTTGCTGATGAGCCTTTATTTGTTCATTCTTCTTTAAATCAAACAGCCTTTTCCATTTCCCCCCTTTTTCTTTAATTTGCCCTAAAATAATACTGGAAAATAAAACAATAAATTTAAGAGGTAATGTTGATTTACATTTGTAATGGTAGCTCGGACCAGTACTGTTGCGATCGATACATTGACATGTAATGCAGAGAAGACATATTACTTCAGTGTGAACAGTCTTCTGGTAATGACATACTTAATCATTCATTTAGTAGGCAGTATGCAGTATATATATGTAGTAGGCCGTATGTTAGTATGTGATTTCAAACACAGCTTAACTTACTTCTAATGCAAACCGACCATTTCCTACTGCTGCAGCTTCACATTAAAAGCATTTAACTGGTGAAACACTAGTTGACTTTTATTATGAAGTAGTTACGGAAATGCAGTGTCATCACTTTTATAATATCAGTTTCAAGGAAGAAATAGCACCATTAAAAAAAACTTACTGGAGGTCCTCGACTTTGTCGGTGACTGAGAAGGAAGGTGATTTGGTTTTCTTCTCCAGCAGTAAGGCCAGTGTGCTTTACGGCTACTACTACAGAGGATGTAGCTTTTATAGTGAAAAGTATGGGCACTGGTATATGTAATATCTGTCCGTTTATTCCAAAAGTTGTAAAGAAAGCAAGGGAAGTATATAATAAAGCCATAGATGGATAGATGGATGAACCTAGTTAAAGAGTAACAGCCCGGACAGGATGCTCTTAGTAGAGCAAACCTGTCTGCAGCGAGGCAGGAATCATATCATTGTTCAACACTACACCTGGGATTCTATTGGTTGGGGGATTTTGACAGGGTTATTACACAAAAAAATCAGACACCAGAGCAAATCCGTACGAATTATTGACAGCTTGTTGTCAAAGGTTTTGGTCCTGAAGCTTTAACCACTACTTACAGGTTCTTGACTTAGCATATGCCACTGTTCAATGTAGCAAACCTAAATTTAGTTATGCAATTTAACAAATTTATGAGAATTGATACCCAGTTATGAATTTTATTATTCATAAAATCAAACCAGATTCCTCGTTTCAGGGCACCACCGGAGTTGTTATAATCCTAGAGTCTCCGGACCTCTAGGTAGTTTTAATAATTATACAATTATTACTAGTGATCAGTTAGTTAATAATCGCTCAATTATCTTAAATCAGTCAGTCAGTCTCACACACAGCTCTTGATTATATTACAGTGAATTTATTCTCTAACTAATGTGATAAGAAGATGGTTGGATACAGGGAACATAAACATTTGCTGAACAATGAGCCTGGAGGTTCGATTGTGGGAAGCATTTGACTCATACGGCATAGAAGAGCTACTGAAAGTAAACTAATGCTATGATTTTAGGAGTTCAAATGGACATATCTGATCACAGACAGAACGTGTGTTAAGTCTTACTGCTTGTCGACAGTCTGCTTTTGGCCTGTTGCACGGGTCCCATTCTAGCTGCCGATCCTGGCTTTTTGCTAGGGATTCTCCAGGGTTCTCCGTGTCTGATTGAAAACGCCTCCTCCGTCTGGCAATTCGGCTGTTTTCAGGTTTTCTTCGTTGCCGCTGGCAAGACCACGTGTCTTGGTCTGACCTCGGTGAAGTTGGTTCAACGAAAAAGGCTTAAAATGGAACTTGGTCGTTCCTGAATTAGTCCAGTGTAACTTAACGGACTGATAAATTTAACAAACAAAAGAAATAAAGAAAATAAAACAATGTGAAGGGCAGATCGATGTCGCGGCACTTCAGGTGTGTAGCTTCAGGCGAAACACAAGGCCTGTTTCGCTGGTCGACTCTGAGGGCGTTGCTTGGGGAGGCACGCCACACGTGTGCCGAAGCGTCCAGAGGGCAGAGCAGAGTGGAAGAGAGCCAACAGCGAAGAGAAGAGCGCACGAGAGGTCGCGTGTCGCTCTTTTGTTGTCTGGGGCGTGGTTCCCCAGGGGGCGTCTCAGGTTTCCCAAGGGACTGCCTTTCTAAACTTAATGTCTAAAAAGAAATCTATTTGCACGTATTATAATCAAATATTTTCCACAATCGAACCTCAATGGTCAAACTGTTTTACTGTTCTGGGCATTTGGTAACAGGAAGCAATTGTCACATTATTGGTCATATATTTATACATTTAACGGCATTTCCAACGAAGGCATGTAATAGTTATTTTGGGGGAGCTCAGGTTACATGAGGAAAGCTTGGATTACTCCAAGATAGTCTCTCCTGAGGAACCGGGGAACTTGTTGATTCATCCTTAAATTCAAGCTGGCGGTTAAGAGTATCGTAAAACATTCCTTTGTCATCATTTCTAAAGGAATTTTGTAGGAAAGTATTATGAACAAGCATTGATTACATCAGATGAAGGAGTGTCTTGCTGAAAATAAAAACACTGCACAAGTAACTTTCTTTTCAGCACTAATATCAACAACAGATAGCAACAACAGTTAACATAACTACTCAAATAGAGGCAAACGTAATCAGGTAACTAAAGATTTAATTAAACTTAATTAAATGCTTTGAGTCTTTGGAGACTGCAGTCTTTGGCCATTCAAAGTTCGGCTTTTCTGGATTTTGTCACACCTAGGTGAGACAAGGAGTATCCCTTTGATGTGGTAATAAAACAAAGAATAAGGTCAGTTGCCACGGAAACATGTGTGGGGGGGCCAGTTTTGATAGGCTGTTCAGGGAGATGCCAATGGCTGGTTCGTGTCCCTTTGTCAGTTTAACAGTCAGGCCCCGCGTTATCAGCTTCGGAATCAAAAAGGTGCCAGTTTTATGGTCGGGATAGCACTTAGAGAAAGCAACTTTGACCCCTCCCCTTCTTCTCTGGGGAGGAGAAAGGAATTTAGAGTAGCTCCAAATTTATTCAGTATAAAATGCACAAATCCACACCGTTGTTCACTACATCAAGCTGGACGCTGGTGAAAGACCATCTGCCTTCCTCCAGCAACTGCAGCGCTCTTTGAATTCTGTTGTCAAAAGAGGATGCATCCTAACAAGTGAAATAGAAAAACACCTCATTAAACAAGTCTGCTGTGGAAGCTGGGATAACAGTCATGACAAATTTACAACTTGAACAGAAGAAAGACATACCACATACTTTTCAAAGCTGACCACTAACTGTTCGTCAAAAATGCATCTACACAACAAGACAAGGGGTCATTTTCAACATTGTTTGATAGTGGACTACTATGAAATATTGCAGAGAGTAATGGAACAAGAAGGAGCAGCTACAGGGAGCCATTAAATGAAGCACTGCAGGCAACAGGCTGCTAACCTCCAACTTATCAGCGAGGTAACCAACTCTTTCTTGGTTGTCTGTCACTCATTGCAGTTTCATTGTTCAACATGGTTCACAACAGTCTCATCACTGTTCATAAATGTGTCTTGTGTTTCCCTCTGGATGTTTAGATATTTGCAGTCAGTTTGGATTTAGTAACTTCTCACTTGTTCATGTATGGATTACTTTGATATTGCTTTTGGACTGCCTGACCCACATTATTTGTAAGTTTGACCCATCTGTGTTAATAAACCCCACTAAACTATAACTCTGTCTTGCTAGTGTCTGCATCTGGGCCCAAAACCCCTGTTTATGGTGCCTTTGTATCTGACTGAACTAGTTTCACTGCTGAATTCCAAACTTGTTTTTACATGTTTGTGTGTAGATTAAACAAACAGACTCAATTCCTTTATTAATGAGCTACAGATTTTGCCTGAGCAAAGTTAGCTGTTTCCCCCTGCTTTTAATAACTAAACTATCCTAAGCTAATCACCTGCTGGTTCTAGCCTCATATTTAGAGTACAGATAAGAAGAAATATTGATCTTCTAATCTACTCTAAGGAAACGGAATAATTGTGCTTTCTAAAATGTTGAACTATTCATTCAAATCTTGTCTGCACCTACTGTACTCTTACAAGTACAAACTGTGGTGGATATTGTATATTTCCTTGTGAAAAAATAAACAAATAAAGAATGTTACAACAAACAGTTGCTGTTGGGCTATGTGGAGCAACAGAATTGTTTCAGATGAAGGACAGGTCACTGCATCAAGTGTTTTCAGTGAATCTGACAAAAAGGAACAGAGAAGGTAGAGCATTTATTGCTACCATACAGATAAGGAGTACTAGGAAGGAACGTCAGTAACCTTTAGCAAAACCCTTTCTCAGCCTTGAGACTATGTGGAAAAGAGAAAAACAAACTAATTTATCACGAGAATGGAATCCTCCCTATGCCCCATGCAACAAACTTACTCAGAAAAGTTACTTCAGTATGTAGCTCATTACTACCAACCTCTGCAAGGTAATTATTATTAATTTTGTTCTTACATAAACATTTTTTTAACAACTAAACTATATGAGAAGCATTTTATTTGATCAGCAGAGTTTCCCAAGTGCACCTGTTCCTGTAAATTGAATACACCTGCTATGGTGAAAAATGTTTTGGAAACATCCTTTAGTACTGTGAAGGAATATGTATAATATTTTAGTAGTGTAGGGGGTTAAATGGCATAACTTTTTATATTAAATACTATAATAATGAATTTCTAAAAGTTAAATTCACCTTGGGGCACCACTCTTAAATAAGAGAAAATTGATAGCCAATTACCTTATTCAGTCTTATTGAATAAGATATACTAAACTATTAATTTAAAATTCTGATTAATAATTCAATTAAAAACTATAACTATCGTCTGTGGTTGTGTTTTTGGCCAAATCAGAGGTTTATGTTTATGTGAGCTGTGTAACAGTGCCAGTTAGTTGCAAGTTAAAAGGAGTTATTTAACATGCAAAGACTGTATGTCTGTGTGAAGCATAACATTTCTAACAACAATTTAGCGGTGGCTGATTGTATGATTATTTAATAATCTCACGTTAACAATGAAAGGATCACAACAATATTTTATAATGCCCAGTTACGTTACCAGTCCATTGCGTTGTGCTGTGGTTTTTATTAATGAAGTGTCGTCAATGGGCAGAGGTCACAGGTCACTGACCACTCGTACCTGCAGCTGGGTCTGATCCCTTGCACTGCAACTCTGAAAAACTAATGTAACTAATGTTGTATGTAAATTTACTACAGAATGAAAGTGAACAAGTGAAAATTTTGATCTCAGTTACATTTGCTTGGGATTTTATAATCAACACAACAGCCCCCAATCCTCTTCCTCCCTGGCACTTTCACTGCTTTCTCTGTTTGAAATGCATGTATTATATGGAGCACATCTGCAGTAGCTCTGCAATCAAGGCCCAGTGGGGTATGTTGAGATTCCAAGTGAAATTTGTAATGTTGATCAAGGCTGTGTACCAATTGTGCCAGTTTTCTTGTATTACAGATCAGTCCAAGCTCATTCCAAACAATGTTAAACATACCAACCCATTGTCTATATTTGGATGTTATGGGAAATATGTATTGCAGTGCTGATATTTAAATTTGTGTCCAAAGATGATGACATTTCAAAAACCTTTTAGATACCTCTAAAATATGAGATCATATCTATGGATACATTGTAGATCCTTCTTAAAATTACATTATAATCCATTATGCATTATGCATGAGTTGAGCTAATGTTATCATGCATAAAAAAAATACTGCTGGGTTTTTTTCCAATGGGTAAATCGGTGTCATACAGAGGCTGCTTTGTCCTCTGTCACTGGGACTTTTCTCTGGGATTTGATCAGGTTGGGAGTTTACCACATCTGAGCTGCTTTGTCAAAGGGCTGCATCACAGCAGCATTAGCAGAGCAATTGCCTGCCCCCACCTATCATGCAAGCCCTCAAGCCTCCCATGGTCAGCGTGCTTTACTGCCACTGCCAGCAATCTCTCAAACCATTTAACCCTCCAAAGCGGCAGGAGAAACGGACAGGAAGGAGAGAGGATCAGGAGGAATGAAAGCTGTGGTGCTCAAATTAATTTCAAGACCACTTACCAAGTCATCAGACACATGGGGCACAAAGGGACAGTAAATTTACTCTGCAAGGGAAGAAGTGGATAAATTGGTAAAAGGGACTTGAATTCAGGACAGCAATGTTAAAAGGTGAGAAAGGGGCATAGATAAAGCAGCAGTGTTTGAAGCTGAGGTTCATCTTGTAGATTTGGATACCATTTCAGTCACAATGGCATCCCTCATTTCTTTCTATTTCTTGCTCACTGTCTGCGACTCCCCAACTTGTTTTCTTTTCTTTCCCACATGCATGTTGTCTGGAGGCAAAAGAATGATGTCTAACTTGCCTTGCCTTGGGCACAAAATGTCAGGGGGCGCTGCAAGAGAAAGTTTACGACTCAGCGCAAATCAACTCTGCCCAGCTGTGAGTTCAGACAGTAACGTAACTGGTAGGGTTTTGCAATATAAACATCTTAAAACTGAAGCGCAGCCTTGTTCTGTTTTGGACTGTGAGCTGCACTTTATCAGAGCTGATCAACGTGTGTGTGGATTTGTGATGAGTAGTGTTTTTGGTTGGTTTTGGTTTCATATGCAGCATGCAGTCCACACACTGTCCAACTGTTCATCAAACAGTCTAAAGGGGATAGTGTATATACTAGCAGATTAATAACATAATGCACAGCAGAGTATAGGCCAGATAGAATTAAAAATATTATGAATTCTCATTAAATGATGATGTTAGTCTTGTAATATTGTGATTTTTTTCTGGACATGTCAGAGAACGCAGTATGTGAGAGAGATTCTGAATGTGCAGAATGTTTTGTACATGAGCAGAATTGAATTAATTTATCATTGAGGTGAAAAGGTCCCACGTATTTCCCCAAGAGGTTATTTCCCCAAACAGAGACTCAAAAGAGGAGGGAAGGCTAAGCATGTGTACTGACTCAGCAGGGATTTTATTAATTTAGAAAAGTTGATCTAAAGGAGAAACATATTTAAAAGCAATAGCTACAGAATACCTGAAAGCCTGACTGCATTATATTCTAATAAATTTTAATATTTTGAATTGTCACCTATATCCTGAATGAACCCACCTATATCCTGAATACTGTGTTTCCCTTTATATAGATGACGATAACCCATAAATTGGTGCAGAAATATTCACCAGAATGCCGGAAATTTAGTATTTAATGCTTAAAATTTCCTGGGGTGGAACCCCAGACCCTCCACTTGATCCCCTTCACAGTTTAAACTAAATCAGTGCTCTTGCATGTCAGGAAAATTACCCCATAAATTTACTACAATGAAAGAAAATAGTATCTGGGTTGACACACAGTTTATGGGGGGACACATTCCCAGATCACAGGTTAGGTTTGGTCTCCCAATTTACTACGATGTGGAGGCTGATCACACTTCTTCATTATTGACCATGATTATTGACTTGGCTCTTCATCTATAATGCTAATAAAATAATGCTTGTGAGTTTGGCTGCTGAACTTTTTTAATAATTCCTCAGAATTGAGAAGTGATGACCCCAACCACTGTGGTGGACTTTTTATGATTGTTCATGGTGGGGCTCCAATACTGTCAGGGCCGGCCCTGCATCTACTGCATCTACTGATGGAAAGAGAAACAGAAAGAGAAATGCTTTCATTCTTTGTGCTCCTTTGAGTGTTAGTTGTGTTACACTATGTATAAAATTGGAATTAACAGGTACTGGAAAGTATTTAATATTTAAATGTGAGAATTAATCATAATTTTTAAACATAACCACTGTTTAATTAACAAAAAGATTGGTCTTAAAGGTCTTTGGCTTCTACATTTTATGTAGCAAGTTTTGCAAACTGTCTTTTAATTCAAAGAAATTCCCCAAACACTGTCATCCTGGCTTCAGGCAAGCTAAACATTGAATCTAGGGTTAAGGACTTGTCTAAATGTTCTCTATGAAATGTCTCAAATGATGCACCATCCAAGTTTCAAAATAAGCCTGTTTAAGTCTGACAGTCCTATCCTGTGGGGACCTTTTTCAAATGTTGCCTGATTCCAGTTGTTATTTACCCAGTTGGACTAATAACAACGTCAATTTCACAGTAACTCACTCCTACACACTGCTCCACTTTATGGGTAGTGTCTAAAATAGTGCTGTGCAGTGCTCATTGGGCTCATTAACCAAAGCCTGGCTGATGCTTTTTGGACATACACAAGTTTTCTTGTTACTCATCAAACGCCAAAGCTGCTGTAATAATTGGCTAAGTTTTGAAGATCTTTGTATTTTTAGAAAGCCTATGAGAACCATCCCAACCTGAGATTTAGCACTCAACCTTTTCCGCATGTAGAGGAACTCTTAATTAGGGCTAAACTGGGTCAAATTAGGGTTTTGTTCAGACAAAGCATTATAGTTAAGATGTCAGAAATTCTCACCGTGGTGGAGTACACTCTAATAACTATTATGAACCATGTCACTCATATGCCTTTGTATAAGCGTTTATTTTTTTATAACTGCAGATCCTATATTTTTTGTTGTTATATAATTTCATATAATTACAGTTTAAAATGTGTGAATAATGGGAAATGTCATATGAAGTACAATTCAAATTAGTCAAATGACAACAATCCCCCATCTTTACTGTTAC
Organism: Micropterus salmoides; assembly: GCF_014851395.1. NCBI lineage: Eukaryota > Metazoa > Chordata > Actinopteri > Centrarchiformes > Centrarchidae > Micropterus > Micropterus salmoides. Next base: position 18,687,699 of record NW_024041373.1, read on the forward strand.
TAATCCTGTCAAAATGTTATCGTATGGTAGATTATTTACAATTACAACCACTTGAAATTGAGATTTCAGAATGCACCTGCTGATGAAAATTCACCATCTTTCAACTGCTGTCTCTGGCTGACTTTTTAATGTTTCCAGTTGACTCATTTGAACACAAGATTTTTGAACGTTGGATGTGGTTGCTTATGATACTGATTCAACCCAGCAACCTGTGACATCAAAAACTAATATGAATTTGTGATTTAATGATTTGCTCCTTGTTAGCCAAACATTAGATATACATTAGAGCAGAAAAACATTAATCTATTCCTCTCACTTTTGCTCACGTGCTTTGGTTTTGGAGAAGTCAAAAACTGACAGGTATCACACTAACTACAGCCACATGCACACCGCTTCAGGAGCTATGACTGGATATTCATTGTTTGGGGGAGAGGTTTAGCAAATGGTCAGTTCAGAATTTAATTATGCTAATGAGCCATTCGCTGAAATAAACAGAAAAACTTCCACTCCCTTTTTAATTATTTAAAGGAGAAAAAAACAGACTTAACGAACAAGAGCATTTCTGGATCTTGTTGTTTTCAGTGATGCACTACATAAATAATGTATACATTTTAAATATACTCTTTTTAAAATCATTTAAGGCTCTAGGCCAAGCATTCATTAAACATGAAGAATGTTATTGCATTATTCAAACCATATCAATAGGCTTAGATAATTTTGTTGTAAGACCTATAAAAATTGTTTTTATGCATGTAGTGTCTTGCTATCTCAGTTGTGAAAACTATGACTCTGTTGAACAATGACAGGTATGACAAATTCTGACAGCCGATTTATCAGTCTCCTTTGTAAGCCGCTCTGCCTAGTATATCTCCTGAAGATGTCAAAGAAAGACAAGTACAGAATCGTTCTGCTCCTGGTCATGCCTCGAACATATGGGACATGTCAAGGGAGAAAGGAAACAAAGACTAAACGTTTTGGATAAAGAACACAGCCATTTATAAGTTCTCGTTGTCCAGAATGCACACACACACACACACACACACACGCACACACACAGGCCCTGCTAAAACACCCTCTCCATTACTTTCAACATCCACTTGCTGACACCTTCCAAACAGGTAGAGCCAAGGGTGGGTCATTCATCAAAGCTAGAGGATCAGTTGGTGTGTCGGTGTGTGAGAGGTCTGCACTACGAAGCGAGGCAACTGTCTTATCCAGGTAACATCAGGAGTGACGTCGTGCGTTAACTTCTCAATTAACCCGTACTGTGAAAGGTGAGCAAATTATACCCAGGGTATGCTGTCTTGGCAATTTACGCTGCATCTCTAAACTGCTGTATGTACATGAATGGGTTATTATAAGTGTAGACCACACGAAGTCTGTACTCAGTGTAAATGATGAGAATTATTAATACACACCAGTTGTTGCCACACGTGCTTTCCACTGGGGTTGTAGCTGAAATGATTGTTAAAATAATGGTAAAACACAATAGCATTACATTAATACAGGTAGCCATAGGGAGCAGCTCTTAATTCATTTATGGGTCAATTTCTGAGATTTAGCCCATGTGTATAATTTCATTATGAATAATTTTCTCATATTTAGACTATTTTAAGTGTCCAAAAAATACAGAGAATACTTTCTGAGATGAAAGTGGCGAGGAAAAAAACAAAATTTAAGGCCTAAAGTAGTATTTGATTATTGCTAAACGTTATTGCAAAGTGTTATTGGATAATCCACTGCAGGCATAATATGGTGGTATCTGTGGTGTGATGTTGCAGCCTTGCAAAGTAAACTGATGCAGTTCCTTGACAATCACAATTTTGAGTTCCTCTCATACATTTATGACATAAAGTCAGAGAAAATTTGAGTTTTTAACTTCATTGAAATTTACTTTAAGCTTAGAGTTTTTCTCTGATTATTATCTCTCCAATGGCTACCTCACTAACCATTTTCCTTATCATCCAATAAATTAAACTATGCTGACTTTGCTGAACCTCTCCTGTAAAAAAATGCAAAAGGTTACTGAAAAGCCGGCAGGCTAGCCAACGGCAACATATGATGTAGGCTAAATGAAGCCAATGTAGCGTTTTCATTTAACAAGCGTGGATTAGTTCAGTGATAAAAATATTACTGTAACATTGCACTGGGAGTTTACCTGAGTTTCCAGCATTTTGTGTGACGTAGTCTCTTGTTAAGCACACGCTTGGAAAGATAGTAGTTGCAATCTGAAACCTCACTGCTAGAGGGCACCGAAAACTACACATGGCCTCTTTAAGTGGAAACTGTCACAGTTGGTCCTGTGACAGTTGGAGGTTGCTTCCTTTGTTTTCTTTTCCTGTGGTGTTCTGTGGGTGTGTCTTTCCCTTGGCAGCGAGCTGGTCGCCCGGCAAGGCTACACACCTGTTGCCAATCCTCATCTACACCTGGTCTTAAGATGTGGGGCTCCCTGAGACTCGTCGCCAGATTATTCCTAGCCATAACTTGGTTGAGTACTTCAGGCCAGCTTGTTTCCTGAGCATTTAGTCTGTTTCCAGTGTGTCTCTGCCTGAACCCAGATTAATGTTTTTTTTGTTGCCGAGTCCGGTGTCATTTGCCCTGCTTGGAGGATCTCTAGGAGAGTGGATTGCCCCTGCCCAGGACTGCCTGCCCCTGCTCACATCTCACCCACTACCATTTTGTACTAGTCCTTTGTGAATAAACTCTTTACTTTGACGGGCTTTGAGTGTTCTGTATCCGCACCCCGGTCCTCAGTCTTACTAAAACCTAACAGGAAACAAGTCTAAAATGATGTGCTTTTAAAAAGAGATTTAAAAGATGAAGACCTAAGTTGCTCTCTGGTTTTTAGCTTCAGCCTCAGAACCCCTAACAAGGACCCACTGGAGGATAGAAGGCTGCATGCGGATTCATCTGGAGTTAGAAGGTCAGTAACTAATCCCATATAGGCCTTAAAATTATAATCTTCAGGAAAGCACAATGCACACAGGATGAATTTAGGGTTATGCACTCTCCTGTTAGATTTTGAGGGTCATACTATTACATTTAAACCAAGGTGTCTAGAACTACTACACATTTTTAAATGGATAATCGGCAACATTGCTCAAGGGGGCACTGAGGCAAGTGCTGGTGAAAAGGTTAAATGTGTTTGTTTATATACTCCAATTGACAGTGCTATTAGCAGTGCCAGTGCATTGTTTTATCTAGAACGCTTACGCTGCATAAAGCTGGTAAATGTTGACCTTTGCATTATCAGTGTGCATCCTTTCTCAAAGAACCACTTGACTATGACACTGTGATTGGACAAGGGTGTTCTACACTGGGCCAGTGCTACCTCCCAGATATACAGTATGTAAAAGGAGATTTGGTCTTTTCATGAATGTCTTCATTAATTTCTTGAATATTACTACAAAGTTAGAACTAGATAGACATGGTAGGAGTAATGTTAGGTTAAATGGTTAACCCTGCATTCTTTATTGCCACACTAAATTAAATAGGATTTATGTTGATTAATGGGTCTGAATATATATAATAGAAACAAATTACTATGTTAACTGTATGGTCATACAATATCTATGTATTTGTCAGTGGCTTGGTATGGAAGGTATCGCACAGTTGTGAATTTATGTACTGAGCATACAGAAAAAAATTAATGACACAAGACACATCACACAACTATATACTGTTGTGCATCCCATGAACATCATTGCACCACACATCCTTAATCTTCACAACATTAATTTTAAAGTAATTTACATATTCAAACTAGTCTAGTTGAGGTTTTATACACTGATATGCTACAAGGAAAAGCTAGTCTGCCTTAATAAAAGAACATTGTGGTATTTATATTTCAATTTAGTACACATGAAGACAAGGCAGCTTCTGGCCATGTTGATGTCTTAGATGTTGACATCCAACCACATGCCACCTTTATCACAAAGATGAATAAAGGTGCCACTTTGTGATAAAGATGGCATGCTGCTGTTAGCATAAACAATGTACCCAACCAACATATTGCTTGGTAGCCTGCTAATGATAGTGTGAAAGCTCAAGGGGCTAAAATCTCTGCATGCAGACAAACTATAAAAAGCATCAAAATCATGTATAAATAATTCCTACAAGAAAACAATAAATGCTGGATTTTTCTTTAAAGGCTGTATGGGTACAAGTCCTGGACTTTTATAAATAACAAATGCATCTGGAGATGTCAGAGATGCTGTAACAGCTGATAAATGCAGACTTAACAGTTGCCCTTGAATAAATTCCCTGATGTGCTAACAGTTTTATTAATGCAACCAGAAGACACAGTGTAGCATTGATTTTAATCCAGTATGTGAAAAATAAGTTTCTTTCTCTGTGTGCTTCAAAAAATATTCTATCTAATGGCTGCTGGCTGTGATAAAGCAAAAATCACACAACAGGATTTTTGGCTGACTTTCAAAAACGCATACAGCTGCTGCAGCATAAACAGAACATAACGCAAAAGCACAGCAAAGGTTTCCATACAAAGAGAAATCAGAGTGAAACATCTCTGAATAAGCTGAACACGTAACATAAAAGGTTATCAATACTCTCACCTTGGGAATTATCTGTTTATCCAGATCGTTTTGATTTTATTTGCTTACACTTATAGTATAACTAGAGTAGAGTATAACTGTATATCTCCTGATTATAATGCACTCAATGTCATCTGGACTGTGGTGTTCAACACAGCACAAGATTACATCTGACGACAGCAATGCATCTTTCCAAATTTAGTGAAACCGTCACACATGATAATCCAGATTTGTTAACAGGTTTTGCTTTTCTGCTGAATTGTGATGTTTCCTTATCTCAAATCAGATATACGAAAAGGTCACAACAATATATAAGTACTGTGAGCTACTTCACCTCGGCAAAAAAAAGGAAAACTATCTGGGTTGACAGATCGTTGGGAAATAAGCATACTTTCTCAGGGAAAGGTTATTGTGGTTTTAGGTGAACTATGCCTTTATATGCATTATTGATACAAAGAAGCAAGAGAAAAGACAGTGATTAAGTAACACAAGGAAAGGCACAAGAATAATTTTAATTAAAGATGGAGGACAAATTGAAAATTAATTTTAACAATCTCAGTCCTTTAACCCACATGTCCTATAGCCAATGATCAGTGTCATGCTTAGTGACCTGTAGGTATCATTTAATGGTCAAGCTGATCCTTAGTTTGTCTTTTGAGGAAACAAAAGCCTTGAGCTTGTTGGATGATGAAAGCTTGTTGTCTGGGATCACTGTTTGCCTATCAGCATTGGTCCCTGGAAGCCAGTTCTGACAAGTTTGACATGAAGCCTCCTGGAAGTGCACAGGGCTAGACACTGAAGTCTGTCTTTTCTGTCTTTTCCTGTGTTGCCAAACAGGTAACATTAATCAACATTAGCAGCTAGGGAAAATGATCAAGGGAGAAAGTGTTACAAAGATTTGGTGAAATAATAGAAATTCCAGGTAGACATACATTCTCAAAGAAAGAGTGAATTAGCAATTGAAAAATAAAGACAACTATAAATACTAAATAATACAAGTTGTTCTTTCACTTGTAATTGGATCAGTGGCAGGTGAGAATACAGAACATGATTCTCATCTGCAAATCAATAACTCAAATTCATGCATGGAAGACGTGCAAGTTGATTCTTGCACCTCATGCAGTCCAAAGCACTTACATGAATTTATTCATACGTTCTGTGCTGACAGCAGGCTGTAAATAATCATTTGGCTCATACAAGTGGTGGAAGCATATTGTCTGAGGAATAGATTGCTGTCTGAGATTCCTCAGCTGTCCTTCTGTTTTAATTCCCAAACAAATGAGACATACGCAAGTTTTGACAGATTGTCTGTCATTCAGTATGTGATAGCTTTTGGTGTGGATGCCTGTGTGTGTGTGTGTGTGTGTGTGTGTGTGTGTGTGTGTGTGTGTGTGTAGGGGGGGGGTTTGGGGGGGGTTGTCTGGGTGTGTTTGTTTCTGGATATTTTGGGACAATGTCGTCAATATGATGCTGGAGAATATTCCCTCAAAAACAAATGTCAACCAACAAATTGACCGCTTGCATCCACAAAAATCACCTTCAACAGAACATGAGTCCATTTTGTCATGGCGTGGGTAATAAATTATAAATCTTTATGGGTTCTTGTTCTGACTCACAAAACAAACAATTTATGCAAATGCAAAGCATTGTACACAGCACTTTACTGCATATGTGTGTGAGTCAACAGTCCTGCTACAGTAGTTCTTCCTAGTTTCTTTTTACATATTGACTTTTGTCATTACCTCACATGAGTGATGTTTAATGGAAGCAAATGGTGCAGTGAAATGTATAAGAATGATGGCCCCCCTCAGGCCATGAATAACTCACAGACCTTCACAGTCAGTGAATCTATCTAAATGGTTCTCCCATGTACTGTAGAATACTTGGAAGATACGTAAATGCTAATGTGCTCATATACTCTTGTGGGTGTGAACACATGCACACAAATGTGTTTGTGATAGTTTTGTTAGTCCAGCTCTTGCAAATTGATTTCAGCAGGTTCAGACCCTGGCTCTCGCTCCAGGCCTCCACCCTCACCAATTATCTGCCACCATGTTGGCTGCTGCTCTCTGACATGTGGGCTGCAGATGGCCGTCTTGTGTAACACTGCCAGGACAGGGGCAACTGTTCCCTGTGCAAAACAATTGTCACGATTTGCCATGATGCTTTCATTCTAATGAGGCTCATTCACTAAATTTGCTCTTCCAAGGGCATGCATACACAACATGCCTGTCCATACTTCTGCACAGCAGCAGACAATCATGTCAGGGATCAATGTCAGGCATTCCACAGAATCTGTAGTTTGTCAAGAAAAATAACTCAAACACTTTCACCTTTTGCGCAGAAGAGAAAAGCGCTGTCTACAGTGGATCATCCTTAAAAACATATTGACCACATGGGACATTTACCTGTCGTGCGCAGTGTATCTTTCTAATGCTCTCTCTCTCTCACTCAATCACCATTACAGAGCTGGAGCTGTAATGTAATTGCCACCATATGGGCAGATGGTCCCTTTACTGCATGTTTATCATGTCACACTGCACATTCAGCTATCTTTTAATTTGTCAGACCTCTGTCAGTGTGCCCTACATTATGGGGTTCAAGTGGTCATGATTAGTAGATTCTACTATTTGTTAATGATTTTAAGAGGAGAACAATTACTTTGGTGATATTCTGGATATCATAGTGTCATCTGACCTTAGATTTCAATCCTATCCAAGTCCGTCTTTTATATCACTGAGGCCAAGACTCAATGTTTTGCAGTCTGTGTTGCATGGATAGAGATGTTATTCAGTCTTAAAACACCACACTGAAACTGGTTATGACATTGAATTTGGAAGAAAAAATACATTGTCACTTTTGAATGACCTTCACAGGAATGATGTTCATGTGCTGTGTAATATCCCAATGACATACATTATTTAATGAAAATCTTAATTTGTAATCTCTAAATTTGTGCCTCAAAAATTTACTTTTTAAATTAATTAATTTTGGCTTTAGGTCTGGCAAAGAAGTGACGAATATCATCACTGACTAAACCGCCAGAATTCTGGTAGGTACAGATTCTGTTGTCTAACCGCAGTGATCACCATATCAACACTGGGATAATGTCCTGAATAATGTGATGGATTCACTGGCTTGGTGGTTTATTTGGAGGTTCATCAGTCAAATCAGTTTCCAGTAGATTACTTCTTCTCAGCAGGAGCAAGGTCTTATTAAGGCTGACAAACTGATTATGAGCCCTCATGCCTTTCCATATACAGTACAATGCAGAAGTTTAGGGCAGGTGTGGAAAAATGCTGTAAAGTAATAATGCTTCCAAAATATACATGTTAAATAGATTTAATGTAAATGCATGTTAATAGATTCACCCTTGCATTCAACCAGCACAGTACTGTAATTCAGTGTAGGAACTTCAGCCACTGAGATTATGTTTGCAGTCTTATTTGTTTGTCATTTTGCTAATTAGCATGCTATCTCAAATATGTTAAAAAAGATTTTAAAACACTTTGGTTAAAAGTTCAGTAATGGCCCATGGACATGGACACCTTGTGCATTTACTTTTTTTCTTTCTTGTTTTTTGTCTTGTGTATTCTTAATAATGCAGGGCAGAAGTATTTCTGGCCATGTTCTTCTTTTGTCTTACATTGCATGCACCTGCACATTTTCATTTATTACAGAATAAAATCTAGAGGGCCGTGCAGCGTTGGCAGGGGTATGCACTCACCGCAGATGGTTTTGGAAGAGCTGCTGGCCTGGCACTGACTGACTGCTGAACATAATAGGAATATCACCAATGAGAAAAGCATCAATACTGTACTTTCCCAACATTTCATGTGTTTCACATTTCATGACTGTTCCAGTTTGTTTAAGTGAACATATATATCTGGGTGCTTACTATGTATGACACCAGCAATTACTGCAGTGTTTTTTGTTGCAGTTGTGTTTTTTTCATACAACAGTTTATGATGCAAATAATACATGCTGTATAAAAACCCAACAATTGACAAAGGAGTAGAACAGATGGTACATCTCAAAGTTGTTCTCATGAAAAATGCAGTACTATATGAACCAACCCTTTACTGAAACGACTATTGGCAAAAGTGGAGCATCATTGTATTACTGCAATTTACTGTTTAGATATTTTATTTAGCATTTAGCCATGAAGTTATAAATATTCCATATGCCCAGCTTGATATACTAAAGACTAGGGTAATGTTTCAGATGTTTAAGATGATAATGTTTCAGATGTTTTTGGTCAGTTACACTGAACTTTAGTAGGGTGCAGTCTTCTTGCTTAGCCTTGTTATTCACAAAACACACACCCTCAACCAACCAAACAGTGTTGCTTTGTTTTATTTGCTTGAAATTATCACTAAACTTGTATTGGAATCAGTTGATTCTGATTTTGATTCTGAAGGTTTTTCCTCCTACATTATCTAGCACAAAATTTATAAGATTTCCAAGCTTATATCTAAGCTTATATAAATAACAAACCAGTGTGTGTGTGTGTGTGGGGGGGGGGGGGGGGGGGGGGGGGGGGGGGGCTGGCACTACAGCCAATTTTGTCAGCCACTCACACTGTCATGCTTCTTATCCGTGTCAACAACAGCCGCGCAACTTCACAGCAAAGATGAGGAGGTGTACCGTGTCTAATCTGCAGAGTTAAAGCAATTACTGTAGCACTACTTAATGAGAGAATAGAACATAATAGAACAGAAATACTGAATATGATTAATAAGGTCAATTGTGAAACGTGGACATTGTTCGCCAAAGAGTAAATTGTTGAGGTGGCGGTACTGTGTACCGGTGGGTAACGGCCCACTTCAAGCACTGGACGCACCAACGAGGCGCTCATGGCGACACTGTTGCACGTTGAGCCATCATCGGAGCACAAGCGGGAATCTTCCGGTCTGAGACATGAATCCAGTGTGGAAGTTCCAAAAACCTGCATTCTATCGAATGGCCAGCAGTAAACCTCAGTAAACACTTTCCTAATGAGTTTATGGTCTCAATCACTAGTTTCATGTCTCCTTCAATCCAATATGATGTTCATTTAGTAAACTATGGTCCTATTTAGAGGAAAATAGACCATAAAGCAGAATATGCTTCAGGGCAGGATTATCTATGATTGACAAGTCGTAACCATGGTAACCTGTCAATCAGGCTAGGGTGACTCGTACCCTGCACTGTGTAAAATTAACCAGCGCCGTTGAAAAAGCTTATTAGGAGTTTGTTGTTCACTTTCTCTGGTGAGTACATTTAGTTTTAAGATTGTTGTTCACTAGACAAAATTGTTAGCCCTGTCAAAATGACAGTTAATGTGAATTAAAGATGCACCTAGCTAAGCAAGCTAGCTAGCTCCACACATTAGCTCCACTGTCTTGTCCAAATATGGTCTCGTCTGATGCCGCTGGTTGCAAAAAATCAACACGGCGGCGGCCCATCAGCCAAACCCGGGACTTCAGAACAGCAGTCCACAAACCAACAGGTGACGTCATGATGACTACGATGAATACAGTCTATCTTGGAGTCTCAAGCCGTGGTGCCTTCAGGGATACCACGGCCTGTTGGACATCAGCCCCCCTTGGGCTAAACTTCCATTTATGGAGAGTTTGGCGGCGGAGAGTTTTCCTGGACATAATGAAAGCCAGTCTATCCTCTCAGGAGGAAGTGGACTTCCTGGCTGTCGGGATCCAGCAACTTCTGCTGAAGCAGGCTGTCTTATGAAATCTCTGCACATGACATGCACAGAGATTTTACTATATACTTTTTGGTCCCCAAAAAGATGAGAGGCTTCTGAGCCACCCTGGATCTCCGGCCACCTGAACCAGCATAATGGACAAAAGAAGTTTCCACATGCTGACGATCAAGAAACTGCTGGAGCTGGTGCAGCCCGGCAACTGGTTCACCACCATCAACCTGAAAGACGCCTATTTCATGTCAAGGAGACACAGTAACAGGGAGTTTCTATGCTTCGCCTCTCAGGGAGTAGCCTACAAATATAATAGGCTCCCCGTCAACTACTCGCTAGCCCCACACACGCTCAGCAGATGCATGGCCACTGCACTGCAATCGTTGCACAAGCAGGCCATGAGGGTTCTTTTCTACTTAGACGACCTCATGGTCATGGAGAGACTGAAGCCTTAGGTGATCTCCACACAGTCCAGTTGATTTTGCACCTCAGCAGTGTTTGTACCCCCCCAGCGCTGATGCATTGAGAGGGAGATGGATCCGTCTAACTGTTCGGTGAGATCCGTTTTCTCTTTCCTGCATGCAAGGTCTGATGGAGAACGGGCTGTCGCACTCAACCATCAAGGTGTACACAGCAGCTATCTCTCCTGTCATGAGGGGTTTGGTGACAGTCTTCACCCAACCCCTCTTGATACGCTTTCAGCAGGGTGTGAGAAGACAGCAACCATCGTTGTGTCTCTCGCCGACTTAGTAGGACTTGCTGCTTGTGCTGGAGGTTCTAAGGTCTGTACCTTATGAGCCCCTGGAGCAGTCTTCATTGAAAATGCTATCTCTCAAACAGCCTAGCTGCTAGCTCTCACCTCTGCTAAGAAGGTGAGTGCGCTGTGTGTCCTGCTGTTTCACCCCAGCTGCATGCTGCTTCGTGGTGACCACAGTCCAGCCGGATTGAGACAAAACCCCTCCTGTGTTCTTAAGAACATAAGGCGCATGTTCAGATCTAGGATAGCAGGATTTAGCATATGGAGAAATCTGGATGCCTTCTTCCCCACTACCACACGTAGGGTACAAGTAGGTGAGATTGCATCTGTTGTGTCCAGTGTGTGCTCTAACGTCCTATGTAGGGCACACAGCCGCCATTCGACGCACTGGTCAGCTGTTCGTCTGCTTCAGTGCAGTCGGTAAGACCCTGTCCAAGAAGAGCCTGGCTGGCTGGCTTTGTGGGTGAATCTCCCAAGCCTGTACACGGGCGGAAACAGACCCACCATCAGCAATGCGTGCACATTCTGCTAAAAGTGGCTACGACCCTTTTCAGCGGGATGTGTGTCGAAGAGATCTGCACAATGGCGTCTTGGCCCTTACCGTGACGTTTGTGCATTTCTATCTCTTGGATATGCCGGGTTACATCTCGAAGTGCGGCCTACGATCTGTAAAGTGAGGATCTGGTGGCTACTGGGTGTAGAGAGGGAACATACACTGTCAGTGCCTGACATTCCAGTGAGAAGTCAGAGCTGTCCATTTGTTAATGGTCAGGCCAAGTCCCTATCGGTCCAGCAACCGTCTTAGGGGTGGCCCACCATTCTGTCACTAAGGTGATGTGGTGGTGGGGGCTTTGGCCGGCCTGTGGCCGACTGGGTTGGTGTGGTAGACTTTGGCTTGTCGTGGCTAGGGCAGACAGTCATTGGGGTCCACCCACTGTACCCATAGAGTCCAGTAGAGGGCAGAGCCTGTGTGAGATAGAACAAAGGTTACAATGAGCTACCGATGAGCCCTGCCGCTCCTACACCGTCTACTGAAGAGGCGGTCGGATGCTGAGGCACACGTATCGGTAGCAACGTCCCATTGGTTGGCTACGTGCACAATAAAATTTCAGTGGGCAAGTGCATGCATGTGATTGGAAGAGGAAGTACCCATAAGTCCAGTAGAGGGCTTTGCCTGTGCGTATAGAACTAGGGTTACCACATCGTAACTTTGTTTGTGACTCTACAGTGCTGTTGTGTACAAACAACTATACCATCATGAGGGATGAAAAACAATTGTGCAAACAGCAGTTATTAATGACATGGATTGTACAGATAACAGATATCTACATGTGTAATGAGTTACTGATTTGAATCAGTGAGCTGTTCAATTTATAGCTCTACTGATTTTTTCTGGAATCAAAGCAGAGCAATGGCTTTATTCGGATTTAAAAGCACAATAGTCAAGCCCATGTTTGTTGTTTCTCTCTATGAAAGTTCATAAGCACGTCTCTGCCAGGGTTGTCGGAACAGTGAAGCCTCATGTCATATCCAGTCAAACAAAAGAAACTTCTCCATGCTCTGCTATTCAGTGTGCCTGCTGTTTTGTTAAGAATGTTGTGCAATGGAGAGCAAATGAATGACATTCACAGCAGCGGACCCCAACATCACATCGGGTTTTATATTAAAGTTGTAAAAGTGTGGCAATGTGTAAAACCTGCTAAGAATTTCTTCCCGATAGCAAGTATCAAAGTATCAATCTTGAAAACCATTCTCAAATGCCATCAACTCACTGCAGGAGAAGAATGTATGCTTAAGAATGTGTGCTTTTTCTCTTCTCCTGCAGCCAGTGCCAGCACTTATTTAAAAATCTTCCATGCTGTACATGATTAACAGCTTGCCTTTTTTAAGAAAATTCCTTCCTAAAAAATGGTCCATAGCAGTAAACTTGTCACCTTCCAGTGATATTGACCTTTTTAAATTAAAATGATGGCACCTGCATGATTTTGGAAGCTCTGAAGATCACAGTCACTCCTGCACTTGATGCAGGACCCTACTTGACCACATCTTTATGATGCAAACTGTTTTCAGTTGCTGTTTAAAGTTTGCTATTTAACTGAAGTTGCCCTGTGCAAAGTGAGCTATCTTCAGCTGTCTGTCTCACAGAAAGCAGCAACCCACTGAAAGCATATCTTTTCTATAGGACAATTGCAGCCAACAGCATATGATGGATGTCAGAACACCTGCAGCAATTGTTTTCTGTGTAAAATCCCACTATCTTGATTCCTGTTAAAACTCAAGAAAAACAACAATTTAATCAAATTTGTTCCCTCCTGGATGGACACATTTAATACTACTTCTGTCTTTATGGTGAGTCCAATGTTTGCTGCAGGCATCTGTAAAATACATGACATTACACAATGTAGTCAGTGGAGGTTTACTGTAAGTCATCTTTAAGTGTAGCAGAGAGAAAATCTAGAAAAAAAATGGCAACAGGCACATTGCTAAACAGCAATAACAAGGACTTCTTCAAGGATCGGTTTTTATATCCAAAACAAAGTGGAGGTCTCGGGAGCATGTATGCAGGAAATCCAGCCCGATTTCATCCCGTATGATGCAGCATATGTAAGTGACTGTTCCAAGCCAACAAGAAAGAAGGTGTATTGTTCATTTTTATGTGAGGTAACAACCTGTTGACAAATAGGCTGATTTCATAAAAAAACTTCAAACGTCACTTTAATAGATTACATTTATCAATTAACAAAATGAAAAGTGAGCGACATGGGTTATGCCATGTAAGTTGCATATTTTGTCAGTCAGTCTAAAATCCAAGGATTTAAAAAATTACAACTATATAATACAAAGAAAAGCAGTAAACCCTCACATTCGAGAAACACCAAAATTGCTGGCAATGCATAGAAACCATTTATGAACTGTCGCCTTATTCATCCCATTTAAGTTTGCAGGCCTAATTGTACATTCAGTGTGTAATGTGGTTGTACCCTGTCACATCGCAATGTTAAAATACATTAAAATGCATTGTCGTCCGTTTCATCCTGTCATTTCATCCTGTTGAAATGAATTCAGCCATATTACATATATATCAGCCTCTGCTACCCACAGTCATACAGTTGCTGTACAGGCAAATCCACTCACAGGGTCAAGTAAGCATTCAGGAATTTTTTTTGTGATTGTTGACCACCTCTGTTCACATCCCTACACGTGCACAAATACACACAAACACAACGAGAGCCCAGGAGAATGATGACAAATGGTAGCAAGGTGGGTGGGGGGAACAAACTACAAAGACACAGTTGCTCTAATCAATATTTTGCTCGACGGTGACAGAGAGCCAAACACAATGTTGATTTCAGGAAAGCAACTGTATCTCCATAGGGTTCCCAACTGACATTCCTTGTCTCCTGGACTGAAATAACCAATCCATACACAGATGGTTTCACAAGTAGCAAAGGATTCCTGCAAGATGTCATGCAGAAAGACCACTAAAACAATATCTCAATAATTTTTTTTTTTACAATCAGTAACATCACAAGAACAACAACCCCAATACTAGTGGAACAACATCACATCACTGTGCCCTGATGCCCAAACCAACCTAAATTCCATTTTTTGACAGATTTTGCAGGATGTCAATGAAATTATTATTATCAATTATACATATACAAAGACCTTCCTCTGTATGGGCAAAAAAGAGACACATTCTAACACAAATGACCAAGAAATGAAAAGAGCTATAGGCCTAGGCCTAGTCACTGCACGTGTCCAACAAGCCTTATTTAGGCTACAGCCTCTTTAAAGAACTCATATTATGCAAATTTTTAGGTTCATAATTGTTTTTAGGGCTTGTGCCAGAATAGGTTTACATGGTTTAAAACACCATATTTTTGTCATATCGTACATTGCTGCAGCACCTCTTTTCCCCCTGTGTGTTCAACGCTCTGTTTTTGCTACCGAGTGAGGCATCTCTCTTCTATTCGTAGTGTGATCCAAAACAAAGCCGCTTCAGCTGGAAACCATGGCTCCATTTCAGCCGTGCATGTTCGAGCACAAGTCTGATCCCAAAACACAAGAAAAACAACCCCAACCAGCTTTGAAACCTAGACTGGAGCAAGACGTTTCAGTATGTTAAGTTATTAATTTGTAAGAAATTTCTATAATACGTAATGTTTTACTGTGCACTGTCTCTACATCATATTACTTTATGTCTATTGACTGCCTGGAGGGAATCTGCCTGGCTTGGTTTGAGGGCGTTCTACACTAGCTGCTAGGTGAGCATTATGACACGTGTTACATAGTGAAGCAGATAGGTTACGTAAGTAAAGACTGGACTACAATTGAGCTGTTTTCTGTAGGAGATGGTAACTTAAGGTGGGGTGGACTCTGGCCTTTTTCACTTTGCAAACCTATTACATGCAAAGGGGGCCTTTAATGTACACTTACATTTACTCATTTGGCAGATGCTTTTATCCAAAGTGAAATGCATTTGATGAACAACATACAAGCATCAGTAAAGTAAGAGATCTACTAGTAACAATAGACACTAGTTAGAGCAGTAATAATACTAGTAAGAACTATTGACACATACTGCATCAAAGGGACAGATACCTAGGGGCAGTGTTGGGAGTAACACATTACAAAAGTAAGGCAATTACAGTAATGTATTGCTTTTTGCTGTAACGCAGTAATATGACACATTACTAAAAAAAAATTGGTAATATTATACCCATATCTCAGTAAGGTGTGTTACAACGTGTTTTTGTCGTGATCCTGTCTGTGTGTCTTGTTTGGGAGTCTGGGTTTTAGTTCTATGTCTTTAGTTCATGTCTTGGTTGTTGCTCCTAGTTCTTGTGTGCATTATTTTGGTTTAGTCTCCTCTGTACTCTGTGTTCTAGTTCTGTGTTCTGGTACTTTGTAACATGTGTGTTTCTGTCTTTGTTGGTTATTCATTTTGCCCCATGTCTACCTGTCAACTCTCTCTCTGCCTGCCTGTGTGTGTGTGTCTCGTTAGTCCCATTAGTATCACCTGTGTTGCTCCCGCCCCGCTCGTTAGTCCGTGTGTGTATATATGCCTGCTCTTGTCTCCAGTCTTTGTGTATCTAATGTTGAGTGTTCCTGCATGTTCCTTTGGTTTCCCCGTTCTGGATTATTCCTGGATTACTTTTGTTTGGACTTTTGCCTCGAGCTCTATGGAAGCCTGTGCAGTTAAGTTTAAATAAATGTTTTCTGTTGAACTGAATCCTCCTGTTTGGTCTGCATTTGGGTCCACACCTCAGTCTGCACTCAGCCAACCCCTGACAGTTTTAACCTGAAATTAAGTGGTGTTTTGCTTTTTTAATAATTCACCAACACCGAGAAACACTTCAGCAACAGAAAAACAAAAACAAATCCATGAGTTAAATAGTTGGCCTGACATTATTTCCTGTTGCAGGGATCTGATGGTCGAGAGCTTGGCTCCTCCTAACAAGACGGTAACTCCTGTGATGGTTTATGCGCAAATAGATTTCTATAGGCTATGTGTTTGTGCTTTAACAAATTACGTTCATGATCAGGCTGCTGTCATTTCATCCTGACCAATTGGAGTGTCAGGAGATTCACATAATCAATGATGTTATGTTGCTGTACCTCCAGTGTCTTTCTTAATGGGGACCCATGCTACTAATAATCAGAAGGTTAATTATTATGACAAAGACCCACCAGATCCGTGGATAACTGCGCTAGAATACCACCTATGCGGCACATCTTATTATCAGAATAATAGGCCCATTTAAATAGCAGTGAAAGTAACAAAACACAACACAAAAGTAGTGTAACACAGTACAATTCAGAGACAGTAATATTGTAATTTATTTAATAGCACCAATTCATAACAAAAGGCATCTCCTTGCACTTTTTATATAGAGCAGGTCTAGACAGTACTGTTTACAGAGACCCAAGAATTTCCAATTCCCCAACAGTGTATGACAACTGCTTTATGAACACAGATTAGATATCATTCTCATTCAACATAAGGAAGAGGAAAGGAGATATTAGCTTAAAAAAGTTGAAAATTGAAATTATAAGAATTAGGATTTAGATTTGATAATGCAGACTGTATTTTATGTGTCTTTAGTTCTGGTTTAACATTGTGTAGGTCTGTTTTGCTGTAGAATAGTGACCTGACTACAAAAGTTGTTGTGTGGTATGGGGCACCCATGAACTGGTGTAATGAATTTGATTTATCATCATCTACAGACTGCACACATTAGTTAAAGAGGTGGTATTATGCTTTTTGTCTTTTCCCCTCTCCTTTATTGAGTTATCTCTTTTTTGTGCATTTAATAGGTTTGCAAAGTGAAAAAGCCCAAAGGGAGTTCCCATCTCCCACAGAAAGCTCTGCTCTGAACTGCTTGAAAACAGCTCGTTTGTAATCTAGCCCTTCACTTCCTTTCCTTGTGACGTCACAAGGAAAATGAGTCATAAAGCTAGCCAAGCAGCTAGTGGGGTCAGGCACGCCCTCAAAACAAGCTAGTCTAAGCGGAGGCCCTTTGATTTTAGTGAAGCCCCTTTTCCACTGCACAGTACCAGCACGCCTTTGTTGGTTTACCATTGTAGAAATGTTGTACCTGCTTCCAGGTACTTTTTTCGTATCACCTCAACTCCATCGAGGTTCCAAGCAAGCTAAGGGATACTAAAATGTAAGGTGAAAATACGACAGACTGCTGATTGGTCAGACAGAATATTCACTATTCACTGCATCGTCATTGCCTGCTCCAGACAGAGGCCAGCAACAGAAGGTTTTATATTTTACAGTTTTCATTTGTAATTTCATCACTAAATCCACTTCTGAGAAGTTTTGAGGTGAGAAATCAGCTGTGTAGATTTCGAATATTGACAGTTTTACGAGAAGTGATGGCGGAACAAAAATGTGCTTGAATATTTTCGGAGTTGAGGAGCTCCGCAAGTGGCTGCAGGGGAAGCCTGTGCCAACCACCCGCTCACAGAGCCCTCTGCTCCCGCCGTCACACACCCGCTGCAACAACAACGGCAGAGGAAAACACAGCTGTAAGGTTTTCACACCGCTTATCTGTCTTTACATTCTGAGTAATGTTGAAACGTTTTAACTTAAAGAGAAAGCTGTGTGGATCGCAGGTGTGTGTGTCGCATTGAACATTTCGTCGCGGCAGTTGTGTGAGGCGTCGCTATGACGACAAGCTACCTACTATCTCTGGGTACTATCTGCAATGGAAAACGGAGCAGGGACGAGTAGAGTCAAGCATTTTTTGGCAAGGTGGCATAGATCGTCAGAACACCAGCAACAGTTCAACATTTAGTCCTAAAAGACGATGCAACTCCGATTCTGTTTGGGCCTGGAAATTCATAATCACAACCTGTAAGTATGCTTTATTGGTTGTGAATTATATTTAAAATAAACGCAGCGTTGGCTAACACAGCTAAAGTTATAGCTATAATGCTAATGTTACACCTGATATGAAAGCTACTGAGCAAATGTTCAAATTGTTTGGCCAATTTTTATAAAAAAAATTGAGTTGAAATATGATGACTTTTGTAGTGGTTTATGGTACGATGTGGAACAATGATGTTGTGGACTTGAGAGTAACTTATACCATCTGCTAGGTTACGGTCGCAGTCTGAAGCGGCTTTGATTTGGATCACACTACCTTGTTTCTTACGACCCGCCCTTCTCTGCTTCTGATTTGCTAGTAGTCCTTACCTGGGAACTGCGCATGCGCAACTCCCTACAAAGATTTTGTACAAGTAAGATGCATCACTCTGTAGCTCAAGAGCAGAGCGGACAACACATAGGGTGAAAAGAGGAGCTGCAGCAATGTGCAGTATGAGAAAAATGTGGTGTTTTTTGAAAATTAAACCATGTAAACCTGTTCTGGTACAACCCCTAAATAAGATTTTGAACCTGAAAATGAGCATAATACCACCTCTTTAAATAAACAAGGACATTGTAAGCATTGTAAGATTTTAGTTTACTGAAGCCAGCGCCTATGCTCTTTTTGACCAAGAAATAAAGTTGACACCCACCCACCAAGAAATCACATTATTTGTTCTTTCCCGAATTACGCATTCAGATTCGGGTACATCCCTAGACCATTCAGCAGCACTGTACTTTAAAGGTATGCAGCTACATTTACCTTTTTTTCAGTGTTCCTTCAAACTGTAGAAAAGGCTGTAATATAATTCACAGTAGATGTCAATACTCTCCACTCTGTTCACCTGTCATGAGAAGTGTGAATCTTACTGCTGTTTTCAAGGAACAGGAGATTGAAGTAAGATGTGTCCCTACAGTAACTCATCTCTTAAATTCAAATATCAACAGCGCAGTGATGCATGTATCTTGCTTCATTATTGCAAAGGATCAAGTAATATTTTCTTGTTTCTTGTCTTTTTTGTTTCTTTCGTAGTCCATGAAATTTGGTAGAAAGATAGCCATCAGTCAAGTGACACATCTTATTGCTCATCTGGATCCAGAATATGTTTTGTAATTATAATTTATTTCTAATCGAAGTAAGACAAGGCTTTTTGGACATTTTCTAATGAATTAAGGCACATTAATGAAATTAATCCAGATACACATTATAACCTTCTATTCTATTATTAAAATAGCTCAAAAGCTGCTCTCCAAGTGCCGTCACCACATATTTCAGACCAAAATGACATGAGGAGTACCCCATGGGTCGGTTCTCGGGCCTCTACTGTGGAATTTATACATGCTTTCTGTGTCTGTGGTGGGGAGGGTGTCTGTCTGGCAGTCCACTCCTGCTTCTGATGCCAATTGGTTCCTGCACAAATGTTACCATCCAGCAATAAAGCAGGATCCACCAAGGCTCTTCACTCTTCAGGGGTACCGCTGTGGTCCGGCAGTACTTGTTGTTCCCAGAAGAGTGAGCTTGCTGTTCCGTCAGTCCAGAAATCCCTCCACCGCTGTCGCAAGATTTGAAGGGAAGCTCGTTCTTCAAGATACAGATTAACTTTTATTGTCATTCAAACTATACGCAGGACAAGTGCACAGTAGAAAAAAAATGATGTCACAAAATGTAATTGAAACATATTATAAGAACTGACAAAGAATAAAAAGTTTATTATATATTTACTGTATATTGTTTAACAGTTTTACTTGCTGTCCAGTTACTGTCTTTAGCCTTTAGTGTAAGTGTCTTTAGCTGTGCACTTACATGTATAGTGAGGGCAGAAAAGAGTGCATATGTTTCATATATTTATGTGTGAGCATGCATGTCCTCTGCGCCCTGTGTTTCATAAAGTGAGTTTGTACGCTTGTCAGCAGCCACGTTTTAATGACACTACACAGAGGATCAAATATTCATTATGAACTAAATATACAAACTGAAAAATAATTTCTTCTCTCTGATCATCTTTTTCACATGCATGTGCAAACTCAAAAACATAAACAGTAAGTTATGGCCACTGATCCGAGCTAGAAGGATAATGTTTGTACTTCTGGTCTACTCTGTCAGACACTACCCAGAGCTAGTCTGAGGGGATTCTCGTTCAGAGATGACAGCATAATTACCAAGATAGTGCTGGTTCTCATAGCAGTGTGTGACAGCCACGTGTTTTAGGCTATTTAAATTCCACTTGTTTTGCAATATCTTGTTCAATTCTGTCTTCTTACTGTAAAGTTTTGCAGGAACAATCAAATGATGACAGGGTTTTGATCATAAAGTCTCACTTTTAAGACCTATTAGTAAAAGGTGAGACATATGCATATAATTTCAGTCACTGTGTATGATGACTCAAGCAACATTACTCTTTTTTTAGATGAGTTGCGGCTACATGTAATTTATCATCCATAAGCACATTTTTTGACCAAATGTTCACTGCAGTAGATATGTATGTATTCACACAGCCTATTTTAAGAAAAAGATTAATGTGGAGTTTATTAACATCTACAAATAACTTAGCAAACTTTCATCTGATCAAAAATTAGAAATTCAATTCACTTCAATTCAATTTTATTTATATAGTGCCAAATCACAACAACAGTTATCTCACAGCGCTTTTCATAAAAGAGCAGGTCTAGACCATACTCTATGATGCTATTTACAGAAGCCCAACAGTTCCCACCGAGAGCAAGCACTAGGCGACAGAGGCAAGGGAAAACTTCCTTTTAAGAGGCAGAAACCTCGAGCAGAACCATGGCTCAGGGTTGGCGGCCATCTGCCTCGACCGGTTGGGGTGAAGGAGGGGGGGGACAGAGCGAAAAAGAGAGGGATGGAAGGAGAGAGAGTGGAGGGAGGCAGCCTACACAATATACACACACAGAGGTACAGACAATAAAGGTAATGTTGCTATAGACTAAATGAAAAATGGTACAGATATTTATAGTAGTGTTAATGATAACAATCGTAATGTTAATGATTATAATAACAATAGGACTAGTAACAATAGTTGTTGCAGCAGAGGGTGTCGAGCAGGAACACGGGGGCAGCAGGTGACCTGCAGCCACAGATCCAGACTCCACAGCTCCACAGCCAGAAAACCTGCAGGACGTGATAGGAGGAGAGAGGAGAGGGACGAGAAAGCACAAGACTACCGGAAAGGGGAGAAGTTGTGTTAGTAACATGCAATAATGGGATGAGGTTGCATACAGAGGGAGAGAAAGTAGAGGAGAGAGGAGCTCAGTGCATAATAGGAAATCCCCCAGCAGTCTAGGCCTATAGCAGCATAACTAAGGGATAGTTCAGGAGTCACCTGAGCCAGCCCTAACTATAAGCTTTGTCAAAGAGGAAAGTCTTAAGCCTACTCTTAAATGTGGAGATGGTGTCTACCTCCTGAACCCAAACCGGAACCTGGTTCCACAGGACAGGAGCTTAATAGCTGAACGTTCTGGCTCCTAGTCTACTTTTGGAGACTCTAGGAACCACAAGTAACCCTGCATTCTGGGAGCGCAGTGCTCTGGTGGGGTAGTAAGGTACTATGAGCTCTTGAAGATAAGATGGTGCCTGACCATTAAGAGCTTTGTAGGTAAGAAGAATGATTTTAAATTCTATTCTGGATTTTACTGGAAGCCAATGCAGAGAAGCTAAGACAGGAGAAATATGATCTCTTTTCCTGGTTCCTGTCAGAACACGTGCTGCAGCATTCTGGATCAGCTGAAGAGTCTTAATGGACTTTTTCGAGCAGCCTGATAATAAGGAATTGCAGTAATCCAGCCTAGAAGTAACAAATGCATGGACTAGTTTTTCTGCATCATTTTTAGACAGGATGTTCCTGATTTTCGCAATATTACGTAGGTGAAAAAAGGCAGTCCTTGAAATTTGCGTAATGTGAGACTTAAACGACATGTCCTGATCAAAGATAACTCCAAGATTCCTCACAGTGGTGCTGGAGGCCAGGGCAATGCCATCCAGGGAAACTATATCTTTAGATAATGCGTCACGGAGGTGCTTAGGCCCCAGAGCAATAACTTCAGTTTTATCTGAGTTTAACATTAGAAAATTACAGGTCATCCAGGTTTTAACATCCTGAAGGCACATTTGAAGTTTAGCTAACTGATGAGTTTCATCTGGTTTGATCAATAGATATAACTGAGTATCATCTGCATAACAATGAAAGCTTATGGAATATTTCCTGATAATATTGCCTAAAGGAAGCATATATAAAGTGAAGAGGATTGGACCGAGGACAGATCCTTGTGGAACTCCATGACTAACTTTGGCATACATGGAGGACTCATCGTTAACATGTACAAACTGATATCGATCTGATAAATAGGACTTAAACCAGCTTAGACCGGTTCCTTTAATGCCAATGAAATGTTCCAGTCTCTGCAATAGGATCTGATGGTCAATGGTATCAAATGCAGCACTAAGATCTAATAAAACCAGTACAGAGACAAGTCCTTTGTCTGATGTCTGATAAGGAGGTCGTTAGTAATTTTCACCAGTGCTGTCTCTGTGCTATGATGAGCTCTAAATCCTGACTGAAAATCCTCAAATAAACTATTGCTATGTAGAAAGTCACACAGCTGTTTAGAAACTGCTTTCTCCAGAACCTTAGAGAGAAATGAAAGGTTAGATATAGGTCTATAGTTGGCTAAAACATCTGGATCAAGTTTGGGCTTTTTCAGAAGAGGTTTAATTACAACTACTTTAAAGTACTGTGGTACATAGCCTGTTGATAAAGATAGATTGATCATATCTAGTATAGAAGACTATACTAGCTGACTAAGGGTAAAACATCTTTAAGCAACCTAGTCAGGATGGGGTCTAAGAGGCAGGTTGATGGTTTAGATGAAGAAATTATTGAAGTTAGTTGGTAAAGATTGAGGGAAGCAAAACAGTCTAAACATATATCCGGTTCTACAGCTGTTTCTAAGGTTCCTGAGTTTAGAGATAAGCTGGTGCCAGTTGAGGGCAGGTCTTGGTGAATTTTGTTTCTAATAGCTATAATTTTATCATTAAAGAAGCTCATGAAGTCGTAACTACTGAGAGCTATGGGAATACTTGGCTCAATAGAGCTGTGACTCTCTGTCAGCCTGGCTACGGTGCTGAAAAGAAACCTGGGGTTGTTCCTATTTTCCTCTATTAATGACGAGTAGTACGCTGCTCTGGCATTACGGAGGGCCTTCCTATACGTTTTAAGACTATCTTACCAAATTAAACGAGAATTTTCCAGTTTGGTGGAACGCCAATTCCTCTCAAGTTTCCTCGATATTTGCTTTAATTTGCAAGTTTCAGTATTATACCATGGAGCTAACCGTCTTTGTTTTATTATTTTCTTTTTTAGAGGGGCTACAGAGTCGAGTGTCAGTCGCAGCGAGCCTGCAGCACTGTCAACAAGATGATCGATTTGGGAGGGACTGAAATTAGCATAGGAGACCTCCGTTACTTTGTGACTTGATAATGAATTTTAGAGCTGATGGAATCGCATCCTTAAATTTAGCTACAGTACTATCAGACAGACATCTTGTATAGAAATTTTTGCCCAATGGCGAAATACCTTTGTTACTTGTGAAGCCATGCCATTATTCAGTATGTTGGACACTCAGAGCAGGTGACAGCAACATCCCCCAGCCCAGGCCCTATACATGACATGCAGTCATACTACTCTGCTGCCTCAGTATTTATTCCAGCATAATTGTAAAATCAGGCAAACTATTGTTAAATCAAGTTCCTCAACAATCCAGCTGCCTCCTCTTCAAATTTCATTAGAAAATTAATGCAAGTGTCATCAAGATGTCTAGAGGCAGTCGACTTCCTCATCTTTTCTGTTATTTTGTATTTATCTACAAATGGTAAAATTTTACATTTTAAAACATTATTTTGGGACAGATTTATTGTTAGACAGAAGTGTAATACTCCCAAAACTATTCAAAAATTGATACATTTTTGTCTTACTCATTCCTCACCTCAACCTTGTAGAAATTACATTTTATATGTTACTAAATTGTTTTCCCAATTGCTTTGTGATTTTTCGAATGAATAAAGTTTGGAATGCAGTTTAGAAGTGATACAGAAATTGGAGGAACGTACATGTCCTCACCCTTCAGCTCTGCATAAGGCAAATACTTTGTGAGCCACTGAAGAACACCTGTAGTGCACAACAAACCCTGCCACAATTATGATGATCAACTTAACAGTTTGCATTAATTTTCGTATTAGCAGAAAATGCACTACTTAAACTTGAAAATGAAAATGCAAACTGAGCTGGAATTTTGAATGTATTTGAAAGGAGGCTGATGATGACACCCAAAGAAAGAACTGAAACAAGAAAGAAAGAACAAAAACAAGCCAAGCAAACAATACTGTACCATATTCTCACAGACATAAAAAAAAAAACCCAATTGGTTGTACAAGACAAACATGGGAACCTTTTCGATACAATAGTGTCCTCTGACTGGTAAATGAATGACCTCAAAAGGTTTCACAAAAACAAGCCTTGGAGAGATGTCAAACATAAATGCAAAGTTTTACTCATTTTCATTTGATATGCTATAATTCAAATTAAAACAAATTCAAATGCAAAATGGGTCTTTTGACTTTTGAATTTTTCCCTGAGTTAGTGTTACAACATGCTTTTTCTTTGTATTGTTTTTAATGACCAGTGCACAGAAATGTAATGATGTCTGGGTGGAAAACCTACTTCAAAATGCAATTTAATACAGATGTTGAATTCACATAATGTAGACATAGAAACTTGAGGAGTTAGTAAGTATTTCTAAATCCTATCCTTATAACCATACATATGGACTCACTCTCCATACATTTACTGTTACAGTTTTCGGTTTTGGTGTTTTCTATTTCCTGTTTTATTTTGTTTCCCTCTTCATGTGTCTTTGTGTACATCACTTCCTGTCTCTGTGTTTTTCCCAATACTCTGTATTATGTTTTTCGTTGTGTTATTTATTTTTCCCCTTCTATCTTTTGGTGTTGTTCTCACTCTGGTTATAAAAAACCATTAACATGGACCCAGCAGACACTTTTTCTGTTGAACTCTTAAAAAAGTTATTCAGACACTGGAGTCAGCAACAGGGTTGGGAGGATTACTTTAAAAATGTAATCCAGAACAATTACTAATTTCTTGTCTAAAAATGTAATCAGTAACGTAATCTAAGTACCACAAAATAAAAGTAATGTAATCTGACTACTTTTAGTTACTTTTGGATTACTTCCAAATGGCAGGATCTGGCCCATCAATGACAAAAAATGTTGTGTTGTAGGGATTCTTGAAGACATTTTAGAGTGTGTCATTTTCTGGAAAACGATTTTTAATGTTGATAAATCATCCTGCACTCATGGGCCTGTATTTAATTTATCCAATGAAAAGCTTTCTCAATGTTTATTATGCTGCTGAAAAATAGTGTTTCTGGGACGGGCACTACTGAATACTGTACAAAAGCACAACTTTATTCACTGATTCTGCTAAAACTTGATCATATTTGATGGAGAAAATATTTTCAGGTTTTCTCTCAGGTGATCCCAGCTGCTCTGCCTCAACTCTGTGATTTACGAGTTCCCTGATGGACACATAGCTTTACTTGTCGCTGCTAATTAGTGGCCATTATCTAATTAGCTTGGTTAGCCTGCAACTATACTGGTCAAATTAACTCACTCTGCCCATTCTGGGATCTCAAAGCACCGGAGTGCGTGATGAAGTACTGGAGGTTTTCAGACCAGGGCGAGGGGACCTGGCGGGGAATGATGCTGGGGAGCAGCGCCGGGTGAGTGGCAACGAAACAGCGCTCAGCGGCATCCCAGTGAACGCGACGAACATAGCCTCATTAGCTGACTCAGTCCCAGGGAGCAAAGAGCCAAACTGGCAAGAAAACCACCGTGTTACTGTATTCCCAGTGGTCAAACTGGCCTCCGTAGGTCTCGGAGGCTGTGCTCTTTCCCATGTCCGGCAGCAGTGTTCACTCACTGGGAGGTCTGCATGACGGGGTAGGGATATAACCACATTCAGCTACTGGCTACACCCCAATCAATATCTGCGATAGATCCCTCCCTAGCTTTGTGTTTTTACCAAACAGCAAATAGCACTCCGCTTTCCGTTCCATGGAAACTTTGTGTTTAAAGTAGCCTAATCCCTATGTAATCCCCGTTTTTACTAAATGTACCTGTAATTTGATTACGTCTTTTTTTCTGTACTGTAACAGAATACAGTTACTCTTTTTTTTGTATGCTGATTACGCAACACCGTTACATGTAATCCGTTACTCCCCAACCCTGAACAGCAATGCCAGATGTTGAGATCATGAAATAAAGCCTTGGCACGTTGGCGGACACTGGCTGCTGCAGTCGTCTGTACTCGTGTCGCTGTTGGCTCCGTTAACGGTCGCTCGCCAGCTGCTTCCCCACAGATCTCTCGTTTACTACTGCCCTCCTGCTCAATGCTCCATGCTGTTGCCGTTGCTTCGCTTAAAAGAAGTCCTGTTCAGTTTGTTGCCGGCGTCCACACCTGTTGCTCATTGTCTATTTACCACATCAGCAGAGGTGTGCGGCATTCAAAGACAGTCTTGCCAGTTCGTAAAACTTAAAATCACCCACACATGCATTAAAACACACCAATAATTTGACAATCATATATAGCATGCATAGTCACACCACTCCACATGCGATAAAAAGCACAACACACAAATGACACACTAGAAAAACACACCACAACGCTAAAATCATAAGGCATTTTCTGACCCTGTCACAATATGACAGTGCCAATATTAATGGGCTAAGCAAGGGATGCTGGTGAGGTACATACTAACAAATTTCATACACAAAAATATATCAAATTCATAAATCAAAAATTTACATGGGGAATAAGGGGGTCAGTGCCCCCATAGAGCTTTATGTTCAACGCCCCTGCAGCCAGCTATTAGTGGGAATTCGCCGACAAGTGTGTGTTTGATGTGATCAACAATATATAATGTCTGTCTTTCTAAATATGCTGTATTTTCATTTGTTTGTGAACCTGTTGCATCAAAATACAAATACAACACTCAAATACAAAACAGTTCTGAATGACAAATCTAACTTTTCAAAAACTAACAGGACTGAAGAGAGCTTTAGTAGCCTATACCCATGGTGTTTCTGATGTTTGCTTTAGAGCACAGTATTGATTGTACAAATCCCCATGAAACAGTGGCAGTCAAACAAGAAGTGACATTGCTGGAAGACTTAGGGTGGACATACTGTACAACATGAGAATTTTAATAGGATTAGCTCAGAATAGACTTCCCTACACATATCTTGAGGCGTGTTGAGAAAACCTCATTTCACAGTGTTTTTCTCAGGTGCTTTCTCAGAGCTCTCAAACTACAATAGTTGAGTGAAACAGCAACTTTTGTGCTTACTTCAAGAGACCTTGTTTGGTGCGTCAAGCCATAGAAACATTTCTAATAGGAATGGAAAAGGTTTAAAAGGTTGGGGTGGGAAGAGGTGCAAAGATAAATAAGAAGACTTTCCTCAGCCTGACGCACTGAAGCTGGATACAGCAGCCACAATGGTCATGAAGTTTTTATTCAAAGTGATGGATTATTAAGAGAACCAATGAAGTAAGAAACGCTTTAAGCAATTTTCACATGAAAGAATAGTTGAGTAAGTAAATTTTTGCCACAATGAAATATATCTTTATAAATCTAAATGGGTCAACATTGAACAGAATGCGACATAATAAACTGTCTTATAACATAGTAATATCACATATAAATCATAAATGTCAAATGACAGTAAGTAAATTGATATTTCAGGGACTGTTAATTGTTCAATGTACATGTATCAGGAGTTTGTCAGGTAAGGAAAGTATTACACATTTTTACTGCTGATAACCTGTCATCTTAATTTCTGAACTATGTTTTTCCAGTGTTTTCACTAGGTTCATGTTTACAGTATGAATCAAAGATTGAACATCGTCAATATATTACAACTCAGTGAACTCATTTGATATTTTTCATTCAAACGTGTAATTACCTTACTCAGTTGCAAAAGCTGTTGCATTATTGCGACTTCTGTATGAAGATGATCCACTAGCATGGAGATCAAGAGACTTTAACATACTAGGTTATAAAAATAAAAGGCCCCATAAAAGAAAACTGCTTGCTATTCATTATAAATAGAGAAATAACTGTACAATGATTACTCTGCATACGCGTATTTACAACTATTTAGAAGTGCACCAGTATATGCCTCGGATAGCTTAGCTTAATAGCTGGAGATAGAAGTCATTGATCATCACCTTGCTTTATTCAGTATTCATGTCAGCATAACCACTGGGTCATGCGTAGTGACAAGCGTGAAATATACCTCAATGCTTTTACTGTTTTAGTCGAGTAACTGGGTAATTCATCATCGAGAAAGTGTAAACTTTCTGTACTGTACTCTGATTTTTAATGCTACCCTACTTTGGCTGGGATGCATAAAGGGGAGAAACAATACGTTGAATATTCAGCACATTCAGTGCTGTACCATATCTAGAAATTTATTTATAGTTTTGCCTTTACTCTCACTGTTCTTTTGTCCACATCCAGGTCTGCCTATTCTGAGAAGATGTATGTGTCTTTTCAAAGAAGCTATGTGAGAACATCTTTGGAAAGTATTGGTTTGAGTAAGCACTAGAAAGAGTAAATGCAGGAGCAAACAGCCTATATCTATCTATCTATCTATCTATCTATCTATCTATGTGTCTGTCTGTCTATCTATCCATCTATATATAGAGAGAGAGATAGAGATAGATATAGATATATAAAGACATAATAATTATATCTTTATATGTGTGCGTGTGTGTATGTGTCTTTATTGATTCAGTAAAGCAGCTGCAGGAGATGTTGAGAGCCCCTGACTCCATTAATACCTTGTGCAGTGGGGACCTATTATGCAAGTCCTGAAACCTGAGAGTCAGTCACCTGTTCTGCTACCTGAGCCTGGGCTCTGGGGACGAAAGAGGAGAGAAGAAGGGTAGACAGCCACACTGTGCTGCCTGCCTGGAGGACTCCGCTCATATGGATAAGGCCTAGGGTACTGCTGGAAGCTCCAGAGATCCCTGGTGGGTGTTAACCAGACTAACTAAACCAGAGGCATGTGCGGGGAATGAATTAAGTGAGAAGTATAAAGATCCACTGAAGTGTGTCCACCAGAGTCAACACTGTTAAAGTTCCACCAAGGACACAAGCTCACCTTCTCTTTCATTTGCAGAGCAAATACAGCTTTCAAGAGGCTAACGCAAGCTTGCAGGGTCATTAGTGTAAACATATTGACTCAGTTGATGAATTTTGCTTTGCTATTTGATCCCCCGTCAGCTGAGAGGAGTTTCCACTGGGGCTTTAGAAAAGACCACAGAGCATTCTTGGCTACCTGGTGGCTGCACGGACCTGTTATACTCCTGGCTGAGAGCAGGAGAGTCTGGCCTCTGTTGAAAGAAGAGGTTATTTTTTTTCCAAAGGTGGGAGCAACAGTTGATGTCTTGGTCTGGACACATCAGGTAAGAAGACTCCACAACAGTACAGTAAGAGTAAGGTTTGGACAGTATATTTTAGAATTATGCTTCTATTTGTCCTCTGTAATAATGTGGTTTTTAACAGTAAAATTGTGTCAGTCTATTTGTTCTCAGTGAAAAAAGAAAGAATGTATACATTATATATATATATATATATATATATAAACAATAATTGATGCATTTATGGCCATCTATTGTAGATACTATGCTCACATGTACTACTAATATAATCTACTAAAACCAATCACAAAGTCTTGTCACTAGTAAATGTATATAATTCACATAGTTGCTAACTTGCAGAACTTTCATAGTTTTTGCCGTCTCAGGTGAGGATAAACATTGAATATCACTGGTATGTTTTCTTACTGTGAATTCAAACAGATTATGGCCCATGTGACCACATTCCAGTGACCCACAGTCAGGACCATTACAGCACGCTTGACTCGGTCTGACGAATTGTTCTAACACAGACACCAGAATGCAACTGTTTCAGCTTATAACAGGGAACGTGAACTCTAAGTATCGTGTGCGTCATCCTTACAAGTTATGATTCACTGACGAATAATAATTTTGTGTGTTCAGAAGGTTATTTAACCTTGAATCAAGAGCACATTTGCTACTCAAATACAGAAATAAATATTCCTCTTACAAGAGGCAATTTTGAGATCATTAGGTGGCTCTTTCTTATCATAGAAAATGTGTTGTATTGGGAATACAAAGGACAGTGTGCAGAAAGTTGAAAAACAGTGTGAGCATAAAGGAATGGCCTGGATAATTAGACTAGTTCATGTCAAAAATAATCGCAGCTAACTCCAGCACATATGACGCATCTGAATACCAGCATTTTGTCCGGGCCTCATTTCAACACTAGCTGTGCTGATGGGTTTATCTCTCAAATACCCACAGCTCTGCACAGCCTGTCTGCTTCCTAACCAGCTGTAGGTCCCATGGCCTTCCTCTCTTTTCCTGGCATTTTCAGGAGCACAAAGGTTTACTCAATCACTGGTTTCCATGCATGCAACAATAAGCATATGGACATGTCAGCCAAGTACAAACCCTGTTTGCTCTCGTTCTTTCTTATAAACACATTCTCTGTTTTTATTTTTCTCTCATGTAGGTCTTGCTTATTTTTCTCCATCTCTCACAGACCCATCAGTCGGTGCCTATGGTTTACTTCTGAAAGATAAGGCTGGCTATATTCTATATTTTTATGTCAACAAATCTCATGAAAAAAACAACAATGCATCTGTCTTTCAATACTTTTTGAGTTCTCCAGCCTGTATGTGACACTTAGCACCAAGCCCATTAGTTCCTAACAATGACATACATTTTTCAAAACAGTCACAAATACATACTTCAAATTTTTTTAAATGGTTCCTAAAACAGCTGGGCACTGTAGATGTTATTAAACATTACTTTAACAGGAATTAATAATGGATTTATTGTGGAGTATTTTCAGCCCTGTACATCAGTGTGCAAGTGGCTAGCAAGGACGGTGTGGAATCAAGTCAATAAACTACATGGGTACTGCCATGTACTCTCACCGGCCACTTTATTAGGTACACATGTTCCATTGCTTGTTAAGCAGATAGCTAATCCGCTAATCACATGGCAGCAACTCAAAGCATTTAGGCATGTAGAAGTGGTCAAGATAACTTGCTCAAGTTCAAACTGAGCATCAGAATGGGGAAGAAAGGGGATTCAAGTGACTTTGAACGTGGCATGATTGTTGGTGCCAGTTTGCTGGTCTGTATTTCAGTAACTGCAGTATTTCAGAAACTGCTGATCTATGTGATTTTCCCACACAGCCATCTCTAGGGTTTAAAATGAATGGTCCGAAAAAGAGAAAATATGCAGAGAGCGGCAGTTGTGTGGACAAAAATAGCTTGTTGATGTCAGAGGTCAGAGGAAAATGGGCAGACCGGTTCAAGATGGCACAAGAAACTCAAATACGTTACAACCAAGGTATGCAGAATACCATCTCTGAACGCACAACACGTTGAAACTTGAAGAAGATGGGCTACAGCAGCAGAAGAATTTGCACAGGCTCACCAAAATTGGACAACAGAAGATTGGAAAAACGTTGCCTGGTCTGATGAGTCTCGATCTCAAACCAATAGAGCACCTTTGGTGGAACAGGAGATTCGCATTCTCTGAGGAATGTTTACAACACCTTGCTGAAAGTATGCCCCAAAGAATTAACGCAGTTCTGAAGGCAAAATGGGGTCCAACTGGGTAGTAGCAAGGTGTATCTAATAAAGTTGCCGGTGAGTGTACATCATAATGAAGGAACATTTCACTCACTTCAACAGTGTGGCACATTGATGTCTTTTAGTAGTTTTTGGACAGGGGAAAAGGCTTCAGCTACACAGACAATACTTGTCAGTAAGATTCTTGAATTTTTGTCTTTTCATGGGATTTGTTAACAATGAAAAAAATATGAAATATCACCAGCCTTATCCTTTAACACATTTTTATTTTTGTTTTCATGTGCACTCTTTTTCATTTTAGTCACACCATGACTTTGAGAGTTTACAAAGGTAGAGAAAGGTGGAGTGAGGTCCATGTACATACAATACTCTAAATTCAAAAAAAATTTAAGGAATATATTGTATTCGTATAGTCATTCACTATATGGAGCGTCTTCCCTACTCATTTACTCAGGTTTGAATTTGTCACCTTTGTCACCTATCATACACTTGACACATTACGGTATATATGTTGCTTGATATGAAAAATATTAGTTAGTTTTAGTTGAAAGATTTTTATCACCCTCTCAATTGATTGAGGGTTTATGCCATATGTCTTTCAGGGTCGCTACTCATAGTCCCTTTCTCTCACACAAAGAAACTCCTATCCACCTCTCTTTTGTAGAGTGCAATATATAAAAACATTATTGTTCTCCCAATTACACTTGCTGGCTGGGCAAAAATAAATCAAAAGAAAAATGGGGTGAAACTGTGAATGTATAAATTTCTATTTCAGTGTTGTTGTTCAGGCATGCATTCCAGTCCCATGTGACTCACCTCAAAGTGGAGCACATTGGGTAAACCTAATTACTTTTCTTGTATTATATGCATTGTACCATTCATGCAAACATCTTAACAGGCCAGCAACATAACTTCAATTTGCAAGGTCTCACTGTGACATTGTATAACACAGAATAAATGCTCTGTATGCTTGACAAGTTTATTTAAAGAGTAAACGGTGCCTCCATTTGTTATAATCTCAGTTTTATTGGCTGCAATAGCTACATTGGGCTTTATACCAGCTGAATTGAGAGCAGTGCACTTGGTGTATCATGATTAAAAAACTGAATTATACTGAGTGGTGAATAAAATGAGTCGATAAGCCCCTTCCCATGCCTTCTGAAACAATAGGCCTAAACATTTAAGCTATTGTTTGCTGTTAAGGAATTATCCAAAATGTGCCAGGCAAGCAATGCAGATAACCACGTTAGGAGAGTCACCATCAGCTGAGCTGAGGAGCAGAAAGGCAGAGAGAGAGAGAGAGAGAGAGATTTTTTCTTTTGGGTGCTGATAGGTGGGAATGAACATGGCTCTAAGCATGGAATAAATGATGGAATGATAAAGTGAAGTGAATAATGTGATATTGAAGCATTAGCAGAAAGACTATTTCCTCTGACAAGATAGCTGTACTTTTGTGATGAGTAGGTAAGTCTGATAATTGTGTTTCAAGTTGAGGAGTATGTCTTTGAAGTGCACTTTCCTTTTATGTCATGTATGGCATAGCCTGGTTAAAATCAGAAGCTGCAGTGCTCTAATGTACATTATAGTCCTTTTTCTGTTGTGTCAAGACAGATGAGAAAATAGGAGCCAGCTGGTCAATGTCAGCAGGTTTCCGCCGTTGGACATTCCCAAGCATTTCGGCCCCTAACATCAATGAGGTAAACAGCTCTGGTTGTACTTATCTGTTCTCCCAAGGTCTCATTACGTGGAAAGTTACTAAACACTGTTTCTGAAAATACTTTTCTGAGAATGCTTGTTTAACAAAATGCATTTTAAGATTGTGGAAATTTGAGCCAGATATCTCCTTCATCACTTTACTGTCAACTAAAATTACATATTCTGTAAAGACTCCATGTCTGATTATGTACCAAAATACTGTTTCTTCCATAATTATGATGTTTGATATTATGTGCTGTCTAATTTCCATTACTCCGGGTTTGCAATAACAGTCAAGCAAGAGACAAAATTACTCATCAAGCCAAATTATATTTGTGTAAAACTCTCCTGACATTTGGGTCTTGGGAATGTGAGCCAACACAAGAGCTGTTTGAGGAAGATGTTTAATTGTTTGCCCTTCAAACAGGGAGAAAAAATGTTAACCAGCAAGGTATCCTGTCGACATAAACAGCAGGAAAGTTGGTATAATTAAAGTACGTACCATGTGTTCAAAGTTTGTTTAATTTTAACTGAATTGAAAAATAAAAATAGAGCAGACATGTAGTGTTTTTTTTTTTTCAGATGACAAATCTGGGTTGTTCATTTTAAATGTCATGGATAATATGTCCCCATGTGCTGCCCATCAAGTTACAAATTGTCATGGCAACAGCAACAGATCAAGAAATAAATCAGGAGAGCAGATAATAAATCCCTCCAACCACATCACAGCAGCTAATATCTTTGTATTTGCAGTCTTTCTCCGTTTCATTTGAGCTACAGAATCTTTCAGTTTGCAGAGGAGTCAGTTGCCCACTTTGAGCACAAGTCTGATATTAGGTTTTTTTCTTTTCTCCATTTTTTCATAGGCCTCAAGTAAGGATATTAATCCTTCACTGCACAGGAATGCGCTGTCATGGGGTGTGTGGCGGGGGCAAGAGGAGAAGGAGAGTGTGTCTCTCAGAGCAATAACACACTCTGCCTACTCTCAGACTGCAGATAGTGGTTCCAACCTGTTCAGGACTGCAAGTGTCCCAGATGTGGTGGGAAGGAGTCAAAAGACAGCATTCTCTTCCTTTACCATTGCAGCCAGGAAGGTTTTGCCATTACTTTCCACCTCACAGGACCCTGGGTATTCACCCACTCTAATACAGCCTGTGAAGGTATCATCGCCACCAAAACTACCAGAAAATTTTGAAGGAAGCGCCTCATCCATAATGACGACCACAATGAGAGTCTCAAACTCCCAACCGGGCGTGTGCAGACAGAATCCTAATGTGACCCCTAATGTGTTCAGACAGGACTTCTCACCAGCTGATGGACTGGCAGTGAGAGAAAGAGGAAAGAGGAAAGTACAACAATGCAGATGGAGCTTCACAGAGGGAGACAGAAAGCAGGACATAATAGGTGGTTCATTAATGAACCTGTCCTCACGGCCTTACTACCAGTCTTGTTTCTATCTTGTGGTGCCTCTGAGGACCACTAGTTCTGTTGTGTTTTTGGACAAGTCACTTTCCATTTCCCTCATGGAACTAGAAGGAAGAGGTGCAGGCCAACCCACTTGGTACAGGTCCACCTTGTCTGTTCGCCTTGGTGTCTCATCTTGCCGCAGATCCTCTACGGATAACAAACCAGCCAAAGCAAATGAGAGTTATGGGAGATCCAGAGCGGCCACGTTGGGCCATAACAAATGCAATGGCAGAGAGAGTGGTTTGGGTCACTGCAGAGGCCCTCTATCAAAGCACTGGGGCCACAAGGTTGAGGAAATAGCCCCCGCTCATGGTGTTAACAGCAAGGCAGATGATTCAGACATGCAGCACGGCAGTGCTACTTTGGGAATATTGTCATTCAGAGGGCCAAGTCCCTCCAACACAAAGGCTGGAAGACAGAAGGGGAATGCAGATGAGGCAGACTTCCCTACGCAGAGCAATTTCAGGCACAGACAACACTCTTCCAAAATTGGCCCAGGTATGAATTTCATCACCTTGCTTCAGAAGAGAAAATCTCAAGTACCCATGCCAATTGATCTGTATAGTCCTTTCACTCTACCTCTCACTTTTTGATTTATACTTTACGCACTGTTAATAGACTAACACTGACCACACTTCTCCTACTGTACATTCACACAGTTTACAATAAATCCCAACTGCTGCACACACTCTCAGTATACCTGCAGATGTAAACAATGAACAAACACTTTCATTTATACTTCTCTGACTTTCAACACGTAAGTTAGCATATGATACTGTATTAAATTTAAACAATCTTTCTCCAGGTTTACTTGTACATCCGTTAGGATGAGACCATGGTTATATTAAGCTGTGTTAAGACATTTAATGTCACTGAAGAGCTTCCTGTTTAATTGTTGCACTCTCTTCAGGGTGACATAAATGGTAACTAACACAACATACAGGTCCCAGAGCAACAGAATTAGATCTTATAGAAGATGTTTGGATTTCTAAAGGGTAGCTAATTAATTCTGTTATACCGTCTTGTATCATGTCTCTAAGCTAAGTACAAAGCTACAGCCAGCTACAGCACTTACCTTAGCCTAGCATATCATAAAAACTGGTAGTCTAGTCTGGCTCTGTCCAGCTGTAATAAAATACACCTACCAGCACTTGTAAGGCCCCATCCACACTACTCCGTTTTAGTTTACAAACGGAGAATTAAAATGAATACGATCTCCGTCCACACAAGCGTTGATCTCTGTCTACATTAAAATGACTGAAAACGCACAGTAGGGCCTGTTCAGGTACACGGTGCATTCGCGTGCCAGTGTAAACATGAAGCAGATGGTCTATTCCGTAGTTACAGAAGATTTGGCAAAAGAATATATAAATACAGAGGAAGCATTAGACCAGTTTTTTTTTGCATGCACCAATAACGAGCTGGGACTGTTACTGAATGTAACACGGGAGTGTGGTGGCGGAAACAGACGTCACAAAGGAAACAGCTACATGCACAGTACAAGTGTAGGCAGATAAGTGTTATTTGCACGGTACATAATATTATAATAAAAATATGATGCCAATCAGAGAGCAGAGCGTGACCGTTTTGGCCCGTCTTCACTAAAACGCCCTCTGGAGTTTTGAAACACAAAACGGGGTTGGCAGCATTTCCAAACTTCTCCGTTTTAAGTCTTCGTTTTCGCTTGGACAGGAGGTGCAAACGTAGCAAAAGCTCTCCGTTTTAATTCGAAAATTTAGTAGTGTGGATGGGGCCTAAAGCTCAATAATTAACACATTTTACAGATCGGTGACAAATTAAAGGAACAACCAACATGAAGTGTCTTAGCATGTGGAGTCATGCCACCACAAGCATCCAGAACAGCTACAGTCAGTGGTCCTTGCAAAGTCTTGGAGGGATGAGCACAGTTCCACCATAAGATATTCCCTCATTTATATACACTCACCTAAAGGATTATTAGGAACACCTGTTCAGTTTCTCATTAATGCAATTATCTAATCAACCAATCACATGGCAGTTGCTTCAATGCATTTAGGGGTGTGGTCCTGGTCAAGACAATCTCCTGAACTCCAAACTGAATGTCAGAATGGGAAAGAAAGGTGATTTAAGCAATTTTGAGCTTGGCAAGGTTGTTGGTGCCAGACGGGCCGGTCTGAGTATTTCACAATCTGCTCAGTTACTGGGATTTTCACACACAACCATTTTTAGGGTTTACAAAGAATGGTGTGAAAAGGGAAAAACATCCAGTATGTGGCAGTCCTGTGGGCGAAAATGCCTTGTAGATGCTAGAGGTCAGAGGAGAATGGACCGACTGATTCAAGCTGATAGAAGAGCAACTTTGACTGAAATAACCACTCGTTACAACCGAGGTATGCAGCAAAGCATTTGTGAAGCCACAACACGCACAACCTTGAGGCGGATGGGCTACAACAGCAGAAGACCCCACCGGGTACCACTCATCTCCACTACAAATAGGAAAAAGAGGCTACAATTTGCAAGATTGGACAGTTGAAGACTGGAAAAATGTTGCCTGGTCTGATGAGTCTCGATTTCTGTTGAGACATTCAGATGGTAGAGTCAGAATTTGGCGTAAACAGAATGAGAACATGGATCCATCATGCCTTGTTACCACTGTGCAGGCTGCTGGTGGTGGTGTAATGGTGTGGGGGATGTTTTCTTGGCACACTTTAGGCCCCTTAGTGCCAATTGGGCATCGTTTAAATGCCACGGCCTACCTGAGCATTGTTTCTGACCATGTCCATCCCTTTATGGCCACCATGTACCCATCCTCTGATGGCTACTTCCAGCAGGATAATGCACCATGTCACAAAGCTCGAATCATTTCAAATTGGTTTCTTGAACATGACAATGAGTTCACTGTACTAAAATGGCCCCCACAGTCACCAGCTCTCAACCCAATAGAGCATCTTTGGGGTGTGGTGGAACGGGAGCTTCGTGCCCTGGATGTGCATCCCACAAATCTCCATCAACTGCAAGATGCTATCCTATCAATATGGGCCAACATTTCTAAAGAATGCTTTCAGCACCTTGTTGAATCAATGCCATGTAGAATTAAGGCAGTTCTGAAGGCGAAAGGGGGTCAAACACAGTATTAGTATGGTGTTCCTAATAATCCTTTAGGTGAGTGTATATCTCCTTTATTTAATAAGGTAATCTCATTGACCAAGCTATATTTTGCAAGAGAGACCAGAAAAGATAGGAAGAAAATCAAGCATAGCCAGACATAACAAAAGGTCATTAGAGGTCATCAGAGACAATATCAGGTCACAGACATCACTAAATAGATTTGAAAATGAAATTTTTTATTATATCGTTTGATTTTATGGAGGTGGTGGTGGGGAGTGTTGTCTTACACGTTGGTCAAAAATCTTCCATATGTGTGGAACTGGGTTGAGATCTGGTAAAGGACGTAGCATTTAATTCACATAATTTTCATACTCACCATACCATTCAGTGAGCCCTGGTCCATGGAAGCATCTGCATTTGATATGTTTCCCACTCTTTTATTCAGGTTTTCCTTTAACTTGCCCCCGTCTGTATCACGTTTGTTTAATTTGCACAAACAACCAAAGAGCAAAAATGGCAAATTGTGGTAATATGGGGAGTATGTTCAGGACTGTGATACTTCCTGGAGTTCCTGCTGTTTGCTTGGCAAGCTCACAGTGACGACAAAATCAAGGATCCAAAGCACCCGGCCAAAAAATAGTCCAGCTAGCTGTTTCCCCAGTTTACATTCTTTATGCTAAGCTAAGCTAACTACTGCTGGCTATAGTTTTATATTTAACAGACAGACATGAGAGTGGTATCGATCTTTCCATCTAACTCACCACAAGAAAGCAAATAATAGTATGGTGCAGTGTAGTAGCAATCATAAGCTGAAAGAATTGATATTAATATTGCCAAAAGTCTCCATACAGAATGTACAGTATATATACTGTACCTTACGTGCAGTGAGTAGACCTATATGGTATTGACAGTGGATGTCAAAGCCAAAAGGACTCAGGGAAGGAAAATGTGAGGTCACTGCCTGGAACAGTTTCAGAGTCTTACAGGCCTGCTGGCCTTTCCTGTTACATGGCTGTCTCAAGAAAAAAAACTGCAACACAACACTATTCAATTATTAAACCGCTCTTTCCATTCATTAAAACATTCATTTTCTGCACCATCCCACAGCTTTCCTGTGTATTCTTTAAACTTTTGTTTTTTACACTGGGCACTTCATTTATTCCACTGCCTAAAGGGCAAGTGTGCTATCTACATGCCATATGGTCATGGCAGGGTATTCAATAAGATGTATATATTCCACAAAAGGTAGAGGAATGGGGTTACGGGTGCAGAATGAATGCACTGTCATCTTTTACATTATTCATAGGTCACACTCATGTTCCCTCCGGGTTTTTTTCTCTCTCTGATTTGTGGGTGTGCTAGAGTCAGTTTGAGGTCTGTTCACTTACCTGCTTCTCCAAATCATAAAAGCGTTGATGGAACTCAAGAACATTGACAACTCAACAAATTGTGCTATTACTCAGTCTGAGAGGGGAAGAATACAGTCGTCTCGATTACATCTACAATATGTCTTTCATAAACACCAAACAGTAGCAAACTACAAAAACTGATGCTAACTATCTACTTCAAATTATTTCTCTCTGTGAAAGTGATCTTGGTCTTCAATTCATTGACATGTTTTTGGGTTTTTTTGGAAAGATGTGACTTGCCAGATAAAATATCACAGTCATTTCAATTCTCTCTGTGTCTCTCAAGTGGACTCCAGAGCGTGGAGCAAGCAAGTAGGGAGTGACAAGACAGAGGAACGACAAGAACCTCAAAAGCTTCAGAAAGTATCCACTTTGGATAAGACCTGCTTCCCACAAAAGGCCGATTTTCTGGAAGGCATACCCAAGACACTCAGCCTCCAAGTAGGAGCCACATTTCTGTTACTTTTTTTTATAGTTTTCTAAATAATGACTTGTCTTTTAGGAAATATACACAATAGCAACAAGCTAAAGGAACTCCAGTCCTTGAGCTAAAGGTTCGCTTTTGACCTGTAAAAACTTTTTTTGCATTTTTTGCACCAGGTCCACTTAATGACATATTTCTGTAGCTTTTAGCCATATCTCATGGCCTTCATCAAGAGATTGAGTCTACTAAATTGTCATGGAGATGGATCAGTTGTTATCATGTGTCCTGAGTAGGGAACTTTGGTTGCAGGTTAACAAGGTATTGAATATGTGGGGGAGGTCATAACCTGTCTTTCTTTAGGAATGGTCTCTGTGGCATTGATAACAAGTGAACTATCTCCGACAACTGAGCAAACTCAATCGTCACTGATGAATGCCACATGATAAGACTGAACAATCCATTATATTTCCATTAAAATAGTTCTAAACTGACTTAGCATTGCACACCAATATACTACATCCAGTGGTGGACAAGGAACTTAGATCTTTTACTTTAAAGTAGCAATATCACAGTGTAGAAATACTATGTCATAAGTAAAAGTCCTGCGTTCAAAATCTTGCTTAAATAAAAATACAAAAGTATAAGCATCAAAATATACTTCAAGTACCAAAAGGAATAGTCACTATGCATAATGGCCCAAAAATGTTTATTATATCCAATTATTTTTAACATTTTAGTTTTTAAAAAGGACCACATCGATGCAGCAGAACCAGGCATCTATATTTCCCATAATGCAACTCAACTACTGACATTTTGGCAATACAGGCAGCTAATTTAGCCTAGAGGAGAAGGTTACAGATGTCTGGTACTACTACTTTCTAACTCCACACCTCCATATTTTTTTCATTTTCACATGAAAATTGTAGTCCCCAGCCAGGAATTTATTAGATTTCACACACTGGATCCACAAAAGGTTTTATACAACTTTTTTCACATGCAGTAATATTCTCCAAGACCTGTAAACAGACTTCAATGTGTAAAATCAGAGGAATTCCCCTTTAAGTGGATCCTGTGCTAAGAATTTTACAATAAACATGTATAAGTTCATAATTCCTACTAATAACAGTTTGGAGACTGTGTAACTTGTAATGTGGATATTCCTTTATGAAGGTTCAAGCAAACAATTTCCCTAAAGTCCCCAGTGGCAAATTGATTTTCAAATTTTTACTTGTTTCACTGCTTTTGATATATCAAAGATAAGAACTATCAAAGAATCAGTGGGATCAGCCACGGTTGCAAAAACAACAAATAATGATTCCACAAAGTACAGAACCACAACTGACATCCTGAAGGTCATTTATGGAGTCACACAAATGCAGTGAAAAGCTGTATAGTATTATACACAGTGCAACCACACACATTTTATGATCAGATATGAAAAATTGCAGTGTATGTGTATGTGGAACCTTTGAAACCTGAGGCATTATATGTTAAGACTATTTCCCACACAGAGAATCTTGATGTGTTTACTCCTGGAATAAACATTGTCAGTACAGCAGCAGCATCTCTTTAGGGGTGATTTTAACACATTTTTGCTTTAGTTGGCGTTTGTCACAGCCTCTGCCAACAAGAGGCGGATGAAAAAAATCTTTAATAATTACACAATTTTCATTTTTTTTCCTCTCTTTTTTAAATTCTATTTCAGTTTTTCTTTCGATCCAATAAAAGTAACAAGTTTCATTTCAGTGTTTTGAGGGGTAAAGATCCATTGAGGTTTGTGAGGCTTTCTAAAGGATTCAGATTCCCCCTGTAAGAAAAGCTCCCTTACCTTTATCCCCACTAAAGCTGAGCATAATATTACCATGTTGACTACACCTCCTAGCTATTACAAGGCTGTGAAGAGGATTCTCCAAGGTTAAGGAATAGATTAAGGATATTTTCAGAATACATTCTAACCCAATGAAGATTTTTGTTTCTCTTTCCACAGGATTAGTGTCTAGCAGTTGAACTGTATTCGTCCCACCAACAAGCAGCTTACTGTATATATCCCTCTCCCCAACCCAGGAGGCTTTGGAGCTCTTTAGGCCAGACTTCATCAGCAGATCTCAGGGTCGGGTGAGGAGGCTGGAACAGAGGGCAAGGAGAAGGAGAGTGCTGCAGGACTCCAATCCCGACCTGGTGCAGGGCCTCAGGGAGGATCAAT
The DNA here is from genome assembly GCF_014851395.1 of Micropterus salmoides. Taxonomy (NCBI): domain Eukaryota; kingdom Metazoa; phylum Chordata; class Actinopteri; order Centrarchiformes; family Centrarchidae; genus Micropterus; species Micropterus salmoides. The sequence continues at coordinate 18,730,156 of NW_024041373.1, forward strand.
GCAAACAAAAGAGCAACTGCACCACACCGGATCCACTTTGTGGTAAGTTCAGCTGAAGCTAAAGTACCCATTAAGTAAAATATAATCTTTTCTCAATAGAATCTCTCTGACCAACAGGCCACAAATCAGAAAGTTTCGGTTCTGCTGTCAGTTCACCCATGACAACAGCAGCTTAATAACAGTTGTCGGTCATATGATAGAATATCCAGGGAGTTGTGGAAGTGGAAGTGTGGCATTCACCCTTATGATTACAGTCAGCAATTCACAGTCTAGCACGGTGAGATAGTCCCCCAGGAGTCAGTCCAGAGCAGGGCCTCATCATCTCCATCGATCTTTCACCTGTGATCTGTTGTATCATCACTTCTGCAGGGACTAACACATTCATCAAGTCCTTACACTGTTACACCTTCAGTATATATGGATCAATTGTTATCATGTGACGTGAGCAGAACTTTCGGCACGTTCACTGGGAAATAATTAAATAAGGAACTTGTGGTCATGTCATATTGAATGATGTTGGCTTTTCTATGGAATGTTTCTCAAACAATCTCAGCTGGTCTGGGCAAACAAGGGGCGATTTTACATTTTATTCTCTTTATAGTGTAGTGGCAATTATTCAACTTTGCTCTCTGGTGGCCATTATGTAGTATTGCAGATCAGCTAAAACATCTTTTTCTAAAGCTCTGTATGCAGTGAATACAGTCAAGTTGAGACCAAAGGTGTCTAGAATAAAATTATCCCTTTTCTATTTTGTTTTTATCCCACATGAAACTGGTTTTCAGCCAAGAATTAAACAAGGTCAAAATACAACAAGCACGCACTTGTCAGATAGGATGAAGAAAACATTGTATATATAAATTTACAAAAACAGATAAAACAAATTCAAACATAGCACAGAGACACACCTAAATGAACAATTGGGACATTTCTATGCATAATGCCTAGTTTAAACTAGCAGTTGTCAAAAATGTTATCAAGCCAAGGTATAAAAACGGCCTGTAATTCCATGACAACATCATAATAAATTCACATTTGTGCTTCTGCATCAGTGGGTATCTGACTTATTATTTTTCAAAATTGCTGCATTATCTCTGACAAGGGTTTGTTCAGGTGCAGTGAGCACACATCACATCCAATATTTCCCTCAGCAGTTTGAACTATGTGATTCTCTGTCTGCTTTAGGAATATATATGCGATTTTAAAAGCTGGACAGGGAATTTCATTGATTCTCTACATAGGTTGGGTAATATCAGAATTTCTTAAGTGCATTCTGATTATACCAGCATGATCACTTTTTTCACACATTCATCACAGCTGATTGTTCAAAGCAATTTATCTTTTCAGCAAACCCAATGGTACTGGACACCTGACTGCTCAACCCTTTAGTAAAACATTAATAAAGTAGGGAAGCATAATACTTCAGGTAATTGAAGGGCTCCAACTTAGTTTTAGAAGGTCATGGAGGAGTCATGGAACCTCAAATAGCTCACACCGGTCTCTGACTTAAGTCTGAAGTCTAATTATGAACAAAGAGTCTCGGTGTTGTTGACCGGAGCAGCAGCACTCTGGCAATTCACTTCAGTTAAATCTGTGAGAGACTTAATAGTCAGACTTAATAGGACTGAATATGGCTATGGTGTGTGTGTGTGTGTGTGCGTGTGTGTGTGTGTGTGTGTGTGTGTGTGTGTGCGTGTGTGTGTTTGATACGTGTCAATGCAGATGTGTGCGTGTGTCTGTGCATGCATGTTAATGCTCAAATGTGTCTGTCTGAAAAAGAGAGATCACAGATCTCAGTGTTCATTAACATATTCAAGATTCATTTACATATTAATTCTTATTTGTTATTCCTATGTGTATGTACGTATGTGCATCTTTGTGTGTGTGTGTGTGTGTGTGTGTGTGTGTGTGTGTGTGTGTGTGTGTGTGTGTGCATGTCCTAGATAACCTTTTCAAGCCAAGAGAGAGGTCTATATCAGGCAGAGAGATGCAGCTGAGGTCCAGACGGTGAGTTCTCCAGACGATGTCACTCTCTCTCTCCCTCTTCTCTTTGTTTTTTTTTTTTTGTTTTTCAGTACAGTCCATCAAATTTGTGTCATAGTTGCCATGTATTCAGGTTTGTGCACAAACACGATGCACATTCACACACCCACACACTGCATGGATACAAAAGATGTCCAAATGTCTCAACAGGAGATATGAGCTGCCCTGTATATGTTATCTCTTTCTTTTTTTTTTCTTGCCTTATCTAGAAAGGCACACCTGATCAGATGATGGTTGCCCATTGTAATTTTTTTCAAATGTGACACTATCTGACTTGGAGGATCGCTTAACAAATTGGTTGTAGTTGTGGGAGTGAAAAAGGAGTCTGCACGGGACCTGTTTATCAGTGGATCCAGGTTTTTGCCGGCTGTGGTCTCACTAGATAATACCTTGTCTCTAGTATGCCAGTCCATTGGCATATAGCTCAGCCACCCTCAGACTTCTGATACCATATTCCCCTGCCCTGTATGAATTAACCCTTTTTTGTGTCTGTAGGATTTACAACAAGCTGCCAGAGGTGACAAAGAAGAAGGAGGAGGCGAAAAAGAGGGCTGTATCACAAACCAACAGACTGCGAGCAGAGGTTTTCAAAAAGGTATGTTGGGCTTTATTTTTGGCACAAAAATCAAATCAAAACGTTGCTTACTTATTTAATTGAATAAGGAACTCAATATTGCAAAAAAGGAAGCTTAAAATCTGAAACATAAAAGTCCATTTATAACACATATGTGTGTTAACTGTTTTCTGAAGGCATCTGGTGCTCTTTTATGCTGCACCAGGGTCTCATTTTAAAATCTGAATGCTTTTTGCAAGAAATGGTGTTGATGAGGAGGTTCTTTAAGACGTGTAGATGTTGGTCACTGTGGTCTAGTCACACTCATGTATCACCCAAGTAGTGGGCAGTGGTGAGGTACTACATTTTCCTTTCTTTTTAGTGTTAAAAAAGAATATTACAGTCATCTCAGACAATTCCCCTTTTACTAAACTAGGCTTACCACAGTCATCTTATAATTGTAGGGATAAGAAATGGTTTGACAAATGTCCAGCAGAGGTCACTGTTTGACTGCTAAAGCCAGAGCTTCTGTCATTTATCACACTGGCAAAATACATGTGCATTCAACATTTGGGTCTATTCATTGTTTTAGTGACCCTTCTTATTACTCATGCCAAACTAAACCCTCACTGCATCATAACTAAGCCCATTTCACTCTTTAGAACACGTGTGGTTTTGGCAGAACTAACACAGTGATAACCAAATATGGCTTATTCTAGGCCCTGCTGACATGCATAGGACCTGTTTTAACAGGCAGCATCCATGGTATCCAACAGTGAGGGGCATGTGTCAAATGAATGATATATTTAGGACATGGAATGTCAGACAGATCCATTGAGCTTCACCTGTAGGTGAGCCTTTATTCACTCTCCTATTATAACCTAGCCACAACAATAAATTTGCTGTCCATCAGGTGAGATGTGAAAAATGTGAAGAGATGTTGCCAATGTTTTACAGATAATTACACAATCATGGCAGCTTCAGATAGAGAGTGTGTGTGTGTGTGTGTGTGTGTGTGTGAGAGAGAGAGAGAGAGAGAGAGAGAGAGAGAGAGAGAGAGAGAGAGAGAGAGAGAGAGAGAATGCATCTGTGTATGTGTGTTTTCTAACCAATATGTTTTTCAAGATGATCCCAAGATGATTGGCTTCTCTTTGGTTTGCCAACGTTTAGGTAAACTGAGAAGTGTTTTGCCTCATGCCTCCAAAAATGGAAACCATGAATCTACAGTAAATCAGCGTTGTGTGCTTTACTGACACAGCCAGCAACTGCAGAGCATAGTTTGACGTCAGATGGCTCTGTAAGAGAATATTTTATTTCTTGGGGAAATGGAGCAGGCGCAGCTGTTACGATGCCAGTGTGACCTTGCCACCTCTCAAATGAAGCTATTAGCCAGGCTCAACCACAGCGAGATTGGGAGAAAAGGAGTGTGTCTCCTTCTGATAAACACTGAGTCGTGTGTACTTTAGAGGCCTCATTTTTGTCAGAAAAAAGGCCCCAACACACACACACAGAGCAGAGTCACAGTGGGGTCTGATTGTGCGGGGTAGAGGGTGGATAGTTTTGAATGCTGGCTGAAATGAGATTCCAGCTGTTGGGTAGTACGGTAAGAAGACGGTGACTGCATAGCGGGGTGTTTGGTCAGATAGCAAGCTAGAATTATTCCCCCCTACCTGGGCTTGGACACCTCAGGGGTGAGGCTGATGGAAGTGAAAGCCAATTTAGCAGCAGGAGTCGCTCCTGTGTGATGCAAAGCTGCTCTTAAGAGATTGAGGGATATGAGGTCTGAGACAAGATAGATAGATTTTTTTTTGGGGGGGGGGGGGCGTTAGTTATCAGTACTATTGTTGATTTTCTTGTTTTGCAGAGACTTCTGGACCACATCCTGCAAAGATAAATGAGAGACACTGAAAGGCAAAGGTTAATTCACTGATCATTCTGGGTCGTAACTTTTCTCCATGTTATTAAATATGACTTTGTATTTAATTAAATGTTCTATGATTACCATTGCCATGCCTGTGCATATGTATTCATTTTATTAAGGCTCAATTTCTGTTAAATATCCTATTTTATATTTGCTCTTTGCATTGCACGTGGTTAACAGTGCAAACAAATGCAACAGGAAAAAAATTGGATTTATTGATTTTCAATAAGCTTTTGAAGTTATCATGGGGGACAAAAAGTCAAGTTTAGCGTAGTTTTTTTGTCGCAAACATTTATCTATATCATTTGACTAGACAAGTAACACAGACACATACTGTAGATGTTTTTGGCTATCCAACAATAGCAGATTATGGGAAAATAAATGTGTCCTATAGATGTAAATTGTATATGATGTTCAAGGTGTATGATAAGAAGTTAACTGTTGTTGTGTGCAGACAGTGACAAAGCCCAACCATCTCACCTACCACAGACACACTCATAGTTAAAAAATGAGAAGGGTTTGACAGTTGAAAAATTAAAGCGATGAAAATGTGATCTGTCTTCCCTGCTCAAATTATCACCCAGTGATTAAATGCAATGCATATAATCATATCAATCAATTTTACTCTTTTCTTTCCTAATGATTTGATTACACATCTACCATCTCATTTTCCACTGTTGCATCTCAAAATGAAATAAAAGTATTCCAAGGACATTCTGTGTAGAAGTGGTGTCATTTTGTAGGAAATTGAGTCTCAGTGCTTTGAGCAAAGCACCTTGACTCTGTCATTGGTACAGTACTGTAGGTGTTTATAAAGTAGGGGGGGAGGAGAGATACATGTTTCGTCACCAGCTTCACGTATGCCTCGAGGCATCCCATCCGGAACAGTGGAATTCCAAGCTAATCAAACTCAGGAGACATGCAACGCCTGTGAAAGAGGCCTTTGTCACAGAGCTCCAAACCAGAGATGACATTGTAATAAGAGAGGAGACTTCTGGGAACAGCCTGGGACCGCAGTCCACATATAGCCTGTAAAGGTGACTGACATCTCTGTGGCATTTAAACAGAGCCTGCTGGGATGAGGGGAGAACAGGGGAAGGACATGTGCCGCAGGTCTCAGACAAACACGCTGTATAAATACATACTGTTAGTGAGTGGGTTTGCTCTGGAGTAAATACTGACCGTGTTTTAAATCCCAAACAAAATGCTAGGCTAAATGTTGAATAAATGATTGAATTTTAGTTGGCTACTGCAGTTCATTCTCCTCCAGGATTGAAATGATGGACCAGCCGGCGTATACTGCAAGGTTCTTGCATCCAGCAAGCAACATATTTAGTAAACAGTATTGTTATCCACTGACTGAAGCCAGCAAGGCCATTTAAAAGAGTAATCCACATGGGAGAACTGTTCTCCTGCCATGTAGGCTGGTTCCAGACGATGAACACAGACTGACAGGCAGCTGTACACGAGGAGAAGAGTTCCCGTCAGTCAGCCTCTCTCTCTGAGGCATCATGTGTCTGTATGTCACATTGCTATATTCGCATAATGTGGACTGTGTGCTCTAAGGCCCCTCGACTGGCTTCCCAATGGCCATGACTGACTCAGATGCCCTGGGGGTAAGGCTGATATGTCTGGTTTATAAAGGAGAACACTAGCTGAGCTTACAGGGCTAATTGTGTACAGAGCCACTGATTAGAGTGTAAGTGTTTAGTCATTAGTCATTTAACTGGAACCCCATACTGTCTGAACATCTAGCCTCATGGCTCTTTTGACTGTGGCTCTTAATTCTAGGATTGTGATTGTAACATCAAGGCAAATGGTATTCACAATAAAAATCTACAATATTTACTGCATGGGGGGGTTGGAATTTGTTTCACCAAAGAATCTTAGGGTGAGCAACAGGCAAGAAAAGCCAGAGGGTCATTCAAAAACACAGGCAAAAAAGAACCAGTTACCACAGAAAATATAGGTGTTTTGAGGGCGTACATTTTACTAAAACTCTTCAGAGGAACTAAAGAAATGTTAAGACACTGTGGGATTTTAAGGATGTAAGTCAATTAAAGTCAGCTCAGGCAAAATGTTTCCCTTTCCTTCGCAGTATGCAGCCTCAGTGAAGATGTGGAGTGAACTGATGCCTGTGCAGAGACATCTGTGACTTTTTCGCCTGCAGCGTACACACACTAAAAAAGATTAGACTAAACCAGACCAGGTAGCCTGCGCAAAACACAGATGGGGCCAGGGTGATGATGACAGTTTGTCAGTGTATGTGTGTGTGTGTGTCTGGACACAGAGATAGAGCCAAAGAATAGACAGTCTCATCCCATGGGGTATTTCAAAATGAGGGGTGACTTATATATATAAATAAAATAAAATCTACAATATTCGCTCTTAAATTGAAAGAAAATTGAAAACGAAACTTTTAGTAGGAACTTACGGTTCAACAGGTTAAAAGCATAACATTTTAGAAATGTCAACTTGTAATCCCATCAGCATACATGCATAGATTTCATTCTTCACAGCTCATCATAGTGTTTCACTCTATATTTCCCAGCAATTACATCCCAAGCAGTGCCATCGTTTATATTATGTAACCGCCAAGGGAAGTGCCATTTTCGAAGCTTTTTTTTGGTGTGTGTCTTGCTTGGTTGTGTCTCTAAGGCTGCATCCATCATATTTTAGAAAGAGTGAGTTAGGGGAGGAGTTGATCATCTTAATCCATTGTGGACCCACTAGATCAAAAAACACATTTTAGCAGGGAGGAGTTGAGACTGAGCGAGAGAAACATGGGGTACTGAAACAAGAGGGGATGGGTCAAAGTTCTTATGTGTATGTTGGTAGTGTCTGATATCTACAATAAATAAATCAATAGCCTTTTAATTTGAAGCCTCATCCATTGACAATGGATGCAAGACACTTAACCCCTAGTTGCTCCAGAGGCGTGCGCCCTCTGACGTACATAGCAATTGTAAGTTGCTTTCGATAAAAGCGTCAGCTAAATGAACAAATGTAATGTAAAATTATTTCATATATTTATTTAAATCTTTTTTTTTAATAGTTCTTAATTTATTTATGACATTTCAATACATTTTAAGTCGTTTCTTTTCCTGTACACAGATCTCTTTTTTTGTCATGTAACATTATTGATCTTTCAATAAAGTTGTTTTAAAAAAGTTTAGCTAGCTACTTAACAACTGGCATCTAACAGGCTTACTTACCTAACACAAACCCCACAAACACATTCTCACATAGGCTACAAACAAAATTTTATATAAACTAGCTAGCGTTTGCTTTTTTTTTTTTTTTTGCCTGTTATCCAGTAAAGGGTTTTCTCTTCAAAGTTGTTTTTGTAAACCGACAGACAACGTTAGCTGACAGTGCTCTTCTTTCTAACATTATGGTAAGTATGCTGCGCCATATGTGGCATGTCGGCAGATAATAACACATCCTCAATGCTTTTTTGTGTGCTTTTAGACATGAAATAACTGTTCTGTCTGCCAGATTAAGTGGGTAAATGGGTAAAATCCATAAAATCCTCAGATTAGATTTGACAACTAAATGGTTTTGCATTTGCCCGGCTTTAGGACCCAGAGGAGTCTGAAGCGCACATGGCAAAGTGTGGCTGCTCCGGTACGAGAGGGGATGGCAAGACCGCTTCACTACTCTCCAACATCCCTCATTCTGTCTTTCCTACCACTCCTTGCCATACTCCTATCACATGAGCAGCACATCCACACAACATTTAGCTAACACGTGTGTTTGTACATTTTCCCCCAGACTGTTGTCCGCCAAACGTCTGGTGCAGGAAGAAAAAGGAAAAGTTTTTGACTGCTTCTTTCTTGAAATGACAGCCTGCCGCATCTCGTTGGAGTCTGGGTGGTGAAGCTTTTTTCCCCCCACCCCTCCCCGTCTTTCCCCCCACTACACCACTGTGAACTGCTCTGAACTGTTGTCTCCATCCTGTCACCTGTGTGAAGTGTCTGGTCGTGCTGCATTAATAACGCAGTCTGACCAGTGCGCTTTCCCCCGGCTTCACCACACCGAGCCCGGGCATCATGCGAACCTGGAGGCGGCGGAAGAACTTTGCCTTTCTGATCCTCGCTCTCCGCCTCTGGTGTCTGTCCACGGCAGCAGAAAATGCTGACATGGTTTACAATATACAGAAAGGTGAGTAGGCAACATAACTGTTAACATGTCTGTCATTTGTGAATTGACTCATTTTTATGTAGTGCTCCAGATGTTGAGCCACAGTCTGATTAACTGAACATGTTTTTGTCTGTATACATACTGTGTAAGTAGCTTGTGTTCATAGTAGGGTTACCGTGTGGTAACGTTAGTTTACAGAGAATCCAATATGTTAAATGATTAATGTACTTGATGGGAGACTTAAAATAACTATGTTGCACACCCTTCTTCACATACAGCCCTTTTCATTATCTGGCTGTGCATTTTATATTTAGAAAATTCAGAAGGGGGAAAGAGTTTGTTTATTTAGATTCATCTTTCTGCTCAGATGGAACAATAAAGGGAAGTGTCGGGATGGACGGATGAGTTTAACATCCAGGAGGATACGGCTTCATTTTTAGGCTGTAAACATAAACCAAACAGGATGTTGTTATTCAGCAGCTAAACTTAATCTACTGAATGACTAAGCCAGTGATAACTGAGTATTGTGTGTATGGGACAGAGCACGTGCCAGGATACAAATGGTTTGTGCTTAGTGTGTGTGGCCGTGCACATACTTCAGTACCAAGATAAAACCACCCCACCCGTAAACCACAGCAGGATCCGTACTTTAGGTTACTAACATATGTTGGACTGTCACACTGGCTTCTGTGGAGTCAAGATCATGCACGCTCCAATTATATATCCATCCATCCATCGTCAACCGCTTATCCTGCGTACAGGGTCGCGGGGGGCTGGAGCCAATCCCAGCTGACATCGGGCGAAAGGCGGGGTACACCCTGGACAGGTCGCCAGTCCATCGCAGGGGCACACATAGACAGACAACCACTCACACTCACACTCACACCGAAGGACAATTCAGGGTCACCAATCAACCTAGGCCGCATGTCTTTGGACGGCGGGAGGAAGCCCGATCACCCGGAGAGAGCCCACTTAGACACGGGGAGAACATGCAAACTCCACACAGAAAGGCCGGGGAAACCGGGGGTTTGAACCCACAACCTTCTTGCTGTGATTCACAAACATACACTCTGTAAAGTTTATTGCTAAGACAATTGCATGTTATCATCACAATTACTGCGGGTACTGTAGGAGCACAATGCTCATAATACCTGACAAGATAAAAACAAATATTCATACTAAGGCAGAAATAGAAGTTTGGATCATGTCTTCATGATGTAAATTTCCCCCTGCAAAATTTAAATTCAATGCAGAAGCAGACACTGCTCATTGTTACTGATTTTGAGCTGGCAAACATGAAGCCTGAGGGTGCATCATTAGTAGTACCATTCAAGTTATAGCAAAGCTTCCCTGAAAATTATTCATTGGCAGAGCAATAGAAAGATGCATTTCAGGAGATGTTTACCGCACAAATCATCTCAATGTGGGGTCATTAGAGCTCTCACTCAGAGGGTTCTTTGATATATGAATGCAGGGGGTAAAAATAATTTTAAAAGGTAGTAAGTAGTGAAATAAGCCAGTATGTACCACCTCTTGGATGTCAGCAGGATATTGATTTCAGCTTCTACCCAAATTGTTTGTCATGGCCTCCCTCCACCTCGGTGGAGACTACAGTGTCTTTATCCTGTTGTAGTTTGTGAGCCAGAATGAAGCTGGAGAGATTTTCCTCAAGGCAGACCATTCTCCTAGAACGTTGTTTGGATTGATATATATATATATATATATATATATATATATATATATATATATATATATATATATATATATATATATATATATATATATATATATATATATATATATAGAAATAAACCAAGCATTTTTCACTTCAGAAATTCTACAGATGTATTTGTTTAATGATGGCAAGGTGGGCATAACAGTAGCTGTAGAATAGAAAAAGCTGTCCCAGGAATATTTAGTTTAATTATATTTATGGTTTAGATTGCACACTAAATGTATATACAGTATGTATATGTAGGTGGATTGGTATAACATGTTTTTCAAAAATAGATTTAAAAAGGACTAATATGTGCAGTACAGCAAAAAGTGCAACAAAAACACATGGTATAAAGGTATTGTGATGATTGGGGATCCTAACTTGAGACTGTCCTCCCAAGTTTAAGTGACATATCCCTCTCGCAGCTGTAAGAATTACGAAATTATATGACGTTGGTATATAGCCACAAAGTCCACAGAGAAATGAGGTAGACGCGATTGTATGGGAAAATGTTGGACTTTGACACAGGAGGCTGCTACCGCATCCTGTTTCTTATATTTAAATTTATAGGCACATTAGTAATAGGCAGCTCATGATTTATGTTAAGTGTAAAGTGGTTGGTAGGTATCCATTTAGCCAGAATGACTTGGCTCTGCAGTGGCATAAATCCGGCACTACTGGTTGACATGAGTTGACACTTGCCCAAAGCTAGCCTGAGTGCTGCTTACTGAAACAGATTCTCAGGCTAAATCAGCCCAAGTCCGCACCCCCCAAAACTCAACCAAATCTGGATCAGAGCCGACTGACATTCAGTCCTCCTGTGCCAGAACACTTTTGAGTGTGCCAACACTCAGCTGCAATCGGCTACCTGGATAGAGTTCAAAACCTGTGTTGTGTTAGCAGTTACTGAGGTAAGTGATGCGCCAGATAAAAAGGACTTTCTCTGGAGGGATTTTGAAAGGATCATGTTGAGTGTATCCTGGCCATGAAGCCAGTGATATTGCACTTCTGAGTAATAGAACAATTGAACAAGTGAAAGCACAGTAAAAAAAATAAATAAATAAAAACAAAAAAAGTAATTTTCAGTGAGGAAATCTAAAAGAAACCCTCGTCAGAGTTTTAAACCGTTTTTATACAGTCTATGTATTAATCACAATGGCCCCCAAAAAGCATAGAGCCAATGAGTAACACAGAGGAAAATAATTTATAGTAGCATTCAGAAGACTGGTTTGTCCCTGACACCTGTTATTTTAACAGAAAGAACACTTGAAATGATCAAAAGGTTGACCGATGGCTCTTTGAGTGAATCTCAGAATAGTAACACATTTTTTGTTTAAAGATGGTTAAAAAGAACCGCCTCTGTATAAATGTTGGTGTAATTAAATTTTGGGAAAACAGCCCATGAAAGAATCTACAAAGTTAAAGTCAGGTGGTCAGTAGTGGAATTGGCTGTCTGCTCATTAGCTTTCAAAAAAGCTAAAAGCAAAAATAAAAGAAGTCCCAAAAGGGCAAGAATCAAGCAGGCTGTGTTTACAAATCTTTGATGAATTGCTCTCTCTCTCGCTCTCTGGCTCCCTGTCTGTCTCTCGTCGTGTCTCCTCTGCATATCAACTGGTAATCTTTTTTACAGGCAGGGGAAACTCAATAAATAATTAGAGACATAGGAACCAAATGACCTGGATTAGATTTAAGGATATTATCTGGTCAAACCACAGCATCTAACAGAATTAATTAGAAAGATTAGACTGTCTGTGTTGTCTAAACAAACTGGAGGAGAGGAGAATAAAAGAAACCCTGAGCACCCTGAAACTCAAAAATTCACTCACACTCCCATTGGACCCTCAGATGCATAGCCCACCTTTCAGCACAGTTTCCTGGGATGTAACTCACACCAACGCTCCAGTCTGTGGGGGAAATGCTGATGCACGGCTGCCATACGCGTCAAAACAACCCCTTTCTGCTAAAGCCATTTAGGAAATAACCTCACCCTGGTCTGTCTTTTAAACCCTTGGGGTGGTGGCTGCCGCTTGACATTTTGAGGACAGGCTGGCATTGATTTGTTGTCCACAAGGGAACGACATACACAGTTAGAAACGTCTCCCTCTGTTAAGCATCAATGGTCATTATAGCCATCAGTATGATTTACTTTCTTCCTGCTCACCACGTGCTTCTCTGCCCGAGAATGACGGGATCGCGGATTTAATAGATAAGCTGATGTTATGAGACTGCGACATAAGACACAGCACAAACCAGGAGCAGGCACGGCTCAGAGATACTCACTGCAGTGTGATAATCTGTGAAACTAACATGCACACAGGGACTGATGCTCCACGCAATTCCATATGTCATGAGCGAGAAAGGGAAAAGAGAAGATACGAGAGGTGAAACTTTGAGAAGTCTGGGTGTTAGACAGCAACATAGCTGCAGACCGCCACCTGACAGACAGCAGTCCGTCACGGGTGTGATAGATGAGGGTGGGCGCATTTCCCCCCAATCAGACTTCAGAGAACCAAACGAGGCGTAAAGACAGGTGCAAAGGCAGTCACCTTCCTCTTTTATCCATTTACTGCGGTGATTGAACGTCTCATACATCCTGTAAAGCTCAAATATTTTTGTGGGATAGAAATTTTTCTCTGAAATTTTGTGGCGCAAAGAGAGGAATAATGGAATAACGAAAAGATGTAGAGTAGGAAAGGAACACAGAGTCACTGCTGTCATAAAAAATCTGTGGATAGCAGGGTGTTGATATTTAAGCTAGAATTCAGAATGAAGGCAGATATTGAATTTGCGAGGCGTGCACGCATGCAACTGGTAGTTCTCACATTCAAAATGAATGAGAGGCTAGAGGCGTAGCAGAAGGAATAGGGAGCATTTTTGCTAATACAAAAGAGCTGGTGAACATGTGAATTCTTTACAACAGTGGTTGCTTTGTTTGTTTCTTTTTCTGTGACAGAGCACCCTCCTCAAGAAATATTAGGTTTCGCTTGGATGAGAGCAAGGACAGAACAAGACACAGGACTGATGCAACAATGTTATTTGCAGTTGCACAGTGGGCTGAACCACGAGGTTGCCCTACATCAATAATTTCACAACAGAAAGGTCATCACACCTCTGTGGCAGTGAATTTACTGTGAGATGTTCTTGATTGGAGTCTAGCCCTGCTCTTAAACCATCAGCCTTTATATTGTGGAAGCTTTTGATAAAGGGAATAGAAGCTGTTTTGAGAGAGTATTATATGAAGTGAACACCTTTTGTAAAAAAAAAAAAAGAAAGACCTGTGAGGCAGAGGTTGGTTGTGCTTTGCCCACAACAGTTTGGAACCTCTTGATCCTAGTGTGCGTGCGTGCGTGCGTGCGTGCGTGCGTGCGTGCGTATGCATGTTAAGGGGCTGCACATACTTAACTTGCCTTCCTTGCGTGTTGTGCAAAATCATGACAAAAGTTGCTTTGTTTTTTTGTAGAAACTTAGTATACATTGAATTATTATTTATAAATATTATAATATATTTTAATAAATATAATGATGTAAAATAAAAGACTATCTACAGCAAGGCTAGTGGCTCTTACCTGTTTTTATTCAGGGGAGCTTCACTGATAGGAAGCCTCTCTTTTGCAGGAAGGCCCTGATCACATTCACACTGTTACACATTCACACCTGGAAGCTGTGCGGTACACTAAGCAGCTCCACTGGAGCTGTTGGGGTTATAGGCCTTGCTCAAGGGCACCTCAGTGGTGATAAATGAGGGAGGGCAAGCACTGCTTGGTTTACTTTCCACACCCAGATTTTATCCTGCCGGTTCGGGGATTGACCTGGCGATCACTAACCTTTGGGCCACCACTTCCCCACCACTGGTTCTGTGAAGGTGTACTAGCTAAATGCTAATGTAAGCTTGCTAATGTTCACAATGACGATGCTAACATACTGATGTTTAGCAGGAATAATGTTTACCATGTTCACCATCTTAGTCCAGAATGCCAGCAGGCTAACGTGCTAATTACAAGTAATCACAAAGTATGTTTGAAGGTATTAGGAATGTTATTAGTTTTGTAAGTAAGTATTTAACCAGATGGTCACACACTTAGGGGGACATGAATGTCAGTAGTTGTTGGGAGAGAACCAAAGCGGTTGACCGACCAACACAGTCTTCCACAGAGCCATGCTGCTAGCAATCCATAATAACGAATAAAGCTTGCCTCCCCCAAGAATGGCTGCTAGGTGACCAAGCATGTGTGATAAGTTTCTGTTAATCCCCAAATCCTTCAAGCTGAAATCCCCACAGCTCATCATGTCTAAAGCTGCGGAAGACAAGATGGGAATCGGCTTTTCCACTGTTGCTCGCACAGGATGGGAGAATGGGACAGACAAGCAAATCTAACTAACCCACCCTGAAAAGTGTCCTATTACCATTATTTCAGTTTGAGCAGCTGACCTCATATCTATCAGGCCAATAATGGGCTGTTCTGTTTGGAATGGATCTGGGGGGTCCCACATCGAGGATTAACACCTTCTCAACTTCAGCGCTAATTACACCAGTGTGTCATCACAGAGGGAAAGCGAGTGATGAGTGAGCTAATAGATGGAGGGATTGTTGAAATGAGGCAATGAGGGAACACTCAAACTCTCAACTCCTGCAAAAGGCTTTGGGACTCTGAGTTTCTGTGTGTGCCTCTCAGCCCCCTTTTCTCTCTGCCTCTCAGCCTGGTCTCTCCCATTGTCAAGAAATACCTCGTAGTAAGTCAAATTGTCAACCTCTTTCCTTGATTCTGCTTTGGACAAGTTGGCAGTCCCAGAGATCCTTTTGTGCCGTCAATGTACAAAGACGCTGGTGGTAGGAGGAGCCAGAGTGCAGGGGTGGAAAAAGTACTATTTTACCTCAGTTGAAAACAGACATGGAGTGAAGCAGAAACATAATTTCATAATTTTACTTCATCTCTAAATATATTCTAAAAAAAAAAAATTGGACAGGGCTTTCAGAGTTAGTCTTTGAACATTGGAAGTGCAAGTGGAAATTACAGCTCTGGCCAGTATCTTGTTGAATATACTGTAATTTCCATCTAACATAGTGTAGGCTACCCAGTTCATTATGCTGCTCAAGATGAAACGTGGAGATGAAAAATATATCCGTACATTTACTCTCTACAGAGAAAAGAAGCCCATACATATGTTTCACTGGATGACTTATTTTATCAATTGAAACAGTGTTCTCTTTTAAGTTGCTTCTAGCATTAACGTCAATTAATATGCAGCAAAGAGGCTAGCACTTCTGAGAGCTACAGCTGTACTCCTTTTTTAAACAATGCTGCCTACTTTTGCATGTCTTTTATTACTCTAAGAACATCTTATTGAAGATGAGCCGTGTCAGCAGCAGGGCTTTTTTCCTTTACTGTTTATAAAAAAGGATTCATCAGGAGCCTTTTAACTAATAAAGGAATTGTAAAATGCTCTCTTTGATGTGCTGGGAGTAAGAGTGTTTGTTATGAAAGGAAACCCAGGCTTTATTTTAGTGCTGAGTTTCACACTGTGACAAGACTCCGTGTAACAACCTGTAATATGGTAGACTGTCTTTAACGATTATGTTCATGTCTTTCTATTTCTCTGAGTGACTCTGGCTTCCTGCTAATTAAATAAATGTCAGGACGACCTCACAGGTATCACTGTCTAATTGATGTTGAAGCAGTAGTTAGATGCCATTTTTACTTCCAGGAATGATTCTATTAAGATAGTCATGAGCTGTACAGTGTTTCAAATCAGCCTCATTCGCCATTCTCTTTGTTAAGGGCTCTTTATTTCCAAGGGCACAATGTAGGTGTAGCATCCGTTGCTCTATTTAGGTCAGTGGTGTTTTCATATGGAACCAGTAATTGGATGTATACAGAAAGCTGCACTAATGTGTTTGTAGAGCTCCTTTGTACCACTTTGACCTAAAAGATGAAAACATTTTAATATTTTTAATCCTCAGATTTCTTGTGTGGGAGAATGTAGAACCATTGTATTCTAATGTGCTCCTATTTTATTTTTCATCTCATGCATTTGTGAACATGTAAGTAAATGAAAAAAGAAACATAAAAGAAAGAACAAACCTGTCAACGCTGATAATAACACCTATCTCATGTCCGTGTAGTGGTTTTGGCTTGGCTCAATACGTTACCACTTTATGATCAATATGTATGATCAATACAGTAGGCACTCCGAGAAATGGTTCTGGGTTAGAGCCAGATTTCCATCGAATCCAATTGCAACAGTTGAGCTCACCTCTGCCGTTTGCTGCTTGTCAGCGTTTTGGCACAAAACCTTTTATTTAAAGACATTTGTCCTTGTGTGTTATCGTGGTACCTTCGTCTTTCCTTTCTCTGCTAAGAGACTCCTTCAGTGAGTTACTGTTGGCCAAGACTCACCTTTTGAAGGCACTCACAGACGCATCACAGGGGTTTGACTGGAGTCTTGGAGGGCTGGTTTTGCAGCTGCCGTGCAGATATTGAACATAAAATCTTCGCCATTATCAAATCCATAATTAGAGTTCTTATCCTCTGTTATTAAAGATCTGTTCTTCTGAAAAGCTGTGTCTCTGGGGCTCCGTTGTGTTTCCTCGATTTTATATTTGACCTTAGTTGAAAGCTGTAAACCAGGGCTGTGTGGCTAAGAGCAGCTAAGACAGAGGTTATCTGGCAAAAATAAAAGGTCTGATTTTCCCAGTTTTGTTGTAGGGTTCAGAAAGCATCAACACTACTGAATAGCCTCGGTTCTCCGGTTGTCTCCATAATCTCTCCGCTCTTCACTTTAGGAGTCTCCTGTCCATCCCACTTAACAAGTGTCAGCAGCAAAGATGAAATACTTTAGGTAATAATGAAAAATACTGTACAGTAGGGCAATTATGACATGTTCACATCAGAGCTGAAATGATGAGCAGAATTAATCTGCGTTCATTTTGATAATAGTTAAGGACCTCTCGTCTACGTTGGCTTAAAAGTTGCCCGTCAAAGTTCATTCCTGACTTTGGGGAACAGCAGTTGACGAAATAATGTCACTAACACGGTCCGTTTAGTAGCTGTTTTGGAGCTTTCGATCACATGACATTGTGAGATTGTTGTGAGATTGTGGTATGAAAATTTTTTATCTGCTGTTTCCTTGTTCAACTTTAAGCTCAATTAAGAAGTAAGTATTTTGTACCTACTAAACCTGTACTTTAGGCTAATTATATTGCAGCAGGTTTCTGAAGTCCCACTGTGACGTTTGCTCTTTCATTCTCCTGGAGCACCTAGCCTATGGATACCACATATCCTTCATCCTCCTGTTTTGACCTTCTTTGCATTGTTTATTTTCTTGTTCATCTCAAGAGAGGGACTCCATGATAACATTGCTGATTGAGCAGATACAGTGTTAAAAGCAATGTTTCTACTGAAGACTGAAAAGAACACAAATAATGTTTCACATATGCATTTATGTGCAACTATACATGCATAAATAATCACCCTCTCAATATATACACCTTCTCCTCAGAAAAGATGAATAAATAATATACAAATAAATGTGAAAGTAATTTGGAAATGTCTGTGATACAGCAGGTAACATATTGAGTGTATGTGAGGTTTATTTAGAGTCCAGCAGCAACCTCCGTTTGACTGAAGTAATTGCGGCTCATTTTGTTTGTTTATATTGTTGGCTGTGTCACTTCCCTGCTGAGTAAAGTGGACATCAGCCGCTGTTGGAATTCACATTACCTACCAGTTAATTAGTAATACACTCATGCTCGGGGTGGAACAGCAGAGTTGTCCCTGTTAGATCATCAAAATGGCGTTAGCTTAAAAAGAGATCTGGCTTTTGAGGCTATTTAAAGAGAGAGTGGGGGGGGAATGTTTTTGGCTGCCAAACAGGCTGCTGCGTTTTTAAGATGTGTGACCCGCAGACACTTTTCCCTCGTGTCCAATGTGGGGATACAACTGTGGTTGGCTTAGCAATCAAGATACTCTCCAGAAAACATATGGGATTAACCCAGTTTTAGTTTGAATTTCAAAGGTTCCCAAAGAGGATAAAGCCCATGAGAATGATCATGAATGTCATATTTCTTTGCTGTGTGAAGGGGATGCTTCTTTTTGGGGAGCAATGAAGGATATTGCATACAAACTTTAATCTTCGTCCAGCTTGTACTGAGGCCTGGTACAAACAAAAACCTTGACAAACTCACACACAGCATGCAGCTCTCTCGCACACGCAGTACAAACGCAAATTAAAGGGGTCAGTATGCTTCAAGCTAAGTGCCTGTCAGACCATTGAACAGTGTTTGAATGACCCAAATTGGGGTGGGGCACAACATTTATTGTAATGTTTGGAATTTCACACTTGCAAACACTAGACCTTCACTCTGCAAAGGACGCAGAATTTGAACTTCTCTCTCAAGCTCTCCTTTTTATTCTCCACACAACTACTTTCATCGCTTTCCGTGTGAACAAACAAGCGCAACACTACCAATGCCTTTGAGGAAAGATTGTCCGAAAGTGTTCAATTCATTGTTCCCCCCCCTCTAGGACTGCAGGCTTTCCGCCACGCTTTCGAGTGTGACTATTCAGAACTAGTTTGTTTCAAGCATACCCCTGCTTTATTTTCCTCTCTGGATTGGTATGGTTTAATTAAGAGAAAGTCATTCAGTATCTCAGACATCTAAATGAATTGTGAGGGACACCAGTGGAAGCGATGGAGTCTTTTATTATCAAGACGTCTGCTTGACTTTCCTTTTATAGCTCCTTTTTAATGGCACTCTCGCCGCAGCCTGTGGTCTCAGGCATGCTGCTCCGTCTGTCTAACATGGTTTTCATGCACCACTAAAACCAACAAACTACCATTAGCACATGTTCAAATACCCCATTAAATACAGGAGGTCCCTTTTATGCCCCTGTTACCTTATTATTCACTGAGGATAAATGCAGAATCTTGGCCACAGTGAGAGCACAGAGCGACTGCTGTCACACACTGTTTGAAGTTGTAAGGAATGCAGTTGTGGTGGCGCAGGAATCATCGCAGAATTTTGTCTTCAAAGAAAAGAAACGTCAGACTTTTAAGAGACAGAGTGCTTGAAAATGAAGACATCTCCAGCTGGGAGGAGAGGAAGAGTAAACAAAATGTGTCAGACTGTAGTATTGCTGCTCCGTGTACTGCTGAACTTTTGCTGTACCCTGCATAGCACTACACATGCACATGCAGACAAACAGATGCTTTAGATTCCTATCTCAAGGGATTAAGGAACAGGCCTAAACCTTAGATATACAGTAAATAGAGACACAGCATGTTCCCTCGGTCTTCCTTTGGTGATAGCAGGAGTGTAAAACCTCGAACAACCTCTCCCCTCCCCTCTTAACGCTCCCTCCCTGCTGCATCTCCACAGCTCCTCTCTGGGTTTGTAACATTTATTGGGCTTCACAGGAAACCTTCTGGGCCTGCTACAACACAGACATGCTCAGTAAGGCCGTGGGAGCATTAGGGACAACCTCAGTTGTCTGTGGGAGAAGAGGGAGGAGAGCTGAGAGAGACACTGAGAGAGCAGAGGGAATTGTGACTATGATTCCCACATTCTGCTTGAAGCCACTGATCCGGTTTATTATATTTCATCCTATGCTATATGTACATCTAATATTGTTTGCCTCCCAAATGAGTAGTCTATTAAGGGCTAATTAGCATAATTGACTTCCAACTTTGCTAATTTCACTTCAGTAAGAGTGTAAAAGAGGAGTAAAATGATATGTTAAAGAGAGAAAGTGGAGAGCAGGAGGAAGCAAAGAAAAGCAGCAGATCCCCAGTGCCAGTTTCTGACCTACTATATGAAGGGAAAGAGGAAAAGACAGAAATAAAAATAAGAAGTGGAAAGCACAGTTTCATCCTACCAGTTGTTGTTTTTTTGTTTGTTTTTTTAACTCCACCCCTGTCTGGAGATTTCTTAAAGGCTGAGTTCCTCATAAACTGTGTGAGAGCATCTATTATTGATGCCTTGTCTGTGGTCCTATTGCAGAGGCCCTTTGGGGGACAGCGCATCGCCTCAAAGGAACAAGAGTGAGCTTTTACGCTTTCTCAGCAACACAGTCCACAATCTTTCGTAGTGCTGTGCCATGTGTCTGGGGCGTGCCTGTCTTTGTTGCAGTCTTCGTTCTGTCTGAAACATTATTGGTGTGCTTGAATTATTGAGGATTTTACAGAACAGTTTAACAAAATCTACTGTGTAAGCCCCTGTGATGTTTGTAGTGTGATGTGATGTATTTAATCTGTTCTGAAGAACTTCTTCTTTTTTTTGACAGGAAGTAGTCCAGACAAGTCTAAACGGCAAGGGGAAGCGTTCAAACCACAACGCATCAAGACCACCGTACCTCTGCTGCTGAAGGGCAATGAGCGCAGACCTCTCTGCCAGCTCACAGCCGAGGTAAATAGTCAAACGGCCACTTAGCAACACTAGTTTAATGCTAATAAGATGGCTTCCAAGAGCTCAGCCAAGTGTAGATGTCTGGCTTTTTGTATGACATAACCGCAGTACTGTATATGATTCCCTCCCCTGCTGCCTCTTTCCCCGCTTGCTTGATTTTCTTCAGTAGAAAGTCCCTTCCTCAGCTCTGTTTATTCTCTGTTGGTTCCCTGTTGCGGTTTCTCTCTTCGCCAACTCCCTCTCCTTTGTTTTAAGTATCCTCTTTTGTTTGTTGAATAGGAGTTTGCCCCATAGGCGATGCACACTGTGAAATTATTCGTGAAACTCGTCAGCCTTTCAACAGTTTTACAAGTCAGCAGTGCACAACCCGATGCTGTGAGGGATATTTGAGAGCATGAAGAAGCCTCGTAACACGTAATTCCTTTCCTGCATCATAAGATACAGTGTATGCTAGATTTAAAGACACATCCATACATATGTGCAGTTTCCTTAGTTCTCTCAAAACCAGTCTGTCCTACTTACTACAGCTGGAAAAGAAAATGTTTGAAATTCGGCATCCCCCCACCACAACTTAAGAAAACTTTTCCAGAGGAGGGAAATGCGTAGGTTGAGAGCTCCCAGAGCAATCAAACATTTTTCCTGGTGCAGGGAAGTCACCATCTGACGGAGTTGTTTTTTCCAGCCTTATGCTGCTCTTTCAAAGTCAGTCAGTAGAAGAGGGGCAGTGATGTTAATTACATGACTTGTTTATCACCAACGTGTCACACACTGTAGGCATGAGGAAAAATGCAACTTTTAGCTTTCTGGAGTTAATTAAGCACACCTTTTTCAACTACATCAGATATTTTATAACCCCCCAGCTATTGCTGACATTTTTGTTTTTTGTTTTTTGTTTTTAGGAGATACAGTGGTTTTACTGTAGGGTATCTACAAACTGACCCTTCCTCAAATTAAACTGACCACTAGGGCAGTCTTGCTGCACTAAGACTTAAACCTCCACGGATAACAGATTTATATTGCTGCTCCTTGTGCCAATAGAAGGTTATCAAGCAGTCGTAAAGTATTGCAGAGTCATTACTTACAGTGATATCCACTCTCCACACAGGCACACTTGCAGCCACACATACACACAAACATAGACACTCTCAGACAGAGCTGCAGACCGACTGGCAATGTAGTGGCCTGAAAGCACCGGTCAGCAGACCTAAGAAATATCACTGTGAAAGAGGACACAGGAAGTCAAAAATATCAACTGATTTTACATTAATCCATGTTCATTCCTCACTGTGCACGTCTGACTATTTCTGTCTGTCTACTAGTTAGGATACATTAATAATTTTTTTATTTGACCATGTCTTATCTTTTTCTCGTATTTTTAATGTTCATGTGGTAAGAATGATCTGACACCATCATTATGCCTCAGGCGTGAACACAATTTGCTTCTGTCCTGCTGCAAGCGATTTGTACTATTTTCTGAAAAGCGTCATCTTAGAGCTGTTTGGTGGGAAATTGCCGTTTTGAGATTTGATTTAGGATTAAATGTCAAAATGACATTTGACATTGTGAGCGAAATCTCCTGCATCCCCTTCATTTCCCAGGTCATAAATCAGTGGCACTGAAATACTCACATCGCGTAGTCATCACTGTTGTTGCACTGAAATATAGTTTTCTGTTAAAGAAAGATGTTCTGTTTGTAGAGCTCTGATGTGGTATGAAGAGAGTGAACAAAAAACAGTGAGGCTGTTATCAATGAGATCAAAGTATGCTGGACATACATACATTGTTTCCTGTTTCCTGTGAATCCCTTGTGCACAGGTAGGCAGTTTATCCCTAGTGCTTGAATGGCTCCACCACTAACAATTTAAACTAATGTATAAAAAAAAAAAAAAGGTTATTATAATTATTGAATGTGAATATATTAAATGGCTATTGAATATAAAATGCCAATCATATATTGTATTAAAAATGGGATTTGATTTCATGAAAATCATAAGGATTTAGGGCTGCACAATTAATCAAAGTACTATCAAAATCGTAATATTTTGACAAAGCAGCATTGTAATGAAGTACTGTAGTGCTGCAAAGATGCCCCGACCTACAAGTCGTGTTCTTCAGATGTGGGAAAACATGTTTGTTTGTTGCAGACCCCAACAAATCATCATTATTTTAATAGTTTTTTCAGTAAAATTAAAAAATTGTGATGCAAAAATAATAATTTCCACTAATCATGAATATTATCGCAATCGTTATATCTGTCAAAACTAGTGCAATAGGATTTTTTTTTGCAGCCCTATAAGGATTATAACTTTAAAGAGACAATACAGATAGACAACTTAGGTTGTTTGGTTAAGTTGTGAAACTAGTCCTATGGACCTACTTTTGTGTCATGCACAGACTTGGGAAGTGTAGGATGTGGAAGCTTTCTTCCTGTTCCTCTAACGCTATTGTGCCTTGCCACATCCTGCCTTGTGTACAGTCTGTGTGTCAAAGTAAGGTGAAGCTTCACACAAACGCTGATCCACTGGCAGGATGGGTGAGATCCGTGCACCACCTCAACACTCCATCATCTTTTTGTGTTTCAGAGTTATCCTGCGTCACTCCAGCTGCTGGTACGTGCAGAAGGTGAACAGCTTACCCTGTTACTGGAGAAAAATGAGTGAGTTTTCCTATGATTTATTTAAATTCTCTGTCCATACTCACTGTGAGCACTGGGACAGAGGAGACTTCATATTTATTATGTTAATCACACACTGAGCCAATAGATAAACCCACGCTCCCAGCTATGGCTGGCTGAAGTTATATATGCAAAAGGAGGAGAAGTTGTATGTGTCTGGGCTATAATATAGTGTATTCAAGGAGGGAAAAATAATATGTCGCCTAGTGATTGGACTCTTTTATAGTTCAGTCTTTCTGAAGGGCCGAGAGATGAAAGCTGATAAAGAATAAGGCAGAAGAGAGCTCTGAGGACATGCTTGTCCTCCCCTCCTTTGCATTCCCTCTCATCACTCCACTCCCTTCCAGAATGCGGAAAATAACACAGTGAACTGTGAAGCGAGGGGTGGGGATCAGTTGGAGTTCATAAATATGTAGATACGCACACACATACTCACGCACAAACTGTTTCATATAGAGAGGAAGGATTGCTGTAAAGCCAGAAGAAAAAAGGCCGGGTTAAATGTTAGTAATCTCACAAGAATGATGGCACTGCTGTCTTAGGTCTTGTTTCTGCCAATGTTTCTGATTCAGAGGGAGACGAGACATAATATTTTACGCTGCTGCTTTGGGATACAGATATTGACACTGGAATGATGGATTTGATCCACAACTGGTCGGACCTCCATCAACTGGTAACTCTAGAAACAAACAGAAATCGGACCCGTGAGATCTCAAGGTGCCCTGGCAACCCTCACTAACAGATTTCAAATTACTTGCCAAACAAACAAAAAAACTTCCTATAAATAATAACGTCCCTGTCCAGAAATGACATACTCCATAGAAAAACACTGTCCTGACTGACCTTCCATTCTCCGTTCTCCATGTGACCTCTATTGACCTCAGCATCAGCTGTGAGTCATCCGTCACCAGCCTGAGCCCCGGGAGCGAGCATGCTGCCATTCCCATCCGGCCTGTTCTCTGTCAGGCCAGATGTGTCCTCTGATATCGCCTCACCAGTTCAGCCAACTCAGAACAGGTGGTCTCTGACCTCTACGTGGGTCTGTGTTGTTGAGGCTGTAACTGTTTAGTCTGGGTCAAAAGGAAAGATGAGGACACATGAAAAGAAAATGCCAAGGATGCAGAGATAACTTGTAGTTTTTCTGAATGATTCACAGTAATATTTTATATCTGGTAACCGTAACTCCCTCTCTTATGTGTATATTTTCCTACATTAAACATGTGCTCATTGTGAACTTGAAGTACATTCAAATTAGTTGAACCAATTCAGTGTCACTGAGAATTGCTTGATACTCATAGCATAAAACTCATAGCATTAAGAAAAATGGTTCCTTTTTTGGGGGTTTCCTCATCTTCTGCTGGAACAAAGTATGGAAGCAGTTTACCAAATTGCAGCACTTAAAAGATGTGTTTTTTCCCCCAAAGCTGCTCTCTTAGCTTCTGTCGCTTATGCACGCTGTCAATGTGGATATCTTCATATTCCTCATTGCGGCGTTTTTATTTCTTTCATTCCACTTTACAGTTTATGTACAAAATCTCATCATATATGAAGAAATATGTTGAATATTTTAAACCTTAAACCTCTTGAACAGCAAATGTTTTTACAAATGCATTTTGAACAGCCAAGCAGACCCTCAAAACAATATTTTTAATTCTAGTCCAATTATGTCCGACACATCTGCAATTTTCTATTTAATGTAATGATCCAAAATAGCATCTAATGTTTAAATATTTAAGTCACTGTAAGCATTGTATTTCTTTGAAACACAAACAGGTGAGGAACATACAGTGTCGAAGTTTAACTTTAATGCTACTTAAGGAGAAATTTGGTTAAAATGTTGACTGTTTGGAGGTAAAAACAAGTAGGACTAAGGGGGAAAAGAACAGTCATTAAGTGTTCTGTGGACGTGAATAGATCTCAATGCAGATAACTCTAGAGCTTAATAAGTAGTGCCTCTTTTTGCTGAGTTATGGCAGGATCTCTGTGGAGGCTCATCCTTTTTTGCTTGAATCTGCTGAGCCTGTGCAGTTTGCTCATTTGGCACCGCTGCATAGCACACCTGTTCCAAGGCCAGTGTGAAATGATCTCAGTCCTTACCAATATAAACACGCTACCAGATCCAATTAATAAACCGCTGTTTGTTAGCCGCTTGGCTCTGTCCCAGGTTAAACTTGGAAACATCGACAAGACAAGAACAAATCTACTGAGGAGAGAAACCAGTGGGGGCCCACTGTGTGTGCTTGAGGGAAGTGTTTTTTATAGATGGCATACAGCGAGACTGTGTGTGTGTGTGTGTGTGTGTGTGTGTGTGTTAGAGAGGCAGAGTTTCTTTGTATTTGTACACCTTGTAAATTTTTTGTTCATTGCAAACACAAATGCCCAAGCCTGGACTGGATTTCATTTCCCTGGGTGTTAGGGGCCACTTCTTTTGTGTCCTTTGAAGGCCACTGGAATGAAACTGTCTGAATAAAAAAATACAGTGTAGGCAATGATTGGACTGCTTCTATATTTCACAGACTCAGAAGTTTGTGTCACTTTTACAAGGTATACAAAAGTCTATCACAGTTGTCAAAAGAAGAGCCCTGCAAGCTACAGTTCAAAATCTTCCTGTTTGTCAATTTCTGTGCCAGAAAAGTAATTTCACAGTAAATGTTTTGTTTTCTGTCAGCTTTATACCAGAGTAGCACACTGGGATGTGACTTAGACCGGCCTCTCTGCTTGATTTCAGTTGTAACAGTCTTATATGCCGCTACACATAAACTTCTTTGTCCCATGAGCTAGTTCATTCAAAATAAGAGGCTTAACATGGTTAAAAAAGAGAAACTGTTTTCCCATTACTCTGCCATGTTCCTTTTTTTCGTAAGAGCAATGGGAATAGCTGTGTCATATACAATATTTAAAGCTTGACGTGCTGCACAGTGCAAACAGAGCTGGACAGACATGCGGACTTGGGCCAGCAGCAGCTGCTTTGATGTATAGCATTAATCAATGGCACAGTTGGCCAGCTTCAAATGATTAATGGTGGTCTTATGGGACATTCCACATTAGTCTTGATTAAAGACTTCAATAGCACTGTCTGGGGGACGAAGGTGCTGTTTGTGTGCGAGAGAGTGAGAGTATCAAAGATGTGCATGTTGGCCCACTTACAAAAGTTTTCTACATTTAGTATTATGATTTCTGGTTTCTAAGGCCCATTATTGTTTGAAATAGTTTTATGCTAGTGCTGATCATGATATCCCTTATTTTCATTTAAAGAGATACTGTGGCCATAAGTGACAATTATGGGATAGAGGTAAATGCTAAAACTTAAAATCCGAAAACTAACTCAGTACTGTCAGTTAAACAGCAAACAGCAATAAAGTCAGCTTATATTAGCCACCATAAGCTACTCATCATACTAGACCAAGTAAGCCTGTAGAAGCAAATCCTCTGTGTGTACTGAACTAAGAAACAGTGTGTTTTATTGTTGATTAGTTGGACTGCCTCTATATTTCACAGACTCAGAAGTTTAACTTTTCATTTGTAAGAGGAAGAATGTGTTATAAATTGTGCTATCCCGCCTAACATGTTTGGTTTGGACAAACACCCACACCTAGACCGCTTCACAAAGGTGGTCTGCTCTTAAGCGGAGAAAGCATCTTCAACCACGTCCAGTTCCCTTTGATTTCAATTTCAACCTTCCTTGGGGTGATGATTGTGCAGTGGATTAGACACATGCCTGTAGTCTGAGAGACCCGGGTTCAATTCCCCACTGTGAAGCAAGACGCTTAACCCCTTGTTGCTCCAGAGGAGTGCGACGTCTGATATGTATATATAGCAATTGTAAGCCGCTTTGGATAAAATTGTCAGCTAAGTGTAATAAATGGATGACTGAGAATATTCACAAATATGCTTCTTTATATTCCAACGTTTCTATTTTGACCCCTGAGCTAACAAGGCTGAGAGTAGTTTACTTTATATGGATATATCTTGAGGACAAAAGATTTGAGGGAGGCAAAACTAAGTTAACATTTGAGAGTGCACAGAGAGTGATCCCGATAATTCTCGCACTTGATTCCAAGTGTGCTCTCTTAAATATCTCCAACTGTTTTGGCAGCTTGCCAACATTTTTTAACTAGCAAGCTGCATCAGGACACATCCATGTCCGGACATTAGGATCCTGTCTTTTTCAAAATCCGAACAAGAAAAAAGTCAACTTTTGAATACATGGTTCATCTGTAACTGTCAGATGATTATTGGGCAAAACATATGATTTACATGTTTTATGCCCATATGCATTTTCGCTTAGCTTACAATTTCAGTTATTATGGGCGTATGGATCTACACTGTAGATTAAAGTACAGCCAAATTCTGGTAATCTAACTGATCCTGTTACCATCCAAATTATTAAAACCGGTAGGCCTATGTCAGATTTGTGCCACACCTATTCTGAAAAGACAAACATCCATCACAGCCCATAATAATTTTATTTTATTTTTCTTTGCTTGTTTGTTTGTGTGAACCATTTGTTTTTATAATCCTACATTGAGTTGGATCATATTACAGTAAATCTAAACACCCCAAATCAGAGAGCAGCATTCAGCTCAGAAATGACAATGAGCCTCATTCATAAAGGTTTTTCTTATAATAGTTCTAATAATTTTCACTGTTAAAATGATTTATAAAAACAGAAAAAGAAGAAATAAGAAAACGCAACATCTGGTTCAGAAAATCACTCTAGAAATAGAAGGTAACACGAAGCTAGCGCAGCCGCTATGATATATAGCTAGTAACTACTTTTAAATTAATTTGACTTTAAAAATCAATGCCATAATGGCTTTAAAACGAGATCATTCATTCACTAGATCATCAGCGCTCAAAATTGTTTTGTGCTTACTCAGATCTTTTGTCATCCTTATACTTTCATAACGTTAAGGCATACAAGATGTATTTATTGCGTGTTGCTTCAATCCTGTTCATGTACACTGTTTTTAATAAAAAAATGTTCAGCTTTTCTCCTTGAAACACAATGAGCTGGATGAATTAATAGTCTAACTAGTGCTCTGCACAAGACCCTGCATTTCCCAGTGAGAACATTTCCTTTCATTCTTCTGTGGCAGGAAAGAAAAGAGGAAAGAGCCCTTTTGGAACACATGACATCATTATTATTTTTGACAAAAAAAAATAAAAAATGCCCATAGCAACATACTCAGTGTGTTTTCTATGGGAAAGAAGATGCACCTCATTTCAATAACACAGCTGACAATGCCAAGACCTCTCTCTATGTGTGGTACCACAGAGGAGATGTATTATTACCAAGTCTGTTCAGTGAGGAAGAGCTCGGGCCGCTCAAGGAGAGATTCCAGGTTTCCTTTGCACTTTAATTGGATCTGTCAAGAGTATGAGATAAGTTGAACTGTATGCGGTTCCGTCATTCAGCTGTGCTTTTTATGTGGAAAAGAATTGGCTGTTGGTTGTTTGGCCGTCAACTCTGATGCCTAATCTAGGTTGTGAAAAGGAGCTTTTATATGTAACTAGTCAGTAATGATGGGTTTCCATGCAGTCTAAATAAACCTGTGCTCACCTATGACTAGCATGAGGTCAGGAAATAGATGGATGCTGGATATTGAGGAGCAGCAAACTTCACAACTTTGGCAGTCTTCTTCTTCTGCTCCTTCCTCTTGCACTAACTCTACCATCACTCCCATTTCCTCTGTTCCTGCATGTCAACGATCAAGTTGATGTTGATGCTCTCTTCCTGTCACGTCTTGCTGTTTGTCTGTCTATATCCAGGTTTTTTCAACCCCCCTTATCTCTTCCTACCCCCTCCTCCCACGCTCTCCCCATGCATGCTTGTGTTTTCACTGAGCAGCTCTTCTGTCACCATGCAACCTGAGACCCTGTCAAAGCCACCGGTGAGGGAATGTTGGACCTCAGGCTGCTGCTTGGTGCCAACACATGTGTACCCAGACTTTGGTGCCAAGTCTCTGTGTGACTTTCTGTTGGATGCCAAGGCATTTTGTTCTGCCTGTCACAATCAATTCAGGCATTATTACAAGGTTAAACACCAGTCACCTACAAGCAAGGGGTTTCTATTAGCTTCTTTTTCTTCACTTTGGTTCATTGTGGATGCCAATTATGAGACAGTATAACAGAGTAAACTGATACTTTGTATATCATATTTTTGCCCCCCGATTGCAGTGCAAGAAGAACATGCTACTGCAGACAACAGAAAACTGACCCCTCTCATATTAATTAAATATTAACTATTAATTTATAAATAGTATAACGCACATAACCTCCGGTTAAATGGAGAGATGTCATTTTTACATTTTGGTTCTTGTACATAATAAACAAATGAGTGATAACTTAGTTAGCTTTAGTGATGCTGTTTGATGGATTTTGTTACCTTTGGACCATGTCAGGGTACGTGTTTCCCCTCTGTTTGCAGTGTTTGTGCTAAGCTAACCGGCTGCTGGCTGTAGCCTTATATTCAACACACAGATATGAGAGTCTTCTCATCGAACTCTCTGTCAGAAAGCAAATAAGTGTGTCACTCAAAACATCAAACTTTTACTTTTAATGAGACCACTGTGTTGCCACAGGGGGGAGTGCCAACTCAGAGCGCTCAGGCAAAAAAGAAAAACGCAGAGCTGTTGAACCTCACTCAGCTTTTGCTGCAATGCAACGCAACATCATTGGGCTACATAATGCATTGACCGATCAAATACATGCAATGCGCACATTCTTGGTACTGCAACATGAAGCGTACATTTCTACTGTTGACGTGGTGATTGTCGCGACAGAGGATAAAATTATTGTTGCTGTTCAGCGTCTGGCTTTACCTGCTGCTGGCATTTTGTCAGTGTCAGGCTGGGAAATAAAATCCTCTTTAGTACTGTGCGCATGTGTGCAGAGATGACTATTGAAAAACACACATACTAAGAAGAGATCTGGAGCAC
This sequence comes from Micropterus salmoides, assembly GCF_014851395.1. Taxonomy (NCBI): domain Eukaryota; kingdom Metazoa; phylum Chordata; class Actinopteri; order Centrarchiformes; family Centrarchidae; genus Micropterus; species Micropterus salmoides. The sequence goes on from NW_024041373.1 coordinate 18,760,547, forward strand.
ACTGTTATAGTGTGAGCTTTTACACATCATGTTTGTTTATTGAGCATTGATCTGATTGTGAATTTCACTTCTTTTTCACCGATGACATTGTAGTCGCACTTTGCCTCCTACCATCTTTAATTAGTTGGCTAAAGAGTTTGTGGATAATGCAAAGCGTCCTTGGGGAAAGTTGCCCAGTCTTGAAGGACAATAAGAAGGAAAAAAGAGAGAGAGAGCGGTCTTAGGTGTTGCTTGGGGAAAAGATTAGAATGGTAGTTTTTTGACCTGTGGGATCAGAGCCAAGCACCAGAGCCAAGCTACCTCAGAGTCTTGCATAGTGTAAAGTTTTTTTCTCTTTAAGTCTGTCCCTGTCTTTGGTTCACTTTCTCTTTTCCTCTCTAGTTCCCTAATAGTGTGATTGATTTTATTTTCCAGACCTAGAGATCTCAGGGGAAGATCAGTGTTAAGCCAGTGTATTTTTTATTTTTTTATTTTTTTATTTTTTTGACAAAGCGATAGTTTAAGTAGTTTTGACCTTGAAGAAAATCACGTACTTCTGACCTGTAATAAAGCACAATGTTATTCACATATTTATGTGATTATGAAACTGGAATCCACTTTATTACTTTATTACTATCCACTTTTATTAGAATATGCTTATGTCAATACAACTTCCTAAAACTGTAGTTGCAGTGCAGCAGATGAAATAATGTTTAAGGAATAGTTTTGCCAAAACTGTTTTCCAGTTATTGCCCTAATTTTGCTTTCAGTGAAACATTTAAATACATTAATGCACTAATGCAGTATGGCAGCATATAGCATCATCTTTTTGTTCACTGCTACAGACCTATTTTTACGGGCCTGCAGTAGTAGAGGGGATTGCGAGGATGTTGTCACAGCACTTAGCCAGTATGGTCAGGTTGTGTTATGTGTTTTTTGTGTTTCCCTCTCTCTGTGTATGTTCATTTCTCATTCATGCGAGGGAACATTGAGTGGAGCATCTCCCAATTTTAACTGCTTTTAACCTTACATATACTGTTCAGGGAGTGGGTCACTTGTCGAAGGTGCTAGCTAGCAGAACAATTAGGATCCTGTGAGCGTTAAGTGATTTTCAGTTTTGTTTCTGAGCACTTAACGGAGAGTAAGGGCCTCCAAATGGGAGCACAGAGGCGATTTATTTGCAGCCTGAAACTCCTTAAAAGGCTACAGCTCTTTTATGTTTTAAATTAGACTGTGATATACTCAGTATGGTGTCAATGGAGTGAACTATTGCCTTGGTGTAGGTGAGTAGAAAATCTATTATCTGCGTTGGAGTTTTTGATATGGTGGAGTGGGGCTACAGATGTTGATGGTGCATAATATCCATATTTATTCTGGGCATCATTTATCTGCATCAGCGGGAAACAAATCCTGGAGAGTGTGGTACATGAAAGATGACATTACCGTACTGTACAAAGATTTCTCAAGATAATAAAATGCATGTGTGAACTGTACATTATAATGCACTTTTATGCATTTGTCTATGACAAGATGCAGCCATTAGTGTAAAATCTGCCATCAAATTACAGTTCCTAGGCTGGGGGAATCAGCCGAGTGTATCATAATCGTGTTTCACACAAAACCTCCCAAAACTCTTAGCCATAAAAGCTTGATATAAAAGCTTTAATGAGAAATCCTTTTCAAAGTAGAAATTGCTTTGTGTGTGATTAACATCCTCTATATCGCAGCACGGCACAGAGAATGGGTCATTTGTAGTGGACCCATGAGAAATACAGACTGTTCTTCCTGAGACAGCACAGCTTAGCAGCTGTTACACACTCTCAGTGGTGTTTATCTGATATGGTTAATGCCTGCAATATTGCTCACCATGCTAGCAGCCCATACAGGTGATATAAGATACAGATTATAGGGATTATTGATATTGCTCCTGAGCTAGTCTGCAGCATTTTAGGTTGCTGTTGTCATGTATGTTCCATAGCCATGCAGGTGAAAGTCTGCTCTCTAAATCACATATGTGTTTCCACTAAACATAATAAACACATATTAACAGGCAATGCATGCACAGCAGCCTTTCAGAACTCTGGCAGGTCAGACACTGTAGGTTTCAGCACCGTATGACTAACAGCTTTATCAGTGAACAAAAGCTTTGCATTCATCAGTTCAAAAGGTCAGAGGTGTTTACATACTGGACACATGCATGCACACACATACACGCTGTATACACACATGCACATGAGAGGAAGTGTGTGTTCACAATAAATCCAGATGTGCCTTGGAAAATAACGTAAAGAGGAAGTGCATAATATGACATCACTGATAGAGGGGAAGTTTTTGCTGCAAGTTGAACTTGACAACATAGGGGCAACAGCATAATTAATTCACAGGCTGTGTGTGTAAACACTGAAGCCAGTGGGAACTTTGTTCTGTGGACAGAAATACAGTAACATGCTGTTGCTGATTTGTTTGAGAAACAAATCTGCAGAGAGGCAGATAAATGTGTTCTTTTGGAACAAAAACAGGAAATCTACAAGAAAATTGTAAAAAAAACAAAAAACAAAACAATAAATCATAATAATAATTCATATTCATATCTGTGAAATGTGTTTTACATGGCTTAACTGGTAAAAGTATAGAAAATCATACCAGTTTTATTTTGCAGTTTAGATCATTGTTTAGTGGATTGTGATGTTTTGCTCCCCAAAGTAATTGTTGAGATCTGGGAACACAACGACATTAGTTTGACTGTATAAAAAACATGATCAGGCAAATGATCAGACAGCTGTACAATCATCTAAACCATTTTATTTGGAGTAAAACTGAAAGTAATCCTTAATTGCACTGTAAAATTGTGAATGCACAAACAGGGCAAATACAGTGGATCAAAGCTTAATTAGATGTCAGTCTGTAATAATAATAATAATAATAATCCTTATTTGTAGAGCACTTTTCAAAAACAAGTTACAAAGTGCTTTAACAAGTGTAAAGAATAATACAAAAAAAAGATAAGAGCATGAAAATTTAATATAAAATTAGTAAAATACAATAAAATAAAAGGGATAAAATAAAGTCAAATAAGATCGGGAAAAGCTCTCCTATAAAAGTATGTTTTAAGAAGGGACTTAAAAGAGTTCACTGACTCAGCCGACCTGATTTCCTCGGGCAGGCTGTTCCAGAGCCTCGGGGCCCTGACAGCAAACGCTCTGTCCCCTTTAGTTTTCAGTCGAGACTCTGGAACAGACAACAGACCTCTGCCCGAGGATCTCAAGGTACGTGCTGGTGCGTATGGGACTAAAAGGTCAGAAATATAACAAGGCGAGAGGCCATGAAGAGCTTTAAAAGTGATCAATAGAATTTAAAGTCAATTCTAAAACATACTGGTAGCCAGTGTAATGAAGCTAAAATAGGAGTAATGTGGTCATATTTCTTTGTTCTGGTTAAAAGCCTGGCAGCTGAGTTCTGGACAGCCTGGAGTCGATCAATAGATTTTTGGGTTAAACAGGTGAAAAGGCTGTTGCAATAATCCAGGCGTGATGAGATGAAGGCGTGTAAAATGGTCTCGGTGTCCTTAAAAGTTAACATAGATCGAATTTTAGCTATATTTCTAAGTTGATAAAAACATGATTGAACAAGCTTTGTGGTGTGCTGCTCGAAATTTAAATTACTATCAAACCAAACACCAAGGTTCTTTGCCACAGGCTTAATGTGATTTACTAGGGAACCAGCAGATGGCAGTATTTGATTTGCCATCTGCTGGGACCCGATGACCAGGATTTCTGTTTTGTCTGAGTTCAGCTGGAGGAAATTATTTGACATCCATTTTTTAACTTCACAAAGGCAGTTGTTAAGTGAACTCAGCATTCCAGGGTCTGTGGATCTGACGGGCAAGTATATTTGTGTGTCATCAGCATAAATATGAAAAGAAATGCCATGTTTATGGATAATATGTCCAAGGGGAAGCAGATACAAGGAAAACAAAATGGGTCCTAAGACCGACCCCTGAGGCACACCATATTTAACTGGACAGAATGAAGAGACATAGTTGTTTACAGACACACAAAACTTCCTATTTGACAGGTAGGATGAAAACCATTCTAGGGCCGTACCAGAGATCCCCACCCAGTGCCTCAGTCTGTCTAACATGATGAACTGTGATAGATGTTTGATTTTAAAGATTCAGTGCGTAATATTTAGGAGGATCTATTGACAGAAATGCAATATACATAACTATATTTTCAGTGGTGTATTAAGACCTTACATAATGAACCATTATGTTTTTATTAGTTTGAATGAGCTATTTCTATTTATATACACCGCGTCCCCTTTCATGGAAGTTGAAGAAGTAGCAATAGTTGTTGTCTTGTTTGTTAAAAGTAAGAAGAGAAGAGAAAATATGACAAATGGAGGACCCCACATATTATTTAGCACAAGAGCCGACAGAGCGTGTCAGCCGCCATAGCTTCTCCCCTATGCACTTGCAAAGGGAGGAGTGAGCGGTGAGTGAGTCATTGGTTGCAGTTCGCATTCCCAGATCTCAGCAATTAATTTGGTGAGTACAATGTTATTGTGACCAGACCTACCAGACAATATGGCAGTACAGTGACCTGTGCAGCATGTAATGTCTGAGCTTTTTTGTAATCCTTTTACAGACTGCATTCAGAGACCACTGGCTTTATGACTTATGTATGCTGTGGTCAGCAGGTAGATAAAAGTAGGGCAGTACTGACATACTGCAGACTACTCACACTGGCCATAGCTATCAGTGAAATATCAAGTGCCTTACTGCTAGAAACCCAAAATCAGAGCTCTGATAAACTTCAAAGCACTTTGTTGTTTTACCACCCGGAGCCTGTCCAATAATTGACATCTCCTGCTCAATACCCAGCCTCCATGACGACTCGCTTTACACTGCATCAGCATCACTGACAGATTGCTCACCCTGATCCTTGTGTTAAAATGATACATCAGTGCCAAGTGAAAGTTTCCATCTCCAACATGTTTGCAAGGTAATGGGGTGGAGAATGACAGATTGTATGCTATTATCTTATTGGAGAATCATCGCAGCATCAGTGAAAGTGTAAAGAGAGGGTTTAATGACGTGAGACGTTTTTTAAGAGGAGGGAAAGAATGCTCCATGGGGTCTGGAGAGCTGATGGTCTGGGATGTGTGCAGTCAGTGGAGCGACAGCGTGCTATATTAAAGCAGTTGCCTTATGCGGCACAAGTGCTCCTTACAGTTCGAAGTGTAAAGTTGCCTGTGTGTCATCTTCTAGGATTTCAAAAAGGAGCAAACGTGTGGATAGGCGGGAATGTAGGAGAGCAGGAGATGATTCATGTTGATATGCACCAGTTGTTTAATGTTTTTTTTGCAGGAAGAAAGAAATGACGGCGTAAGACAAAAATAAAAAGAGATGGGAAGAAAAATGAAAGACAAAAAACATCTTTAATATTGTTTTTTTCTGCTGAGCTCTTAATTGCATATTTCCCCTGAAGACAAAAAAAAGTATGGCTGAACAATGAGGCTGCCCAGGGGAGTCACCATAGATTAATTGGACAGATAGGAACCCTCTGACATTAACATTTATGCATTTGTTTACTCTTTTTCAATGAATAATAATAGGCCACCTCCCTTGAAGATCCCTAGTCACTCATTAGTTCCGGTGTGTAGCTTGTTATGGATGGGAATATTGAAGCAGCAAAAGCAAAAAAAAAAAACGTTCATCTCAGTACCGGGCAGACAAAAACTATTTCTAGAGGTTGTTTAGAATACTTCTTCCTCACAAACTTTTAATGAAGATTTGATGCAACTGCACACACACTTGTTATCTGTGTGTCGGCTTTAGTATGCAGAAGAACATTAGAGAGGTGTAAACAGCCTTTTGTATTCTGTTTGGCACACATGCAAATAATCAATCTTTTGGGCAAATTGTGCAAACGATGCATTTTACTGTGTGATATGTTTTCAGTATTTTGTTCGTAGTGATTGATTTTGGAAGATGCATCAATCAAACAATTTTTCATGCATATTAGCTATACACCATTTTCAATGAGTTAATTCTTCTTCTCTTATCACTCCACTATTTGAAGTATAAAGCTTAATAAATAAACTCTGTGAGATGTGTATTTCAGGTTTGACTCTTCCACTGGCGCTGTTAGCAAGCTGAAAGATGTTGTTACCTATTTTGGGAAAACGCTATTTATTGAGGTCAGTTTGCTGTAAGCTTTGAGAACATTTTGAAAAAGCAATACTTTGCCATTGCTTCCTGTAGTTGATGACCCAGATTAAGTATAGATCTTTCAGTTATTATTAGTATTTATCTGGTCAGCACCCTTTAGGTCAACTGATAGATTGCGTGTACCATGTATAAGTCCTTACCGCAGCAGCCCGGGTTCTAGTCCAGCCCGTGGCCCTTTGCTGTATGTCATCTCCTCTCTCTCCCACATTTGCTGTCTCTCTTAAGCTGTTCCTATCAAATAAAGGCAAAAAGTGGCAAAAAATAATAATAGTATAAAAAGTATTTTTCCAAGTAGTAAGTAGTAATGATGCATGAGGAAAACTACACACATATTTTCCCTTAAGGACAATAATCCGAAAGCAGACAGCTTGCTCTGATATCATTATTTTGTATTGTAAAGAAGAATATTCAATAAATCAGCAACAGTATACATAATACACAAACAGGTTTTCCTTATTTTATTTTATTTTTTTCATCCACGCATTTACCACTCACAAGATACATAATACCATTAAGCGAAAGCGTAATAAATTAAAAGAAAATAAAAGAATGAAATCCAAATAATGAAATCAACAACAATAAACAAAACCATAAAATAATAATGCATTAAAATTGTTTGTTTAGTACTCTGCCCAACACAATTGTTGGCAATACAAATAGGCTCATTAGATTAAGTTCAAGGAGGTAAGTAACTCAACGTAAGCAATAATAGTAATACCATCTCTTATTATCTGTGGAACCTCTTAAAGCAAACCATTTCTAAATGCAAAAAAAGACATGAAATTCTTAAAAGCCAAGAGCAGGGTGATGGTGGATTTGGACTTTTCCTTAGTGATTGAAGATAATCAGTACAAGATACCACAATAGATTGATCGAGCATGCTTTCATTGCTCTGCTATCAAGAGCATATTTTTCTAACAGCTTTCCATATAAAGAGTTTATGGCTCACTACTTGTTTGTGGTAGTGATGTTGCCTCCAGGCATTTTGAGCTCGTACCATCATCGTCCGGTGCCCAGAAATATTCTGCGCTGCTGTGTTAGAGTAATAACGAATTCAAACACTCCTTTAGCCGCACATTTCACATTCACAACGGTCTAATGTTTAGCTGTGAAAGCATGGAGTATTAATTACAACAGCCTCAGTGGTGCAATATGTAGGGAGGATATAAACGCCAGAGGCTAATTTTGCACAAGATGGGCAGGTTGATCTCGCGTTATAACAGCTGGCCATACCCACAGAGAAGTTAGATGACTGGATTCACGTACAGGGTTCATTCTTACTGTACTGTAGATGAGCGCATTTTCCCTCCCGCTGATTTGACAAACTATTCCCTTTAAAGGGTGTGGGGGGAATATGACATCATTCTCTTTGTACAGTTATGAGGAAAAATATGTTTAGTGTGGGAATCGTTTTGTGGTGTTAAATATTCCGGGCGTGTAGGCCAGCAGCTATGAAACACTTCATTCTTGGACAGCTTTGCAGCACCTTGCTGCCATTAGCTGTGGTGGTTGCTATTTAGCTCACAACCGAGGGAAATAACCACATTGATATAGCTTCAGTCCACGTTGCAATGTTTCACGTCCACCTGACGTGGAAAAGCTTGGGTCTTGACACCACGGCATTTTTAATCCTTGTTTTGAACCTGCGGCCTTGCCTTTTACTCAAATTTTTGTTATCAATTCTTAAGAATTTTTAAGACTTGATGGTAGTAAAAAGCAGTGCCAGTAACAAGCAATGGGGCAGTGAAATGAAGAAATATCTGGAAGCATAAAAGATAAGGTTACCTTCACCGTGCGAAAGAAAATAAAAGCCTGGAGATGTAAAGATGTGTCAAAGGGAGAAGCCATATCCACAGGAAAGAAATTACCTCCTGTGATCTGTGAGTTCTTGAGACTCTCACATACTAGAAAAATCTCTTAAAAACTGATGCACAATCCCACGCTATGGATACCTTCCTATATCTGAAGGCATTTATCTTATACAGTAATACAGTTACCTTTCACTGTGTGCTGTAAAGTGATCAGGAGAGTGGTACAATCCAATGTCAGTACCTGCAGTACATCAGCGTTATCAAAATGTTCCTTTTTAGATAGATGCTGTCTATTTCGCCACAGTGACTGACCATCAGAAGCCTCCCATCCCCCCCAAGGAGAAAAATCGCTTGACCTCACTGTCACTTGCTATCATTTCCTCTTATTACTTCCTGTCAACACCTATATATATATATATTTTATTTATCTTTCATGTGGCCTACAGTCTTCATTGGTAACAGGTAAAGCAGTCATGAAGGAGATCTTATGGTCAGTGATGTAGCTCGAACAGGAAAAAGTGATTTGAATATATTATCAGGCATTTCTGTTTTCACATGAATCCCTGTGATTTTATTCAGTTTAGAGACAGCCTCCCCTAGCTGTATCGCTATACCATGATTCATCATTCACAGCTGCTTTCTAGCACAGAGTGCCTTGTTTCTCCCTCTGTGGTTTGTTTTACTGATGCGATGACTTCATTCGCCTTGGGCACCGCATCACACATGAAGCTTTGAAGCTGGAGGTGAAGGACACAGACAGAGAATGTTGTTTGACTGAGTGTACCCTCTTGGTGATTGAACAGCAAAAATTCAGGTTTTCATTTGAAGCTGAACTGAATGTCTACTACAAAGCAAGTTATAATGTTCTTACTTGCCACTGTAGCTTATAAATTGACCACACATAGATTGAGTCATTGGTATATTTGTATCTGCAGGGCCATTATAAGTCTTTAATCTCTAAAAACAACTTGGTAGAAGTGACTGTTTGTCGTTTAACAATTTGGTTTTCTTCATTTCTTCTTATTTTGGGAAAAGTGTCGTCATCTGGACCTTTGTGAACTCACTCAGAATGATTTAAAAAGTGAACGAGCTGCTGTCTCTGTGACTTCTATCTAAGCAAAGAGGGATCTTGACTCATTAAGGAGCTATCTTTGCTTTGGTCAGTCAATATTTAAATAGGCTCGGCCCATCAGCCTGTTTGTTTGATATTGGTCTGCTGCCTGCTGGATCGTTTATATTGGAAAATTTTAGTCTGCTCTCTCATTAGTGTGAGTTTTTAGACTCAGGCGCTCGGTCAGTTGGTCGGTCGGTCCACCATTTCGGTTCAGAAAGAAGAATCTTGACAAGTATAGGATGAATTGCCGTTAACGTTTGTACATACATTCATGGGCCTCTGAGGGTGTACCCTAATGACCGACCTAATGACCTGTAGCACTGTAGTGAGTTTGGCATATTTGGTTTTGAGGGAAATATCTTATTGGATGGATTGCCATGAAATATTGTAGGCTACAGAAGTTCAGTGTCCCCAGGGAAGAATTGTAATCACTTTGGCGATCCTCTGACTATTGTATCTAGTGCCACCAGCTGATTTCCAGTTTTTCAGTGAAATATTTTCCACATTTTCTTGATGGACTGACTAGAATTTGGTGCCAACATTCGTTATTCCCGGAGGATAAATCTATCTGACTAAGAAACTCCCCTGTCTTTTCCACTTGTGGTTCAGTGTGAAATGTCTCAACTATTTCATGGATTGCATGACTTTTTTTTGTTTTGTTTTTACACATATTCATGTTCCCCAGTGGATATAATGTTATAACTTTGGTGTTTCCTTGACGTTTTATCGATCATCAGGTCAAATTTAAAATTCCTCCTCTATTTTGATTTCCGTCCAAATACCTAAAGATACATGTCACTGCCATCAGCCTCAACTGTACTTTATGTTTAGTGCTAATTAGAAAATGTTAGCATGCTAACATGCTAAACTAAATGGTGAACATGGTAAACATACATACTAAACATTAGAGTGTCAACATTGTCATTGCAAGCATGTTAGCATGCTGATGTTAGCATTTAGCTGAAATACATTTAGCATTTAGCCTAAATACAGTCTCACAGAGCTGTGAGGCTTGACACCTTCAATTTCAGGGAGACCATTTGAGGAAAATATACAAAATATCACAAAAATATACTGGGAAGCCTGCTACCGAATTGAGAATGTAGTTAAAGTGATAAAAAGAAAACCCATGAAGAACAGATTAATTTTATGACTTGCTGTGTTTTCAAAAGCTACAGTTATATGACTGTTACCAGGAGAAGCACAAGTATACACGAGTAATCTTTTACAAAGCCAGAGAGGTAGAGTGAAGGAAGGCACTCCTCTAATTCTGCAGTTCAGGGCATTTTTCTGTTTTGCTCCCTGCACTCCTCCCAGCTTCATCTCTGTCTCTCCCTAGTTTTCTCTGGCTTTGTACACCCGCTGCAGCCAAGCCTAAGCTGAAGGGACATTGAGCTGTATGTAAATCAATTTGGAACGCGTCCGTATGTGGAAATAGAATTAGACTTGTCAACCACACCTCTTTAGTTCCTCCTCTCTTCTTCATCTCTCTCTCCTTCTGTAGTAGTCTGCTCTTTTTTAAGTTAAGCGTACAGTACCATAAGTAGCAGCTATAGGAAGGCTTAGGGTTAGGCTCGTGGGGTTGAGGGGATTAAAAGAAATCACTGAAGTTAGCAGTCTTCAAAGGAAGCAGAGAGACTGCAAGAGGAGCCATATTTCTCTCAAATGGTTTCATGCTCAAGGGGCTTTGTGTAATGGTGAATTATTACATGAGGCACGGAGACACATATATGTAAATGAGGCTTGGCGCTTTAAATTTGCACAGAATATTGTACTCTCTGTGGATGCCTGAGAAAAGGATGATATTAAAAACACTGATTCATGTAAACAACGGGTGACACATCCAGTTTCGGCTTCATCCATTATGCTTTTGTAGTGAGTCTGTGTCTGCTAGGTTTGATTTGTTCTTTTCAGATAAAACTCATCAAAACACGTCTTTTGGTTCAGCAACAACACTTGTATTTGCTATAAATTCCAGATATGAAAGAAAGTCATATCTGACAGGTTTGTTTTTTTATGCAGCATAGAAAGGAAGAGGGATTTTGTATGGTCCACTGTAATAAGTTTTTCTACTGTGTTCTTCTTTGTATGGTGCCTGCATTGTGCTAGTCAGAACTCTGGCCTTGCATTGATTGTTGTGTAAGATATATGTCAACAATCCACTTGTGTCAAGAGATGGAAAGGGAACAGGAACATATGTTCATCTGAGACATCAGGGAGCAAAGGGTTGAAAGGTCAACAAAGAATCCCAACCATGAACTTAAGTGGGTTTTCCAAATAGTAAGTCAATCTCCTAAATATGGTCAAACAATATAATCGCAGACAACATACTTGGCTCTGAAGGAAAGTGTAGAAAGCTATTCATCTGGCTTTTAGAAACAATCAATTATTCATGCTGTAAATTAATTTTCAGAGAAATTTAATTAATTCTGTGGAGCAGTTTGTAAGAGGCTGAGTAAAAGAGACGGAAGATTATTTTTTAAGACAAATAACATAATTTTCCGCCTCCCTGATGTGCTATTAAAGAGCCCCTCATTCATCACAATTAACCTGGGCGACTATTAGTGAATCGTTAATTAGATGTTAGACTGTGTCTAATGAATCGCAACACACACTTAGGAGCATTGAATCAATGGTTATTTACTTGAGCAATTATAAGTTTATAGTTTAGCATTTTTGAAAAAGAAACATACGGTATATAATAACGAGCAGTAAAATATCAAAAAGATGCTACAACTGCAGTTTTAGAATAAATTTACAGTTTGAGGCTGATACCATCATTTTCCTCATGTGGGGTTAAAAAAGAAAGTAATTTTGCACATCCATCAGGAGCTCTACATTTCTGTTCCATTCATCCATTTCACCACCTGTCTCGTATGACATACTCGAGAAAGACTGAAAGCAGCACTTGGAGAATTCACACAGGGTTTCTGGGGAGAACTGAGACAATTTTCAGACCAATTCAAATTGCATTTGATTGGCTGCGTGGCCCTCTTGACAAAAATGGGATGATGGAGTTGGGTTGTTGTTGCTAAGAAAGGAGGTGTAATCACAAATATGGAAGTATTCTGGTATTCAGAGAGAAACCTCTATTGCCGCGGTTTACCAGAAAAACATGACCGACACGTCTTAGGTGCAGCGAGGATGACATTTTCTATCGGCTCTCAATGAAAATGTCAAATTCAAATGTTTTTTTGAATGCACTCAGGAGAAAGTAAAACCAAGGCCTTTTTTTAAAGGTTGGTAGCCATTTCCAATAGCTCAGATTTATTTCTGTGTACTGGGACAGTAAAAAGGCAAAGAGGGAAACATTAGAGCAGTAGAGAAATGGAAACCATGGACATCTGATCATCAAGAGGGTCATTTTCAGACGTGTAAAATACACACAGCTTAAAGGTAACCAGCGAGGGCAGAAGAAACACACAGTAAACATTCATGGCCTCATAAACTCTGTGTACCCTTGCCAAGGAGTTGATTACAGGCAGAGTCCATCATGTAAAACCTGCAGCTTTAATACAAATGTGTCTCAGTACCAGGGGCTCACGCTGCCCTAAGCTGGCTCTCCAAACATGTCCTCAAAACATAGCACGGGAGCATTTGCTTGGAATTACCACTCACGTGACACAAATCCCATCTTTACTGCAAACATATTCTGCATTAGAGCATTTTGAATTTGCCCTCTTTTCAACAAAAACACCCCATAGTGTTGTGTTGGTGGAAGTGCCTGTATATCAGTGGCACTTTTTAAACAGTGCTTTTGCAAGTTAAGAGTAAAGACATGTGTTTGGGGATTTTCCATTAAGCGTGCGCTTCCCTCTGATGTGTCATCCATTTTTAATGATGGGCTCTTTAAAGTGATTACTGGCCGCTGGCTTATCAGATTTGGTTTAGAGCTTGCTAATGGCATGATAAGGCACATTAAAGCGATAATAAGTATTTAATGAAGTTAAATGTGGTCAGGCTCAAGCCACGGAGGATTCATCTTTTTTTTAAGCAGGTCATAAAATATGAACTTTAAATGTACAGATGATACAGAAGAAGATATTAGATGGTCCTGAAGTATGAAAAAAAAAAAGTACAATGTTTGCTTAATTCACTCTCATCTAATTCTGGTTTGTGGTACATGCAAGCTGTGTGGGATGGCAGATCACTTGAATGATTCCCACTGTGATTTGGACAAACACTGCGTTCCAGTTTTGAAATCCTCTCCATCTCCTCTTCTGTCTTTATGAATCCCATGTTTTTTTGCAGAACAAAAGCCAATGTGTGATACTTTTCGGAAATGTTCTGTGTTGTGTTATGTACCTGACATGCAGACTTACACTGACATTTTTTCATTGAATTCACTTTAGGCCATGGTAGTTGTGTGTTTTTTTATTTTTGGACAGGAATCTTAAATCATGTCACATACAGAGTTGAAGAAAAAACATCACTTTTCTGCATTTTTTGGACTTGCTGTTACCTTCTCTTGCTAGTACTCTGTCTCTTTCTCATACACACATTCACACACATCTTGAGATCATCCTGCCTGATGTTTGCGTGATTATGCATCTGCAAAAGATGGGTGTTCCTGCTGGTCCTTTGCCAATGCTTGGGGTGGGGCTCACTGTGTCCATCTGCTCATGGCCCTAGGAGGAAAACCTCCACACACACACAGACTACATTTAAAATATGTCCACATACATATGCACAGAAACACACATGCATAAAATAATTACCGCAGGGATTCAACTCAATCACGCTGAATGCCAGGGGATTCAAGGACACGTACAAATCACCTAGTAAATTCACAGAAAATCAAGTCTCTGCTAGCCCCAGAATACTAAACATTTCATCCACATTATCCCCCAAATCCTTACAAGCAACACAGAATCTACATAAAAAGTCAGCTAAGGTTTGAGTTTTCTAAGTAGTCTTAAAACGCAATAACCAATTCAGGTTTGCAGTGTTGAAAAAATACCAGGGTGTTTGATGTGTCTCTTTCTTCCTTTTTTGTTGTTGTTCTGTTCTTAGGGGTCTTTTTGCAAGCCATTACACTGAGACACATTACCTGGAGGATGGAAGTGCAGTCACCGGTGCTCACAACTTCACGGTACGGTGGCACTCAAGTGCTTTTGACATTTATGGTCGAGTTCACGTGCAGTCGCGCTGTAAAAGCAGACCCTTTAAAAGTGTTCACTTAAACAGATGTTTTCTTCCTAGGATCAGTATTATAGTTGATAATTTACATTATGTGTTAACTTAAACTCAACTTTAGGTTTAAAATTGGATTGTGTTTTATAGTTTTTGAATCACTAAAGTGTGACCCAGTGTGTATTTGAAAGCCTCTGGCTGTTGCTGTCTATCCTGTGGCCTACTTGATGATAAGCTGTGTTTTTATGCTTGGTGTTTTTCAGCCAACACTTCCATCAGGATTTTATTATGGAATCCCCTTTTAGCAGCTGATCTATTCACGACTACTTGTTTTATTGTGTGCGCTAGCTGTGTAAAGCAAAGTGCCTGCCACTCTTTGCGGAAATGAAGAAAAGATTGATGTTCATTTCAAATTTCAAGAAATAAAAATAACAATCTGTATTTATAGAGCACTTTTCAAAAGCCACATTACATAAAGTGCTTCACAAAGGCAGAAAAATAAAGCAGACACGTCATAAAATCACCAAGTACTTATCAAGGCCACTCACTGTAACACTTAAGTGGTTGAAGACAGTTTGTGGCTAACAAAAGAAAACCCTTGCAGAATTGATTCGTTATTGTACTGTATGATGAAGGTATTTTTACGGCGGTAAGTTTGGTAGAAGGAGGGTTTCACTGCTCAACAACAGGTAGGCATTTTTGTCAGCCAGTGTAGAGGAAGGCTATCATTTGTGTGGTGTTGCAAAAACTGTGGCTTTAAAAAGGGGTTCTCTCTCGTTCAACATAGTTAACATACTCATGCACTTTTGAGGCCAAGTTGGATTGAATTTATTGTTTAATTGAACTGCAGTGAGGACAGTTTGACAGGTCGCTTACAGCTCGGAGGAGAAATGTTTGATAATTCAGCAGTGACTGACAAGTCTATTTCTCGCAGTTATGCAAACAGCGTTTTGCACTCTCTCTCTCCCTCTTTAACACCTTTAATTTTGAGTGGGAGGATGTTACAAGCATTGCATCAGACTGTCAAATAGACCTACTGTATTGTCTTAGATAAGCCCCACACAGCTGCACACTTTCAGTACCTGCTGTCACTGAACTCAGCAGTCAGCCATGTGTTGAACAGGGATCAGTGGAAAGACATGTACTGTAAATAAGCTCCGCCAGTGTGTGAATTCCCGGATAAGACAAAAGAATCAGTGAAAGTATAATGACGCTGCTGCTCCTCTAGCATACAAGTCAACACCTAGAAAATAAACCTAAGCCGGAACGGTAAATCGAGATTAATTAACGCCTTAACAAATAGCAGCTTTGCATTGGGTCAGGAAACATTTTTCAAAGCCACAGAACTTTAATCTTTTGGTAGAGATCTCAAAGTTTCTAAAGATGCTATATCTGTCTGGCTGAATTTATGGGGAATAAAAAAGGACTGGGTTTAAATATTTCACTGAATTTAAACAGCATATAGCTTTAAAGAAGAGTCAGAACAAGCAGCATACATATAATACTGTCACACCGTGTGAAATAAAATGATTTTTCCAGCCATAAACCTTCTTAAGGGTAAATAAAACAGGAAAGCTGGGTATTAAGGGGCTAACCAAGATGTATTCCATCTCTGTTCTGCTTTTTGTAGCTTCAGGAAATCTTCTAAAAATGAGCGTATGACTAAATATTTAACTTTGAATGCATTTAGCTACTTTAAAAGTCACCGACACATTGAGGATAACTGAGGAAGACAATCACTATTGCTGCCTGATGTATTCTTCTATGAAAGGTGAAGTAATCTAGGTCAAGCATAGCCTAAGCACAGAGCCTTTGTAGCTGCTCTACTTTTATACTTAATGCTATGAATCTCATTCCATCACCACCTGGCTCAGTAACTTGTACTGTACAATAGAAATTGTTGGAAACCTCAAGTATTTCCACCCGGACTTAAATATTGGGGATGAGAAATGGTTAGCATAGTGACTAATGGCAGTTGATTTAAGAGGACTGGAGTTCTGCATGACACTAAATGGAGGTCTGTATTCCCTCTTAATGAGAATAACTTCCTCTGCTCTCCTTGTGCTCAGACAACAGTGTTTTCACTGTGTCTGAGGAACCTTAAATGTCCGCTTTTCCTTCTACTAGACTGCTCCAGTGGAGTAATGAAAGAAAAACAATTACCATATTACTGTCATTTTCCATCCGTGTCAGGTTTCCTGCTTCTCCCTTCAACTGTGTATGTTGCATTAAGTTAAAAAAAGGCCTGTTTGTATGTGGAAGGATAGGATGAAAGACTGTTCTGCAGAGCATGCCCATTTCAAAGAACATAACGGCATCAGCACAGTCGCCCCGTATCGTGTCTTCTTTTGCTCTTTTGATGTCAGCTAAGAGCAGTGACAAGCAGTTGTTTTTTTTTTTTTTTTTAAATATAATACATTTTTAATTATATTACTCAGTGGTTGAAGCTGCCGTCTTTCCCGCTTTTTTTAATTGAACAATTTATCCCTTTTAGAATAACTGCTACTACCACGGTGAAGTGCAGGCGCACCCAAACTCTGATGTCACCCTCAGCACCTGCTCAGGCCTTCGGTAAGAAACATAACGATCATTTTGTTTTCAAGCAGCAGCTCAACACTGCCATTTAAGTGCTATCTGACACTGCAATGTTTATATTTACTTAAGTCACTCTGCACAGCAGCCCATCACTCTTAAGCCGTTAAAGCACGCTGTCGGTAAGTTGGTGTGTGACTCGCAGGAATAGGAGATAATGACACACCTCATCGTTTTTGTCCACAGAGGCATCCGGTAAATATCTCCACTCATTTTGGCAGTAACTAACTTATTGCTGTTACTAATGACCAACCACAATTGCAGGGTTTTCAAGAAAATGTATAGTTTGCCATGACAACCTTTTGATCAATGCTGCTAATGACAAAAAACGTTGTCAACAATTTCTGGAAATTATTATTGATCATCCGAAATGGGAGAGCAAGAATGCATATGCGTATGCATAAAAGAAGGCTGATGTATAGTAATACTGAACTCATTTGTGAATTTGAAAGAGATTTTGTGCATAAAGGCTTGTGTTTAGAAAGTCTGTGTAGCTTGGCCCCATTTCAAAAATAAATGTGTAAAAGTGGGCTTGTAGGAGCAGCTACCTCAGTTGTCGCATATGCCATTGGAGAGAGCCACATTCAGTCAAATTCCAGATTTGAGAGATTGGTTATGCTTTGAGGCTTTGTATTTCAAACTTCCACTACTGTCTCTGCAGAGGCTTCATTGCGCTTGAAAACAAGACATTTATCATTGAGCCGGTGTCTGGCAATGTCACCGGGGCCCACTTCATCTACCGAGTGGAAGAACTCGGACTGACCCCAGGAGCCTGTGGCCACGGCTTCAACATGTCCTCTGTTGCCCCTGAAAACAACATCCGAAGCCCCTTTCAATCCTTCCACACGAGGGTGAGATTAGTATGTTGTTTTTCTATTGCAAAGCTTGTGTTTGAACTGTGATATCCTTTAGTCTCTAAGATATATTGTCATCAATTTTAGCATTTTTTTGGTAGTTTTAATTATCAAATATTTCTGAAGGGTAAGACAAACATTCACTTGATGAATGATAAATGGGCGTTTGACCCAACAAACTGGCAAGCAGAATATTTTGGGTAAGTTCCCAGAAGGTGTTGCCTTGGGCTTGACACATTTTATCTGCTTTTAGAGCCCAAAGTCGAGGGCCCATGTAGGTTTGGCCAATGATTTACAGCATGGAGCAGGTGCAGCATCCATCTGCCTCTATTCCAAAGCATTAAAAACTCCCTTTGAGTCAGGAAGTGAAACTTACCAACATACAGTACTTAATGACCCCTGAGTAATATCTGGGCTTTGCGTTTTTAGGAAGAGCATCAGTTCTACCTCAACAGACAGGACACTGGGGAAAAACAGCTACCCAGGCTATTTCCAAAGTTAACAAAATTCACCTACCAGCTCCTCTATAGCTCACTATTTAACAATTTAAATCTTGTTTGTTTTATCCCTACAAAACAGAGATGTAAAAAAGACAATGTTTTTTTTACAGTGGGGGGTTATGCGACTCCAAGAAATAGTCCGATACATAACTTGTGTTTTTGTACGAATAGAATATTCGTACAAAACATGATACTGTGTGTTAATTGCTGATATATCATTTTTGTTTCCATTAGAGTATAGCTAGCTGTCTACCCCTGTTTCTGGTGTTTGTGCTAAGTTAAGCTAACCAGTTGCTAGCTGTAGCTTCATATTTACCGTGTGGACTTAAGATTGGGAAAGCGAAAAGTATACTGAAATATTTTTCAGGTTAGCAGACTTTGAAGGGTTTTTAATTCAGGCCCACAGGAAGTTATAGTACATCAATAATGTGTCTGTGATATTTGCCAGTGCTTCAAATATAAAGTAGCCAGGAGGATCAAGTGAATAATAGTCAATTTTTTTTATAGCAAATCTCAAAACATTTCTAACATGCAGCATCTCTGTTTATACTTCAGCATAAAAGGCATGCTCAGAAGACAACCAAGTACGTTGAGCTGATCATTGTTGCAGACAACAGAGAGGTAACGCACCAACCTTGCTTCCATTCACAAATACAGTGTTTGAACCACAGAAAACAACACATTGAAAACACAGCAACCATTCATGGTATATGCAGAAAAGCAGGGTAAGCTGTAGTAACAGTAGAGCAGGTCCCACTGGGGCTGCAGAATTAGGTCAGTGTGCAACAAGCAGTGTGGTCTTGTGGCAGTGGCTTGGTTTTGACGGGAAGTGCTGAACCATTCCCCAGCGGACCAGACAGGAAACAGGAAAAAGCAGTGTGGATACAGAAGAGTCTCCCATAAGCACTGACGAGCTGATTGTGGGGTTTCCTCCTGGCGGCCCTCTTCTAATGCCGCTGACCTGAATGGAAAGAATGGAAATGAAAAAAAAAGAATAGGGATAAGGTGGATACACAGTAGGGTGGAAATAGAAGGTCTGACTTTGCTGCAATTTGGATCCAAAGCTTTGCAGGCTGTCAGATCTGCCAATATACCTGCTCCCTGCGGCCGTGCCATCCGTCTCTCTAACACTAGGAGATTTTTCTAGATCCAGATGGTCACAGCTTGACAAGCTGCCTAACACAACAGTAAAACGTATTGCCTTTGCGGGTGTTCTGTGTTATTTCATACTTTTTACTTCTAAAAAGGACTGTAACTACAGTATCATTTATGTCTTCATGCAACACAACTTCTTGTGGGTCTAAATGTTCCCATTTCTTCCTCTGTTTACATTGAATTTTGTTTCCAGTTTCAGAAACAGGGGAGGGATGTGGAGAAAGTGAAACAGAGACTGGCAGAGATAGCCAATTATGTGGACAAGGTAAAACCTCCTCTACCCTTTGCACAGGAGGGATAAATCACTTTTTTAAAATAGAAATATTGCTGGCGGCAGAGATTAATGGGATGACTGTGTGATATATTAATGTCCTACTAAAACAGCTGCTTTTAGTCTGTCTAAAAGGATCTATAGCTAGCAGATACAGTAGAGGTAGATGGATAAAAGACATACTCTGATTATGTGAAAAACATGATGCTGATGCACACGGGATGATTCAGGGCTAACATAGTGAAATCTAATGTATTTCAGTGGTAAAAGGTTCTGATAGTGTCACACATCTGAAGGTCTTTTGATCATTCATGTAATCTAAGCTCTCTAAATCTCCTGGCCTTTCTATCCACACTGACACTCTGCTTATCAACATGCTCCCCTTCAGTTCTACAGGGCCCTGGACATCCGGGTGGCACTGGTGGGTTTGGAGGTTTGGAGTGACTCTGATAAATGTCCCATCACCCAGGATCCCTTCACCACCCTGCACGAGTTCCTAGACTGGAGGAAAGTCAAACTGCTGCCCCAGAAACCTCACGACAATGCTCAGCTCATAAGGTAGAAATTATAATTTAACAGAAGAAACTGTGCCCGGAAATTAAAAAACAAATGTTCACAGTGGTACACCAAAACAGCTCCGTAAAGGGCAAGTAGCTACAAAGTTGCTTATGCTATCTTAACTTGGTAGGTAAACCTTATTAATGATTTGGACTGCAACTCGACGGTTAAATCAGTGTGCCGATATAAGCTAATTGCAGATAAATCGGTATCAGTGTTTATAACAGCCAATAAATGACAATTGAAAAAGAAACAGAGAGGTGGATCCTTCATTTATGTTATGAGTGTTGTTGGTACATAGTTTGTCCACCAGGGGACACTCTACAACTCCCCTCATGGCAACACAGGTGTTTGGAACACAGCAATCAGCTGTCATGATCAGTTGTACTTTTGTTCAAGTACTATTTATGTATTTATTTTTTATGTATTTATGTATTTTTAAACTGCATTATGTCATGTTATCTTTGCGAGATCTCATAACTACAGATAACAAATGTTACGGATAAGAAAATGAAAAAAAGAATATTTTATTTATATATATATATATATATATAGGATTTTAAAATCCTTAAATATCAAAATAGGTGTTGGTCTTAAAAATCTCCTATCGGTCGGGCTCTACTTTGGACAGCTAGCTGCAATAATACATTCACACTTTGTGGGTAACAAGCTAAAAAAAAAAAACAACAACTGGTATATTTATGTCAATCTGTTCTTGCTAACATTTTTATCTCCTCTCCACCCTACTTCTCTCTTCTGTCCTTTGCAGTGGGGTCTACTTCCAGGGAACCACCATTGGCATGGCGCCCATTATGAGCATGTGCACAGTTGAGCAGTCTGGAGGCATTGTCATGGTAAGTATAAAACCTTCTCACTGTTCCCACCATGCCTCCACCCTCCTCTTCCTCTGTGTAGCCTGATTGCATCAGGGTAGACATTGTTCAGATCCAGCAAGCTAACACAATCCAGACATGATTTACACAGAAAAGGTGTTGTTTGCTAGAAGGGCATTTACGTACAGGTCTGGCTGGACATCATGCTTTTAAACATAATGATATTTGTGCTGGCACTCCCTCAGCATTCATACCCTCATCATTACCACAAACACCCACGTGCACAGAGGAATATGTAAAATATACTTTCAGAAGGATTGGACTGCAGCTCAGCACACCCTTGTAAGGTCAATTGAAGTATTGCAGTTCTTCAATCAGGCTTTCCTGAGACATCTCTAAAAGGGCTGGTGGGGCACAGGGGTAAATCAAAGGCCACAGTGTTCAAACAAAACCACATTTGCATTTTTATGTGGTGATAAATTGTTTATGCCAGCTTTTCAGAGCACACATTTGATTCAAATGCATTTTTTTAAACACACAACTGTGCATCCCCCCTGGTACACTAAATTATTGCACATTGTAAATTAGCTGCCTGTTGGGCTCCTCTGCCTGCTGTAGCACTTGACACCCATGCCAAATCACAAAGTGGTTATCAGCCCAATGCCATTACGCCCCAGCCCAGATGTGTAGCCCGCCATTAATAGATTTGTTATCTGCTGGCCGTTGCTGTGGTGAGGCTTCTCCAGATGTTTGTCTTCGCCATTACTTACAGATGGCAGATGGTTTGGACTCAGATTAAAGGGCCATGTAACCAGTTAGAGGGCGGCCAGATGAGTTGAACCATTTCTCAAACCATACATGTGTGTTAATCAGCCTCAGATCCTTTATTTAGTCCACATGCTCTTTCAGTTTATACACTGTAATGTTATTTATTTCTTCATGTAAACTCAACATGGGTCTTTATATGTGAATGGTTAGGTTTAAACTGTGACAGCAAACAATATCCACTTTTTTATAAGGTATTCTTGTTGGGGAGTTATTTTCTCACATGGCTGGAAATTATATGAAGCCTTTCTTGTAACCAACACTATCAAATTCTGCCATCACAACAATGGCTTATAGCTGCTTCAACGTAATGACTGTGTCTTCTAACAGTTTCATCAATTTCTGCTGACTCTCCTATTACACTTTTTTGTGAGGAAGCACTCAACTATGAATTGCACAAACACACACACACATACACACAGAGCATAGAGACACACACCGATAAACATGACAGAAGATGAGGAAAGTTTTCCCATCTTTCTTGTTAAAAGGCAGGGCGCAGCTCCCCATAATGCTGCTCTGTAATCTGAGCAGAAAATAGCTCGGCTTGACCCCGCCCTCAAAGGAAGTTTGCTATTTTCACATATACATGGCAGAGAAAATTTGAAGACCACGGTAAGATAAGCAATAGCTACGTGGGCGCCTTTTTTCTCAGGGGTTGCCAGATTTGAAATGCTGAATCATGCACATTACAGAGACATTATATTCAAGCATCCGTGCATGTGTTTGTGTTTGGAGGTGTGTGCGTAGGCTCCTCTGTGGCCTATAGGTATCCATAACCATCTTCTCTGCGTAAACCTGCGGAGATGCCAAAGTATATCTTCAGACCGTAATGTATATCTTGCTTTAGTGCTGGGCAAAATGTCTGAAATTAAAGAAATATTCACGTAACCCAACACATGACCCCCTGTAAAATGCAGAATTTACACTATTACGCTTTGGTTTTTGGACAGATTAACAAACAAAATGTAACATGTTGATTAGTGAGCTTCAGTGATTCTAGTAGATGGTAGCTGAAAACTGGAAGTTGATAGGGCAGTGTCAACGTGTCATTCATCTGTGTTTGTCCCTTTCCCAGTTTCACATTGGTATACATACTGTTACACTACACTGACTCAACTTCTCAGTCACCCTCTGTCTCCCTCTCAACCTGTCTGTCTACAAAACTGGGTTAAACTGAAACTTCCCACTCTCTCTCGTCATTCTCCGTCTCTGTCTGCATTGTGAATGGGCAGTTGTCTCGCTTGTCAATGCAACAGCGAGTCATACAGCGGTAGGTTGACGAAGCTTACTGCAGTAGCTGTCTCCACTAGCAGCGGGTATGATTGGGTCTGCAGGGGTAATGGAACAGCAGATGAATTCAGGCCTCCACGAGGAGTAAGAGTAATGGAAGGATGAGAGGGCAGATTGGACAGTTACTGAACTGTTTTGGGAATCTGCAGCTTAAAAATTGTCTTCTTTGAACTTTGCTTTTTCCTTATTCTCTCTTTTCTTTTTTAGAGTATCAGTGCACCTCAGTATGGCTTGGTCTGTAGCTTG
Source organism: Micropterus salmoides (assembly GCF_014851395.1). NCBI lineage: Eukaryota > Metazoa > Chordata > Actinopteri > Centrarchiformes > Centrarchidae > Micropterus > Micropterus salmoides. The sequence continues at coordinate 18,783,943 of NW_024041373.1, forward strand.
CTCAAGTAACTTTGATATAATTTTGCACAGGCAAGATCTCACATTATTAACATGTTCTCATGTTCTGGGGGGCACTTTTTTTTCCCATTGCAGGATCACTCTGAGAACCCACTAGGTGCAGCTGTGACTTTGGCACACGAGCTGGGACACAATTTTGGCATGAACCACGACACCCCAGAGCGTGGCTGTGGCTGCAGGATGACTGTTGACCGTGGAGGCTGCATAATGACCCCCTCCACAGGGTGAGATTCTGGTGATCCTTTTCACACAATACAGCATCCAAGAAGAGGTTATAATGCCCAAGATTTATCATTAAAGGTTAAGACAAGTATGACACAAATGTTTAAGCTGCTGGACTGATTGAGGCAGCTGTAATTGTAGCAGAATGTCCACTGCACCACACCACTGTGTTTGCAGTAATTGTGCTAGTTGTGTGTTTTATTTAGCATTAGTCACATCTGAATAAAATCTTTCCTGGCAAAGTTGGCAAAAGTGGCTTCAGATTTTCAAGCATTAGCTCAGACAAAGGTTTAAAATCATGACTTTAGACTGTTTCTTTCTGTTGTGGGTGCATTGGTTTAGAGCCATTAAATACTTAGCCTTTGATAGCCTTGTTTCTCACAGCTACAGAATTAAAGTGTTTATCAGCTTTACTTTTCAGAATAAATTAGACTTCTTTTGCACCTAAACAGGCACAAAAGATTGATTAAGCTCCACTAGTTGCGCAGTTTGGATCCTTTTCATGTGTACATGATGCTCCATTGTTTATGTGTTGTTGTGTGAGAGGGGGCTCAAACACATACACACACGCACAAACACACAACCACACACACTTTGGCCTGAGACTAAAGCAACTGCTCTAGCATTCTATTCCTGTTGCCTGGGTCGCTGAGATAACAGTGCTGCTGCAAGTGATGGACTCTGTGACTGTTTGTAAACAGCAAGCAGATAAGGTGAAACCCAGAGCACAGTACCAGATTTCAGCCATGGTCTGGTGCCAGTCTGGTTTGTCTGATGGTGAGTCCCGCAAGCCACAGATGAATGTGGTCTGGATATATTTCACAACGCTGTGAAGAAGATGGAGACAAAAGGGAGAAAGACACTGTTACTATTGTCTAAATTCAAAATACAAATCAATACATAAACTGTTCACACAGACCCACCCACCAGACACAAGCCAACATCAGTCCTTAGCCTACATCTGTCCCACACATTAATGATGGTTAATCAATGGGGGACAAATCTTGCATGTTAAAGGGAATTTGTTAGTAGGAAAGGTTGCCAAAAACTGTGCCACATACACTTCTCATCCTGCTGCCGATACATGGTTGTGGATGCCCACATCTTAATCTACTGCTGAAAAAGTTTTGCAAGTCTGCTGCTGGTCAGATGTTGCTTATGAAGTACTTGAAATTGTAGTAGCCCGTGCCTGAGGGATTAACTTTAACTAGAATCAGCCGATATTTGCTTATTGCAGATATTTGTGTATATGCTGGCCGATAAGTAACAAGAAATTGCAGTATATAAATTGTCAAACTGGGTTTCAGTAATGTAGAAAATTTAGTATCCCATTACATAAATTTTTTCACTGTCTCAGGATGTATCTTGTGTACAAAAATAAACACATCTAAGGGATCCATATCAAGATTGTTTGTGTATGTTGTGTGTTTTTGGTTAAAAAAAACAAACTCCTAAACATCGATATCAATATCGGCCCAACAATCCAGAATCCAGTTGTAGACTATAGTATAAACCAGACCAATTGACCCTTCGCTAAGTCAAGCCCTGAATATGCAGCTGGCCAATCACAGCGCAGTATAGGACTCGCTCTAACTGAGTTCCGACACTTGCATGACTGCGCTCCATTGACTCCTACGCAAAAATAATCGTTTTCTAGCTTTTTTGCTGACTTTTTCCAAGATATGGTCAAACGCTGTACCTAGGGCACTTGTAATTAGTTATAATCACTACCCAGAGAGGTTGAAAGAAGAAGTACGATTTATTCCCTTTCCGAAACCTGTTAGTTAGCTAACGCGACCTTATTTACTACTGAATGTAACATTATATAGCCCTACTGCTTTTGCTTTTTTAGCAACAGTAACTCAGGGAGGCGTGGCTTAGCGAAGGGTCACTTGCCAAAACATTTCTGATACTTGTGAGGCGAGCTCCTCTGCCCGTTGCACCTTTTATGTGTTAGGAAGGAGAAGTGGCTGCATGGATGAAAGACACAGTTACACAAGAGAAGAAGCTGTTAATAAGGTGGACAAACAGATGAGAACAGGCTCAATATTCAGAAAAATAAAGGGTAAATACATTTGTTTTCAGTACAGCGGTCTATTCAGAGTTACATTAACAACGATGTGCTAAGATCTGAGAAGCTGAGCATCTTCTCAAACAAGCAGAAAAGTCCCTGTGGATGTGTGATTTCACTGGCACTAGCTATTGACATGAAACATTGACATTAAAAGTAGATAAAAGCTTCAATTATGCTCAAAGATCTGCAGAGCCATTGAAGAAGAAAACCACTTGTGGTTTGTGAGTACATCCCTCAAAATTGCCTCAAAATCTGCTCAAAAATACATAAATAATATGACTCGCTATGTACCAGAATTGTCCCAGGAACCTGAATGACCTTTTACTGTGCTTGTTTGTGCAGCCAGTGGTAACAGTGAGCCCACTTATTTCAGAGAAAAAAAAAAGTACTGCATAATGCACCACTGGATTTATGCAGTGTAGTTTTTACTTAAGCTCTCAGTGTACTTACTGACATGACAGCTTTGCTTTAGCTCGTCACCGGCCAAAAATATCTAATGATGTCACGCAGAGAGTTTAGAAATATGACTTTGCGATCTAAATGGGTTAGAATGAGTCACATTGTTATTGTAAGAGAGTGGGTTAATGAAGGACAGTCACTCATTTTCAGCTCTTTCTGCTACATAATTATGAGATTAGACACATTAATAGTTGAGAGAGGTGATCAGTGACCTTTCAGTGTGAAACTCGCTCCTCTGTTTGCTAAGTAAAGGGTGTGGGATAAATAAATACACAGTTCTATGCTGACATTTTGCCTGGCAATGTTTTTGACTACCAAGTATGAATATTTCCCTATTTGATTATTAATATTTTAATTGTGCATTGACCATTGCTTACTGCAGTCTGCATGTTTAAACTCAAGGTGGACACAAAATTCAATGGAGTTGATTGATTTTTATGATGGTGTCAACCAGTCAACACAAAAATAAGATGAACACAATAAAAACTGGGAGATGATACAGTACGTTAAAAAGTCTGAGTGACCAGTTTGTTCAATCTAGTACAGTCCAATACAACAGCCCTGTGATTGGCTCATCAGATTCCATTTTTTATTGATACTGTGTCAGGAAGTCTGTTGATTTGCATGGGAGGAATTGTTAAAGCTGCACTAATCATTACTTTATGGGTCCATCACCAGTGGGTCAAATGAATGTGTGTCACGGTCGCTCATAGTGACAAACTCACGATGTATCACCCGACCCAGCAGTTATCTTCAGCTCCCATTTCAATTCTTTATTTATGAGGAGAACATTTCTTTAAATATGCTAACCAGCCTTCTAAATTAAATAAAACTGCAGTCCTTTGGCAAAATGTTGGACCGTGAATCTATGTCACCTTTCAACTCATTGTTTTGGTTTTACAGCCCATAAATAGGCCATTTTTACTGTTTTCAATAATGTTGTGTTTACAGCTTTTTCCCCCTGCCTCCAGGTAGCTTTCCACTCATTATGATGCTCTTACGTGGACTTCCTTTGTTTTAATGTTTGATATTAAAGGTGAGAGATCAACTGTGTTGTCTATACAATGTTGTTGTCCAGGTGATATCAATAGCGAGAGCCATAGCTAGATGCCATGGAACTCAGTCTTAAGAAGTTTGTCCTGGGAACCGCTTGACTTGGCCAGTTATCTCCCAAATTGGATTTCTTCAACTATCAGCCTGAATTCATAGTGTCCTGTTGACAAAACCAATAATTTCACAAACCAATCTAGAACTCATTTCCCCCTATCACAGATGTATTTTTTTAATATATTAGCAACCTCTTTTGACCCTCAGCCCAGATGCCTTCAGAATGTTAAACACACTGTTGTAAAGCAGCGTAACTCGTTTGACTGTGTGTTCGGGATACTCTCAGCTTAGACTTGCTAATGGAGGAGAGGACAGGCAGCATCTAAATGACGTGATTATCAGTGACGCTGCCAGCTGTAATCAGGGCCAGGGCATACAGAGAGAGATCCGCAGAGAGGTGCTTTATGCCTGGATAGACAGGCGGAGCGAGGAGGCAGTTGCTTTATTTGTCTTTTATCTCCCTCAGTGGTAAAGCAGGAAGAGAAACACAAAGAGAGATGGAGGTAAGAGTGAGAGACGAGCAGGAGAAAGATGACAGTGAAGGAATTATTTGCGTACACATGGACCTCTCTGACAGGCATGTGAGCCATGAAGGCTGGCCACGAGAGATTTGTGTCTTAACAATGAGTGGAAATTTGAGGGACAGAGGAGAGGAACAGAGGTTTTCGTGGACATTTTGAAGTGGGGATGTCTTTTAGAAGTTGAGCTAAGAGTTGCATCATACAAACGTGGGGAGAAAGCTCAAAAGTACTTTCCGGTGTCTCTTTGTGTTACGGGGCCGAAAGATGAAGCCCAGCAGGTAGCTGTGACTGGACTTTGAGGCCAAGAGGTGAATTCTTTGTCACAAGAATTCACAGTATGGGGTAGCATGGTACTCTTGTTATTTTCCTGCTGAAATGACAGAGTGCGAAGGAGGTGCGAAGGTGCAAAATGTCATTATCTGAAGACATTCTACTGAGAGGAGGAGGAAAGCTAGTCAGGTTGCTAGTTGGTAAATGGTTGCAGTAAATGTAGTGTGTGTTTTGCCGTTCTTGCTGATATTTAATCACCATGGAGTTCTGCCAGTGTTGTAGCCTAACATTTCCCTAAAGGTCGGGCACGTCTCTCCTGCTGAGCTTGGACTAAATGCATGTCAGTCTGTAGGGCAACTTAGCAATAGAGAAAGTTTGATGTCAGTCAGAGAGCCTACGAATAGAAGAGCCCTTCATGGCCCTCACGTGACCAGTGCCTCTGCCGTCTACAGACCAATTTCACTCTCCATCCAGACTGACGTTTCCTCCTCCCCTGAATCTACTGGCCTCGCGTGCCGAGATGATCAAAGTGACAGGAGTCATCTGCACTGCACATATGGCTGTAGTTCTAGGAAAAGCTGCTTGGTGCACAAGACGCTGTACCTAGATGAATGCTGCAAGATCATTTTGTCACTATGAAAAGGCTGCCCCACACACACTTATCGGAAATGCAGAACTAAATCTCTCTCTTAAATCATTAATGTCATGCCAGTGTTCCAGTTGATAAGGGGTTCTCTCAGTCGTGTAGTACTAGAACATGGGCTTGTTGTCAGGTTTTCAGGCAGAGAGGACCCAAACGCAGATCAGAGTTTAGACAGTTTATTCAGAGGAGAGTAAGCAGGGAAGACGGAGGTTCAGGACAGAGGCTCGCTTCCAGGTTCGGGGTAGGAGGGAAATCCGGGAGCGGGCAAGTGTCCAGGCTGCGGGCAGCACCGAGAGCTTACTGGCTGGTTGTCTGCTGAGACGGCAGAGGTCTTCTGGGACAGAGAGAAACAACGGTTAAACTGGGACGGACAATAACCACAATGCAAAACTGATTCTAAGATTGGCTGGGGCTGACACAACATACACATGGAGATTCAACAATCCGCCGAGGACTGGATGTCTGAGCCTCCTATTTAGGCAGTGGCTGATTGTGGGACACAGAGCAGGTGTGCTGATTGCGGATGGGTTTCAGGTGAGTGCAGAGCCCGCAGCAGACACGCCCCCAGCTCCCAGACTGGAGAGAGAGAGAGAGCCAAGCAGAGACAAACAAAACATGCTCATCACATGCACTCCAGACAAACATCCACAATCACTCACACAAGCTCACAGCCGGGGCCTCGTGACACTTTAGGTGTACAGTAGTACGATCCGTTGGGGGTTTTTTTTGGTGGTGGTGGTAGTGTAGATCTTTTGGCTTAATTAAAGATAGTGAATGTATGCCATGTGTGCCAGTAGATAAATTGTTATAGTAATTGAAAAATCTTAATTTTATGCTTTGTTTGATATTTTGGATTCTTTGGAAACTTTGTTTTAGTCTGGCTCACCCTGTACTTACCTGAGCAGAGAACATGAAAGGCAGGAGAGTTGCTGGCAGCTTACTGCGAGGCTGTAAGTTTTTCTTCTTTCTTTTATATTGTTTTGTTGAACATATTTTTTCTTTTTTTCATGGATTCCTGCCTAAGGTTCTGCTTTCTTCAATGTCCCCTTTAAAGTTGTACAATACCAAACCACATTTACTGTCTATTATAGGAGAAATCCAGATTTCAGTCATCATCATGAATGCATATGCAGCATGTATAGATGGAGATTTAAAGGTTCCCAGTAGAGTTTTTGACCTCTAGTAGCACTACAGAGCTGGTTTTCTATGAATGGGTCCCCTTTTGTTTATCTTGTGCGTGTACGCGTAAAGCGTTATACATTACCTCCTAATGGATTTTCAATTTACCACTGACTTGCAGGTGGGAGGTAATGTGCCAAGCATGAATGCACCAACAAACTGGGGAACGACAGGGAAAAAGAAGCTACTAAACATGGATGTAAACAATGCTGGGTTTAAAGTAGTTTGACTTTGCAGATGTTTTATGAGAAAGGAAATGCTTCCAACACATTTGTTAGACCTTAAGGATATACTTTTGGTGAGTAACATTGTATGTAAACAGTACTCCTTTAACCAAATTCTACCAAATTCATCCTTCTCTGAAAAAAAAACAGACATGGCAACATGGGAGGAGGTAAATATCTTTTTCTTTAAACATTACTGAATGAAAATTGCAACAGTTGAAATGTTCTATTAGAATTCGTAGAGATTAAGCATGGCCAATAAAATAGCAGAGACGATAACGTGTGATATGGCAGCTACACTAACTGAGTCTACTGCTCGTCAGTGAGATAGCGCCACACATTTTCCTCTGTCAATATCACAGATGTGTATATAGCTGTGTGCCGTTGATGAGATTCTGATCTTTAACAGTGTGTTATTCGAGATGTGAATGGCATATTTGCCTTTCAGACATTACAGAAAGGGCGCTGACTAATTAGATTTTGTGTAACTGTTGTGCACAGCCAAATTAGTTCCACCCCAGCAAGCTACACCTGGAGAGGATGCAGGGCTTTATGCTAATATTATCCAGGGAAACCTACACTCTCTGCCTGGCTAATTTCCGGAATAGCAGAGCAGCCAGTGTGGTCTCAGCTGTGATAATACACACCTTTGATGTGGGTCTATTGCAGACCAAGATCCATACATTGCAGCTGTCCCTACATGATTTAATGCTGATTTATGGTGTGTCTTTCTATAGGTTTATTGCAAACTGGGATTTCTTTTCCTGGTGGTGTGAACATGGTTTTTGACATTAAGCCTTTTCATTTCTTTCTGAGGTATAGCCTTTATTAAATGCTGCACTTATTTAAATGTAGCTGTGGTTATAATGAAGATACAAACAAGTTTAACTGGCATACACGCTTCAGTTGATAAAAAAAAAAGAAATTCAATTTTATTATATATTACATTTTACAAACAAGCTATTTTCTAGTGCCATTGTTTATTGCCCTTAAACATTCTCCATACTTACACAGACAGCATCTGCATCACATACCAAGTGAACAGTAATTTAATGTTGTCTTTTCCTGTTCATATAAATTCATTTCCGTCCTCCCGCTGGAAGTCACAGCAATTCAACAATTCAGCCGATGGCACAAAAACACTTGGAAAGCACCACAACATATTCTATCACTGATGGTGCATTTGTGCTCGTCCGCGTCTGGACCGTAAACTACTTCGGTGTATCTGCTCATCATCGTGAAGAACTGCACCTGGCAGTGGATGACGGAGAAGTAAGACATTCTTGCAGCATCCCTGGACACCCTATGGGGTTGTCAATGCATCTGTTACTAGGATGGAGTGGGCACCTGTTACCTGGTGGGATATCAGCTGCAAATTAGCCGTGCAGCTCAATTATCAAAGCCCTGTTCATACACAATCACTGGCCACATTAGACATCAGTTAAAGGTAGATCATTCAGAATGATTTCTTGGCACCCGCCATGGCTGCTCAATGTGCCTGTACTTGAAATAATCAAGCATATAAATGATAGAGCACGTCATGTTTAATTGGCTTTCAAAGTCATTTCACTTATTCAAAATCCAATCAGTAATATTCCAGTGCTTTTTTTTTTTGTGAGTCAGCTTCACTCAAGTATGGTGGACATGTACTGTCGTAGTATTCATCATTCTTATTTTACATCATGAAACCAATGGTGGCGCAGTACAATACGGAGCGTTTTTAGTTTATGCTTAAAGACTGCAAGTGTTTTTAGAAGATAAATCAGTCACAATACTTCAAAACATACGCTCTTCTTCCGCTTGTGCCTTAAACAAAACATGGCTATATACATACACAACCTCAAATCTGAAAGAAAAGTAAGTTTTGTCTAGTTCAGGAGGATATATGTGTGCAGAATTATTAGGCAGCTTACAAAAGTAATTTTATCAAATTAGTCATTATTCTTAATTTTTAGAGTAACTGTAACCCCCCGCCCACCAAACAAAACAGTCTCCCGACTTTTTAATCCTATACAAAACAGCAGCAAGGAGTATGTTTTTTTTTTTTTTTAGCAAGTCTCTCTCGACTTTTGAACTACTGTTTTTCTGTACATGTATTTATAAGAGCAGTATTCAGTATTTTTACAAAAGATAGGGCCTACAACGTTACATAACGCCACTCTCTCCCGACAAGTCCAAGCATCAGTGACAGTAGTGGCCGGAGTTTCTTTCTATAAGTTTCACGTTGCTGTGCTGCTTCAGCAGATGCTTCAATAAATTAAATGTAGAATTGTTCGCAGTGAAAAGCTTTAGCTTTTCAGCTAACAGCTGACTTGAACAACATATGATCAAGTGCCACTGACCTCAGCACAGTTGCGCATTCAGTAACGCAATGACACATCGTTACTTGGATTAGTAAATGTAATAATTTTACTGTTTTGGAAAAGTAAACCGTTACACTACTAGTTAAAAGTAATATTATTACAGCCCATAACTGACTGTAGCCACACAAAAGATAAATAAAAATTTTGGCCTTTAAAAAATATTTAGTGACCAAAATAGCAGCCCATCTTTTTAATAACTGCCATAAGCGTTCCATACATGGAGTCAGTCAGTTGCTTGATCTGTTCATGATCAACTTTCGCTGAAGCAGCAACCACAGCCTCCCAAATGCTGTTCAAAGAGGTGTAGGGCCAGGTCATTATTCGGGTATCATTGAGGCCCTTGCTGGCTAGCCAAGCAGTGGAGTACTTGGAGGCATGAAGATCATGGCCTTCTTGAATGCTGAGGGCTTCTTCCTGTACCACTGCTTGAATAAATTATCTTCCAGAAACTGGCACTAGGTTTGGGAGTTGAGTCTGAGTCCATATTAAACCCGAAAAGGTCTATCTAACTATCTCATCATTAATGATAGCAGCCCATACCAGTACCCCTCCTCCACCTTGCTGGCACCTGAGTCGAAGTGGTGCCCTGTGTCCATCAGTGATCCAGCCACGGGTCCATCCATCTGGTCCATCAAGGGTCACTCTTAGTTCATCTGTCCATAAAACCTTTAAAAAAAATCTGTCTTAGGTATTTCTTTGCCCAATCTTGACGCTTCAACTTGTGAATCTTATTCAGTGGTGGTCGTTTTTTCAGCCTTCTGGACCATGGCCATGTCTGTCAGCACTGAACACTCCAGGTAGGTCTTTATATGGTGGCACTGGAGGACAATGGGTTCCTGGTAGGTTCAAATGTCCATCCATCCATCCATCCATCCATCCATCCATCCATCGTCAACCGCTTATCCTGCGTACAGGGTCGCGGGGGGTTCAAATGTCTTTTGCAGTTAATATGTGCCTTTTCTTCTCCATGCGTTTTTTTTGCGCCCCCAGTTGACTATTAGCAACAAAACATTTGATTGTCCGGTGGTCACGCCTCAAACATTTAGCTATGTCAGGAGTGTTCCAATTACAATTTTCGACTTTTCAGTGTCAGTTAAACTTCGTTTTTGGCCCATTTTACCTGAGGTAATGAAGTGGCCCAATAATCATTCAAACCTTCATACAAGGCATGATCCACTTTTTCCACACCTCCCTAATCACACAAATACATATCATATGAAAATGATGAACACAAACAAGCATTCAAGTTTATATGGTTTGGAGGTAGAAAATGAGTATAGAAATAATGATACAGAATACTTACTTGACTAATAATTGTGCATGGAATGTAGTGAAGGCATTTAGTCCAAAGAAATCAGATTTTCCTTTGTGAAGACATCTCCAACTGACAACTGGCCCAACTTTTACCATTAATGCCAGCTTATTGAGAACAGGCTGTGTTTACCCTTCATGCACATTCCATCCCCTCGTCCAGATCTCAAAGCCTGCCCGTGTTCTGTTATCAGTGGCAGCCCATGCTATTTATGAAGGGCTTGGTCTGCTACTTGCTGTAGTTTGATCTGCATAGTCCATCTATCCTCGATCCTTTGTGCATGTTTCTTCACCCACAGGGCAGCAAAGCTCTGTTTCTGTGTGTGTTACGGTGGTAAAAAGACTCTTAACAAGTGAATTATGGGAGCGGACGAGGGCAGGCACAGACAGGTAGATTGACTTTTGGTCAGTGAGAGATGAAAGCAGCTGACACTCAAAGGTGGACAGTCTGAGTGAGGAGGATGCAAGTGGACCCAAGGGTGGCCATTAGAGAGGATGTTATTCTGTGTACTTGGGAAATCTGTGTTCTTTTGGAAAAAAAAAGTTGATTTCTTGCCCACTGTATGTCTCCGCTGTTATCTCTAGTCCCCTCAGGAGGAATTTCACGATAGTCCACTAACAGCAGTGCAATATCCATGCAGTTGCAGCAGCCAAATCCCCCTTAGCCAAAGGCAAATCATCACACACACACACACACACACACACACACCTCTGTGCAACGCCAGACTCCACAAACATATTCTGTGTAATGTTGAATATTCACAAATCTGCCCTGTCGAGCCACAAGCTTTGCAGACAGTCTCCACGCCCTGTTGTATTTGAAGACCCCAGTCAGTCTATCACTGCATAAGTATATGACATGTTTCTGTCTGAAGTCAAGCTTTTTGAGCATCCAATGCCAGCTGCCTCTCTCTGTGCCATGTCTGCACAGGCATTGCTCCCTGCCACCCCACATCCTCCACGTCCTCTTTCTGAAGCTAGACTATGTCCCACTGTGACTGTTCAAGCTGTGAGAGACTCATTTCACACCCCAAAGCCTGCTCTTCTGTGTCACTCCTTATGTGAGGATGTTCTTGTTTGTTAGCTGGCGTGAAGCATGAGGTCTAGGCTTGGTTATGTTGCTATTATACAATGTGCTGTAGTACATTATGGCCTGTGGCTAGTGTTTCCTGTTTAGTGAGGTCGAAGCAGGACACAGAAGGTAAAGCAGGGGGGCGGGTTTAGAAACATTTGAATTGGGAGGCCAGACTGCTGCACAGTTTTAAGGAAAGAGGACACATTTATAAAATCGGTAAAATGTGTAACACTCACCTTTAAAGTCCAGGTTCTTGGCAATAATGAACTGTAAATTTTTAGTTGTTATGTTGTTCAGTGTTCTATTCAGTGTAATAGATGGATGCCAAATAAACAACTTTAAATATTCTAATATGATATAATATCAATAAAAAGCTGTTATTTGTAACTCCAAATAGACTACAGCCATGGGCAGATTATAAGACAACGGTCCCCTGGATACAGACATGTAAAAGCCTCCTACACCCCCACTCAGGACCAAGACACCTGGTCTCGAGGAGAAACAAAATGACATGGCGGTGTCACTTGTCAATTTTCATCACGGTGTGGTCTCTTTGTTGTGATTTTCCACCTTTTTTTATTGTCAATTTGCGTCCCATTTTTTCTGTCTGGTGATGATGATTTCATTCCTTCCTTTTTATCTCCATAGATGAACATTGTGTCCACACCTCAGTGTCTTATGGTCTGTTTCAGTCCCCAGACAAAAAGGGTGTGTACACGCAAAAAACTTGGACAGGTGCTGGATCAAAAAGCAAAATAAAGGCAAGAATCAAACAAAAGATCCGCTCCCCACTCTGTCTAATTCTGTTTCTTTTGCCTACTTACCTACATATTACTTTGTTTTTCACTCACCATCTCTCTCTCCCCATTTATTTCTGGTTCATGGGTTTTAGACTCACGGAAGCTCACACTAGCAGGAGGACCATTCCCCTGGGCTTCACAACTGTTACTGGCATATCAGACAGTTTCATCTTTAAAGTTATAACATTTTCTCATTTTCAAAACGAAATCCAATTTCTTTCCTCACTAAATTAGACATTAGTCAGCCCTTCAGGTAAGCGATACCAGGGAGTGAAATTAATGCAGTAGAAATTATGCGGTTTCGTGCTTGCTATTTTATGAAGGTTTCGCGTTTACACATGTGCTCAGACACACAAGTCATCCACATTCAACATAACCCTCCTCATACTCTTGCCTCCAGTCAGTTGCTTAAATTGTCCCGGTCTAGCCAGGATATGCCTCTTGAAAAGGTAGCTGCCCGAGAAAATGTTTCTCTGGACATTTGATTGCCCGTTTATGTATTGAGTAGGATTGAAAATCTATTGCATTTGAGCTCATACAATGTCAGTAGAGCATTAAATTTGTGTGAAAAGGCCTCTTAAATGAGTAGATTGAACAGAGGTTCCAGTGAAAGCGCTGTCTGCGTTCTGGCTCATGACTGAGTCCACTTTTCTACAGCTCATTTTGGTTTCTGAACAGCATAAGCACACATTAAGCAGGATTTTTTTTCTGTGTCTCAGGCAAATTTCTTTTCATTCTTTAATTTCAGCCAACCTTGTTCTTCAATTGTTGTTGTAGGTATCCATTCCCAACAGTGTTCAGTACATGCAGTAAGAAAGACCTTGCTGCCAGTCTGGAGAAGGGCGTGGGCATGTGTTTGTACAACATGCCCGAGGTCAAGGTGCTCTATGGTGGCCAGAAGTGCGGCAACGGCTACGTGGAGGAGGGAGAAGAGTGTGACTGCGGGGAGCCAGAGGTAATGTCGAGACCAAACTTGCTTCAGTGGAGTGAATCGGTCTCTAACACTGTGGTTGTGCTGGGCAGCTCTGTATGTGAATGTGAAACAGTGCGTAAAGAAGAATATGTTTTTTGCAGGACAAACAAAAGTTAAAACACAAAAGCAGTTTAGAAAATCTATTTCATGTCTTTGGTGAATTTAGGATTCAGCGAAGTGTAGTGAATGTGATTCAGAAATTTTACGTTTGGTCCCTTCCCCAACAAAAAACAGGCTAAATCTTTCCTACTTTACTCCTCAAATCAATATATTAATATATAGAAGAAAGAAAATACTGTGTAGAAATGAATCGTGAAAAAAAAGACCAAACGTGCATGTTTCTCACTTGATGCTCACCCTACAAACCCATTGTCCAAAGTAAATAATGATAACTGTCTTGTAAGCAGTCATCCAGAACCACTGAAAGTCTCAAGCACTCACTCAGACCCCCCAACAAACCACAACAAAGTTCAAGTTAAACTTTCTCTTGACATTGACGTTCTTATTGCGGCTTAAAAGCATTGAAACCTGCTGTGCAAAAAGAAAAAAAGCCTAAGAGCTCAGCAAACCGCCCGAGGCCTCCAGTATAAGTGTTTTATTTACATCACACCTTCTCTCCCACATGTGCTGAACAGCACTCTTGACAGGCTGACCCAGTGAAGTCATATCCTTGTTGAAGGCCCATTAATCAAACCACTGTCCAACTGTGTGACAAAGGAAACAAACAAAAGTGTAATCGGGTCGAGGCTGAAATAAGCTTTCTTTGGCTGTGCAGCCCAAACAACTGGGCACGCTCTGATGCATGCATCTGCCCACACACAATACAAGGGCGCCTTGGGAAGCGAAGTAAGAAACACATGTGGGAAGTAGGTATTACTCAGTTGCGTGTCTCATAAAGCCTAAAACCAAAGGAGATTTGATGATCAATGTAACATTCAGAATCTCTCAAGGTTGATGAATTTCCTGGAGAATATTAGGGGGTGAAAATAGTGAAAAATGCCCCTCACAATTCTTTAAATCGCTTGTTTATCCAACCAACATTTATAACCTATAATTGTTCAATTTATAATGATGTAAAACAGCAGGGAATACTCTCATTTGAGAAGCTGGAACCACAGAATGTTTTGGCTTGAACAATGACCCAAATCAATCAATCAGTTATGAAAATTGCTGCTGATTATATATTATCAAATTATAGTTTTTTGTTGTTAATGTTTCAGCTCTACATCTGACACATATTTATCTTTGCTCATTTGATTATCTGCTTCTTGAATCCAAACTCTTTCAAATCCCTTATCATATGTGCTTTAACTGAAACTTAAAGATTCAGATCAGTATTTACATATATATTCAAAACCTCTAACTAAAATGAGATCAGCAGAATATGTGAACTGTTGATTAAATATGTATCTGATAGATTAAAATACCTTTTTTACAATCATTTTTACACCTTATTTTCCACAAGCTAAATACTCAGAATACTGGAGGTCCTGATGCAGAGCTATTACTCTGATAAGCTAAATATGATAAGCATAAATCTTAAACTAGTTGTCGAGTTGTTGAACTACAAAAACCCTCAGCCCATTTGTAGTCGTGAAGTGGTGTTAAAAAGTGATGTCTCTTCCCTCACAAATTTTTCTTTTTCACATGGGTAAAGACTGTTACGGTTGTGCTAGAGGACCCAAATGCAGAACTCCAGGCGGACAGGTTTAAGGAATAAAAGCAAGCTTTAATAAGAAAAGGCTGATTCCAGTAAAACAAAACAGACAGGCAACAAAAAACAGAGGGATCAGGCTGAGGTAGAATCCAAAAACAATCGAGAAAATAAAAAACCTAAACTAATAACAAACCACTATTGCAAGAGGAACACAGACAGGAATACTGATGAAACATACAAGCAGCAAACGCAGGACTAGGCAACAGACTCAGATGAGCTGACAAAAGAAAGAGGGAAGACACACAGACTTAATACACAAAAGCTAATTTACTAATGAAACAGAAAACAGGCAAGAAAACACACCAAGATAGGAAGTATAACAAAACATGACAGACTCAAAATAAAACAAGAAATAACCCAACTAAAACCCAGAACCGTAACAAAACACACAGGCTTCTCATGGGCACAGAAATCAGAGATCAGACAAGTTCCATTACCATATTAACATTATTTAGCTACAGCTGATATGATCTTCCACCAGTGATGTTTGTCATTTTAACCAATGAATGTGATTGTCAGTGCCAGGTAAAATGAGCCTGCTAACATTATCTGAATGGTCTAGGAAAAGGTTTGATAAGAGATTGGTTTGCATCAGAGCTTACCAAATTGGGATATTTTGCCAACCAGATCCAAAAGGGAACCGGCTATCATAGTCCATCCCTAATCCTAATTAAATGGAGCATTGTTTTTGAAAAAAAACTTTAAAGCCTTGCTGACTCAACACTGTGTTATTATTTAGTTTGGTGGAGTTATGATTATCTACTCCATGATTTAGTGGCAACTAAAGGTAGGTAGTATTTTAGTGGAGTAATTGTGTTTGACCACCAAGGAAACGACTGCCAGCTTGCCCCTCCATAACCTCCGTGGTGTCCCCACACAGGGCCTGCTTGTTTTATCTGCCGACCCACTTAGTCCAACAGATGAAAGCAACCTTTGCTCTCCCCTCTAAACAATAGATTTACGTCAGGGCCAAGGGATAAAACAGCCAGACTCATAAAAGCACACATCAACTGAAAATTAGACATCCAACAATCCAGCTGCCTCCTGTTCCCAGCCTTCAACACATCTTGTCATTACCTTAGAGCCCCACAAGCGATACAGCCACGTTGAGAGACGATAAGTGAGGGTGGGAGTTGTTTATTGCACGACTCTACTTGGGAAAACAAAGCTGATGTGTTTTGGCATCTAATAAAACATAGATATTGCAACACCTTATTGAAGTATTTTACAGCATGACTCGCCTTTCAACTTCTCCTTACGTATCCTCTCTTGACGGTTTTTGCAAGCAGCCAACTGATCATGTCATTGTGTCAAAGTGGCTACAATCTTCTCCTCTTAAAGGCTTTCAAATCCCACTCCTCCTCCTGTCCATGATAGCCTAATAGTCCACTCTGCCACATCTTTCCACTATCTAAGTCAAATCTGAGTTAAAGATGTTAACATACACCCTCTGAATTGCTACACCTGATTTCTATCTTTTGCTCCCCTGCTTCATGACTCCCACTTTTTTGACTCCACGTTGGTCATCGCATTAAACAAGCTCCTCTTTACACAAGTCCAAAGGTCCTGAGAATTCCCAAATCCAGAACATATGAGCTTCATTTAATATGTCTCCACTCAAAGGTCTACAAGTCAGGGTACATAAGGCGGGAATTCCCGGACAGGAAGAGAGTTCCCGTGACCTGGAAGTCTTGATCTGACAGGGACCGGCTGACATAAGAACTCCAGGGTGGTGATTAGGTCCACATGTTAACTGTTTTGTTTTCTTTCCCTCATTCAAGGAATGTATGAACCCATGCTGCAACGCCACCACATGCACCCTCAAGGGAGACGCCGTTTGCGCCCACGGACAGTGCTGTGAAGACTGCAGGGTAAGACTGTTCATGCAGGCCTGGGTCTGTCTCATGCGTATTCCTTCCACTCTGGAGCTCATTTTCACCATTTAAATGCCCTTCTGCCATTCTCATAGAAGTACATTTTATATTCTCTGCTCCTCTGAACATTGCATAAAGCTTTACTCTGCAGAATGGGACATTTTTCATTTCCACACTCCAGTTCAAGGCTGACTTGCTAATTCTCTGTGGTAGATTATTAAGAGACTGATAATAGTGTGCCCTCACAGTATGTCATTTTATATTTTAAGTCAGTTTATTCCAACTTTGTATATTACCTCAATAGACAAGTTTCAATTGAAGGCAAGTTCTCAAGTTGGATTGCATAAAGTTCACTTACCCATTAGTGGTTTTTGCTTTGACATGGAAGTCTTTTTCCTAAGTATCTCAGATGTGTGTGCTCTCTTTGAAAAGGAATGTTTGTTGAAGATTATTAAATGAATAAGTCCTTTCATTGTGTCATGTTCCTGCACAGACCTCAATTTTAAAGTGTACTTTGGGTTACAAAAGTTGGTTTGACCTCATGGCATGAGACGTCAGTATTGTACAATGTCCTAAGGTGTTGTGCAAAATACTTAACATAAAGGATGTGAGCAAATAGAAAATAGAATCATCCTACAATTTGCTCTAAAGTCTGTCATTGTTTATTATTATTATTAGAAGATTCACTTGTGAGAAGAAGGCATGATCATCTTTCACGCTAACAGTGGTCATTAATTAAGTTGTCAACTGCAAAATTGTAAAATCCATCACTGATGCAGCCTGTAGACAACTGAGAACACTAGCAGCATAGCTCTGGGGATGGCAATGTCGGGCTACTTGTTCAGACTGAAATATCTCAACAACTGTTTAATGGATTGCACTGCTATTCTGTACTGACGTTCATGCTCCCTAGAGGATGAATCCTAATGACTTCGGTCATCCCCTGATTTCTCATCTACTACCACCAGGAGGTTGGCATTTGTGGTCTTTAGAGTAATGGTGATCTTCTAACTTTTTTATCTGGCTCCATGATCAGGTCAAAATGTGGTCATGCTAACCTACGATAGTGGCCATGGTGAACATTGTACCTGCTTAGCATTAGCATGTTAGCATTGTTATTGTGAGCATGCTGACATTAGTGGTTAGCTCAAAGCACTGCTGTGCCACAAACAGTGTTACAGAGCCGCTAGCGTGGCTGTAGACTCTTACTCATTGCTGTTCTCTGACAGTGCTATCACTCCCTCTAGCACACCAGGTGCCAAATATCGCACAAGTATTTTTTTAATTCTAACCGTCCTGTCATGTGTGAATGAAGACATAACAGAACATTTACAAAGACCAATTTCATGACTTCAACAGATATTTGAAGTAAGAAACGCTGCAGATTCTGTGTGAAAGGGCTTACTGCACTGCATGTGTTTACAGCTGAAACTGGCTGGCACGTTGTGTCGAGAGTCCAGCAACTCCTGTGACCTGCCAGAGTTCTGCACTG
Organism: Micropterus salmoides; assembly: GCF_014851395.1. Classification (NCBI taxonomy): domain Eukaryota; kingdom Metazoa; phylum Chordata; class Actinopteri; order Centrarchiformes; family Centrarchidae; genus Micropterus; species Micropterus salmoides. The sequence continues at coordinate 18,802,265 of NW_024041373.1, forward strand.
GTGCCAACCCTCACTGCCCAGCCAACGTTTATCTGCATGATGGGCACGCCTGCCACAGCGTTGAAGGCTACTGCTACAACGGCATCTGCCAGACTCATGAGCAACAATGCATCACCCTGTGGGGACCAGGTAAATCAATCAATCAAGGCTCCTAATATGATGCACATAGTCTACTTCTATAAGGGAACCGTTCACTTCATGTTGGTGATTATTTTCTGTATTTCCATTGTTTGTCTTCGTGCGCAGGAGCCAAGCCTGCCCCTGGGATATGCTTTGAACGGGTCAACTCTGCAGGGGATCCTTATGGGAATTGTGGGAAGGACTCCAAAGGCTCCTTTGCCAAATGTGATGTGAGGTAAGACAGCAGCTGCACTGATGCGGTTGAGGTGCAGAGAAATTACTTTGCAAAGCACAACTGATAAGCTTAAGTGGTGTCATTAGCAATCATCATTACGTTGTGGAAACCCGACATGTGATCTTCAAACAAAAAGTTTACATGGGTGAAAAATGTAATTTGACAAAGATAACAGCTAATTATGGTTTAAGATAGTATTCATGAATCATTTCATGCTATTCTTGTTGGCTAATTGTTCCACAGATCTTCTCCCTTCGGGTGAATTCTGTAATCAAGCTCTTTGTTAATTTATGTAATTGCCTTAATGGCCAGAGGACTGAAGCACTGCAGCTCTCCACAGCAGTCTTTCATCTTTCTCTAAAGTTACTTATCTTTGTCTGTGACTGACAGGCCTTTTGTATTTAGGTTCTTTTAATTAAGTAATTTACTATGTGTTTTTCAATGTTTGTGTGCACGGATGTGTGTTTCCGTTTGTGTGTGTGTGTGTGTGTGTGTGTGTGTGTGTGTGTGTGTGTGTGTTGCAGGGATGCAAAGTGTGGTAAAATTCAGTGCCAGGGAGGAGCCAACCGGCCCGTCATCGGAACAAACGCTGTTTCCATTGAAACCAACATCCCGCTACAAGAAGGAGGGCGTATTCTGTGTCGAGGAACACATGTTTACTTGGGTGATGACATGCCTGATCCTGGACTGGTTCTGGCTGGTACAAAGTGTGGAGACGGCATGGTGAGTGATAAGTTTTTTATTTAAGTTTAAGAAGAGAGCGCATGGTTATATTTCATTCTTCTTTAATAGCACAGACAATGCTCAAGACTCAATATTATGATTTAATAATAATAATAATAATAATGAGCAAATAGTACTGAATACGGAGCCGGGGCACATACAGATAACTCCTGAGTGAATCCAGTGATGCATATGTACACATCATGCTTAGGGCGTGCTTATTGCAGGACAAGACCCTTATGGTAACCAGTTTATTAGGTGTGAGATTAGGGCCTTTTTCTGTCATGCAAGCAAAGTGTCCACTGGCCTCTATACTATCCTTATTGTACCAGGTGAAATGTTGTTGTTGTGCATATACAGCAAGGCAGCAAGAGTTATTACTGTGTGCTTGAGGCATCTTCCACACCAGCACTTCTGGTTCTCCACGGTGAATTTTTAAAAAATCTAGTTGTGCAAGACAGTGTTTGCTTTCTCACCATTTCCTATAAATACTTAAAATGTTATGCATTTTGACACATGGCCCACAACTGGCCAAGCCACACTCCATAGTTCTCACAACTAGACTGAATTTGCCAAAACCCCCGCAGCTGTGGCTTTTGCTTGTGAAAGGCCAGAGCTTTGCCTACGTGATTGAAATGTGGCCAGACAGGTGAGGTCCAGGTTATGCCAGAAAAGAAACTAGTTCGTATGACGTGCTGTCCGACAATGCTGGAAGTCAAATATGTTAATAGTTGTGTTGCCGACTGAAAAAAGGGAGGGAGATGCAAGATAATGTTGCACATTTTCAGACAGTCCTGGAAGGCATTTATAGTGTTGCACTCTGCTGTTCACATGAAAAGGAATAGAAATAGTTGCACAATGAACAAAATAAGAGAACTTGAGAGAAAAGTTGAATCCCTGGATCCTTTCTCACCTCTGCACAGCTGGCCAATCATGACCTGAAGTGTGAAGTGTGAATGTTGGATTGTCATTTCGGAAAGTTACAGAAATTGTCGGACACAGCCCCTCCTAATCCGACGTCGGAAAGGTGTGGGGGGAGGGGGTTTCCGAAGCTATTCAATTTTCATTTGAGAAGTAGTTCTGAAGAAGCGTACTGGCAGCTGTGGAGTGTGGAACTAAACTGTGGGGTGTCGCCATCCTGCAAGTGCTCATGGGGTTTTTCAGTTACCTCAGAGGGCTTGCCCTTAGTGCTAAAAAGCCTTTGTGTGCAAAATGGCCAGGTGCCAGCTTAGCTTGTTTCCTGGCTGTTGTCTTTTCAATATGTGAGTTTGCTCCACATATTAAGTGGAAACTTTGTTGGCCTGAAGACAGGTCTTTGACATGTGCCTTTGTTCTTCTCAAAAAGGTTTTCTATTTAACAGCCAGTCAGGGCATTAAGTTAACAGCACATGACCCACATGAGAGTAACGGTAATCAAAACTGTTTTGACTAATGCAGGCCTCATTTTCTACATAAAAGCAATAGCTGGCTTTTTCCAGTCTGATGTTTTATGTTTGTTCTACAGGACACACAGCATGTCGTGCCTCGTGTGTCTTCCCTTCCACTGTATTAGAGGTTGTGATATGTGCGGTACCCGAATGTGGTTCTGCACAAACTGTTCAATTTGCTATGCATGTCCACCAAACATCCCTTCAGTAGTTGATAAAACTTTGTGTCAGAATAAAAAATTGCATTTACAATTTCATTTTGTAATGAATTCATGTATTTTACGTTGAAATGTATGCATGGGCAAATTGTAACTGTATCTGAGAACATGCAGCATGCATTAATTAGGCACCTGCTGTTTTATTGTACAGACACTAACCTTACGCACATACAAGAAAGATGTTATCCAACTGTGCGCACTTCTTCGCAGGTTTTGTATTTATCTTCATTGGCTCTGCAATCCTGTACTTCTTTCAAATGCTTAATGATTCTTTTCCCTTTATAGGTGTGCCTGAATCGGCAGTGCCAGAATGTCAGTGTCTTTGGTGTGCACGAGTGCTCTGGAAAGTGCAATGGACGTGGGGTGAGTGCAAAGTACCTACTAGGTCAATATTTAGTTATAAATTATGCACTTAGCCCGTGAAACTGTCCTTTAAGGACTTTGTATTTATCCATTTTTGACGAACTAAACAAAATGAAGACCGTCTTTACTGCCCTATAATTGCACAAAATAGCAGAGCAGCATTGTATTTACAGTGCAGCCTGTGAGTTATGGCGGCTGTTCCTATTCTGTATGATCAATCTTCATTGTCCCACTGAGGTTAAATCAATCCCATTTATCAGCATCACTTATGGTCTACTTATAGTGTTGTCCATCATTTTCTGGCTATACAGTGAGAGAAGATTCCGTGCAGCACTGCAGGGAGAGAAACTCTGTTGCAGTATAAAAGTCTTCCTGCCAAGAAATCATCACCTTTCTCACCTCGCAGCATTTCTTATCAATAATTCAACAAGGGGTGCTTTTATGTTTTATTTACTTTGTTGTTCAGTTTTTCGAATCAAACACTTGCCAGCTGCTAAATTAGTTTACAGTATCCTCTGATCTTCACTACCAATTATGGCAATTTATAGCGCAGAGGTTGTATACAGTGAAAAATCAAAGCGGTGATACTAAACCTGTATATTGCTTAAACTCTTATATCTTGTAACTAACCAAAGACCCCTGATCCAAATGGGTCCATCGATAAAGAAATCACGTTGTTATGCTCAACAACAAGTGAAACGTTGTAGCTGCCAGTTGATCGGCTCACTGCAATAAATGTAATCACATAAAAAAAAATACTTTGCAAGATTTCTATAGAAAAAGTATAGAGAAACAGTTTTCCATTAAGAGCGTGGACTTGAGCTGCATCTTCCCTCCTGACAAAATATCTGCCAAATCAATTTGTCTGCCATTTTCTCAAACACCTCGCACAGTACCGGACCTGACTGGAAAAGTAGTAATTCTGAATTCACTGTAGGAGTTTAAAGAATATTGTTTGCCTGCAAGTCAGCTCACTTTTTCTTGCACTGGTACTCAGATACATAGGTATCAACATTTGTTGCTTATTAAAGCAGGTGGCACCTTTTTAGATTTTCTATAGCTAATAACCCCACATCAATTGACATATTACAGTTGTTCTCCATTGCTTTAACACTATAACCAGGCCATTGAACTAAAATTTCAAAACCATAACTCCATTTTTCAAAAAGCACACCCGTTTCTCTGAACTCTACACACAAATCCCTTCATTTCGCATTGCCTACACCATGTGGTCATTGAGAAAACACTGACATTCAATTTTAAATACTCAATCAGCACAGGTTGAGCTCAATTAGCAGACAGCTACCCAGGTGGAAACACAAACAGTCAAAATTGATAACACACCAATCAGAAGCTTCAAAAGATAGATAAAAGGGCCAGAGTCATTTCATTCAGTTGTAGAACAATGGATCCAGAGAAATCTGAAGAAAGAGGTGTAGGACACCAGAGAGGAGGAGGAAGAAACGCAGTATGGAGAGGAGGAAGAGGTGAAGGAAGAGGAACCGTAGGGCTGCGTCCGAAAAGTGAAAAAAATCTCCTTTTTAACCTAAGAAAAGTTCACTAAGGAATAAAAAAATGTGTGCAAATGTTTTCATTTGTTTTGTTCATTTCTTTTGTGTTCATCATGTGAAAAGGTTTTTGAGGGGAAGAACCAAGCAACATTTATTACTATCTCAAATATTTGACACACCCTTGGATATAGTAAAATGATTTATTACTTTTTCAGAAGAGCAAACAGTGGATATAATCTGTGTCTGTATTGTTGTTTTTTCTATGCATTTGTTCCACAGACAGACATAGACCGTTAATAGATATGTATATGCTTTTGTATTGTAACATTTCCCTTCACACACACATAAAACCCCCTCAAATCATACCTCCCTCTGAGTCCCCAAGTGCCTCTTAACCTCGTCACCCGACGTGAAGGAGAGTCCATGGCCTGGAGGCATGGCAGGCACTTGACTGTACGTCTGCGCTAAATGTAAATCCCCCACAGCTGCACAGCTCCCTCTGCACCTCCCTTCCTCCTCCATCCTCCCTCCAACTGACAGTTGGACTGTGTTACCTCGCCAGGGAATCCTCCTGGATCAAACTTCTGCACTGGAAACCTGAGGCTTTACGAGATGGACTCTCCCATGCACATGTTTTATCAGTTATGACTCTTTGTGCACACACTTGCGCAGCCAGTGTTCTCTTATCTTGAAAGTCACTTAGACAAAAAAAAACAACACAATTCCGTTTTCATCTTGTTATTTGGGGAAAGACAATTTGTCGATCATTTATATCTGGACTGTAGCTGGAAGGAATACAAATGCCTTTTCTACTATTTTATGCAAGGTAAGTGTCAATGTAGCATGTAATGTAAAATAAAACAACTTTGTTTGCAGGTGTGCAACAACAAGAAGAACTGTCACTGTGAAGCACACTGGGCCCCTCCATTCTGTGAGAAAGCAGGCTTTGGTGGGAGCATTGACAGCGGGCCAATGAGACTGGCAGGTACTGTGTAAGATTTCTTTTCTATCCTCACTCATCTAGACAGAAAAACAACTGCAGTAACTCCGAAATAAGCAACACTAAGCTGAACCAGCTGCACTTTGTACATCTCTTTCCTGCAGCGTCGGTACTGGATTGATGTGTGGTTTTGGACTGGAGTTCAACTTTTGTAGAACAACACAACTCCCCTTCCACTCAGCAATACATTACACGACACAGTCTGTAGTTTTAAAAGAGAAAGAAACTGACTTCTAGTCCTTAGAGAGAAGAACAGAAGGAACAGAGAAATGTGAATCACACAACTGTGCTGCTGACCGTGGCCTAGCTGTAACGGTCTTTGCGTTATGTCCTGTCATTGTTCTGTGCTGTAGATGTGCGCGTGTGTGTATTAATGTGCGTGTTGTCATATATGGCATCAGCCGACAGCGTGGTCATTATTGTGGCAATCCTGGTCACACTGGTCAGCCTTCTGGTAACCACCGTGATCATCTTTCTGAAGAGGAAGACTCTGCTGCGCCTCCTCTTCACCAACAAGAAGAGCACCTTGGAGAAACTCAGGTGACGTGTCTCTCCACGAAACAAAACAAAGAGCCAATGAGGTTTGACTGTGGATCAGTGACATGTTGTGAGGCTGCTTACACTACAGCGAAAACCCTTATAAATATAAGGATTAAATAAATAAATTTAATATAGATTATTTGGATTTTAAAGTGAAATTATTTCATTATTTTAATGCTGTTAAAACAGTTTACAGTTTGGCTCCAATGTCTTATTTTCTACTGACAAAAGTAAGCCTGGTTGCACATAATATTTGGCAAATAAAATAAATGGTTGTTTTTGTGTAAAGAACAGAATATTCTTGCCCTGTTAACTAGTTTGAGTGTGATTTCTCAACAACCAAACATGCCACTTCTCTTAAATGAAGAATTTATGATGCAAATATAAATAAAACCTAGTATCACAATTTTAAAAAGGTTAACACTTCCTTTTTACAGATCAGTAATTACCTAATGTTCTGCTAATAATTACCAAGAAGTAATTTAATATGTAATTTGATTATAATTATAAGGGAAATAAAGATTGTGTTCAACTTCGTACAGTTCATTAATTTCCAGTGAATTGCTTGTCTAACTGGAGAGTATTTTTATCCATGAACAGCAGGTCATGCAAACATAATTCAGCATATAGGAAAAGAAAAGATTTTACTAATAAATGAATAATGTATTATGTTATAATTTTATATACTTTGAACAATGTTTTGAGTTTAAATTTTAGTTTAGTTTAAATAATCTCTGTAGGCCTACTCTATTAAGAGCATGGTATGCAGATGTTAATAACAACAACTGTCACAAGCTAATTTTACCAACCATTATTATTATTTTGAGATACTTCCTTATGTTCAAAGACTAAATGCTTAGAGAAAATGGAGAACTGCAGACATTTGTAAATGAGATGTGATACATGCTTTCAAGTAACTTTGCTGCAGCTCCCTATATCTGCCTAACTGTCTGAAAGCTCCTCTTGTCCTGTATTATGAATGAAATTCGTAAATTTTCATTTTAGAGTTTTTTTCTCATAATATTACCCAGCTTCGTAATTTTAAATTTTTAACCTACAATGGCCCTAATACGCCGTTGAGCAACTGTTATTTTTTATGAGTAATATTCATAAACATGAATAACAGGCCTGTATTTTCAAATATGATCAGCTGAGAAACACAAACCGGTTAATTTTTCATCTTTAGTTTAACTGATTATACAGAATATGTGAATATACCAGAAATGTCAAAAAAAAACTACAGAATGGATCTTTAAATACTTTTGTTGTGCTTGTAGATCTGTGGAGGCCAACAGGCCAACCAGCCCCATCAGGAATCAGTCCATGTACAGGCCAACAGCACAACGCAAGCCTCCATCAAAACCCTCTGGAGCCAACATATATAAGGTGAGTCACTCGCTATAATATGTCTGTTACACATTTGGCAAGCTGTTTGATAGATGCAGTAATGCTGTACACTTATCTGTTCATATAAATGATATATCTACTGCATATGTGTGTTTGTGTGCTCATTTCTGTCGCGGCCCATTTGATTTGATGTCTTTTGTAATCACGCTCTATTAGAGGCTCCACTAACCTGCAGCCAAGCTTCGGTTTAGAGTTGTCATTATTCCAGGCTTGTTGACAAAACCAGATGACAGCAAGCCGGGTAATTGATTCAGCCTCACTATATCTGTCTCTAAGAAATATTAATTACGGTGCTTTTTTCGTCAGGAGGCAGACAAACTTTAATTGAGAGATCTCTCCATTTAAATGAGACTCAGGATGTTATTTGAGCCCCTTTTTATTATTTGTTTTTAATAAAGCGATTTTTTTAATGCGAAGGGGGGCCAAGTTGATTGATTCGGGCAGAAGAGAAAAGTAGGTTTGATTTGTTCATTGGAGAATGATAAGCACAGAGGGAGATTACTTATCATTTCTGTGTATGACACACTGAAGATACATGCATTTATAAGCTCGAGTGTGTATATGTTGATCTGATTTGTGTTTGCACTTGCCTGTATCTGCAGCAACTGTGTATAAAAGTGATATTTCATATCATAATTAAGAGTAGAAGTTCATCCAGTTTATGTAAATTCAGTCCACCAAAGTGACTATTTGAAACAGCCTGTCCAGTCTTATTATGGTCACCACTTCAGCCACTCGCTGATGTCCAGATGTCAGTCAGCTCTCTTTGAATACATCTGCATCAAGTGTGCATGCTGCGTGTGTGTGTGTGTGTGTGTGTGTGTGTGTGCGTGCTGCATGTGTATGTGTGTGCGTGTGTGTGTGTGTGTGTGTGTGTGTGTGTGTGTGTGTGTTGATCAGCAGCCAAATCCTTTCTGGCCATTTTAGGTGTTATTGGTTTGTTCTGGAGCAGAGGGGTAACAGCTGGTCAGGACATGTGGTCAGACTCTGGCTTTTACAATTTCACAACGTCATATCTAATAATGTTGTTTTCCAGTTTTATGACCAACTCTGACATCAGCCGCTTCACTCTAATGAGAACTTTATGACTGACTGGAATTGTACTTTTTAAGCACGCACAACACCTTAATATCGCAGGTTAAAGCTTTTATTAATCATGACACAAGGCTAGGGCTGCAGGCAGCTAATGTGTTGATTCTTTGTTTGATTAGTCCTTTAGTCTACAAGGTGTCTACAATCACAATTGCCCAAAGGTCTGTTGGACATCTTCAAAGTAAAGGTCTTAAAAGGTCCAAAATTATGACCTGATCCGACACTTATGGAAAACCACCAGGATTGAACATGCATGAATACAATCTAAAAGGGACCACAAGACTCTAAGACTGAATGGACCAGAATATAACTAGATCCAATCTTAAGTGCTGTTAACCCAAACAGGAAAAAAAACAGAAAAGGAACACCACAAGTGACAGCAGCATGATGCAAATTAGCCGAGAGCAGAAATACAGTTCTCACTCTCTGTCTCACCTCAAAAAACACAGTTTTCTCCTGTGCTGAAGCGGCATGTGGTCAGAGCTGATAATGAGTCTGCTTGAATCCACTCGTACATATTGATGACACAAATACGTGACCTGCGCCAATACAGTGTGACCCTACCTAGCACTTCAAATTGCTGCTTGTTTGGTCCAACAAAAAGGTCTAATACCAAAAGACAGTGAATTGTTCCATTTACCATTATATAAAACTGAGAAAAACAGAAATTCATCACATTTCATTAGCTGGAACCAGAAAATCTCTGTTATATTGCTTGATAAAAGACAAATAATTTATAATTAAAATAGTTGCCCATTCATTTCATAACAGAAAATAACAGAATAATCTCTTATTGTTTCAGCACTACGCAAGATTAAAGTGTTTAAATAGTCGGTTCTGATTGGCCTTTTTCACAGAGGACATTCTGTAATGTCACAGTAGGAAAAGCACACGTGTGAATAATAAAATTAATGATGGCTAAATTTTATTTAGCTGCTTTAGTTTCAGGGGCTTGTTATTTTGCATGGTGTTTTCATGGCTGACTGGGACACTTGAATAGAGTGGAGTTAATGTTATTAGTAACGCCTGTGCTTTTACTGCTTTGACAAGCCAAAGTGTCTACCGTGAGAAATGCCAGTGTCGTAACAGATGACACATAACTGCTGGAATGACTGAAAATAACGTCCTCTCATCCTCTTTGCAGCCATCTCTCCTGAGTGCAGAGCCTCTTCTCCCTCCACACAACTTCCACTCTCATAGCCTGCGCAGACTGCCCCTCTACCAGCCCCTGCACATCAGCCAGCCCATACCGGCGTGTCTGAGTGTGGGCCAGCCCACATTGCCTCCTCTCCCAGCCCACCTCAGGGTCCTGCCGGCCCACACGTCCCTTTCCCCACCTCGAGTGCCACCTTTTCTCAGTCTGCCCCGCCAGCAGTCATCGTACAGAGTGGACCAGGTTTGTTTGCAAAAATGTAGAGGAATGGTTTGGTTTTTGTCTTTTAAATTCTGCAGTAATGACATGCTTAGATCCCCACAGCTTTAATGGACCATATACTATATATGTATATGGCAAATTCAAGTTGTGTATATTTTACTGCACATTATTTCTGACCTTTTTCCAAGCCATACCACAGATTTTTACATTATTTCTCTACAGCTAACAATTATTGTCATTGTCTATTAATCTGTCGATTATTTTCTCTGTTAATCGATTAGTTGTTTGATCTATAAAATCTCAGAAAATGGTCGATCAGTATTTCCCAAAGCTCAGGATGATGTCCCCAAATGTCTTTTTTTGTCGACAACAACTCAAAGATATTCAGTTTACTGTCATAGAGGAGCAAAGAAAATTACTCAAACTGATTAATCTATTATCAAAATAGTTGCTACTTAATTAAATACTTTACAACTAATTAATTGGTCGTTGTAGCTCTATACACATTCCAGCCATCCATCAGTGTTATTTCATTTTAATAAAGTATGAAAATAAGCCTGCTGAGACTTGAAACCTTCCTGAAAGAAGTCACAGTGAATATTTAGTTACATTCTCATCGGTGCGTTTACAGGCACTCTGTAAAAGCATTTAAATCTCACTGTTCTGCAGCTTTCTGTCGGATCACGTGATATACCTCAGCAGATGAAGTTTGCATAGTAATTATAAAAATTGGACAAAAACAGTCTTAGCAGAATTTTTAAGTCAACATGGAAAATTAAAGTCCTTAAAGTGCTGATAAAAATGAGAATCTATAATCACTTATGGTGTACAAACAAACATGGGTGCTGTAAAATAATACATTGAGGTTACTTATTTCTCAGACTCCACGGTTTCAGTGGGCACACAGATGAAGAGTTTTAAAGTCTCACGTTGCATTGCCACATGACAGTAATGTAACTCTAACAGTAACTAAAGCAGAAGAAATGCTCACTGTGATGGATTAACTATGTCAAGCAAATTTGAAGTCTCATGATTTTCACACTGTAGTGAAATGAACAGAAACCAATGGAAAGGAATGGAAGGTAGGAAATCAATCTGAAAACCGTGGTACTCTTTAAACATGTTCCACAGTAATGTAAAATATATGCAAATTGTAGTTAATGGCCTGAGACATGTACAGCCACCTGTATGGTCATTTTTAAAGGTTGTAGCAAAGTGTTGGACACCAGAACTCTGCACTGCGGTCGGCTGGCTTGCCCACATATCGACAGCAAAATTCAATCCGTCTCCCTCCCCGTGACCCAACTCCTGAGTAAGGTGCTGCTTTCTGCTGAGCCAGTGGTATTGGATGCAGTGGAGATAGTAAATCCATCTGTCCGCTGGATTTGGTGGGGGATCCAAATCCTGTACCGGCACAGCAAGGAGAGCTGTGTTGGATGGCAGCAGTCAGTGAGCCGCGGCAGGGTGCACGGGGAATTATCAGATGTGTGCTGCTTTAAAAAAAAAAAAAACACACAAGGACATTAGCTTTGTGATTTGACACTTTCTCTCTTCTGGATAAAGAACATCACATAATCCCAGATGTAAAGGCAGAGCATGAAGGACTTAGAGGGAGGTGTGCGGAAATCCACTGTTTATACCTCCAAGGTTAATCATTCAGGTGAGAAGCAGCAGTGGTGGAAACTAAGTACATTTACTCAAATTCAGTTTTGAGGTTCTTGTACTTTACTTGAGTATTTCCTTTTTTCCACTACATTTTGGAGCCCAAAACTGTAAACTACCTTTTATGCCATTACATTTATTTTTACAGCTATAGTATATATCAGATTAATAAAAAAAAAACATATGAGTTTATAAAATACAATACTTTTTTGGGCTCATGAATGCTCACAAGAAAGCAGTGTCTATGGGTTGTGAGCAGTTACCCCAAAGAGACATTTTCCCTCTAAACTTCTCAGATGGCTTCATTTAAATAACTGCTTGAAGCCTAAAATGGTCTAATGATTCGATATTTCACAAAAAGGCAAAGAATAGAGAAAAGTCCCAATGTTTTTTTTTTGTAGCAGAACTTCTTCTTTCCTCTAACATTAATCACTACCTCCATCTCGCAGCAGGAAAATGCAGCTTACACATTAGTGAATCCGTATTAAAAATCTTTTATGTGATAGATAATAATATGCCAGTCGAGGGCCATTTTTCTGCAGAATGAGTACTATTGCTTTTACATTTTGCTGATGATACTTTTGCACTTCTACGTAAGTTAAAGATCTGAATACTTTTTCTACCACTGAGCAACAGAGACAACTGGCATCTCATCAAGCATTGCAGCATATCCCCCTTGATTGATATGAACTTACACTGTTGCTGAAAGGCCACTGCTTGCTTTATAAACAGGCTGCTCACCGGTCTGCCAAAACAATGAAACCCTGTTACCTGCTAATATCTACGAACTCACTTTGCTGTAATGAAACAGATGGCGTGAGCAGAGGTGGCACATGTATTGTGGGTCAGAAACAGAAAAGAGGGGTCTGTTGAGATTTAATATAAAAGGCAGCAAGGACGTACAGGGCATCAGTCCTTAAACAGAAAATGTATCACAAGCTTATTTTAATACTCACCAGGTCCTCCCCTGCTGTCTGTGCCAATGTGCCTCATTTTAAAATACTTTTTCTCTCTTAGGCATGCGTGCCGACTGCATCTCATTCATTCTGAGGTGTTTCCAGGGGAATAAAGCCTATCCTGCATTTATTACAATGAGGCGACGCATGAAAAGAAAACAGTGTGGGCGCTGACAATTTTCACAAACAGACCTGCTTGCTATTATCTTGTTCCGCTGAAGGAAAAATACATATCAGATACGTGCCAGATCTAAATAAATGTGATGTGGATAAGCTTAAACCCTGTTCAGACATGCTGCAAAAGTAGACTGCAGTAGTTAAAATTATGCCTGTCCAGAATGTCATCTTTTCTGGAACTTAGAAAAATAGCTTTGTTTTTGGCCAGACGAACATGCATTTTTCAATTCCTCCGGTGGGTTTTGAAAGGTGCTTGTAAGCCCAAGGCTCGTAGATCTTTCTCATGCCACGGAGGACACTGCAATCCTTCATTTTGAATTAAGATGTGAACACGACCAAGACTCCAGTTACAGTGTAAGGTTTTCTGCCAAGAGCGGCATTAGAATGCACATGGGTCCTGGATTATTTTTGCATTCAAATGGATGCATCTGTCCATTTACATCTTTGTTCTCTTCTGTACACTCCCTCGAAAAACAGCCTGATTTAGAGTTATTCTTCATTTAAACCAAACAGTCCATAAATTACACATGTAGGAGTTTGTCAGGGATGACCACAGTGGGTGGTACATTGTATGTGGAAATCTGTGAAATGCGCTATTTATTTCAGTTACTCTTCTCACAGATGTATCTTATTGGATCACAGGAGTCCTGTGTATGTTTTATTACCCCCAACATCTCAGCAGGTAAGAACAGTATCCACATGGGACTGTAATGCAGATTCAGAGTAAACCTGCTGTTCAGTCTGATTAGCCTCTGTGGGGCATCTTGTGTATTTAACTGCATCTGAACAGCTTTGGGCTGTTTTATGGAGATAGTTTTGCACATTTTGGGTTTATAAAAACTTTTTTTCTCAGTTAAGAGTTGAAGAGGTCATATTAACAGGGCTTAAACCAAGAAAGTTTTTGGTGCCTGAAATGTGTTCAGAGTTTACAACAAAGATGGAGGGTACAAGACCGTAACTTTGTGTTGAAAAGTGATGGGGACATAGGGGCTCAGATTAGGGGTGTGACATACACTTACGAAGTCACGAAACATTAGACAATACGATACTGGGTTCACAAGAACAAGATGAGAAGATAATTTAACACTGTTTTGATAAAAGAAAACGGGGGGTCCACATTCTGCTAACATTTTCTGCCACCACCTATAATCAGTGCTTGAAGTGGAAAATATAGGTGCTGGGATTTCGGGCTGGGCAATACGACCAAAGATTTTATCACAATAAAACATTTATCTTTGGTTGAGGACTGTTGATAAAACAAGCAATTTCAAGACTTTAGCTTGGGCTGTGGAGAAGTGAGATGGGGATTTTCCTATTTTCTGACATTTTATAGACCAAAACGATTAATGGTTTAATCGGGATAATAAACAGTGTATGTGTATGTATGTATGTAATAATAGTCATTAGTTACAGCACTAATTTCATATTCCCCTCACTTATTCTATCTTACAACAACATACACTATATGGCCAAAACTATGTGGACACATGAACGAAGTAGGTGGAGACCTTAACACTACACCCATATGTGATTGTTGATCATGCTAAATCTGCTATAGCAGCCAGCCTCCATGATATTTCTTCAGATTTACCTTAATTGACCCTTTGCTAAGCCACGCCCTGAATACTCAGCTGGCCAATCACAACACAGTGTAGGACTTGCTCTAACTGTGGTCCGACACTTTCATGGCTGCGCCTCATTGACTCTAATGCAAAATGAGTCGTTTTCTAGCTTTTTATTTTTTTTGCTGTATTTTTCCAAGATATGGTCAAAGCTGTTCCTGGGGCACTTTTAATAATTACAGTCGAAACCCAGAGAGGTGGAAAGTAGAAATACGATTTAGTCACTTTCCAAAACCTAAAACAAATCCAGGCTGTCTGTTGTTTCTACTTAATGTTAATTAGCTAACGCTAGCTAACTCAAATACTGAATGTAATGTTATAAATCCCTACCGTTCTGCTTTGTAATGATTGTAATAGTGAACAGAGACCTATCCAGCTGTACAGAAGCAGTGTTGATCCTTAATATCGTTGTCCTCTTTCTCAGTAGTCAATAATCATACGGTGGTTAAATTTTACTCTGTGATGGGTAACGTTAGGCTTTAGCTCCTGTCTTTATTTTTTTCGCGGCAGTTTGACAGCCTGAATACAACCTTCAGATGCACAATGCAACTGCAAAACTGTCTGCTTCTTTCTGAGATGGCTTTTTCCAAAAATTAGACAATATTTCTCCAGGGATTGCAGTAATAGACAGTGGCAGCACCGTGATAAAAGTCCAACAGGTCAGACTTAGCTACAGTAACTAAGGGGGCGTGGCTTAGCAAAGGGTTAATTGGAACCAAACCATGAAATATCACCCCAGACAACAAAAGTATGTGGACAGGGGTGTCTACACACTTTTGGCTATATAGTGAAGAAAGAGAAAAGTACAAACTATAATAGAAATAGAATAGAATAGAAAAGAAAACCTCCTTCATGCAAAGTTATGCTCATGTGAAACCTTTCATTAATGTTTTAAACCTTCCAGTTCTCGAAGAGCTATCCTTGCATGATGTGAAAAATCTTTTTTCTCTGTGTGCATAGTACTTCCTATGCAGTATTCCTCTTAAGTGTGTGTGTGTGTGTGTGTGTGTGTGTGTGTGTGTGTGTGTGTGTGTGTGTGTGTGTGTGTGTGTGTGTGTGTGTGTGTGTGTGTGTGTGTGTGTGTGTGTGTGTGTGTGTGTGTGTGTGTGTGTGTGTGTGTGTGTGTGAGAGACGGTAGCGTGGTTGCTGGTAGCAGATGTTTATCAATGCTTCGCCTCCTTGCTGTAGATTAGTTACACATGATGGCCCCTCATTCAGATAACCTTCTACACTCACACAGCACTGCCACAGAGGTGGTGGTGACAAAGGGGGGAGAAGGTTTGGGATTCACCATCATGTAAGCTGTGGGAATTCAGAGAAGATACCGATAACACAGTGCCCTCTAGTGAAACGGGTCTGCTTTTGTCTCCAGAAAGCTGCTAATCTACACTCACCTAAAGGATTATTAGGAACGCCTGTTCAATTTCTCATTAATGCAATTATCTAATCAACCAATCACATGGCAGTTGCTTCAATGCATTTAGGGGTGTGGTCCTGGTCAAGACAATCTCCTGAACTCCAAACTGAATGTCAGAATGGGAAAGAAAGGTGATTTAAGCAATTTTGAGTGCGGCATGGTTGTTGGTGCCAGACGGGCCGGTCTGAGTATTTCGCAATCTGCTCAGTTACTGGGATTTTCACGCACAACCATTTCTAGGGTTTACAAAGAATGGTGTGAAAAGGGGAAAACATCCAGTATGCGGCAGTCCTGTGGACGAAAATGCCTTGTTGATGCTAGAGGTCAGAGGAGAATGGGCCGACTGATTCAAGCTGATAGAAGAGTAACTTTGACTGAAATAACCACTCGTTACAACCGAGGTATGCAGCAAAGCATTTGTGAAGCAAATGGTTGTAAACTTTTGATCAGCTGATGAACAGCCTGTTTGAGTTTAAATGCAGTTTTCAATAAATTGCCTACTCTCTATTTTTTGTCTTTTGCTCCTGTTTCTTCTTTTGGCATTTTGAAGCAGTACTTACAGCCCGGTTATGATCCACCAGCGCAAAATGCGAGTACTTGCAATGTTTCCCCCGGTCTTAAGATTTTGTTCAAGAGTGTATATATATAAATATATATAAAATTAGCACATATACAATATTGACCTGATGGACTGAATCTGACTTTTTTAAACTTCTTCAGGACTTTGAGAAACCCAGTCCACCTCAGAAGCCACTACCTGCAGACCCACTAGGGAGGAGCTCTCGGCTGGGTCACAGGGCCACAGCAGCGGGGATCCATATCCCTGGAACAGGACCCCTCCCCATACCTATCCCCACTGTGCCCAGGCCTCCACCCACCATCCCTTTACCCAGCAGGTCAGTGCAACGTGACAGGAATCGCATGTCTGTGTAGCCCTTGTTAGATGTGGAATACGTAACATTGCTGGCTTCATCTATCTGTTAAAGTGCTAGCGTTTTAAATTACTCAGTAATAACATGGTAATAGTGGGGTAATAAAGAGGTACTAATTAAGTAATACCATAAAATTACCAAAGTAATAACTAGGTAATAGCTTGGTATTAACAAAAGGTATTATAACTGGATAATATCAGATTGAAATTTATGTAACAGGGTAATATAGGGTCAAAGATAATAATGAGGAAACACATTCAAAGACAGCAACAAGGCAAAACTATTTAGTAATATTTTGGTAACAATATGGCAACCTTCTAACAATAAAATGGTCAGTGAAATATTTGGATAGGAAAATGGTTATATGGTGACATTAATGGAGTAGTAACCTGATAATTATGAGGTAAAATTGGTTAGTGTTTTCACAATATTATAGGCTACAATCAGCATAATACCTTCAAAATCACATTAAAATTCTTGGAAGTCAAAATTGGAAATTACAATATTATAATGCTGTATACAGATGCTGGTCATATATTTAGAATATCATCAAAAAGTTTATTTATTTCGGTAATTCCATTCAAAAATTGAAACTTGGATATTATATTCATTTATTGCACACAGACTGAAAATTAGAATATTACTTAAGACCAATACAAAAAAAGGATTTTTAGAAATGTTGGCCAACTGAAAAGTATGAACATGAAAAGTATGAGCATGTACAGCACTCAATACTTAGTTGGGGCTCCTTTTGTCTGAATTACTGCAGCAATGCGGTGTGGCATGGAGTCGATCAGTCTGTGGCACTGCTCAGGTGTTATGAGAGCCCAGGTTGGTCTGATAGTGGCCTTCAGCTCTGCTGCATTGTTGGGTCTGGTGTATTGCATCTTCCTCTTCACAATACCCCATAGATTTTCTATAGGGTTAAGGTCAGGCGAGTTTGCTGGACAATTAAGAACAGGGATACCATGGTTCTTAAACCAGGTACTGGTAGCTTTGGCACTGTGTGCAGGTGCCAAGTCATGTTGGAAAATGAAATCTGCATCTCCATAAAGTTCTCTAAAAGTGCTCTAAAACTTCCTGGTAGACGGCTGCGTTGACCTTGGACCTCAGAAAACACAGTGGACCAACACCAGCAGATGATATGGCACCACAAACCATCACTGACTGTGGAAACATTACACTGGACTTCAAGCAATGTGGATTCTGCGCCTCTCCTCTCTTCCTCCAGACTCTGGGACCTTGATTTCCAAAGGAAATGCAAAATTTACTTTCATCAGAGAACATAACTTTGGACCACTCAGCAGCAGTCCAGTCCTTTTTGTCTTTGCGAGACGCTTCTGATGCTGTGTCTTGTTCAAGAGTGGCTTGACACAAGGAATGCGACAGCTGAAACCCATGTCTTGCATACGTCTGTACGTGGTGGTTCTTCACTGACTCCAGCTGCAGTCCACTCTTTGTGAATCTCCCCCACATTTTTGAATGGGTTTTGTTTCACAATCCTCTCTAGGGTGCGGTTATCCCTATTGCTTTTACACTTTTTTCAACCACATCTTTTCCTTCCCTTCGCCTCTCTATTAATGTGCTTGGACACAGAGCTCTGTGAACAGCCAGCCTCTTTAGCAATGATCTTTTGTGTCTTGCCCTCCTTGTACAAGGTGTCAATGGTCGTCTTTTGGACAGCTGTCAAGTCAGCAGTCTTCCCCATGATTGTGCAGCCTACAGAACTAGACTGAGAGACCATTTAAAGGCCTTTGCAGGTGTTTTGAGTTAATTAGCTGATTAGAGTGTGGCACCAGGTGTCTTCAATATTGAACCTTTTCAAAAAATTCTAATATTCTGAGATACTGATTTTGGGGTTTTCATTAGTTGTCAGTTATAATCATCAAAATTAAAATGAATGAACACTTGAAATATATCACTGTGTGGAATGAATGTATACATTATACAAGTTTCACTTTTTGAATGGAATTACTGAAATAAATAAAAAAAACTTTTTGATGATATTCTAATTATATGACCAGCACCTGTATGCTCTATAAAGTTCATCCTCCCTTATGTTCCAAACATTCCCTTTTGTTTCCAGGTTATATGGTACAAATGATATTTATATTTTATTTATACACTGCTCAAAAAAATAAAGGGAACACTAAAATAACACATCCTAGAAATAATCTCATTAAATACTCCTTTCTTTACATAGTTGAATGTGCTGACAATAAAATCACACAAAAATTATCAATGGAAATCAAATCTATCAACCCATGGAGGTCTGGATTTGGAGTCTAACTCAAAATCAAAGTAGAAAACCACACTACAGGCCGATCCAACTTTGATGTAATGTCCTTAAAACAAGTCAAAATGAGGCTTAGTAGTGTGTGTGGCCTCCACGTGCCTGTATGACCTCCCTACAACGCCTGGGCATGCTCCTGATGAGGTGCCCAGACCTGGACTAAAGCATCCGACAGTCTGTGGTGCAACATGGCGTTGGTGGATGGAGCGAGACATGATGTCCCAGATGTGCTCAATTGGATTCAGGTCTGGGGAACGGGCGGGCCAGTCCATAGCATCAATGCCTTCCTCTTGCAGGAACTGCTGACACACTCCAGCCACATGAGGTCTAGCATTGTCTTGCATTAGGAGGAACCCAGGGCCAACCGCACCAGCATATGGTCTCACAAGGGGTCTGAGGATCTCATCTTGGTACCTAATGGCAGTCAGGCTACCTCTGGCAAGCACATGGAGGGCTGTGCGGCCCCCCAAAGAAATTCTACCACACACCATTACTGACCCACCGCCAAACCGGTCATACTGGAGGATGTTGCAGGCAGCAGAACGTTCTCCACAGCGTCTCCAGACTCTGTCACGTCTGTCACATGTGCTCAGTGTGAACCTGCTTTCATCTGTGAAGAGCACAGGGCGCCAGTGGCGAATTTGCCAATCTTGGTGTTCTCTGGCAAATGCCAAACGTCCTGCACGGTGTTGGGCTGTAAGCACAACCCCCACCTGTTCTGACAGTTTGAGCAGACACATGCACATTTGTGGCCTGCTAGAGGTCATTTTGCAGGGCTCTGGCAGTGCTCCTCCTGCTCCTCCTTGCACAAAGGCAGAGGTAGCGGTCCTGCTGCTGGGTTGTTGTCCTCCTACGGCCTCCTCCACGTCTCCTGATGTACTGACTTGTCTCCTGGTAGCGCCTCCATGCTCTGGACACTACGCTGACAGACATAGCAAACCTTCTTGCCACAGCTCGCATTGATGTGCCATCCTGCATTTAGCTGCACTACCTGAGCCACTTGTGTGGGTTGTAGACTCCGTCTCATGCTACCACTAGAGTGAAAGCACCGCCAGCATTCAAAACATCAGCCAGGAAGCATAGGAGCTGAGAAGTGGTCTGTGGTCACCACCTGCCGAACCACTCCTTTATTGGGGGTGTCTTGCTAATTGCCTATAATTTCCACCTGTTGTCTATTCCATTTGCACAACAGCATGTGAAATTGATTGTCAAACAGTGGACAGTTTGATTTCACAGGAGTGTGATTGACTTGGAGTTACATTGTGTTGTTTAAGTGTTCCCTTTATTTTTTTGAGCAGTGTAGTTTAATGCTGTGACTTGTTACCTGTTATCTTGTTAATTGCATTTGGGAACAATGTTATTATTCATTTTATCTGTCATAATGACTTTATGTATTCATGCTTCTGTTTACTTTTCAGACCTGTGCCAGTGTTGCCCTACAGACCACCAAAGACTCATAAGGACTGCTGAGCTCTTGACATCATGGACGAGTAGATCTCCCACCAACAGTCGGAGACTTAGTTGATTTGCACTAAATACTGAGACTCTGTAAGACCTTTCGGACACTTGGAAGTATCACAGAGTTTCCAGTGAAAGAGGGCTAACATCCCACCTCGGTGCTATGCCTCTAAAGGTGCTTTGTTGTCCTCGCTCAGGTACCAATTAACTATTTATCTATTTAAGTATTTAACACCAATATTACCAGTGTGCACAGAGCTCTCCGATCAAGAGTGACCTTCCCAACGGAAAAGTTTAGAAGAAAAGGAAACATGGTGTGATATATATATAATTTTTTGCATTTGGTGATTTTTATACTTTTTTTTTTCTCAAATGAAATTCTAAAATAACAATGATGTTTTTATAACCAGTGAAGTTGCTTGAATAATTGAAGCGCAAAAAAGGACTAAAATGAAGATAAAGGGAAATGAACGTCAGTTGTTGCAGTAGCTTGTGGGCTGTAGAGCAGTGTTATTTATTCCATTTTTCATATTTTTATTCTGTATTCAATACCAAATACGTATTTTGTATCCGTGTCGACACGGTGCTACAAAGTAGATATTAATCAAAAAATGCTTTTTTATTAACAGTGGACTCATATTAAAGCCTCGGACTACATTTTTATGGGATTAATCCAATCAACTCATTTTACAGTCTCATGACCAGGCTCTGTTATTCCCTCATAAGTTCACTTGTGCAGTAAAGTGCAAACAGGAAAAGTATTCTTCACAAATTTCAGACTGGCTCTGGCACACCGCTTGGGGCGTGTGTTGGACGCTCTACATGTTCTCCTGATACTGGCAGACGCTGCGGAGTCTCAACAGATTTGACAGACTGATTGTGTTCCAGAGAATTACACCAACACCAAATAATTCAACACTTACACTGGTGTTTGTATGTTTAACGTTCACGCTCACTTTGTCCTTGAGCATGCGAGCCAAGCAGAATGACTTCAGTGCTGTGAGCTTTCCAAGCTCCTCCTCGACTGTGTCCAGCGAGATGCTTCACTGTATCTGTCCCGTCTTGTCTTTTTTTTTTGCCTTCATTACATTCCATTTGGATTTTGTACGGCTTCTTGAACTCTGAGATTATTTATGCATTCGCTGCATCTTTCATTAGATTCAAAGCTTGGACTCTGAGTTAAGCAATTTTATTGATGTTATTTGTTGTTGACTTGCTGCATAACTGTTAAAAACTTCACAGCACAGTTCTTTTTCCTGTGTTAGTGTTCATTTTATATTTGCATTGTATTCAAATGCAGTGCTTGTCTTCTCACCACTGCAGAATGATTGAAGCTGGTAAAGCTCTGCATACCTGCGTTGCAGCTGTCTACAGAAGTGTGCAAGCAATGCTTTTTCTTGTTTTGAAAGTGTTCAGATATGTTGGACAGTCAGTGTAACTGCTCGCCGCCGGAAAATATTTGTCAGTGCTGTGTCCGTGTCGTTAAACGTTTCTGCCATTTGTAAATTCTAAATGTATTGTTAATTTGCATAAGTGTAACATGTGTAAAACCATTGTGAAATGTAAATATTGTATGTCAGTTATAATTTTTGTTCCCTTTTTTGTTCTTTTTTACAAGCACAGTAATGTAAGAACTGCTTTGAGGCCGTGCCCCATTTACACTGGGTGGTGAAAACGTGATTTTGAAGATTTCAGCGTATAATTTGTTGGCTAGAGACAAATGTTTAAGGATAACATTTAAACTGGGAGATTTTATTGATGAACTGAAAGCCAAATAAAAGTTCCTTTATAACTGTTTACAACAAGTTGATTTCATTTTGTTCTCACTTTGAAGTTATTCAAAAATAACTTAAGAAATAGACAAGAGAGGAAGTTTCTTTAACCACAAGTGGCTGTTAAAGAGATAAACAAAGATTCATAATAATAATTTTCATCATTTGCTGGACATGAATAATTAACTGACACCATTAGTAACTGTTTTTTGTTGTTTTTTGCCTTTGAGAAGACGAGTGTGCCTAAAGCTCAGCTCACCCAATAACAAAGCCACCACTTTGATCATTCGGAATATTTTTATTTGTAAACGACTTGTATCATAATCCTTCAGTGTAAGAACAACTAGCAACATATGATAACTTAAAAATGTGATGAATACACAACATTTTGCTCATCCTTTTCTCTAATTAACAGCAACCAATAAGCAGTGATTACACAAATATAAGTGTGTCAGAAAAACATGTAAGGTATGTGTAATTTTCCCAGTGATTCACTTTATGAAAGGGTCCCATCAATCTGTGACCTCACTCTTGACATGTGGGTCTGCTCTGCTGTCTCAACTCTGCTGGAGCAGCCTGTCATGGTTGTTTAACACTGCCACCTGCCAGACAACACTGGTCATTACAAAAACTGAAACACTTCCTCCATCCCTCCATCCCTCCAGTTTTATCTTATCTTGCCTTCATGTGCTCCCTCAAACCACAGGTTAAAGTTGCCCTTGGGCCCTGATTAAGGATCAGAACCCCTAACATTTGTTAACTCAGACCATTACTGGGGAAGAATACAAAAACAGGAAAAGCCTTAACCTCTAAACTGCCCTTATAGTGAACTAAAGAACACAATGGAAACACAAGTAAATAATATTATTCACACCAATGTCTGTTATGAACTAAAATCTTTCACAGATTGTTTTTAAAGGCAACAAACGAAACGGAAGTCAGTGGGCTTTTTTATTAGAATGTGAAACAGTAACTTTGAAGTATGCCATCATACCAACAATTAAGGAGTGGGTAGCTTGCAAGTGTGACCGTATGAATGTTATTTTACAAAATAGTTTATTTATTGAACTGTAATTTACTAGTTTCCAGCCACTTGTGGGTGCTGAAAACATTTTACTTTTTTTTTTTACTAATATGAGTAGGAAGAAAGGAATCGTTTGGCATTTTGGCAAATGCTTATTCGCTGTCTTACCTGGAGTTAGATGAGAAGATATAACTGCTATGCTGCAATGTCATGTCTGAGTAGGCCTGAGCAAAAGTATAGTTTACCTCCAGCAACCATTCAGCTAAGGAGACAGAGAGCTAGCTAGCCTGCTGTGCTATCGGTTATTACTAACAAATAAAATGTCTGGAACATAATGTTAAAGAATCGTTTTTACATTTTAGCGTGTCTACAGATTAAATAAACAATACTGTGTTGATTACTAAACTTTAGAGGCCCTGGCTGCCTTTAGAAAGAGCCAGGCTAACTGTTTTCCTCTGAATCCAGACTTAATGCTAAACAAAGCTAACCGGCTGTCAGTCAGCGTTAGCTAACTAGCAAACTGTCTCTAAGAAAGCAGGAAAAAAAGGTGTATTTACAGAAATTTTCAACATTTACTTTATCTCCTGTTAGTATGGAGGTAAATTACTGTATTACCTGCTCAGGCCCTTGTTGTCAGCACGGGGACTTGAGATTAGTAAACTACAAAGGTGAAGTTTCTTAAAGGTTAGTTATTCAGATACTTTTACCTAAGTAGCAATACCAAAGTGCAACTTAGAAATGCTATAACTGAAAAGCCTGCATTCAAAATGTTCTTTTAGTAAAAGTACAAAAATATTTTACTTAATTTTAGTACTTAAGTAAATGTTTCTGCTATAACATTATGATACTGTACAATTTTTGTACACCCCTGTTGGTCCATATATGCACTGGCCCCCATTTCAAATAATGTTTTAATAATGTTACCAAAATACTTTTTTTTCCTTTTGTTTTTTTCTTGCAGACTGAAAGTAGAGCACAACAGACTTTTGTGCCAAGCTCCTAGTTTTACAGGTCTTCATTTCTGACACAACCCGTGGTTCTAGGAAGTATAAATAAATTAGTGGTTCTTTAACCACTGAGATAATCCATTTCTAAATTGTGAAATTAAACCACAGTTAATAAATAAATGCTTTTTACACTTTGTACAGCTTGTGTGCTTTGTGTGTGAGCCAGTTGTCATTGTAAACATCAGACCCCTCTGAGTGTCTGCCCATCTATCTCTGTGTGTGTGCGTGTGTGTGTGTGTGTGTGTGTGTGTCATCTGTTGATGACCTCACTTCTATGGGATTAGTGACCACATGACAACACTGGGTTGGACGCCTAGTGAGCCTTTCATTTGGCTTCACTTGCAGAGGCGGTGTGTGTGTGCCGTCCCACAGTTCACTGAGAGCTGGAGATTTCTAAACTTAATTTCTGTGGATCTGTAAATGAAGTCTAAATCGGACAGACTGGGAGCTCAGTTGTGATGGCGCAAGACATCACCAATTTATCTGGAGAGGACTATTTTGAGGGGAAATCACCCTGTTGTTCAGACACAGAAGCTTTGAGTCAAGGAGACAAAGAATATGATGATATTTTGGAGCTTAATCAGTTTGATGGACTGCCTTATTCTTCCAGGTTTTACAAATTGCTGAGAGAAAGGAAAGCTCTGCCAGTGTGGAAAGCAAAGTGTGAATTCATGGACACTTTGGCCAAAGGACAGTTTGTCATTGTCAGTGGCTCTGCTAAAACTGGGAGAAGTTCTCAAGTGAGTACTGTGGGGCATTTGACACTTCAGATTGCACTGCCATGGAAAATACTGCACATTTCATATACACAACAGCAGATTCAGCTTTGTTACAGGGAGATACTCAAGCCTCTCTCGCTATCAACTTAAAGTGGGGAAGCAACTTATCTCACTCTTATTTTGAAACAGATTCCCCAGTGGTGTGCTGAATTCTGCCTGTCAGTCCAGTTCCAGCATGGCATGGTGGTTTGCACCCAGATTCACGCACAGCAGGCTGTAGATCTCTCCTTAAGAGTGGCTGATGAGATGGATGTTAACATTGGCCATGAGGTCGGTTACAGTGTCCCTTTGGAAACATGCTGCACTAATGATACAGTCCTCAGGTATGGTAAAGCAGTACTTCCTACTTTGAAATGCTCATGTATCCAGTGTTTCTCTATCTGATTCATTCTCTCCGCCGCCGGGTTACAATAAAGCATGGTCTTAACACGCAGCTAAATCACCCCGCCTTTTCTTACTCTCAAGAGAGAAGTGAACAAAAGGCTCGAGGGGGCTCTTTTCAGGGGCTTCTCCACAGCTGCCCGGCTCCCTGTCTGCCCATATGTCACACTCCCTCATGTGGGTTCCTTATAAGTCAGCTGGGGAACAAAGAACCTCAGCACATTGAGGGGTGGGAGATAAAGCAGCCGGCAAGTACGAAAGGATCCACTCCCCCGACTAATTATTAGAGTAAATTACACTTAATAGGGGCAAAGCTGATGTGCAGACAAAGTTGCTTTCATTAAGTTGCCATTCTGAGGAATGCTGAATGGATTTCCTGAATATATTGTTCCACTCTTTCAGCCTAGAGGCTTACAATAAAATTAATCTGAGGATTTATTTCAGGCTGTTATGAATTTGAATACAGTGTGCGTCAAGTGTCTCTGTGGTGCACATATTTGCTCCCTGTTAATGTAATGTCAAGCATCCTTGACATCCTTGTCTCACCCACCACAGGTACTGCACAGATGACATGCTCCTGAGAGAGATGATGTCAGACCCTTTGCTTGAGCACTATGGTGCGATAGTCGTGGACCAGGCTCACCAGAGGACCGTAGCCACGGATGTACTGCAGGGTTTACTGAAGGACATCGCCCTGCAGAGGCCAGAGCTCCGCGTGGTCCTCCTCACAGCCGTCGAACCCGACCCCAAGCAGCTGGCCCACTTTACCGGGTCAGCGGTG
The DNA here is from genome assembly GCF_014851395.1 of Micropterus salmoides. Taxonomy (NCBI): domain Eukaryota; kingdom Metazoa; phylum Chordata; class Actinopteri; order Centrarchiformes; family Centrarchidae; genus Micropterus; species Micropterus salmoides. The sequence continues at coordinate 18,828,537 of NW_024041373.1, forward strand.
CCTCTGATCCGCCTGGAGGGTGCGGGCATGGGGGATGTAGTGTACAGCAGCACAGGTGACAGCTACTTCTGCTCTGCCGTCCGTCTGGTGCTGGAGATCCACCACTCAGAAGAGGAAGGAGATGTGGTTGTGTTTTTGGTGACAAATCAGGTACAAAATATAAAATAGCAGTGCAGCATGACTGATGGAATCAATGTCTTCCTCTGACTTTCTTCTTTGTTGACTCCCTACCAGGAGATAGATCTGGCCCATGACATCCTGTGTAATGAGGGACATAGCTTACCCCCTGATCTGGGTAAGCTCCTGCCCGTTGCTGTGCACCCTGGCCAGCCTGGGAATCCACCAATCCTGGGGGAGGAGGAGACAGGCCAGGCCCGCAGAGTATTCCTCACATCCAGTCCAAACGAGGACTTCTTCTGGGCTGTTAGCTCAGTGCGCTTTGTCATTGATGCCGGGCTTGAGAAAAGATCTGTAAGTTAGTACTTATTTGATGTAATTTTAATAAGCGTTAAAGTGATTACATCAAGACATCTTAAACATATGAAGGTTGAGTTCCAGCGTTATAAATCATATTACTGCCCAGAAGTGGGGATGTGAATTTTAGGGTCACCCTACCATGTGTTGTTGTTTTAATTAAAATGTTAAGTATGAATTAGGGTCGTAACATCATGTTATCATGTATTGTATTTTGTATCATTATCACACTGTGCAGATTTGTGTAAATGTTTAAATGTCATTATAATATAATCAGTTATGAGAGAAGTATTCAGATACTTTACTTGAGTAAAAGCAGTAAATAAATTCAAAATCTTCCTTAAGTAAAAGAAGAGAGGTATCATCAACTATATCTACTGAAAGTAAAAGTACTAGTTATGCAGAAAAGTAGAACTTTAAGTGTTATATCAATACTTTTTTTAGCTTTATTTTATTCTGGTACTTTAAAACATGAGTAGCATTTTAATTTAGTCGGGTTAGAGCTAGTTTTGTCTACTTTACATATTGGGTAGTTTAATCTATATGCATTATACTTTATAAGCTGATAAATGTCTTGTAAAGTAACTGGTAGGCCTAACGATAGTTGTCATATAAATGTAGTGGAGGAAAAAGTAAAGTTCACTGAGAGCTGGAGATTTCTAAACTTCCTCTGAAAAGTAGGGTACTTGAGGTATTAACTATTTCAGGAAATGTACTGCATTTGACCACTGTATATAATCCAAGTCAACACACTGTTACAGGTTTACAACCCCAGAATCAGAACAAACTCAGTTGTCATTCAGCCTATCAGCAGCGGTCAGGCCAAGAGTCGGAAACAGCTGGCAGATCCAAAAGGTGGGAACTTAAACTGTTAAAATGTTCAATGTTTGATGTAAATCTCTGGCTAAAAAAGACCTTTCTAACCTGCAGGCAAGTGTTTTTGTCTGTACCCAGAGGACAGACAGCTTCCCGGTGAGAAACGCCCACACATCGTGGAGTCTGACATCACTTCCACTGTGCTCTTCTTGAAGAGGATGGAGATCGCTGGACTGGGCCACTGTGACTTCATCGACAGGCCAGGTGATATTTACATAAATAAAAAAATAAACATAAAGAATATGTTTATGGCGGTTTGTTTTGGCCAAACTCCTCTTGTTACCTAACTTTCACATGTCCTCAGTGATAATGACATGAATTTTGAGTTCAGTCAGCCCAATTCCCTTTTGTTCCAACAGACAGGAACTTTTTTTATTAGAGGGCAGTGAGCCGTGCCTCAGCCGAACTGACAGCTCTGCAAGCTTTCTTTTCGAGCTGACCTGCTTCCATGTGCTTTTGTTCCCCCGGATTTATCCGCCCTCGCTAACACAATCACACACACAGACAAAGGCGGCCTCCCATTAGTTGATTAGAGCATAAACATAGTGCTGGTGTGCGAGAGTGTCCATGTCTCTCTTTCACCGTGATGTTCATAGAAAAACATGTTTGTTGCAAAAACAAAATAGAAAATCTCATTTGTACCATGAAAGAATTTCCATTTTGCATAGTGATGCACGGCAGATGTTGGTGAGGATTATAAAATCCTAATCTTCTGCTGCCTTTTTACTCAGCGTGCCCACCAGGGTGCCAGTATACTGTAGGGGGATCCTCCTAGTGGGTCACCATTCTGGATTACAGTTTAGGCAGCATGGACACTGAAAAATAATCCATAATAGTTAAAGTGTATTTGTATGTAATTAATAATCTCCTACTTTAAATACTAGACAGTCATAGAGATAAGTACTTAGTTGTCTAGGGGATTTGGTCCCCAGTTTTCACCCACATGTTCAACATGATTAAGGTTTCATTTTGTAAAAATACTAACAAACAAAAAAACAAATCTTTTCCAACCCAGATCCTGGAGGCCTAATGCAGGCCTTGGAGGAGCTAGACTACCTGGCAGCTCTGGATAATGACGGCAACCTGTCTGAGATGGGCATTATCATGTCCGAGTTCCCTTTGGAGCCCCAAATGGCCAAGACTCTGCTCGCCTCCTGTGAGTTTGACTGTGTCAGCGAAGTGCTCATCATTGCTGCCATGCTAACAGGTAAGCCATGCCTGACATTTGAACAAATAAAATCCCATACAAGACCCTATACATGTACTACTATTCTGTTATGTGTCTTATCGGGTAAACAGTAAATTCTAAACATTGCATTTGTCTTGCGGATTTTTTAGCACCAACTTGCTTCATGATTCCCTCTGTGGACCTGAAGCCAGAGGCAACCCAGTGCCACATGAAGTTCCAGCACCCGGAGGGAGACCATTTCACCCTTATCAATGTCTACAAGGCCTTTAAACAGTGGCAGCAGGATCCATGTGAGTACAGAGAGCACACAAACACAAACACACACACACACACACACACGCACGCTATGGAGATATATGAATGAAGAAATATCATGGTAACTGTTAGCAAAACAAGTATATTGGCCTAAACAATGATATTAATGGGCATAATAATAATAAATAATCACAACACATTATGATACTTTTTTATAAAAAATTACAATGATCAAAACATATAAAGTCTATTTCAATGACTAAACAAATTAAAACATTTTTGCCTCTGTTCTCTTCCCTTGTTAGACTGTAATGTGGAGAAGTGGTGTCAGGACCTCTACCTGAACCACGCTGCTTTGCTCATGGCTGACGCTCTTCGCACTGAGCTCACTGACACTCTGAAGAGAATTGAGCTGCCCATCTCAGATCCTGCCTTTGGTTCCCGAAGCAACACCCTCAACATTAAGAGAGCCCTGCTGGCAGGTTTCTTCATGCAGGTCAGACAACACAACTTTATGACACCAGCCAACAAAAACAACACATTATTAGATCAACATCGACAGCTCACAACATTTCAGCTTACATCAAACACCTCCTGAAGACTCTTGAAGTCCAAACTCCCCTAAAGTGGAACTAATGCAGCAATGTGGAACCATTAATGTAATACTGTGATTTTAGTTTCCACAAGCAATCATCATATGCTTATATATATTAATCTCTTTCTGTTCATTTACAATGTAGGTGATCAAAAATATACAGAAAGAATAATTTGGCTTTTTAAGTTTTGGTTTAATATTCACAATTAAAAACATACTTGGAAAAATTATCTGAATTATTTTTTGGCCATAATTGTGCAGCCCTACCACCTTGTGGCCATCAGCATTGCAATACACTGAATTGAACATATTTTTATTCTTCAACTGACAGATCTTTCTTTCATCTGACATTTGAACTGCGCATACACAACACCTGACATTGCAACAGCTTACTGTACACACTTGAACTGTCTTCAGATCTTCCACTTCAACTGCATTCATCTTTCAGTGCTTACCCTTAAACTGACACTTCACACCTTCTCAGCTCTCAGGCCTTCTCTGAACAACACCAAAAAACTCGAGCTCTTCTAACTTCCACAACTTTCATACATAATTTTGTCCAACTGCTTTCAGTTTCACACTACTGACATCTTCTTTTAGCTCGTACACATGAACTGGCACTATTTTCTTGCAGGACTTCCTCTTCAACTGAATTGAAGCTTCCAGTTCCTATTTATCACTTACACTTCAACTAAATCTTCACCTCGTTTCAGCACTTTGACTTCAGCTAATAATTCACTCACTGTTTACACTCAAATTAACCTTTTTAACTATTTCTGCTTCTCTAAGTTGTTGTTGTATTTAGACTGCCACTTCAACTGTTTCAGTATCTCAACTATTTTAGTTGTTTTAACTTTTTTCAACTTTTCAGCAGCATTGCACAAATAAATGGTCTTGTTGTCTGTTATGTTTGGGCTTAGTTCATGACTTTAAAGATGCATTTTGTATTTGGATGCTCCAGTCTTGCTTATTTAAAAAAAAAAAGTATTCTTAGGTACTGACTCCAGTCCCAGTGGTGAAAACCCATCTGCCTGACTCTGATTTCCCTCAGGTGGCGCGGGATGTGGATGGATCAGGGAACTATTTCATTCTGACCCACAAGCATGTGGCGCAGATCCATCCTCTGTCTGGCTACGGGGCAAAGAGCCCCAAGCTGGGCCTGCCGGAGTGGGTGCTGTTCCATGAGCACTCCTTCTCTGAGGACAACTGCCTCCGCACAGTAACCCACATAACGCCGGAGGAGTAAGTCTCAGCCATGTTCACATTTTGTTCTTTGTATATTTTATTGTGCACTTGGCTTGCATTCACATAAATAACCATTTACCAGTCTGGTTAACCAGCCTGCAGTGTTGCTTTAATAGAAGTACACCTCCAGTGTGTCTTCCCATTTGAGGAAGCTTAAAGGTAATCAGACAGACACATTCCCCTTCCATTTTGGACCAGATGTAAAGCTCCAGTTCAGCAGAGACTAGTCATGCTTGTGAGGGAGGTATCATAATCCTGTTCGCTAGTATCAGCTAGTTGGAGAGGGGATTATGGATTGCACAGATCCCTGGGAATGTGGAGCTGCAGCTTAATGGACTAGGAGAAAGCTCTGCAGCCTTTGTCATGCTCTCTTAGGTTCCACCTCCTGAAATGTGACTCTGTTCATTGCAGTTAAAAAAAAATGTGAGGAGCAGATAAAGTATCTGTAAGTCTTCTCTCCAACAAAAGTGGGTGTCAATAAAAACGAACCCCAAATTGAAAACTGGTTTGCAAATGGAAATCACTTAAACTGCGATGCACAAAACTCTGCTTAACACACTGAGCGTTAACACACTGTCCTCTCCCCCCGCTAGGTTCATTCAGATGGCACCGCTGTATTATTTCTACAATCTACCGCCTAGTGAGAGCAAAGACATCCTCCAAAACATTTTGAACCATGGAGCTTCTCAGTACCAAGAGCAGAAACCTCCAACCTTCCAAGAGGAGCCCCAGGAGAACCAGACTTATGATCGCTGTATTATACAGTGACTAACTGTTCCCAGTGGTGGTGGGAAAATTACCAGTAGGACTTGCACTGTACTGTACAAGAGCACGTTGTCTGGATAGCTATATAATTGATCATATAATTTAATTTCCTTTCATCTGTGCCAGTCATTCCTCATTTTTGTCACAATATCATGTCTTGTATTTATCTTTAGTTACAAAGTGCACCATTATATAAAACAATAAGTGCTGTTCTTTTGTTGATTCTGTCCAATTACTTATATTTGCACTTAACCCTCCTATTCAACAGTTTGCTTTTAAATTTTACAATTTATTTTCACAGTCCCAGTAAACTTTTTTATGATTCTGTGGCTCCACATCTTACCTTTAGTCACTGTCCAACAGTCAGTCACCCACAGCAACGAGGGTCCAGCCTGATTAATGAGGTGCAGAGATAGTTTGGGCCCGCCTGCAGCTCCATCTGGCTTGGATACAGTTCACTAACAGTGGGTTGACCCAGTTCGCTGACACTGCATTGGAAAATATCACGTCCCCTCTTCAGTGACCCGGGTCTGAGTAGTGCAGCAAGGACCAAAGCCAGAACCCACTTAAAATCTTTTACTCTGAGTTGATTTTTCAAGGCACAACATCTGCACATAATATTATATAATAATATATTTGAGGTCATTTAGTAGAGGATTAAATGTTAGGATGAATAATAGTCTAGTATGTTGTAGTATGATCATACTGTATATTTGTTATCAAAGATCTGATTAAAACCACTTCAACTAAACGTTTAGTAGATGTGGCCTAAGACCACATTAGCATTGTGTGATGCTTTAGGAGAAACGTACAATATCATGAGGGTGACAGAACATCTACAGAAACAATGCATTTAAAATTTTTAAAAAAACTTTTATTTTTTATATCACAGCAAACCATGCTGATAGAAACTTACATTTCTACATACAGCAATGTGGACAAACTAGCCTCTGACTTTGCATTGAATGTTGCCAAGCTATTGCACAATGTTGTTTTGGAAAGTAAATAATGTTGTTTGAACTTGTTTTTAACTTGTCAGCCATCAGTCACACTTCATTCTATTTTATTCACAGCATTCTTGGTGTTATTGAATATCACAAACGCCAAATATATATTAAATTGAATCATCGGTTTTCTAAGCATGTACCAAATAATATATCTAAGCAACTGTGCGTAAAAGTTAAATGTGATTATACCATCTTTGTTTCTTATGTCGTATGTTTTTGTTTATAGAAAAATGAGGCAATCCAGGTGATATTTGGTACAGTCAATAATAAATCCAACGCAAAGAAGCTTTACATATGAAACACAACAGCTTAAGCAATAAGAAAATTAAAATCTTCTGAATTTACAATTATTTTCACAAAATGTACAATTCAAAATCCGGGATGCAAATGTTAGAAAAAGATGATTACTTTGAAAGGCGCAGGAGGTGACGTTAGATTTGAAACTGTAAATACGGTGTTGCCTGAGCATGTGCCTGTTTATAATGGGGTCTGTAAATTGTTGTTTCCTGTCACAGCATTTGAGATGACAGGTATCAAGTCTTCCCTAGAGTAGGGCTTGGATGGCCGGCGAGGTGTAGAGAAGTGGAGTTAAAGTCTTGAGTGTCTTCCTCGCCACGGTCATTTCATTATCACAAATGCGTACCCGTGTTGTCACTTCCTGTTTGCGGGTTCAGCTGCTGCAAGAGCTCTATGTAGAGCATGATACGGCTGAGGAGAGGTGCGTTTTTCTCAGCTCGCAGTAGCTTGGAGTACACATTCTTATAGCTTTTCAACAGCTCCTCATCCTTATTGCTGTAATAAACAAAGATGAGTTAGTCAGGAGTGAAGGTTTCAATGATTTTAGATACTTAAAAATACCATAATGGTTTTAGATTCTTGCTCACCTTGGTTTCCGTTTCATTGTCGTCATCAGTTTGATCAGCTGCAGCAGCAGGAAGGAAAAACTTGGCTCAAACACACCAATTAGCTTCATCACTTCCTGGAGGTTCAGTCCTGAGGTGGGGCCACTGGCCACATCAGCTGATTCAGCAGGGTATGGTTCACTCAACTACAGGACAAGAAGGGAAGAGAAAAGATGTTGTAGGTTACAATGTATGATCTAGAAAAGGGCAACTGAACAACGCTTTGCAAAGATGATAAGCAAGAGAGCATTCCCATCTGCCACTCTGGAACTCACATCTACCTGCTCCTCCAGCAGCTCCTTATGAATCAGCTGGAGAGCGTGGTGAGTTTCTGTCATGATCTCCATTGCTCCAGTCAGGCTCTTGAGCTTAGCCGAGCTGCTGCTCTGACCTGTGGGAAGACAACATGAAACATTATGCCATTATGTTCTCCAATTCAGTTCTTCTCTTAAGACGTCACCGAACATCACATCATTCACCGTGATGAATAGCTACTCACCTGCCATAATAAACTCAGCAAAGGCCACCCTCTCCAGAAGCGTGCGGAGCAGCTCACAGGGAGCATCTCTGAGGCTGTGGAACAAACAGACAGCCTTGCTGTAATGAAGCTCTGCCAGGCTCCGATGCTGCTTCCTCAAGTGTTCATCCCCCACCTGTCACACAATTCGAGCCAGAAACACAGACATCCTTCAGTGTGTATTGTACTGCTGTAAGTATCAAACACAGACATCCCATCACCAATGATTCTGTTCTAGTCAGTGTGTAGTTCATTTTCTTTTTATAGACCAGTGGTACTCAAAGTGGGGTCCGGGGACCCCCAGGGGTCCTTGAGGGGGCAGCCCCAGCAAAAAGGGGAATATTTTATTTTCACTATACTTTCCATCCATAACAAAATGAAAAAAACCGTATGACTATTTCAGTCATGGGTTGCATACACTTTCTGTTATAAAACATACAGAAGAAAAAAATCCTATCAGTGGGGGACCCTGGGACAAAATCAAATGGGGGTCTGTCTAATTTGTCAGTTTAGGGGACCTTGACAAGAAAAAGTTTAAGAATCACTGATAGACAATAACGCATTGTTGTTTTTACATAAACCAAAAAATTATGTGTCAAAAGGTTGAGTTAAGAGACATTTATTATTAGTACAACATATTTAGATTTTATATTATCGTATAATTTTACATAGTTTCCCACCTGGTTGCGGAAGCAGCTGTGGTACATTGAGGCCAGGCGGTGGTGGATGGTAGCAGCTCTGTACTGGTAGAGCGGCTGACGAGCAGACTCAGTCTGCAGGTCACAGTACTTTAGGGACTTCAGCATCGCCTCAGTCACCTCCCGCTCGATCTGGGAAAAAAAACAAAAAAAAAACCACACACGCACTGATGATTTAAGGTTTTATCATATCTACAACCCCCATTCCAATGAAGTTGGGACGTTGTGTAAAACGTAAATACAAACAGAATACAATGATTATCAAATCCTTTTCAACCTATATTCAATTGAATACACCACAAAGACAAGATATTTAATGTTCAAACTGATAAACTTTGTGTTTTGCAAATATTCACTCACAATTTGATGCCTGCAACACATTCCAAAAAAGCTGGGACAGGGGCATGTATACAACTGTGTTACATCACCGTTCTTTTTAACAACACTCATTAAGCGTTTGGGAACTGAGGACACTAATTGTTGAAGCTTTGTAGGTGGAATTCTTTCCCATTCTTGCTTGATGTACAACTTCAGTTTCTTAACAGTCCGGGGTCTCCGTTGTCGTATTTTGCGCTTCATAATGCGCCACACATTTTCAATGGCAGAGAGGTCTGCAGGCAGGCCAGTCTAGTACCTGCACTCTTTTACCACGAAGCCGCGCTGTTGTAACACGTCCAGAATGTGGCTTGGCATTGTCTTGCTGAAATAACAGGGACGTCCCTGAAAAAGATGTTGCTTGGATGGCAGCATATGTTGCTCCAAAACCTGTATGTACCTTTCTGCATTAATGGTACCTTCATAGATGTGCAAGTTACCCATGCCATGGTCACTAACGCACCCCCATACCATCACAGATGCTGGCTTTTGAACTTTGCGCTGATAACAATCTGGATGGTCCTTTTCCTCTTTGGCCTGGAGGACACAACGTCCATAATTTCCAAAAACAATTTGAAACATGGACTCGTCAGACCACAGCACACTTTTCCACTTTGTGTCAGTCCATTTCAGATGAGCTCGGGCCCAGAGAAGCCTGCGGCGTTTCTGGTTGTTGTTGATATATGGCTTTCGCTTTGCATGGTAGAGTTTTAACTTGCACTTGTTGATGTAGCGACGAACTGTGCCACTGAGCCATGTGGTAATATCCTTTACACATTGATGTCGGTTTTTAATGCAGTGCCGTCTGAGGGATTGAAGGTCACGGGCATTCAATGTTGGTTTTTGGCCTTGCCGCTTACGTGCAGAGATTTCTCCAGATTCTCTGAATCTTTTGATGATATTATGGACTGTAGACGATGAAATCCCTAAATTCCTTGCAATTGTACGTTGAGAAACATTGTTCTTAAACTGTTGGGCTATTCTCTCACACAGTTGATCACAAGTGGTGAACCTCGCCCCATCCTTGCTTGTGAATGACTGAGCCTTTCGGGGATGCTCCTTTTATACCCAATCATGACACTCACCTGTTTCCAATTTACCTGTTCACCTGGGGAATGTTCCAAACAGGTGTTTTTTGAGCATTCCTCAACTTTCCCAGTCTTTTGTTGCCCCTGTCCCAGCTTTTTTGGAACGTGTTGCAGGCATCAAAGTGAGTGAATATTTGCAAAACACAATAAAGTTTATCAGTTTGAACATTAAATATCTTGTCTTTGTAGTGTATTAAACAGAATATAGGTTGAAAAGGATTTGCAAATTTTTTATTTTTTTTTATTTATGTTTTTTCACAACGTCCCAACTTTTGGAACTGGGATTGTAGACCTTACTGATGCAAAGCAACTGATTATGCACCCAAATATAGTCATGAGGATTGGGGACTGATTGGACTTTTGGAGGATATGAAGGTTGCCACAGCACATGGGAATGTGCCATTCAGTGGAAAATGCAAGATTATCAAAATGTGAGGAAGAGCTCAAAGTTTGACTTAATTTGGAATATTTATTCACTAGTACGTGAAACATAAGTGTTCAAACCCACCTGCTCCTGCGCCTTCCTGGACAGCGGGGCGAAGTCCTGCAGAAGTGTAGCCAGGGTGAAATAGGTAGTGGACAGCTCCCAGTTTACACTGTCCCACACCGCTGGGTGGCTCTCTCTGCTTGCCAGTGACTTCATAGCCCGCAAGTAGTAGTCTATGGCCTGGGGTAAAAATCACATGAAAAATATTCATATTTAAGAGCATGCTTGGGACGGGTCAGGATGTAGCAAGATGTATAAAAAGATCATTAAGATTGCAACATAACAAATTATTTCTCATTGCTTCAATGTGAATGCTCAGTGCAAACATAACGAGTTTTACATGGCACCTTGTTGTAGTAGAGGGCTTCTTCAGGGGAGAACTCCCCTCTGCTCTGGTCGGCAGAGATGGAACAGTGGGCCTGTGCACAGATTCTCATCAGCCTGCCAGTATTACACAGCAGCAAGGCTGTGTTGGTGCTGTCCCTGATGGCTTCAAAGTCCTTCATGCCTTTCTCAAAGAAGGCAAAACTCTTTTTCCACATCTCTTGCTCTGCTACAGACACCGACTTCTTCACTAGAAGGCGAGGGGGAGGAGGAGAGGGCAGTTAAATAAAACCATATAAGCATAATGGAGCAATACATTTTTATGAATTGTTTTTTAACCCCATAGATTTGCTGTTCCAGGTGCAACTAGATTTTGTTTGTCATTATACTTCCTGTGCAAAGCATGTAAATTTCAACATTACTCATGCAAGTCCAGAAATGCAAATCACATAAATAAATACAGGAGGCTGCATCTATAAATGGAAAGTGTAGTGTTTTCTGTACACACACTATATTGGTGGCTGTAATTAAATATAAAGCTCCATCTGCTGTCTATTAACCCAACGTACCTTCTTTCTCAGTCTGCATGGCTGCAGCCTGGTTCATATAGTAGACTCCCATCTCGTTGCGGATGTTTCCCAGCCTTTTGAGCACCTGAGCCAGCTGATCTGAGGCATGATCTTTCAGAGCCTCAGAGACCAACAGTTCATACGCTGCCTCATAGCACTTACTGCTAACAAACAGCTGGTACTCTGGGTCCATGGCCAGGTCTGTTGCCATGTTAAAGGCTGGCAGGAAGAGATTAAAACCATTGACAAATGGAATGATCCATAATTGAACAGAACAACTTGAAAAGACAAAACATTATAGGACATTTTGGGTAAAGCAAGCACTGACATTTTTGTGAATAAAGTTGGTGGAACTGAAATAGATACACACCAGTTAACAGGCCTTAAAGTGTTTGCTAACACCACACTGTGTGCTTTAAGATTTGTATGCTCTCTTTAGTGATCTACCTTGACAGCTACTCTCTCTGTGCAGACTGTGCAGGATCTCTTGGTCCTCTTTGGTCTGGTAGCTATATTCCTCCAGGTAAGCTGCTCTGTTGTGTGCATTCTGGGCCAACATCAGCTGGATGTCCCCACACAGAGACAGGCCCTGACTGTGAAACTGCAGCACCTGCGGGTGCAGTGTACCGCTCACTGAACAATAGGCATCTGGAAGGAATAATAGAAGAAGGGAAGAGAAAAGAGTAATTGTATTGCTTCATAAAATATTGAAGTAACGTTTGTATCCTGTATGAAGATTAAAAAAAATGTAATTCTTCCACAAAGAAATGTAGTTTTAGTGGTGGACTGGAGTTGTAATTATTTCATTATTAAATATTTATTTTATCAGATAAATATTTAAGCAGCCAAAGGTGGTATTTAATGAAAGTTTCAAAACAGTTTCAGATGTCAGATGTAAGTACTTAAGCCATTATTGTACTCTATTCATATTTAACTTTAACTGAATAAATCAATGTAAAATAACGTAATGTCAACAGAGACAGAGTCAGCAACAGATATTTCCCAACGTTTTCCTGCGTATTACAGAGTTAAATAACCTTACCGTAACACTGCAGAGATAGCTTGATGTAGCGCAAGGCTCGCCCATACTTCAGCAAATTAGTGGCTGCGTCAGACAGGACGTAATAGGCCTTGGAGGCTTTGAGGAAGAGCTGCAGTTTCATCCGGTGCTGCCACGAGCCAGGGATCATCCCTGAGCGTGTTGGGTGCTTCTGGTCCGCCTGCAACGGCCCCGCTGGTAGGGTTGAGAGATAAACAATGCACTTGTAGTAAAATCTTTTCGCAACAATTTGTGTCGTTCATAAGAAAAACACTTGATTTGACCTAGACTGTATGTCATAATGTTTACCTACTTCCTGTTTTATTATACGGTATTATATCAATTATCCTTTGGAATAAGGACTGTAGACTAACCTCGTTCCAGAAGACGAGAGATGCCTGTCTCAGCAGCACAGGCTCCGATTTCACTTCTGTCCTCATATTTGAGAGGAATGGGTGTGTTAGGGTCTGCAGCTGGGAGATCACTCTCCTTCTTGATGGTGCCATCCACTGCCTTCAGCCCCTGTGTAGTGTATTCAGTGATTAGTAATACAGTGGAAGACAAATTTATTGTCACATTATTAGCACTACATCAGGCAGACTTGCCTTTAGTACGTAGCTCAGGACGTGCCTGCATTTCTCCTCCTTGTCTTGAGAAACAGGGAAAGCGCAACTTGGCTGCAGGGATCAAAAAAGGGAAGATTATTCTTTGGTGTTTATATAAAACATATTCATCTGTGTATTTCCACACTGTCCCCTAAGGTTGGTGTAGAAAACATTTAGAGAGGCACTCACTCTGATCTGGTGAGTGGACTTGTATTTCTCCGGGACAGACAGCTCCCCTACAGAGCGGATCACAGCCACAGCTTTACTATCAGGGCTGGAGCAGGAGCTGTAGGAGCCGTTCTCATCGCTGTCCTCTGTCAACTCCGCCTCCTCCTCTTCCTCCTCCCTGTCTTCGTCGCTGTAGCTGTCCTCTGAGCCGCCAGCCCGGAGCGACTCTCCGCAATCTTCTTGGGGAGGCTCATCGAGCTGGAACAGCTCTGACAGCATGTAGTGGGCTGAAGCGATGATCTAAACAGACAGGAGATGGAGATCAGGACTGGAGTCAAGTTCAATCAAATCTAAACTATGGTATTCTCAGATTTAGTCAAGTGGTTTCACTTTTTACTTCCCTGCTGTCTGAGAATAGATAAAAAAAAAAAAAAAACTACTCTTATTTTAAAAGGAAACATTTAATTATGGAACTACGGTAAAACTCCAATTAGTAGCCCGGGCTTTTATTTGCTTAAATCAATGAACTCACCCTGCCCATTTCTGGGACAAGCGTCTATATAGGACAGGCCTTTAATCCCTTTACCTTTAGATATGAATAAATAATACTTTGGTACTCATTGTTTCTGTAAAAGGAACTATTGAATTGTGGAGAATCTAGCCAATTTAATAATGTGTAGCATGTCCATGTTGACAAACCTGTAAAAGTGCTTAGAACTAGCTCAAGCAGGTGAACTGGTCAGCTTCAAGAGGTTTTATACATCCAAATAACTAATAATAACTAAAAAACCAGACCAGGTTTCTAATTGAGACCTGCGTTTAAAACATGTAGCCACACCAGGCCATTTTTGCAGAGCTGACATTCGCACAGCACCTCCTCTCGCTCCCTGTCTCTCTCTCTCTCATGAACACAGCTGTACAAATCTCTCCAACACATCGCTGTGAATTGTCGAGACCCACCTTAAAAATGTTATTAGCAAGCATGTAAGGAGCCTAGCTAATAATAGCTATATTAACGTTAGAATATAGCTGGGTTGTCAAGGTTAGTACGCTGTATATAGCTGGTAGTCAATATCAACTGTATGCACGATTAATTGTGCAGTCCTAGTAACCAATCAGGATGAATGATGATTAATATGGTATTTAAAGAGGGATTCTCCCTCTGTGCTTCTACCCATCATTTTACCTGTGAGGGTCTGGGTTTGATTCCAGTCCAGACAGTTTTGTTCATCTCCTCTTTTTCCAAGTCTTCTCTAACTCTAATTGTGAATTTTCAAATCCATGCTTACCTGGGGATGCCTCTCCTGATCCAGAAGTTTGACACAGTTCAAGAGTAGAGTTCTGATTGTGCCATAGTGCTTTCTGTTTTGCCTCGCCTTCAGCATCAAGTTGCTGGCAACTCTGCACCACAGAACAGAAAATAGATGAGAACTCATTACAATTTTGCCATTCCATTGTTAATTATGTCTGATTTAAGCATAACTCACTTACAAATATTTTATATAAATAAAAGCAGAGTTGAAAATGGCCATGTAAAATGTAAGAGTTTTGAAATAATCTACAAAATAATTATGTTTAAACAGCTAATTTGAGTCCAACTATACATTTATAGATTTGGCCATCTTAATCAAATATTGTAAGCTCATAAAAACACATAAAAATATAATAAAATATTATATTAACTTTCCGTAACATGTCAAAAGCTCTTTTTGGATAGTTTTCTTTTCAGCCCTGGAATTCAATTCCCCAAATGTATTGACTTTCCCAGTTTTCTGCAGGAATCCTGAAGCACAAAGATGCTTCTATCCCGAGTCTTCCCTGACACTCACTTGTATAGTAACACAGCCACAGGAAGAGTGAAGGGATTCTGACATTTCTCTTCTTCAGCCTCCTCACACAGAGTAGTAAGATCATACAGCTTCACAATGTCACTCCCACTAGCTGTGGATTCAAGAAAAAGCATTAGAAAACATCATGATAGACAAGTGCACAGTGAACAGTACAAGTACAGACTTAAGATAAAAACATTCTGTTCACTTCACTTCACCTCCCACCTTTGAACAGCCAGTAGGTGTGACCCTCTTTGGTGCAGTTGGACTTTAGGAAAGAGAGGATGTTCTGGGCGATGTCTTTCACCACCCTCGTGGAGAAAGTCGAGTTCTCCAGATGGGGGATGTCCTCTGTTTTTATCATCTCATATTTCTGCAGGGAAAACAATAAAGGCAAAACTATGAAGAAATGTTTTACTACTTTTTCAATAAAAAGCTGGAAATGCCATTAACAATGACTACAGTACATGTAGCTTATGTTCTACTGTGAAGATTAACTACGGCAATCATCAAACAGATGATGATAATAATAATAATAATAATAATACTTATTGCAATACTGCACTATAGCCAACAGTAGTTTACCTGAACAATTCCATTGACATGAAAGCACATGACAAGCTCTGGGACATTACACATCAGATTGTCAAGCCAGTAGTCAATACCCGTCAGAATGTTGATTGGTTTATTGTTGTCCCTGAAAAACACAGTAAGAAAGTTAGATGTTAGATTAATCAAGAGTAATATAGTGGAACCAATGTGTGATTCTGATGAGGTTGAAGCATCCAAAATTAAATTTCTGGTTCACCTCCTGAGGTCAGAAAAACTAAATTAAAAACTGACCTGCCAAGAACAATTCTTACCATCTATAATCACTTTGCATATTCCATGGACATACTACATGTCACCCTATTATTTTCTATGCTATTATGTGTATAGATTCATTTGTGTTATCTTGCTGACACAGACATCTAACGTAAGCCCCCATCAGAAGGCAACAGAATGATGAAGCGCAATACAATTAAAATTATAGGATCACATTATCATTTTCTCACTAAATCAGATTATGGATGGGAGCAAATGATTAAAAATTCCAACCTGAGTCTCAGACTGACGGCAGGATAGCGACCACCTCCAAAAATGGGCATGTTGGACCCAACCAGCATGTGGATATCCTCAAATGTCCACATGATGTTTCGCACAAAGTCGTTCCTTAAACCCTGTCAAACAAGTGACACATAGTGTTTTTTTTCTGGGTTTTTGACTTTATTAGACAACAACAGCTAAAGAGAGACAGGAAAGGGGGGGGGGGGGGGGGGGGGGGGCACAGAAATGAGATCACATGCAACAAATGGCCTCGGGGTGGAATCATACCCAGGCTGCCGCTATAAGGAGTTTGTACATGGTGCACAAGCTCTAACAGGTGAGTAACCGGGGCACCACATCAAAGTGTATTTAACTGTAACTTACAAATGTACATTAAACATGAGCTACCAACTGTAATAGTATACCATTAGTATAATGTAAGTCTTACCTGACTGTTCTCCCCTTCGTTGAAGAGCATAGGGAGGTTTTGCTCTTTGGGTACAGACGTCACCTGGCCCAGAGCAAACTTGCTGTCCACAGAAACACTTTCCTGCACATTTAAACAGTAGCAATTCTGTCAGTGCAAGCTGACAACACCCAAGAGCCTAATCTAATCTAAAAAAGCTTATTTAAACTACTTATTTTCTTATACATTTCATCTCACTAATTACAGAGAGTTGAGTGAATGGCTGCAGCACGCAGGACTGATTTCTAATCAAGAAGAACTTCACATCAGTTGAAATAACACTCATCTCTCCATTCAATCACAAGTCCGGCTAGCACATCATAGACTACAAAATAACTGTCCCATAGCCAGAATGCTCAGGCATGTGATTGGCAAAGGGCAAAAATGCCGGAAAATATACGGAACCCCCCCCCCGGATCAAACTGGAGGTGGCTCTATTATAAAATATAGATGGTAATGCAGGACTCATGACAATAACTTATTTGGTGGATGTATTGCAGTGGGAATTAAAGACAAGTGTCCAATACACTGTCCCATCGCAACCTCTCTTTAATAATTATTATTTTGTATTCATTTTTACTAAACTTCAACAGCTAAATGTGCAACATGCAACATGAAATAATTGAGTCTATAACTAAATAATATAACTACTAACTTTCAAATTAGTTCAGTTGAAGTTAATAGATTATTTTTAATGAATAAGAGACAACAGCAAAGGTTGTCGCCTGTGTAAGACCTGGTGGCCTAACTGTTAAAGAAACAGTTATATTCTTCAGGAAACTTAGATCAAACAATCAGATCAGTCTCAGTCTATTGATAAACTGTAGGAAAAACATTTCAACTCTGGCAGCGGGCGGGCGTGTGCATGAGACAAGAATGACCGCGACAGTTTCACGGGATCACCGTTACACAGAAGCCGCTGCCATGGTTACCTCGCGGAGTGCTTGTTTGCCTGTCTGTTGATGAGGAGCGCAGAGCGACTCCACAGATCAAAGCCGTCTGAAAAGGCCTTATATAAACCCCCTAACAACCATTCACAATAAATGAATTTATAATTTATTTATATAAGCCAAAACCTTTAACATAAGGACGAATTAAAGCGCAACCATTCATACAACAAAGTGTATATAGGCTATATGATTGATCAATTGACAACAAAGTCAAAGTAAACATTAGACATAGCCTATAACAAGCAATAATCAAAACATACCCAATTTATCCGATCCTTATTGTCAACTCAGTGTTGGGAAAGTTACTCAGAAATAATATTACCTACTAGTTACTTAGCATATAGCCTAGGCTTACTCCTTTTAAAAATCTGAACTTAGCAACTTAGTACTGGATGAAAGAACGCCAGGCTCTCCTGATGAGTCCAAGCATCACTGGCAGTAGCGGCCGGAGTTTTTTTTCTGAGCTTCACGTTGCTGTGTTGCTTTAGCTGATGCTTCAATTAGCCGAAGTATAAATGCAGAACTGTTCGCGGTTGAAAGTTTTTTGCTGGTGGCACAAAGTTTACAACGGATGACAATGGTATTTGCATTGACTGTGACACAATAATGGCAATAATGTTACTTACAGCTGTCGAAAATAGGCTACCTCTCTCTCCATGTTCCCCAGTCTTCCTTTAGTTTTGGCTAACAGCTGACTTAAACAACATAAGGTCCTGTGCTGCTGAGCTGCAGCGCGGTCGCGTTTAGTAGCGCAGCGTTACTTGGATTAGTAACTTTAATAATAAAAACTGTTTTGGAAATAGTAATACGTTACATTACTCTTTAATGGGGAAAGAAATATTACAGTATTACTGCCCAACACGCTACCACTGATGCGCGAGAGCGACTGTGGTATCCACTGTGTAGGTGTGGAATGGGCAGCTGAACGCAGACAAACATCCTTGTTGATACTTGGAAAGGAAGAAAACTTTACACACATCAGCCTGTAAATGTCCTCAAATCCTCTCCATTTCACTCGGCCAGCTCCTGTAACCCCCGCCCTTCTTTTTTTTATTACAGATCTGCATGATTCACATGGGTCAGATTTTCAGGTCGGAAAATACAGAATTCCAGGTTAATCCGGAAAAATCACATCCCTGAATGCTGTACCTCCTTGGGAGCATCTGATTCTTCTGCATCAGACGGTGCGCTGGTGAAGGCGGTGGGCCATGAAGAACTGAACTCCTCCGCCCCGTTCTCCTCCTCCCCTTCATTCAGGTTGTCTGGTACAGGCTCTGCAGCACCATCACCATTTATACTGGAGGGAAACACAGACGTTGTAATGGGATAAGACAGAAAAAGATGTACTGTAAAGAGGTCATATTATGCTCATTTTCAGGGTCAAATTCTTATATTAGGGTTGTACCAGAACAGGTTTACATGGTTTCATTTTCAAAAAACACCATATTTTTGTCATACTGCACACTGCTGCAGTTCCTCTTTTCAGCCTGTGTGTTGAACACTCCACACGTTTTAGCCGTGGAGTGATACATCTTGCCTTTACATGATCTTTGTTAGGAGTTGCACATGTGCAGTTCCTAGTTAGGGACTACTAGCTCATCAGAAGCAGAGTAAGGGGGGTCGTGAGAAGCCGGTAAACACGGCTTCGGTTTAGCTGTATATCCCCTTACCAGCTTAGCAACATGGACCGGAGCAAGAGTTTCAGAGTGGTGAGTTATTAATCTGTAACAAATGCATCTTTCATCCATAAAGTTTTAACTGTGCTCTGCCTCTACATCACGGTAACAACTTTATGATTATTGACTGCCTGGAGGGTAGCTAATGTTTGGAAGGGAGAGGAGAGGCAGTAGAGTCACCGGTGTTGTTGAGGGCTTGTCGGACTAGCCGCTAGATGAGCATTATGATGCGCATTTTGCTGTGACGTCACAGACAACAAAAGGACAAGGCTGGACTACAGATGAGCCGTTTTCAGGCAGTTCAGAGCAGTGTTTTCTGTGGGAGATGGTAACTCCCTTTGGGGTAGACTTTGGGCTTTTTCACTTTGCAAACCTATTACATGCACAAAAAAGGTATATAACTCAATAAAGGAGAGGGAAAAAGCCACAAAGCATAATATGACCTCTTTAAAATTAAGTATAACTTCACTCCAATAAAAAGCCCTACTTGTTTTTTTAATATTTTGATTAATGCCAATTACTCACCTGTAGTAGAGGAACTTTGACAGGATTGCTTTCTGATACCAGTGCTCTTTACTCTTTTTTTTCCTCTGCCACTTCTGATCAATTAGTCGCTGGTAAAACTCTTTTAGCCATGTCCAGTCTCCTGTCTACAACACACATAGCAGGGAGAACACAGTCACTTAAAAACTTACTTAAAAGTTCAAAAAGGAAACATTTAAATACAAAAATCCTCGTAATGGAATAGGGGCTCTCCTTGACTCTAAAAAGTCTGGAATATGCCCTGCTGTACCTGAGAAGATCTCATGAAAAGCTCTTGAATGTCCAGCTCATCCAGAAGCAATGTCCTCCCTACGCGGTGAACGGCCATACTGACATGGGACTTGCTGTAGGGAATTTTCAATAGCTTCTTGATGTTCTGAATGTGACAGAAAGCAATGTTAACATCAGGTGTTATGTGCACAAAAAGAAAGAAATGTTTAGCTTTGCAGCAGCTCCACAGACCTCTGAGTCTGATACCACGTCAACATCATCCCCGATGCAGTCAATGAAATCATAAGCCATCCCAAAACTGCAAAAGAAGAAAAGGCACTTAATCACTACTGAGTTTTTACAAATGGTGATGTGGATTAGGGTCAGGTTGATTAATGATTTACAGAAATTCAATGGCCAGGAAAAGGCTTCCACTGATGAATCAGCATCCATGGCTTACCCATTGAAAACCAAAATATAAATGCAGCTGATTAGGGATTATTAGCGCTTTCAGCAATGCAGCAAGAAGTTATCCAAGGCAGTGGTATAAATGTGAATACAATTAAAGCCTACATAAATCTTATTGAGCCCTCACTGTCCACACTAAAAGGTGTTTAAAGGATAAAATTTTTTTTGAAACATTTGTAAACAGATAAATAATTAAATGCCATATTGTGCATAGTCTTTATTATTCTTTTATAACCTGTATATTTTGTCAATTTCATATATATCTATATCTATATCTATATCTCTATATCTATATAGATATATATATATCTATATCTCTATATAGATATATATAGATATATATATATATATAGATATAGATATAGATATAGATATATATCTCACGCACCTAGCCACCAAAGCAAATTCCATGTAAGTGTAAAAACTACTTGCAAGTTTGTTTTTGAAACAACAAGTTTTGGATTCCGTGCAGTAGATGTCTTCAGCCGGCAGCCTTGACCGGCTGCAATGTATTTCTTTGGGGCAAAATATCCACAAAAAGTGCTTCTTTTTGCCACTGACACTCTCAAAAGTGTTATAGGAGGTGTCTGACAACATAATGGAAAGGATCTCTACAAGTGACTCCCGATGACACCCTTTGTTTGTAACAAGAAACTGACAGCTCAATCAAGGACAATTCTCACTGTGAAACCTCCTAAGAGGCGAGTTGTTTCAGGAAGACGACGGTGGACCACTATGGGAACAGGAAGGTGGCTACGTGGTTTAAAAGACTGCTATCTTCACGTAAAGAACGGAAAGCTTACTGCCTTTAATAAGCAAATACTTCTCTACAAAGAGCAACATAGTTTGACACCACAGTAATAAATCAAGTAACGGTATTTCTAATGAAATTATTATACCTGGAGAAAGGCTTGCTCTTGCTGCTGGACCCTAATATAGTGGTGCCAGCGCTGCCCAGCTGGGGGTTTTCTCTCAGCCAGTTGGCAGGAGGCAGCTTCAGGTCTGTCTTCTCCTGCAGCAAGGCATAGGTGGTAGGAGGTGGGGCAGCAGAGTACTTGACAACAGCGCGGCTCTTTATTTCACTGCTGCCTGTGCATACTGCAGAGTCCTTCAAGATAACAAAAGTAAAACATGCAACCAGGTATCACTGATTGAGGTTGGAGTTGGTTTCAGAGTCTGGTCCTTCTACAAGGACCTTTGGCTATTAAACAGCTTTCATGGTTAATTTGCATCTACAGCTGACTGTGTCTGGTGAATCTGTAAATCTACTATCTTACCATTCCAACTGTAGGATAGGAAGACACATCTATTACCATCTTACATAGAAAACTACCATGTTTGTACAGGAACAGCCCGTGAAATAGCGTCTCTTTGTTCTCTGCTCGGTGTAGTTACTTACATGTTTGCTGCTCTCTCCTGTGCAGGTAGGGCCACTGATTTCTTCCTTTGCATTATCCAAGGGGATCCCAGGCTCTCTGTCCCCAGCTGATGCGCTCATACTGGACACACGTCCGTTCAACCCAGCCAACACTGGCAATTTTTAATAACTACACAACATACCCATGGTTTTGACAACTCATGGACAATGTACACATTAGCTAGACAACAAGCGAGATGCGTCAATTATGTCAATAAAGTTATTCGTGTCACTAGTTTGCTAGCTTGACAAGCTAACTTAGCTCCTCGAAAGAGCAACCCTGACTTAGAGCTGTAAAAAATTTAAAAAAAAAAGTGTAGTCACACAACACGGTTGTTCAATTAAAGCTAAACGACACTCACATGAGAGGCTGTTGTCGCTTTTTTAGCATAAGTAATGTGTAGCCCTTACTTAACTAGCTGAATAAGCCTGCAGCTTCTTCTCTTCTTTACCAGTCAGCCAGTCTGTTGTTGTCAGAGCACAAGTTAGTGCGAGCACCGAGCAAACAACAACTTCCGGTTTCACCGTCCAAAACTTAATATATTTCTTAATTCGACAACCGTAATTAATCCGCATCTTAGAAAAAAAAGACACGATATCCTT
This sequence comes from Micropterus salmoides, assembly GCF_014851395.1. Classification (NCBI taxonomy): domain Eukaryota; kingdom Metazoa; phylum Chordata; class Actinopteri; order Centrarchiformes; family Centrarchidae; genus Micropterus; species Micropterus salmoides. The sequence goes on from NW_024041373.1 coordinate 18,850,963, forward strand.
TAGCCGTCTCTAACGTAGAATATCAGCTTATGTTACATGAAATATTTCAGCATTCGTGAGTGACTGATGGAGACAAATGTATGAACCGGAAGTACTTTCACAGCTGCCAAATCTTTCTAGAAAGACTGAGTACATTCTGTTCTGTTCTGCTGTATTTTATTTTGAAATCTACTCACATGTTGCCTTCCTATGTGTTGCATGTATTTTGTTTAGTTATTCTTTTACGGACATTTATTGTAGCGAAAAGTATATATATTAAATTTAATTAAAATAAATTAAATTACAAAAAACATATAGAGTAATAGAGGAATTGAAGTATTGAGATATTTTATTGATGAAGAAGTAGCTATATCTGAAAAAAAATCTAAAAATACCCTTTAAAAGGAAAACATTTGCGACACAAAGTAAAGAACAAAAGTAAAAATGCTCATTAAGTGGTTTGTTTGTTTTTGTTTGTAGTTATATGCATAAGCTACAAACAAATAACATAAAGTATTTAGATTTTATAACAAAGTAAGTAGCAGGCTTACCTATACCTGCAGCTCACAAAAGTACAAAAGTGAGAAAGTAGTTATTATTATATTATATTATATAGGCAGTGGATCGGATGAAGGTCAGAGGTTATATAAGGTCAAGCAGCTGACTGACCGAACAGGGAGGAGCTGTGAAACGTTGCTACAGGCAGTTCGTTCCTGTGCTGGTGGCAACGTTTTCGACCTCGCCAAAATCAAATGGGACCTGAAAAATACAGCAACTCCGACGCTTTCGGACATTTAGTATAGCCAAAAGTTTATTACAATGGGAAGCTGGAAGAATCACGTTCGTGCTCGACTGCAACAGAGAGACCAAACTGAGAAAGTCCCATACGCTGGCGTTTTCACAAGCTGTAAGATTGTCCTTTCTCGGTCTTTGCAATAATGATGTCATCACTGTCTTCATCCAAGGACATATGTCTGTTTTATTTCTAGTGTCTCAGTTGGAGGAACGTTTTGAAGTTCGCAAACAAATTTTGGATGAAGTTGAGTTGAAGAGGTTAGAAATGTAGGATTTCACTTCACCCCATATTTGGCCTTACTATTGATCTGGATGCTCAAAGCTTGATTTTTTTGTTTGTTTTAAATCTGTACACTTTGTTTTTATTTCCAGTTTAGAACTAGGTGGGGTTGAAGTTGAGAAAAACACCAGTCTCCTTCAACTCCAACTGAGAGAGAGTGAACATCTGTCAGAAAAGGTGGGTTAAATGAAGAGAAATTCAATGGGAAACACCATAGCATCAGACATTTCAGCAATCATTTAAGCAGTAGCAGTTTGCACAAATATTTGTTCTGATAATCAGAAAGTGAATGAATAGATAGCATTAGGTGCCTTTTAATCTTGTAAAATTATCATTGGCTAAATTACAGCAGGGAAAGACCTTTAAACTTGTGAAATTCACCATTCAATCAAAGGATCTTTGCTTCTTGAATCCCCAGCTGTCTCAGACTGTCTCGGACCTGACCACCGTCCTGTATCTGAAAGAGGCTGAACTGCAGTACTGGCAGTCACGGTAATTCAACTGAGCATAATCCTAAAAGACAAATCAACATTGTTTGCTAAGCCCTCTGGGTGTTTGGGTCATATTTAGACACCTTAGAAAAATGTATTGGCAGGGCCACTAAAACACTGTGATGAAGAAGCATAAATCCCGCTTTAGCCATTTGGTGGATGAATTTAAAATCCAGCATCTTACAGTTTGAAGTAACAATACCACAAGGTGATCAAAGGTACAATCATGTAATACAATATCTGCCATTTCATCTCTTGGCTGTTTCAGTGTGTCCCAATACCATCGAGAGGCTCTTACTCTGGCTAAAGAGAGCAAAACCCTGAAGGCGACCCTTTCAGAATATGAGTTCACCGCAGAGTGTCAATCCAAAGAGTTGGCAGCCGTGCGTTCGGCGCAGAAAGGACTAAAGGAAGAGTTGGCACAGGCTTGGAGAGAGAAAGAAGAACTCTTACAACGATGGATGGAGGAGAAGAGGGAGGAGGCAGACAGGTTGAATAAGTACAACGACACACAGGAAAGGTAAGGGAAGTGACAGTTTGATCTCTCAAAGCTCCAAAATAAGAATGTATAACATAAGGATCCCTGCGTTTCACCAGGTGGCAACGTTTGGCCAAACAGCTGAAGAAGCACCTCCATAGGGAAATGAGAAAAGAGCATGTCCCCATAGTGACGAGCTCTTGGAGTGGTACAACAGAAACGTGTCCATCAGTCATTCAGAGTAAGAATCAGCGTTCTCTTCAAAATGTTAATGCATAATGCAGTAGATACGAGGCTGCCTCTTAATTTAAAACCATTACTTAAGTGCTGCACACAGATCCTTGTAGACACCAATAGCCTTCATGGAGATCATCCTTATGACCCTCTTAATTAACACGGTGTAGTTGATGAGGTCAAGATAAAAAGAGCTCCTTAATGGTGAATAGTTATCGTGATTAACGAAGCACTAATTGCACTGATGAAGGCCCATTTAGCCTTCATCAAATAACTCAGTGGGCTTGTAGAGAAAAATGGCCAAAGTCCGCTCAAAGCTATCAAGTGCCTCATGTACAGTACTGAGGTTATGTTGTGCTCAACCCCAACTGACAGGTCCAACTACCTCAAGGATTCTCTGGCTCTGCAGTTTCAAAGGAGTCATGATGATAATGCATTAAGGCAGCAAAATCTAACCACCTTCACTTTATTATGAAGTTTAAATTGGTACTGGACCTGGACGCAGGAGGCAGCCTTTTTTATGCATTATTTGTGCTTTAACATGATCATCAGGAACAGGCCCTTAGCTAACCCCGATGTCACAATATGTCATGTCCCTGGTGTTTTCTTCTGAGAATTTGGGGGCTATATCAACATGTAGGGTGGGTATTTTGCAGGCTGATTCCTCTTTGTCTAAACTTGATGTACTTTTGACTACTTTCAGGCCAATAAGAAAGGAAAAAAAGAACTACATTGGGAATATGAGTGTTAAATAAAATATACTCGATTGTTAGAAAACTTTTGATTGATTTTCAAAATCAGGAACTACTGTATCAAAGAACAAGTAAAAGTATCTGACCAAGACAGTATTGATTTTTGATACTCCTTGCAACGTCCCGTTTCGGTCAGCATCAACAAAAAAAAGTATCGATGTTAAATGGCCTTCTCTATAAACAACAGAATTTTATACCTGGCAGTTTTGATAAGGCTTTGAAACTACACTTAGACCTTCATTTTGGGACATAAAAGTTACAGAAACTATAATACAACAGTTATAACAGAATACAGTTACAATAAAGTAAAACATGAAAAAGTCAAATAATTAAGGGGAGGTGGTGGTGGCGGGAGTTTGATGACCTTGGTGTATTTCTGTCTACTGTCCTCGCCAGGACCCTCGCATCTAATTGTGCAGAAGGAATGGATGGCACCCTCTTCAGCTGTGTGTTCAGTGTAACCTAAAACATGTAATTCAACCTTTTTGTCGCGCTCATCTTGTCCTCAGGGATCAATAATACAACAGATATACACCGGGCTCTCTTGGACCACAACCATGTCTCAGCTGTGTCAAAAGTGTAATATTCCCATGGGATCCTGCAGATGACAGTTCTAAGCTCAAGGATTACCCCTCTGGTTCCCCCAGTGCTTGTAGTTATAAAATGAATTGCCCATATGAGATGTCAGAACAATGACCATGGAGTTGACCCCCCCCCCCCCCCTTGCAACTTTAAGTGTTATGACAAATGGTTTAACTGTATATGTTTGTTAATGCTCCTAAAAATGTATTTATATTATAGGCTCTAAATATATTGTTTAATTTATACTTTGCTAGAGTTCCTAACTGTATGTTTGCTGCTTTAACTAAAATCACCCCTTTTTTCCCAAGAAATGTCAAGTACACTACAGTTAACCTATCACATGTGCACTTTGTTCTAATTTGACAATTTAGAACAACCTCTGCTCATCTAGTTCATATCATTTAAATTGCAAAGGCTGGTGTTGTTGCTGGCTTAGTTATAGTGACTATTTCAACTTTTAACTCTTGTTTATTTGCAAACTTCCTCAGTTAAAAAAATATTTGAAAATAATTGAATAACCTCGTATAATAATAACCTTACTTTTAAACTCTATTTTAAAATTACTTTTGAATAATTAACATTTCTTATTAAAATATAAAAACCGAATTCTATCCCAGATGTTGTGTTGTAAGTATGTAGTGTTGTTTTTCTATTTCAAGTGTTTAAAAAAATAAAGTCACTTATACTCTAATTTTGTTTGTTTTTAAGTGAACTGCCTCTCTGTCACTTTGTCATCCATCAGAGAAACTGTTCCTGATTGAAAACAAAGTTATGTATGTTATGTTAATTCTTGACCACACTCATTGCAGTCATTTTGGCTTCTGAGGTCCTGAACAAACAAACAAACTGGGTAAAAGACAGGAAAATTCCACATCGTACATTTAAATAATTCATTTGCTGTATTTTAATATTACAGTCACAGTTATCATGTCATGAATATTTTTTTTCTTTTCCTGTCGGAATTCCAGTTCCACATCTCCATGGCAAATTGAGATCACATTTCAGGTTGTTTGTTTGCTGCACGTTTCCATAGTCACCAGTGTTTGCATTAGTTGTTAACTTGGACTGTGTGTGGTGTACTCAGTGGACTTGGACTATTAAAATGGTAAAAGGTGGAAAGCGGTATTCTTCAATGAGCAACGATGGCAAATGGGTAAGAAATCCTTTATTTCATCACATAATCAAATCATTACAGATTGTAACATTCAAACCTGGCTTTTCTTCAATTTTCTTCTCAGTTTGCTCATCCAGTTTTACCAGAAAATGAGACAAGGAATCGTGAGACTTGTACAAGCACTGGGATCATGCTGACTCAGGTTAAACCATCATTGCCTCAGGCTTTCAACTTCAAGCACTATCCAAAATGGAAAACTCAGCAGGTGTGTATCTGCAGTAGGTAATACAGTGTCTGGTGGGGCTACCTATCGAAGCTTTTCTGCAGAGATAGAAAGAGCCTTCTCATTTAATCCAATTACACTGTGTTCAGCAAATTGTTCTTCCAATATGTTTCTTTTCAGGAACCCAGAGAATATCCATTCTCAGACCATGACAACAAGTATGCTTTAAAAGACAACATCTCTATCTTCACTCATGTGAGTATGAAGAGAAATTCAGATCAGATACATCACCACATAACTCCTTGAAAGGAAACCTTATCTTTTCTGTATCCTGTTGGTATATTTCAGGGTGTGGGACGCAGGAAGTGTCTTGAAGAGCACAGACAGCACAACACCCACTTCTGCCTTTGCCATGACGCAGCTGACAGCAGCACTGAAGAGATTGGGGGGAACATCTACCACACTGACTTTGTGGTGAAGCAGGCTGTTAATGTTCCAACCAGCACCAGAAGGTTCCCCCGCAACCACAAGCAGAAGTCTGCAGAGGCAGCTTTGGCACAAGCAGGGGAGCCATTCATGTGGTTTGGACGACACGACTCTGACCCCTCGGAGAACCTGCAAGGGCTGGCACCTTCCAAACCCTAAGATGGTCCTACATTTAGGGCACTAGATGGCATAGCATAGAGAGGGTCCAGCGAACTTTCCGGAGGGTGCTGCTGTCAAATAAAGCATTGAATTAGAAACGTCAGATAGCATTTTCTCTTGTTAGGAGAAGCCTGGAGTATTTTGACAGTTATATTATAGGGAAAATTAGGAACTTTACAAACCAGATTTTATTCCACAACAAATCCAAATAGACTGGAAAGTGGACTGTGAACAATCCACTTAAAGTAAATTATTAGTCAATTATATAATAAGATGTACTGATTATAGATAGATAGATAGATAGATAGATAGATAGATAGATAGATAGATAGATAGATCTATCTATCTATCTATCTATAGATATATATATTAGTTAATTTACTGTGTTTAAGTGGATTTGATGATGCTATTTTGAGACATGTAGTAAATTGTCCTGTATTTAAATATACTTTTATGCACATAATCTGTATGTAGGCTACTTGAAATGTAACGTTAAAAAAAAGTCAGTAAAGTGTCAGTGTCAAATTACTCTTTCAGGTATGTTATTAAAATGGATTAAAGCGACTCTTTTGATTTGGCATTACCCTTATTAATTTGGGATACTCACAAAAGCCAGTGTCAAAAATTAAGCAGCAGAGGCCAATATATCCTAACTTTACTGGACAGTTCTTTATTATCAGTAAGTATCGGAATCGCAGCAAAATATATCTTTTTTTGATTCCACACATTCTTTACCTTGTCTTTGTGCCTACCTTGCACACAATGCAACTCGACCACCCACAGCTCTGTCATTCGGGTGTGTTATGCTACTAGTGGCTAATGCAGCCTGCATGCTAGCATCAAGCAGAGATGAGGTGCAGGCTACAGTAAATGATGATGTAAACTCATCGTTTCCTAACACCACACCACCAGATTCTAATTCATATTGACAATTTTAGTCTTTAAACCCAATTAATGCTACCTCAACTTATGTCACTGAAGGTATTTTATCAGACTTTCCAGAGCCAATTTACATCCCCTTTAATGGTATCTTAATATAGCATTGTCAAGTGCACTTTAATGTAGTCAAGTATATGTTAAATATGTTAAATCTTCCTAAATATATTTATACTAAGCACCATTTTAGTATGTCACAATTAGCACATTTAGCCTAGTGCATTAATCATGAGTGTATTTGAAAGCACACTTAATATACTAACATTAAGTATAATTTAGTGTAGTATTTTACTGTGCGGGCCTTTTTGTAGGTGAGAAAATAAGAGCAAAATAGGAGCAATACACTTTTAGGTAATGGAAGCATCTAAACACAATCATGGATAGTCATGATTTCATTTCTATCAGGGGCCACTGGAGGAGCCCCTTGAGGGACATTTGGGATATTGTGATAAAGAAACATCAGTAGTTCACAGTTTTGCCAGCAGAGGACGGCAGGTGTGCATGGGTAATCAGTAGGCTTGATGATCCACGAGTTGTTCAACAGCCAAGTTGTGTGAGAATATAATAACCAAAACCCCCGTGTATTGTGCATGCTCTGGAGAAAATGTGGGAGGAAATAAAAGAATTCTGCTATTTTTATTCAATGCATATCAACATGAAGACATTAAATTAGAGCATGTGAAATAAATTAAGCTTGATTTGAGTCATAATGCATGGGTTAGTTTCACCCCTGGGGATGAAAGGGATGTGTGTGTGTGTGTGTGTGTGTGTGTGTGCCTTCCATACAAGACAGAAGAAAGCGTGGGAGCGAATAACAGAGAACACTGCTCAGAGAAAAGCACTTAAGAGAAGAGTATCCCCAACATCTCTCTCCAATAGCTGATGTTTTCTCCAGAGTACATTCTGACCAGCTGCTTGCTTTACTGTAAGTACCCACCGGGGAAATAGTTTTTTCTCACAAGCTTTCTTTCAGCAATAGTAATTAGCTGATTCACATGCAGCACTGACCTTGTAAGAGTTTGTTTCACTTTTCAAAGGTGACATCTCATAGTTTTTCATATAGCAAGACAAGAAAGCTGTTAGACATCCATCTGGAACTGCCATCCTTTGTGATTTCACTTTGAGAATGTCGCACACATTGTTGCCTGCAGGTGCACAACTGACACCAAGCTGCAGGGCGAGGGGTTTGTAATGAACATACCTTTGATAAAACAAACAGGTGCACAGATGGGGGGGGGGAGGTTACCAGCTCTATTTTAACCCCATCTTTGCCATGTCACTGAGACAGATGCCTACTGTATATCGTTGCTATACATTTTTGTTTGTCAGATTAAAACAAATTAACCTAAAACACTTGAGTGTTTATTAAAGAAAAACACCTGTGCCTTGTGTTTGACAGTTGGTTCTGTCTGGTCTTGACTGGTTGTCTGCCACCTCTGTCCCTGTGGGTGCAGTTTGCAGACTTCCTTTGGACTTGCTACGACTTGAACAACTCCTCCGCATGGAAGCCACCAACACTTCATAATCAGAAACTCTCATTAGCGCTGTCAGAATAGCAGTAAGGCTTTTAATACTTCACAGGGGAGTGAGAACTCTTAGGAGAGCGCATTGAAATTGTGTGTCAATCATAGTCAGTATGTGGTTGTGTGTACTGGAAGTGCCATGTTAGGCAGGATACGCGTGTTTTATCATGTAGAGGCAAAGCCGTGAGTATATGTAAATACACTTACTTGGTGGAATATCAAGCCTTCTCGCAAGGACAAAAGACACATCTCAGTAAACAAGCATTCAACCACTAAAGCCTTGCACTTCATGAATATTAAATTAGACACTTTGAATCCTACCTCTTTGGTGTTAGGAGGCCCTAGTCTGGATTCTTACCATTTGCTGTGATTTATTCGCAGGTGCATGTGTCTCTTTGATGTGTTGAGTTGAGAGGTTTTGCACCTGTAAGAGAAAAAAAAGCTTTCAAAACAGGAGGTGGATTTGCCAGACAGTCAAAATGACAGCGACAGAAGGAAGATTTGTGTTACCCTGATGCATTGTGTGCGTGTTTTTGTGTGTGTGTGTGCGTGCGTGAGTGTGTGTTCTTTTCAAAAAAGAGGCTGCTGTGCTGTTTTGACATACTCTGTTGTGTGCACAGCCAAATCACTTTTTGTCAAACAAAATCTATCTAAATGTTAGTTTTTTTCATGTCAGTTTTGGCATCTGTTCTGACGTTGTGCATTTTGCATTTTGACCATTACCTATTCATTAAGGATGTGACTTGAAAAGGGAGTTGCCATGGAGATGCTGCGGTTAAATCACATAGCTCAAACACTTTTTTTCCTGTTTATTCTTTTGCCAATTATACTGTAACTAATGTCTAGCTTCCCCCTGTTTGTTTAGATTCCCCCCTCTCCTCTTATATCCTTTTTGGGGACTGACCTTTCAGACTGAAACCCCTTCCCCCTCAGAATCATGTCCAAATAATAACTGTAAAGTCCGTAAGGGCCTTCAGGCCTTCAGGAGAAGCCTCCCTTGGCCTGGGTTACACTGGGTTACTCCTTCCAATCTCCTGACAGTCATTCCACTTGCGCTACCTATTTCCTGACAGTCTCTTTTCACAGGCAGCCAGTTAGTGGTTAGTGTCCCCTGCCAGCCTATGGTCCTTGTTCCGTAATGGTCAGGGGCCCTCCAGAGTCTGAGGGTAGTGATAAAGGTGGCTGGCTATCTCATTTCCACAGAGGACAAGATAACATCCTGAGAACATTCCCATCACTCTAGGAGTTTGTTCAGTTGAGATAAGAGCTCCCCTGCTAAAGCTCAGCTACGAAGCTCTGCGGGTGTGTATTTGTGGTACTGAACATGTGTTTAAATGGAGAGCTTGTTGCTGCAGTCCTGCTTTGGTCTGCTTCCCATGTTGCAGGCCCAGCATCATGGAATCGAGGAGTGCTGCACAAACACTGCCTCAAAAGATCAGACCTCTCCTTGCACTTAATCACATTCATTCCTGTATTTTTCAAACCTCCGACACAGTTTACATGCTAATTTGTGTGTAGGTGGTGTGTATAATTACATTAGGCGGGTTTTAAGCAAAGACTTATAAGCAGCAGCCTGAACAAGTATCCCACCCGAGAGAGAACAAGAAAATAGTTTATACAAGGATGGATGAATTTATCATGCATAGTTTAGAGAAGAAAATCACATGCCAGACGGTGGCAGTTTGTAACTTGTGATTAAATAGCAAAACTGTGCTAAATAAGAGTAAAAAAGATTGATTGGTTTCATTTACGCCCGATGTCTTTAGCATTTGAAATGAGATACTAGCTAAATGCCAAATTTTTCAAGCATAAAGTATTTTGGATTCTCTGCTTCTGTTATTTGTTATAAATTCAGAGTAAGGGGCAAAATGCAGAGGCAACCTTGAGACGACACGAATGGACATTTTTATCCTCCGCTCAGAAACACACAGTGGCTCAGTTTGGCTTGCCACTTTTGTACAATATTACCAAGTATTTCATCACTACTTAAGAAGCTCCACCCTTTTAGTTTCCTCTTGTCTGCTCCTTCATAACCTCAGCATCACAGCCTGTTAATCTCATTAGGTAAAATGGATACATATATTGAGATTTATGGATCAGGAGCCCGACCACACACACCGCAGAATCTGCTTCTTTACACTGTCTCTCATAGTTGTCCAAAAGGAGGTTGTTATTTCAGGAATCTGATGAAAAAATATGTCAACAAGTGAAGTTAGTCACATTTGACATGTTCCTCTAATTGGATGAGACAAGTGTAACTTAAACAAAGTGACACCTCAGACAATTTAGCTTAAATTCTGCATCCTTCGGCTGCTGCTTTCTGTGTAAAGTATGGAGACTGCTGTTATTTTTCAGATGTTACTCTATAACTTCCTGCTTTCAGGTCCATTACATGCCCTATCTACGGTTCATGCAGTCAGCCTTGAAAACTGCGCATCTCACATAAACATTCACAGTGTTCTATTTCCTGCTGTTGAAGGAAGCAAAAACACACAAAGACCTCACAACAAGTCTAATTAAGTGTTTTCACACTTATTCTCCAGTCAAAGGGGTAAATCTGCCTCATTTGCATTCTATTGGAGGCATAAATATAAGCCAATGAATGTCTTTTAAAGGCTGCGATGAATGTGTCAGAGGCCTTAATGTGGTGGAATATAATTAGATGTGAGTGCGGTCAGAGTGGTATTGTGTGGCTTTGTTTGAATCATATTATGTCATCTCAAAAGCAATGTTAAGAGACATTTTGCTGCTGCACCGTATGCACACTTAGTGAAGGAGGCACATATAGTACAATGGCACACTCTTAACAAGCTGACATCATTATCAAATGTAAATTACACTCCCATGAGCTGCTCATTACAATATCCCATATGTAGCATGTGTCACAAGTTGTTAATCTCATTTTAACATGATCTCCACTTTTTAGCTGTTGATAATTATAAGTGCCCTGGTAGTGATTGCAGTTTTTCTCAAGAAGGAGAAAACATGTGAAATGATGTGAAATGTTTATCTAAAATCATGAGTGAGGTCACTACAGAGGTGGCGGGGTTGTCCATAGTAACATATACAAGGTTATTTTGAATAGAAATAGATTATTTGATCGAATAAAAGACAGATGAATGGTTGGACTGAATGAATAAAGGCAGTTTATATTGATATTAGAGACTGTAAAGCAAAAGAAAGTGTTATAGTATGCATACAGCACCAAGTAAAAGGAAATGCTACTCAATAAAGTGATTTAAGCATGAGAGACTGATTCAAGGTTGCAGTGAAATATTCATTGAAATGAGGTAACGAGTGGAGCAGCATAAGAATAACCCGTCTTTAAGGATTAACATAACCCTTGGAGATGTTATTGTATCCCCGTAACCAAGTCTCGACTTCAGCAGGTGCAGAACAGCTCTCCCTCTCTGTGAGTTACTGCATTAAGTCCCTCAAATTTAGTGGCACAATCATGAGCCTCCCGTTCACTCTCTGGAGTAGAAGAATCGCTTTGCATTTTAAAAAGGTCAAACACTCAGATCTCTGCCAGAAGGAATTGAGGGAAGAAATAATGTCTCTCTGCAGAAATATGCAGGAGCACACTACTGATCCTCTCAAATACGCACTGTACAGTGAACAGATTAGAGTGTGTGTGTGTGTGTGTGTGTGTGTGTGTGTGTGTGTGTGTGTGTGTGTGTGTGTGTTGACTGTCATCTTCTAACAACTAGTGTCTAAACAAAAGCAAATCATGATATCAAACCCTAATGTGATGAACATTTTAGTCATTTTCAGGACTGTATTGATTCAGTATAACCACACTCCTATGCTAATGGCAGGAGTTGAAGAGATTTGAAATTGTACAGAGACAAATAAAGCACAGTAAGGTGATTTACTAAGCAACCTATAGTAAACACAACAGATGATAAGCTTATAATTAGCAAACACAGGTTTTTGTAGGATTAAATCTGCAACAGTAAAGCAGATTTGGAAACAACTTATAGGCCTATATTCAAAATGACAAAAAGAGGGGAATTCTGCCATGGCTAATAGATTTAGGAACCCAACATATATGTTACATACTTCATCACACATGTCATTTCACAACATTAAAAAATACATTGCATCATCTACTTGGTCTTCATCATTAGATTTTCACATTTTGGTTTGGTAATAGTTTAAGTGCATCTGTGTCTGGTATTGTTTTATTTTGTTGTTTTATTTGGGAAAAAAAGATGCCTGTATCTAAATCACATTTTGACTTATAGATACAACCTCATGGGAGTGATTCAAACACTTTCCTCTGTCTCTTCCTCCCCCTGTCATCCATCCCCTCTGCTGCAATTGCAAAACATATGCTTCAGTTGGTGTCCCCTGTTGGCTTGTGTTGGTCTTTGGAGTGTTTGGGTTCATGCCCAGTAGTTACATTGTGCTGGGGACAAAATGACCACAGGGAAAGATGCACTAGGACAGGGCCAAGAGCCCCCAGGCCTGGGACCACACACAAACACACACACACAGGGTACATGGTGTAGAAGCAATAGCAAGATCCAGAATAGAAGGTATGTAAATGATTCATCTATTGCTATTGGTGATTTTCTTCATCTTTGTGGGAAGCTCTATTCAAAGCCTATGATGTGATGGAAGTGTTGGAAAAGTATGCAGAGTGAAGCAACCAGGAAATCCAAAGTTGCTCTCTGCATCTGTGTCGTGTTACATGGCCGGGACTACTGTGTGAATGAATGAAGGTTCCACAATCATTCTACTGCTGAGACTGGAACTAAAACAAGGGAGACTAGAGATTGCATGTTTAAAGCATGACATCAAGGCACAGCTGCAGTAGCTGCTATCTGCACCTGTGGCATGAAGAGGAGAAATGAACTCAGTGATTCAGTCTGTCTGTCTAACAGGAATAATTACAGCCAAGGCCAGAACATAACCATAGCTCCCTCAGAACATTGGTACCCACACTTTATCTTGGTCTCATCAGACTACAGGACATGGTTCCAGTAATCCAGTCCTTACTCTGCTTGTCTTTAGCAAACTCTTTGTGGGCTTTCTTGTGCATCATCTTTAGAAGAGGCGACAGCCACCCAGACCAATTTGATGCAGTGTATGGTCTGAGCACTGACAGGGTGACCCCCCACCCTTTCAACCTCTGTAGCAATGCTGCAGCACTCATACGTCTATTTCCCAAAGACAACCTCTGGATATGACGCTAAGCACGTGCACTCAACTTCTTTGGTCAACCGTGGTGAGGCCTGTTCCGAGTTGAACCTGTCCTGTTGGACAACTGTATGGTCTTGGCGACCATGCTGCAGCTCAGTTTCAGGGTCTTGGCAAACTTCTTATAACCTAGGCCATCTTTATGTAGAGCAACCGTTCTTTTTTTCAGATCCTCAGAGAGTTCTTTGCCATGAGGTGCCATGTTGAACTTACAGTGACCAGTATGAGGGAGTGTGAGAGCGATAGCACCAAATTTAACACATCTGCTCCCCATTCACAACTGAGACCTTGTAACAGTAATGAGTCACATGACACCGGAGGGAAAATGGCTAATTGGGCCCAATTTGGACATTTTCACTTAGGGGTGTAGTCACTTTTGTGAGATACTGTAAATGTTTGCAGCCGCTTATGTGCAAAAATACACTATAAATACATTTAAATTCATACTGAGAATATTTATCCTGGAATAACAAAGAAACTGTTGCAGTGATTTTTAATCACTCTCCATGAAGAAACAATTGCCAATGAACAGTGGACAGGCAATGGGTTGTGTTACTTTTTTATATAGACCAGACATAGGTTGCATCCCATGACGATTTTGAACATGCCCACAGCCTCAAATGTTGGTCTTAAGGAAAATATAGCAAGATAACTTTTCAGGAACCTAAATATACAAGAAAAATTTCACACTACACAGAAAGAAACAGTGGCACCAAATATTACAATATTTTAGAGCTCCCTCTAAATTTTTCAAATAAGGCTTTCACCATTTTTCAAACCCTTCACAAGCTGTTAGTTAGGAAACACCAGAACTTCGGGGGTTCTGTTCCAGAAGTAAGAAAAACCTTAAGACAAACACATAAAGAGGTAACATAAATTACATGGACTAGGCCTATATATTATATATATAGAAGTAAGTTTATTACATGAGAAGTACCTGCACTGCTGTGCTTGTACATTTTCATGGGGGCTGTATTGTTTGCATATTTCTGTGCTGACAAAGTAATTGCTTGACTTTGTTAAAATCCTGAAAGTTACAATTTCTAATGCCATGAGCTGTAGTGGATGCTAATTTGTTGTAGAATATGTGAAGAAAACCCTTGATGTCATGACTTGGGCTCACTATAGCCTCCTAGCTAGTTAAAACACTTTTTAAGTGAAAAATTGATTTACACACATTTAATGGGTTTCACCAGACAAACTAACGCTAGCTAGTTTGTACGTAGGGATTAGCTGTTGCTAAATATTTTCACAATATTTTCATATTTGTCCTGAACCAATTGACAAAATAACGTTAGCATGCTAATATATAACCGGCTAACCAGCTTTGAGTTAAGTTTAATATATTGTTTGCCCCCCAAAAGGAAATTAGTAAGGTATGTTACAGCATGATACTTGAGTAACCTTCTTGTTATGCGTAGATTAGGTAAGTTAGCATATTGCTTTTGAGTGGAGGGTGCTTGTTTGTGGCAACCAATTTACACATTAGCCTACTAAAATCTAAACTAGCTAAATAGGCTACATTGTTTTTAATGGCGCACCTCAGTTTAGTAATTAATCTGAAGTTAGTTAATAAGAACTGTAAGAAGTCTACACAAAAATGGATTGGCTGATTCCAAAAACAAAAATTCAAAAAACATAACTCAGTAGATATGCTCTGATTACAGGAACCAAAAACATTCAAGTGTAACTAATTTACATGTGGATATGTGAGTATTGCATTAGGATAGACTTCATCTATAATTTACATTTTTTGATAAAATTATAGGCATATGTATCTGATTGGCCAAAACATTAAATTACAGTGGGGGAAAAAACAACAACAATCGAGCCTAATAGGACACATCACAATCACAAATCGCCTTTCTCGAAATTTCCCACTGTCCCATCTCTCCATCAACTGCAAGAAGTGGCTCTCATCTGTGCTGTGCGCGCGAGAGCCCCTTTGAATGTGTGTGTGTCTGCGTGTGGTTGTGTGAGGGAGAAGTGGGCAAAGGCTCCGCCTCACTCAAAAAAGCGAGAGAAAAAAAGGAAAAGCAAACTGATACACACCTCTCAATTCTGGCAGGAGGAAAAGAATAGGAGTGTTTATGAACCGTATAAGTAAACAGCAGGATAACCAGGCACGCCGAAAGCCGAGGCTACTTCCCCCCGTAAAAACCGACACCAGGCACCGTTTCCCAGCGCCGGAGATTGTCCCGTTGCGTTCAGGATTAAGTTTTTATGTCATCTAAAGGTGGATCATTATCCAAATCCGAGATAACAAGCGAATTTGAAATGCGTAGCCTGCGATGCTATTTCTGGAGCCCCCAAAGCCGACGTTTGAACTCTCAGTAAACATCCAGTCGAGGTAGGATTCAAGATTATTGCAAAGGTGGTGTGAAATATTTCAGTGTGTGCTCCACCGGGGTGTAGTTTTGAAAGCTATACTCGCGTCGCTGTCCATGTGTCCCTGCGCCATCGGCAAGGAGGGACAAGGGAGGGTGGGACTAGACATTAGCCGATACTCCACTTGATAGTGATGTAGCGATTGGCTTTATTAAGTTCCTAATGAGCTGGGCAGTAATAAGGTAATGGTGGGGCATATTAAGGATCCAATTAAGATCAATAATGAGCTCCTTTTTAGAAATACATTTCAAATCATAAAGAATATTAACATGCACTTAGAGTTTGATCAAAAGTTTGGTACAACTGTGTTTTTTTGTTCGTTGCAACATTTCTTTCATGTGTATAACCACACAAATCCAGTTTGAACTTCACTTATCATCTGGAGCCTATTAATTTATGAGTGTTTAATTAGTGACCCAATCAGGCATTCATATGAGCACCTGCACATTTGGAAACAGGAGTATAATACTTCCATTTCACAGTTTTGGCACAGTGGACATTGGTTCTCAACTCTCTCTACTCTCCTTTTTTTCTCTTCTTTTTTTCTTTTACTGCATTTGGAGGCTCCAGTGGAGGAAAGCTTCAAGTGGAGGAGGAGGAGGAGGAGGGCGGCTCCATTGTCTGGCCAGTGAAGGGGTGGGGATTGAGGCTGTATGCAGATGTGCTGCTGGCAACGGACATCTGCTCTCCCCCCCCCCCCCGCCCCCCCCATGGGCATTGTCACTACAGGCAGGGGAACTTTGAGTGGAGCTTGCCCGCAGAGAAAAGGCCTTTGTGAAAAATGTGCAGGCCATGGCGCCTGCCCTTTGCATTTGAAACGCCACGTTTATTAGAACATGTGATCATCCCAAGAAGTCTGCTTTGATTATGTGTCTTTACCCTTCAAAATATACATCAATTGCTGGTGATGCAAAAGATAGAGTAGGACTTCTTAGTTTGTTGTTGCTTAGGGGGGTTTCCCTTTTTCCCAGACGTCCCACCTGCATCATCACCCTCCCTGTTCGCGCTCTCTCCACTCATCCTCCACCTTCAACTCCGCTGGGGGTTGAACTTTCTCTCACGTCTTTGTGTCCTGCAAGGGTTCAGATATGAAAGCTGGCCTCCCAAGGCAAACACATCACAGGCAGTAGCAGCTGCATCACGATGTACATGGCAGCTCCTATCAGCCCTTTTGATTTATCGCTGAGGAGGAAAATGGCAAGAAAATGCAAAACCAAGGCTTTAATATGTATGATATCATGCACATGGTAGCTATCAGTGTTATTGCCTGTGTGTGTGTGTGTGTGTGTGTGTGTGTGTGTGTGTGTGTGTGCGCGCGCATGCGTTCGTATTGGAAATCAGGAGTCTCATTTGCCTCAACAGATATTCCCTGGTGACTGGTACTGTGATTACGAACATGATTTGTGCTTGTAGGGAGCACTCTTGTACATGGCTGATCTGCTGTACGACATGTTTGTGTAGGGACTCATTTGTGTGTTTCTGCTGTATTATAACGCGCTAGCGGAGGGATAAGAGGGGGAGCAAGTACACAGATGCAGGAAAAGATGATGGTTTTTGAAAGCACAGGTGCTGGCTCTCACTTTGCTCACCACTCGCTCATTTGGTATGTGGCTTTCTTTGGACAGAGAATCCATGTTATGGTTATTTTGTGAGACCGCTTTCTTGCCATGCTGCCTTGTCCTTTTTCTGTTGACATGATATCTTCATAAAGAGGAAGGGCTAGAAACACAGCAACGAAATAAATGTCTGAATCATGAATTGACTGCCTGTTTTGAAGTCACAGAAGCAGAGGAATTACAATTGGTTAATCATATTCTCAGAGCCTAATACTCCATTTAACACAGTAATTTGGACGCTGCTGAAATAGCTCTTGTGAACTCTTCTGAGAATTCCCATAATGGCCAGGCCACTAACGGCTTCTAAAAGTTCCCATAGGAGTTGGTTTGAGAGGATTTTACTGTCATGTGATTTTGCTATGCATTGTGGAGAGGAGGTAATGGGTGTGAAATTACACTGTGCCATCTGCAAGAGGCTGAAAATGCACAGCCTGATGTCACTCAAAGGAGGATTTAGGATTTATACTGCAGGTTTTTTTGACATGGCTGCAAATCATCTTTTTATTGAGTAATTCTTAGCTTTGCTTTTTTTATTTGAGAGTCGTGTGTGTTTTATTTTTTTAAAGAACTAAAGCTAATTAGCTTCTGCTTTCGTAGTTTCATGATAAAATGTGAAACAGTGTTCTTTGTTTCTTAAAAGTCCTGCTGAATTTCTGTCACACAGATCTTCAGATATCTTAAAATGTGTTTCTCAGATTATATTAAGGCGTTGATGTTGAAAACAAAGATTGTGTTGTGAAGTAGTGCACTTTGAGAACTTGCTTCAGAGGCATTACAATGATGAGCGTACAGTTCATGATACAGTACAACTTCAGTTATTCTTTCTCTCATGCTGGCTGGTAATAGTTTTGTCTCAAAGAACAGACATTTTAAAATGCGTGTAGTGTAATTGGTGCACCTGTTTCTTGCATGCTCTAACACGCTCTCTTGTGTCTCCGTTGCTTTTCAGTCAGGCGTTTTTATTTGTGGTTGTGAGAGATAGTTTTGGGAGACGTGGACTGCACCAGACAGCAGCAGGTGTCTGATGCTCTTCACTGATAAGGCCTGTTTGCACAGTGTGCTTAGAAGATACAGGACTCTCTCAGTCCCTCTATGTATGTGTGTGTGTGTGCGCGCGTGCGTGGACTCTCGTCTGCCACTGATATGATATATACAATATGGAGAAGTAGATACATCCTCCGTTGTTTGTGCTTAAGTGCAACCAAAGTAATTTTTTCATACTAAACTTCGGCATTCCAAAATAATATGTTTAATAGTCATTCCCAGTTCAGCTGGCATAGTGGCCAGAAAACAAGCAAATTATAGTACGGGGTTTTTAATTGAGTCAAATCAAACATATACCTGAGGAATCATGTCTATGGATTATGTTCAGTATTATACCCAGTGTCATAAACTGAATAAGTTGCACTATTGCTTGCATCATTTCCCTGCTGATCGTGGTCCTAAGTGTAAGTGTTTAATGGCTGGGAGTGTCACCGATTAAGTCTTGCAGCTCGTATAGACAATTAAGATGAAGCTTTGATCTTAAATTCTTCAAAATTTTTCTCTTTTAGTTAAACTTACTTTTTTAATAATTTTTTTTTAATAACGTGTGACATGTTCTTGGTCTGATATTTTTTGATCATTCAGTTCATCTTTTTGGCAGATCAAAACGTTCCAAGAGCCCATGGTGACATCTTCAAATAGCTTGGTTTTGTCTGCCCAGCAATTCAAAGATATTCAGTTTACCACAAAATGAAACGGAGTAAGTTTCTGTTGTTCTACATGATATATTATGTTCAAATTGAAGAACACAGAAGACACTTTGACCTGTCACGGTAGGAAATGCACAGGTGTAAATAATAAAATGAATTTTGGCTTAATTTTCCATTAAGCTTCCAGTTTCAGGATACTGGTATTATGCATGCTGGCTCACTGTCATGACTTACTGGAACACTTGAATAGAACAGAGCCATCATTAATGTCGTTAGTAACACCTGTGCTAAGAAGTCCACATCATTTGAACGTTTGTAGCCTATAGTATAGTCCGTGTGGGTACATTGTGTTGTGGATGCATACATGAGCATTTCTCTAAATTATTAACTCATTATGTTATTGGAGCAAAGTGCTTAGCAGCAGTCACATCACAGTGCATGATGATTACTGTTCCCTGTATTTATGACAATGGGAGTTTGCTCACACGACTTGGCTGTCTAATGGCCTCCCACCTGGCGCACACACTTTGAGTTCCTGCTCCTCCTTAATGACTGGCCATTTTCCTCCAAAGAAGTCCTAATTGCTCTCAACTGTATGCATGGACATTATGCCAGAGATAGATGGAGTGAGGAGGTGGGAGGATTAGGATGGATGAAGGGGGGAGTGTAGTTTGCAGATCTAATAGGGATGTAATACACTGTCTTTCTAACATAGAAAAGTGTGTGTGTCTCTGTGTGTGTGCCAGCAGTAAAAAAAATAAATAAAAGAGTTGAGCTTCTCCCACACACCTCACCTCCTTTGCTTGGCAAAGCCAGATCTGCCATTAACTTTCATGCAAACCACAGATGATTAGGAATGAATGGTGGTACCGTCTTCCAACTCTGTGTGCTTGTGTACATGTGTGCTCGCGTTTGTGTCTGTGTGTTACTTATGCAGGAACTAGCAGAGACAAAGCACCATCTGCACGCAGCAGGCTGTCCTGACTGCCTGCTCCTCTTGCTAGGGCAAAGAAGAGGCTTTCTGTGAGCATTGTTATGAAACCGACGCTGCTGCTGCTGCTGCTGCTGTTGCTGTTACGCTGGTTGTTAATGCTGACAGCTAATAATGTCCTCCTGGATGACTGTGCCTTGCTGGAGCCAGAGAGAAGAGCCAGAGACTAATGAAGAGAGGCAGGAAGTGAAGGAGAGAGAGACAGAAACAGATAGAGAGGAAGATACCAGCTCCCTCTGTCCAAGCTGGGGAAGTTTCCTGAAGAGGATTACACACACAGACTGAAAGTACAGGCATATGTATTGTGTTTTATTTCCTCTTTTTTTTTTTTTGTTCCTTCCTTCCTGCCCGCTCTCTCCTGTCTCAGCGTCTCAAGAGGGAGGTGGCACGAGGAGGAAGTGTAAGGGTTCCATTGTGTCTCGGCAGAGCCCCTATTCCAGTCCAGCTGACATAGACTTGTGTCAGGAGGATCCATCCTGCTGATGTTAGGCAAGCTGTAAACTGAAAGAGATGTCTAAAATGCTGAAGTGGGCTCTGGCCAGTGGAGAGATGGCTCTGTTTGTTTGCCATTCTGCTGAGCACCACTTCGCAGAGAAAACTTTTCTGTCCAAATTTGCTGACGGAGAGAAAGGGGAGGGTGAAATAAAGAGTTGAAGTTGGGGTTTTGGGAGTCACTTATGGGCACACAGAGTTTTGCCCATTGTGGGCCTGTGACATTGACATTTGGACATGGTGTGGGGGAGAAAGGAGTTAAAAGCATACTTTTTTCCCCTCAGCTGTCTCTTACCACACAAACTTTTTTTGCCACTGCTCACAGTTCTCAGAGACGGCAGTCATTGAGCCTTCCAATCACATGAATATGCACGATAAGTCCGCTCTTCTTTGCCCTCTTAGCTGTGTTTTTTTCCCACCCAGAGACCTGTCGTGTTGTGTTTGATTGGCCCTGACATTTGAAAAGGTCCTTGAATAAAGAAAAAAAAGTTGTTTATGACAACTGGAGAACTCTCCTTGCAGCAGAGTAAAAATGGCATTTTGAAAGTAGCCCTGCTCTTGCATATTTAAATGCTAATGGCTCTGTGAATGTGGGGGCTAATAGGATGTTTCAATCTGGAGTAGTGCAGTATGTACACTTTCAGTATGCAGGCACACTGTCTGAGTGCTACTTCTAATAGGTGTGGAAGGTGTATCAGCTCATTTTATTAACTGATTATGTGGAGGCTGGAGTTTTTTTTGTTTGTTTGTTTTTTTTATAATAAATAAGCGCTTTCTTTTTTTATAGCAGCACAGAGATTATCTCAACACAAAGAATAGGCTTATATCCAGAAAAAAACCCTCAGGGAATCTGTTTTTGAAATTCTGGCATCTGTGGTGTATTATTGCAATGGTTATGATGCAGATAAAGTTTAACAGCTTGTTTTACAAGCTTGCTGCTAGTCTTAGACAGGGCCCCTGGGGTTCTGGCTGGGCAGCCCTGTAGTGAGGCGTCGGGTCCTTGGTTTATAATGAGCTGTTCTGTTAGCAGTAGCCAGCTACATGTGCCATGGATCTCCCTGGACTTTGACCTGCTTGTGGAGTATTTGGTCTCATAGTCCTGCTTGCTCTCTAGATTTTCCATTGTGTGGACATGGGACAATTGATCATGTCATGAGATAAGAATTAGTATTGAATTTGAGCCTGTTATCCCACATTTTACTTAAAACATAGATGTGGTAAGCTCCGTATGAAACGTATCACAATCATTATTATAATTTTATGCCATTTCAGCCTCCCTTTGAGAGAGTGAGTGTTTTATTTGATAGTGGAGAGCCACAGGAAATGTGTATTGAGGGAGGTGGGATGACATGTGTCAAAGGTCCGGCTAATTTCTAAACCAACATTGCATAAAATAAATCTTAGACCATTAAGGCATTGTCATATGAGAAAGTGGCATAGCAAAATTATAAAAATATTCAGGTCTAGAAGCTTGGTGACGTACTGACAACTCGCTGGGCTAGTTAGGAAACTACTAGCAAGCTAACCACTAACATGCAGGCGCCTGTCAGTCACAATAACTCTTTATACTTCTGTGTATTTTCTTCTCCTTGACATTTTTTTCTTAGTATTGTAATAATGTTGTTCAATAAGGAGTGTTTTAAGGGGAATATAAGTTCTCTGAGCTAGCAGGCTTGCTAATTGTCAGTTAGGAGCAGTTTATATTCAGACAAGAGGAGATTGAAGAAAACAGTTAAGAAGCTACAATAGCTATCTCCCTTTTGGACTCTCTAGCTTTCACTTCCCTTAAAAGACGGCGCTCTCAAGACGGCGGGCTATTGTGAATTTGTTTAAAGTTTACCAAAGTTGAACTTGACATGAAACATGTTTGTGGATTTACTTTGCTCCTGCAAGCGAATCCACTGAACGTGGCATTTATATTGTAGTGAATGAAATTTGGCTTTTTAATACCAGTGTACCCGGGCCCTTAGGCCAATAGACATGCTGTAAGTCTATCCTTACAGTCCAGGTTAAAATTGTCTACGCTTTCATGCATCTACAATAACAGCCTCTTTGCTTGCATAAATACTGGCAGGAGTCCAAACAGGGAAATCTGGCAGAAGTCCATGAAACCATTTGACTCCTAAAGCGCACTGTTAATTGAGAGGCTGCTCTTCCCATTGATTTGAATGGGCAGTGGACATCCGCATGGTCACCGCTACAGAGCATCAGCGCTCATACACACTCACACTTGCTTGCACAATGTCACACAAAAGCAGTTATCTACTTGTTGCTGTATAGAGAGCCTATTACGGTGAGCTGTCATCCTGCTTTTCATTACTCATCTGTGTTGAAAAGTGGCATATTATCTAGTCATTGCTACCAGTTGTGGAAGTGTTGACAAAGTGAGTGGCGGAGCTGAGCGATGGAGTCTTATCACCTCAGCTATCTCCATTATGAATATGGATATACCAATGTTTGGCGAGCCCGAGGCTAGTTCTTTGATTCCCGGCTGCTGAGAAGCTCAGTGGGATGGTTGGCTTTTTAACTCGTCAGCTTGTTCGCACAAAGACATGTTTGATTTTCACCCATATGGAGATGTTTGGTGCCTGATCCTGAACAAAAAGGATTTACTGTGGGTTAATGTTTCACTGAGCCAGAGAGAAGCCACATACTCTTAGTCCCTCCTACTCAGCCCTCTGTGAATTCTCCCCTCGGGACTCAGGGTGAGGTTAGAAATAGGTTTCCCTGGGGTTTTCAGACAGCTTTAGCAAATGCTATTTTAAGGAATTATACATGTGTATGCTGCAATGTTTTCTTTTTAATCTTAAAACTACAGCAGAAACTTTTAAGTATACGTATTGTATATAAAATTTACTGAAAAGGATTTTGTTCCTAGACTTAAAGAGCGTGCTGTTTTTTTTTTTTTTTTTTTATTTTTTATAGCTTCTGAGGTCTTTTGACCTAAGGTGAACATTTTTCCAATAATGAAGTTTTGTGCCATCAGGAGATAGGGGAGTGCATTAGTACGATAACAGAGCTGCAGTTCATTGGTGTTACTTTGTCAGGGATTTTGCTGATGCATGAGGTCTATGTTTTACCTACAGCAACACTGAATTCGCAGTTTAAAAAAGTAGCATAGCCAAATTTGAATATGAAGAAACTGAGAAGTCCCATTATCTCATTCAGACATGCAGTCAATGCAGCACTGCTGGAAAGATTTTTTTTTTTGGTAAAATTGATGTACCAAGGGAAATACTGTTCAATAATTAAATTTATGGTGGTATTGTTGTTATTCCACATTTTTATTGGTTATTTTTTTAACCATTTTTTTCTCTCTCTTGTGGGAGTTGTTTTTTGTTGTTGTTGTTTAATCTTGTCAAGAATGTGCCATGAAATGTGTTTTCATTTCACTGTACACAGCAGCTGAAATGATGATAAACTTGAAGAGAGGTTATATGTTTTCCGGTCTTTTCAGCATCAGTGGATGTTTGAACCACTGAAATATTTCAAATATTTGTAGGAACATAGCTTTTTGTCCCAATTTCACCCACTTGTCTGTGTCTTTTCTCCCTTGGTTAAATCTTATCCTTGACCTTTCTCTTTTCTCCGGCTCTCTTTCCCTTATTTTGCTCTGAATATGAGATGTGCCTCTGATATTGCCTAATCCGTCTGTGCCCCCTCCCCTCCCCCCACCTCACTTTCATCTCTGTGTGCTCTTGCTCACAGGTGGCTGAGGGGTGTGCTGGCTCTTCTTTGCTGGCTGACTGTGTTTCTTATTTTTGGTATCTATTGAATACCAGCTGCTGTCCTTGGTCAGGAAAGCATGCCAATGTAATAAACCTGCCGTGTACATATACATAAAAGCAGGCAAACACACACTTACTTACAAACAGACATAGACAGAAACACACACACATGCATTGGCAAGCTATTCATTCAACAAGGAGGCTGAAAAGAGACGACCACAAGGATGGTACTCATCAGAGGTGGAGCAGAGACACAAACCCCGCTGTCATTGAAAAGAGGTCTTTTCAGGTTGCACTGACACAAGACGTTCTGTGCAGTTAGTTTTCATTGCTGAAATGATAAAGCCTCTTAAAGGAACACTGCCCCGTATGATGGTTTGCTGGTCACCATCATGACCACAGTTGCTATCTCATGTCTTGCTCCCCATCCCCTCCCTGGAGGCTGGATGCAGCCACACACCCACCTTGGCCCCAGTTCCCAGCCGACATGTCTGTGTTTTTTGGTGTCCGTCTGTATATACGTGTCTATGTGTGTGGGCAGCAGCATTCAGCGGTGTTCTCACAACCCAGCTGAGACTGACAGATGGAATCATTTCACACACAGACAGAAAGGCTGGATACAGGAAACCGGGGTGTGTTTAATAGTCCTGGCGCTGCTGCAGTTGGTATTAATCTAGGTCAGTGGCATTCAGCTCACGGGGGAGTCGGCCTCTGGGGCAAGCTTGGCCTTTCCTTAACCCCATTTACTAAACTAACTTACAGTCTACTTACCTCATACGTAGTTTACTGTAAAATAACCTGACACAGTGTTTACACTTTGTAGTGTTAGGCAGATTACTACTGTACCTGGTTCAGCTGGCCTTTTGCAATCAGACCACAGTTGCTTTTCCTAGCAGCCCAAATGGCCCTGGACCTTAATAGCACACCCCAAGATATTCAGCTCACAGTTTAGTAATCTAAAAGGTTTCATTTTGTTCTTGCGACAGCCATATGTCTAAGAAATGTCTGCCATTAGACAGATTCATTTGAATTTATGTTAGCGGAGCTAGGCTAACCTGACTAGAACAGTTTAGCTAATGGTTTATTTAATCACAGACATACTACCAGTAGTGCTGGGTATCAAACCTCAAAAATACTTTTCAAAAGTATTGAAAGCTGCAAATATTTCCTGATCATAGAAGAGGACATCTGCAAACGTGCAAAACATCCAAGAGAGAAATGCCTTTGTCTAAATAAAGTGCACAGCTTCCATCCATAAATAATGCATCTTTGAGTTACAGTATCTGCATGTTTTACGTGAAATCCCCCATTAAGCATTGAATACTATAGCCTATGTTTTAAATCTAAACTTTGAAAAATTTGTAATTAAAAAGTGAAAAACTAAGAAGAATCCATTATTCCAGGACACAAATAAGCTACATCTATGAACTTTGTTTACATGATTAGTAGATTGATATGCTGTGAAAAACACATCAAAAGTTTTTGTTTTGTTTTTTAAATGAGTTTACATGACGAAGATTAGATGTTACAGTAGCTTGACTGGCTCCTTTATATTAACAGTGGGGTCAAGAAGCTCTCTCATAGTAAGTATTGTGTTTTTGTATCATCTAGAAATGTGAAATTGCGAACCAAAGCTCATTCAAAAAATGAGCGTTTGTACTCACATCGTGAACTCATCTCTACAATTAATTTGCAGTTTAATTGCTTTTACAGTTGTTGCATATGCATCAGGTGCTCAGTAGTTAATTGGTAGAAAAAGACAGATCATCAAGTTCAGCAATTAAAACTGGCACTTGCCAACCTCAACACATAAAAATGTACAAGTGTATCTAATTAGACTAAAACTATTCAGAGGGAATATGATTTACAATTATGTATTATATGGAGACTAAAGTTTCTCAGTAATGTTGTACCCGATGAGCAACATTCAAATAGATTTTGCCGTATACTGACAGTAATCACGATGACATGAAAAGAAGGTATTTGTGGTCTCTGTCTTTCTTCTCCTTATGTGTTTGCCTTTACAAAACCTCACTTTGCTCTTTGGACCCAGAAGCAGTCGTTTTTATAGTCTCTTTTCATTAGTCATGCTCGGTGCTTCTTTGAAAATCCTAAATTTACTCTTGAAATGGGACTGTGTCATCTTCATTCTTCAATCAGCCAGCGGTTGAGGGAGTTTTTAAGAGATTGGCCCTGTTCCAACACATTCATCTATTTTCATTTAATTTTTTTTTTTTGAAGGAAGAATTTGAAGTTCCATCTCCCCGATGCATAATTATTCCAAAGCCCTAAAATATAATTGCATTTTTTGTCGCTCGTCTGTGCTCTTTCCTTGGGGTTTCTATCATGTTACAGCTAAATGGTTTTAAACATTTCACTCTGGAGAGGTTAAGAAATCAGTGAACATAAGGTTAGATATTTTGAGTAAATGGAACTAAATTGTTTAGACTTGTGCTAAATGATAAGGTGTCTGTTTTTTTGCTCTGGCCTCGTGTTAATGAGCTGTTAGCTGAGGAATGGAGAGGTGCTAAAGAGCTGAGAAAGACAAGGTGAGACGGCGAGGACACCAGCCGATTACAGTTTCCCACAGGCTGTAGACTACAGTGTATCACTGTCAAGACTTTAATTTATGAGCAAAAGTTGGTACACACATGATCTCTAGCAAAAATTGTCTTGTGCTGGCTGAGACATTGTTTACCCTTTTGGAGGAAGTCGTGGCACCGACCTCCGAGGCTCTGCTACCTGTGCACTCATATAATTTCCACTCAGCTGTATCTGCATTTTAGGCTCAGAAAGTTGTTGGGAAGGTTTGTGTTATGTGTGAGGTTATGTGAGGTTGCTTTTACATATGTAGTTCAGTTCCTTTGGCCTGGATCGAGGACGAAAATGATGCATTGTTGCCTTTTTAGTTGTGGTCTGTTTTGTGTTCACACTCTTTTTACAAACGAACCAAGAGCTGAAAGCATGAAGTCATATGAACCGATGGAGTGAACAGTTTTGGCGTCTGATAATAAGTAATGCAGCATTTTACTATGCCTTACGTGTTCATTTATAAGAGTTTATGAAGAAATGAGGATTATTCGTCAAGACTCCAACTCAAACTCATTTTATGAGAAACTGTCTTACCCGAGGTATCAGAATCGTAATATTACTGTGTGGATGGTACTTTTAAACTGCCAAAATAAGCAGGGTTGGACCAAAGCACAACATACTGCTATTTTAATACATTTTCGTTCCGGTCCGATTGTGTCACCTTGTGTTTTGCTGCCAAACAGCATCCATGGTAACATATCAGTTAACAAACATAGTGTACATCCAACTTAGCAGTGAGCATCATAAGGTGCTTTCATTATCATGTCTAGCACACATCACCAAGGAGTTTGGTCTCATCCACCAGTCCCAGAGTGACCTTGAAAAGAAGTTGGTCCAATTCTGTGCATTGATGTTCTATGTAAGGTTAATATTAATTTGTTGGTTAGCTGGTACTGGTCTTTTGCCCTCAGAGGAAAAAATGCTTATTCTTATCCTGTTTAATGTCAAAAGGAAACAGGAAATTACTTCTTGGACACAGCCTTTACCTGTCAGCTTAAGGTTTTCGGTGTGATTGGTGTGTGTACATGTGGTTTTAGCATGTTTGTACCAAGATTTAATAATGTGGGTGATTGACTGTCTAACGTTTCACGTCGTACAGGGATGCAGAAAAAACACTGTTGCTCCCAGAGATGGATCTCACTGTTTGTTTTTTTGTTTTACTGCCAGCTGCTTATCTGCATAGATAAGTGAACTGTGTGCTGCTTGTTAGCTAGACAGTGAAGCTAACCTGTATTTGATCATCGCCCCATCATTCTTATATTGTCCAAAACTGTACCGACATTGAGTCAGTTTCTTCATTTTATTTTTTTTCAGTTATCCAGGTTGAGTTAAGTGCGCAGAGTAAAAACAGTTTCTCCAGCTGCTCCCAGGTCTTTGAACAGCTTCCTCCTTTGAAGTCAGTCACCAAGCTCCGTGTGTTCTCGCATCTTTAATGAACAAAGTGTTTCAAAGTTTTGCGCATTCTTTCAGAGCCAAAGCCAACACCTGTCTGATTCCAACACCAACAATCTGGTCGATTACTTCAATCATATCTGCTTGTCGTCACTAAATATTACTGCTCCTCTAAAGGTTAGGCCTACGTCTAAAGCTAGTAAGCAACCCTGGATAAATGACAGCATTTGCAGACTAAAAAGGGAATGCAGGAAAGCAGAGCGCAGATGGAAAAAATCCAGTCTCCAAGTCCATTACCTCAGTCTGAAAGATTTATTAATTAACTACAATAACATGGTTAAGGATGCGAGAACGCACTATTTTTCTCAACTCATTACTACACATAAACACAATCCCAGGTTTCTGTTTAAGACTGTGGATCAGCTGGTAAACCCAACCCCTCCTTGTGCCTCAGCTGGAAGTAATGATGACTGTGAATTGTTTTTATCTTATTTTACCAATAAGGTGGTGTCAATCAGAGCCTCTATTACCCCCGCGGCCTCTTACTCAGAGGTCCCTCACCAGCAAGAGTTTTAACCAGTTTTATCCCATCGACTTGTCTGAGCTTATAGCTTAAGTTTTTACTGAAAGTAATAGATTCTGTTGGCCCCCATTTGATCTCTGTTTTCAACAGCTCCCTATCTACTGGTTGTGTTCCTGATTATTTTAAAACGGCTTGCGTGAACCCACTTTTAAAGAAACCTGGTTTAGATCCCTCCCTCCCACATAATTTTAGACCAATTTCAAAACTGCCTTTTATTGCAAAGATTCTAGAAAGAATTGTGTCCAAACAGCTGCTCACTGTACTGGAAAATAACAAATTATTTGAAAAGTTTCAGTCTGGTTTCAGGAAGTACCACAGCACTGAGACTGCCCTGCTTAAAGTCACCAATGACCTTTTAATGTCTGCTGATGAAGGTATGTGCTCAGTCCTGGTACTCCCGGACCTTAGTGCTGCTTTTGACACCATTGATCACAACATCATGTTAGACAGACTGAGGCACTGGGTGGGGATCTCTGGTACTGCCCTAGAATGGTTTTCATCCTACCTGTCAAATAGGAACTTTTGCGTGTCTGTAAACAACTATGTCTCTTTGTTCTGTCCAGTTAAATATGGTGTGCCTCAGGGGTCGGTCTTAGGACCCATTTTGTTTTCCTTGTATCTGCTTCCCCTTGGACATATTATCCATAAACATGGCATTTCTTTTCATATTTACGCTGATGACACACAAATATGCTTGCCCGTCAGATCCACAGACCCTGGAATGCTGAGTTCACTTAACAACTGCCTTTTTGAAGTTAAAAAATGGATGTCAAATAATTTCCTCCAGCTGAACTCAGACAAAACAGAAATCCTGGTCATTGGGTCCCAGCAGATGTCAGTATTTGTTCTGCTGGTTCCCTAGTAAATCACATTAAACCTGTGGCAAAGAACCTTGGTGTTTGGTTTGATAGTAATTAAAATTTCGAGCAGCACACCACAAAGCTTGTTCAATCATGTTTTTATCAACTTAGAAATATAGCAAAAATTCGATCAATGTTAACTTTTAAGGATAACTGAGACCATTTTACACGCCTTCATCTCATCACGCCTGGATTATTGCAACAGCCTTTTCACCTGTTTAACCCAAAAACCTGCCCGAGGAAATCAGGTCAGCTGAGTCAGTGAACTCTTAAGTCCCTTCTTAAAACATACTTTTATAGGAGAGCCTTTCCCGATCTTATATGACTTTATTTTATCCCTTTTATTTTATTCAATTTTACTAGTTTTATATTTATCTTAAACGTGTATTTTAATCTTTTCAATGTTTTCATGCTTTTATCTTGTATTGTTTTTGTATTATTGTCTTTTGGGTATTATTGTCTTTACACTTGTTAAAGCACTTTGTAACTTGTTTTTGAAAAGTGCTCTACAAATAAAGATTATTATTGTATAATGTAGGGCTGCACAATATATTGTTTTAGCATCGGCATCGCAATGTGCCCTTGCGCAATAGTCACATCGCAGAAGAATGCAATGTCAAGCAAGTCAAATAAGCTCATGAGTTCCACCTCAACTTTTTTGCTGATGTATACAAAAGGAAAACTTGCACGGTTCTCATTTTAATGAGTTTTCTACAAGAGAAATCTGTCTGATGTAACATAATTTAATCCGGTTTAATGGTTCTTGGATAAACAAAGTTTGTTGCTAATGAGCGACAAGCAGGCTCTGCATGCACAGCGACCAGCAATAACAATGTTGTTTAGCTGTCGTCAATAACTTGAAAACCACCTAAACTGTGGATTTGGTTGCAAAAAGAAAATAAACTTTTGTAAAGGACTCAGGGGGTTGATGTATAACTGCATTAATGCTCAAAAAAAGCCTTCAGACCTACCAAGTCACCCAAAAATTCTAGGATGCTTATTTCATTTCAAATAGAGCATTTGAAGTCATCCGGTGAAAATTCCTGTATTTTTTCATATCGCAATATAAATCGCAGAAAAGAAAAATATTGCTATGTAAGTCTTTTCCAATATCATGCAGCCCTAGTGTAATGTAAATTTCTTTTATTAAAAATGGATTTTATAAAATTGGTATTGGAAAAAAAAAATTCAGGAAACTGTAGCGAAATCAAGGTATTTAAGTTATTAGATACATTTTTGAACGATACCCAGCATTAAGCGTAATATTTAGATACATGTTTGCAATGATTTTTATCTAATTCAAACATGGACTCTGTATTGGTCTTCAGTGGACTGTGTTTTGTAGCGGTGTTGTGCAAAAAAAATTGCCAATTATCCCTGTGGAGATTTTATGACAGACTTTGTTTAGTTCATTAGATGTAAGGAGGAGAGAGGAGGAATGCAGGCCACGCCGAAAGCCTCAATGGGTTAGGCTAACAGGCTGCCGTGCACAATAATGTCACCATTATGCGTTTCCTGGGTGACTTAAACAAATAGACATTATTACGAAATTGTGCATTAGCCCAAGTCAGCAGTTAGTGCTGCTGCAGTCTCATTTCGTTTAGAGTTGAGAGAGAAAGATGGTGAAAAGTGAAAGGAGGAGGGAGGGGGAGGATGGGAAAATGGTTCAGAAAAAAAGGCGATGTAAAGGAGAAAGGGGGAATGAAAAGGACGCTATTTGCCAGAGGCTGACAGGACATGCAAAAGGAGGTAAAAGGATACATGGAGAGGCACAGATGGACTGACAGACATGGGAGGGGCGTTGGTGAGGATGATTGAGAGGTAGAAAGAGGAGAGCTGTAATTGTCAGTAACTGTTGTATTTAGACAGGGAGAGTTGGAGGAAGAAAGAGGCTGGCAGGGAGGAGGATGGTGTAAATCAGCGGTCTGAGTGACAGCTTTATGTGCCCCTTGGAGCCCCAACTATTCGATTAATGAGAGAAGAGAAACCTTAACCACCTTCCCTCTCTGCCTCGTCTTTTTCTGCTATCTTGCACTTTCAGGGACATAAATCATAGACTCTTAAGCAGTCACTTTAGGTAGCTGCTACACAATTCTTCCTCAAATTGTTGACTGTAAGGTATCCCTGTCCTATGACACATTACATTAATGAGATTTTACTGCAGCTAGTGTCCATTGAACCACATTCATTCAGTTGTTAGAGGACCAAGTTAACATTATGAGAAATACGCTTATTCTCTTTTTAGCCAAGAGTTAGTTGAGAATCTTGAAACCACTCTGACGTATGTTTGGTAAATACAAAGCTGGAGCCAGAAGCCAGGTAGCTTAGCATAAAAACTGGAAACAGAAGACCATTAGCCTGGCTCTGTCCAAAAGTAAACACATCTGCTCTTTAGCGCACATAAAGCTCACTTCTTAACACATTATATCTCATTTGTTTAAAGGACAGTGTAGTGTAGACAGTGTAAAAACGTCAAGTTGTGGTTTTATGAGTGGTTATGTGCAAGAGAGGCAGCTAGGTTTCATTTTTTAATTTTTTTTTGGGGGGGGGGTTGGTATGGATTAAACAAATAATGTTTTGATTATTCAGCTTTAGAGGTGCTGGTAGACAGGTGTTACTTTTAGACAGAGCCAGGCCAGGGTGCTTCCTCCCTGTTTCCAGAGTTTATGCTAAGCTAAGCTAACAGGCTGGTGGAATCAATCTTCTAATCTAAACCCTAAGCAAGAAATTGAATGAGCAAATACCAAAATGTCGAAGGATTCCCCCAAAGGGATGATGTGTTAAGTGCAGTCACATGCAGGGACAAAGCTGCCTTTAAAACAAAGATATTCAAACAGTAAAAGATGGAAAAGAAATAAAACAGTGAGATTTTTGCCAGAGGGAAGAAATTGGATTTTTTTTATATAAACTTCACAAGTAAAAAAGTTTTTTCCAGTTAATCTCACCGGGATCCCCTTCAGCTTAATTCTTTCACTACAAACCCATACTTGTATAGCTCGGTCCCTTTTGTGTGTGAATGGGCTGGTGGTCATCAAGTGCACATAGTTAAACTCGTTCACTGAGGTCAAGGGCAAAACATGTTTTTTTTTTTTTTTTTAAGATGAAAACTCCTTGTAGTAAACGCCTCCACAGATATTTCAGTTAGGCACGTATTATGACAAAGTCAAAGCTAGCTTTACTTCATTCTGTGCCTTTTCACCCTTAGCCAAACCCACATGTTTCTTAATCTGGTGAGACAGCTCCTCTGAGAGATGGCCTCAGTCAGAAAAAGACCTCTCTCTCTTTCGCGTTCTCTTCCCGCCCTCTCTGTCTTCTGTGCTATTACCGACCTAAACAAGATCTCCTGGGCTGCCTGCCTTGTTATGTACTTTTCATCACAAAAGGAGTACAAAAGTGAAAGAGATGTAACATAAAGAGTTGAAAGAGAGAAGTGTAAAACTGGCTCGATCTGCTTGTGAAATGTCTTGACATACAGGGTGTCAGAAGCACTGTATGAATTCATACCCTCTTGGAGTGATGCAACAGCTGCAACAATGCAATGTAACGCCTGGCGCTGCACCTTTTTATTTTTATTTTTTATGGCTTTTTGATGAAAATGTTACTGGTGTTTGTGTCATTTTGAGACACAGTAGAGGAACTGTGGTAGCGCATCTGTGGTGTACATCTGCCACATTTCAGTTACAAAGCACTTAACTTTGGCCGTGGCTCAGCTCTGTGCCAGTAATGTATCTACCGCTCTTATGGTGTAGAAATTATCTTTGAGGTCCATCATGTGGCATTTAAGCTATTTGTTGAAATTAACACCTAAGTCAAAGCTTTACAAGGCAGCTTAACACTTCTGTAAGCCCAAACATGCAACTGCGTGAGCACAGTGTGAAATTCTAGAGTTTAAAGGGCTTTATTACTCAAAAATCATGCAATGTAACATGAAGAACAGTCACACTGACCAGACTTAATGATTTCCTTTAATTGGCTAGTAGTGCATGTTGTGTATGTATGTGGTGGGGAAAAATGTTTTGGTGAGCACTCTCTTACTGCTGGTAAGAGACAGTTTTGTATTTTGCTTTTGATTGGTGATGGTCACTTCCACCTTATTTTAATTCTTGATTCATATTTTAGTCGATTAAATGTCAAAAACAATTTGTTTTGAGTAACAGCACAAAGCCCAAAGATATTTAGTTTAAAGAAAGTCTTTACACTTGAGAAGATGGAATCAGTAACCAGTATTTCACATTTGTGCTTGAAAAATGATTTTACCATAAAACTTTAATTAATAGCTTAAATCACTAAACTGGGTGTTGCATTCATTGTACGGGATACTTCAGGACAAACCAATGAAAGTGTAGTATATTAATCTAGATACACTGTATATAGTATCTAACTTGAAAATTGTCTCATTCAGGGATTATGGCAAGCCGCAGGTTGCAATCACTGTGGAGAGTCCAACAGTGCATGAAATGCATCCAAGTAGAAAGGCAAGATGTAATTACAAAATAACATTTGCAGATTGGCTATATTGAAGAAATGGTGTGTACTGAATGTGAGATGTCTTTGTCATAAATGAAACTATAACCCCTAAAACATTTAATACATGTTTTTCTCAGCCCACAAAGTCACAATCCTGGTTCATCAAAAAAAAAAAACTTTTATTACCAAGAATATTGTGAGGTTTGCATCACTTAACAGATCAGACCACATCTACTTTTGTCACGATCTGACTTGATAACATTCAGACACTTGTCAGGGAACCTGCAAACACAACTACCCATCCACAAACATTGTGTGTGTGTTGAGCAGGGTGCCTGCCCTTTCTACACTGAGCCAGACAATCCCTGGAGTTGCGTATTTCTGTTGTTTGTGTTCAAGTGTGTTTGTGTGTCTGACTTTCTCCTCGGTTTCTCTTCCTGTCCTCCAGCACTGAGCATGTATATTTTCTCTTATGTCAATCCCCTTATTGTTAAGTTACATAACAGCACTTAGTCAAGTAACAATCCGGCAGTGATGGTGCTAAGGGCTGCAGGATAACTGTACTTCCTATGTACTTCTGGCACTCCTCTGGCTGAGAGCTCTTCTGAAAGTTGTTGTTGACTTTTCAACCTGCTTAGTGGAGTCGACTTTTCTCTCTGGAAATGGAGTGGATCTCCTTCTTACATGAGTCACATCTCTGGAATTAATTTATGGAAATGAAGTCATGTATACCGCAGATTGGGGGATTTTGGTCAAATGTAGCTCTCAAACTGCTGAGCGGGCCATTCTTTCTAAGCCGGCGGGTTTTGCCATCCCTTCATTTGAGACCACCAGTTAGAACAGAAATGATGAAATGTGATGTTTGAAATGATTCCAGGTGTAGACGAGCATAGTTGTGATTCTGAGTGAATGTAGAGGTTTGGGGGATACATGACTTCAGTTACATCACGGTATAAGTGACAAATACTACAGTTGACAGATTCTTAGTTGAGGTTGTATTATTACAAAGTGTAATATATTGAAATCAGTTGATACTACTTGTGAATACTACAAGCTAAATTATATGTTGTGGACAAAAAAGTATGCACACCTCATTATATGGCTCGTGATAATGTCAAATCATCATCGTAATATGATCAACACAATATATCATACGTCAAATCAAATATAAATGATGATCAAATTGACGTGCAGTGGAATTCTCTGTGTTCAGCTTTTATGCATTATATATGATATAGTAACAAAAACTTTGCTATAAGTCATGTTAATTCGGACACCAGATAACATTTTTATGATCCTGTCATCCCAACACAGAACACGTTGGTGAACAGATAAATGTTCATTTGGAATTATTACCTGGCCTTTACTTTCATAATCTAATTCAAATAATTGTTTATATTAAAACCACTTTTAAAAATGATCAGAGAGCTGATCCTAGCAGTTTCTACAAAATTTGATGACTTTAGAAAGCTAGTTGGAGTGGACTGCACAATATTGCATTGGGATAGCATCTTTTTATTCCCATCCCGATATTGTATAACCGCCACATGTTATTGTAAATTTCAATTTTGAGACATTGTTTTGCATGAACCCTGTGCACTAGAGTAGCCTATATTACTGTTTGTCCTCTGAGGCATCTGTCAAGGAAGTGAAATCTATATCTGGAGAGTTTATAATGAATAAAGGGCCAGATGCACTGGTGACCTATAGTGTTGCCGCTCATGCAGCACAGAGAAGGAGATGCCCATGCTCGTCTCCCCCAGTCTATTCATAGCCAAGGCGGTGTGACTCCCCCGCCTCTGACTGACTGTTTCCTGCTTTTCTTCTTGCTCAATTACTTCTCCTCTAACTCCCACATGTGGGTCTTCAGCTCTTTGGCAGGAAGGCGTACCTTGTGGAGGTGGGAAGCCGAAGCACAGCTGACTGGTGAAGCAAGCAGAAATGTGTGTGGTTAAAGAAAGGCACGCAACGTGTTTTTGTCGAGAAAAGACAGGCGCTGATGGTGTGTTGAACGCAAGAGAAACTTACCACCTGTAGTAGTTTTTCTTTCAAATTCCCTTAGT
This sequence comes from Micropterus salmoides, assembly GCF_014851395.1. Lineage (NCBI taxonomy): Eukaryota > Metazoa > Chordata > Actinopteri > Centrarchiformes > Centrarchidae > Micropterus > Micropterus salmoides. Next base: position 18,887,066 of record NW_024041373.1, read on the forward strand.
TGCAGTGCACCACCTCCCTTTCCTGCCCCTATCTGGGTAAAATGCCCCAACAGCTGGCCAAATAAAAATGCAACATCAATTCATCATTCAGCCAAATTGCTCAGCCTGTCCTCCAACCCACCAAAACACAACAGTTACAATTGCAATTACTGCGCAAATATCAATGGATCATCATATAAACAGTCAAGTGAGAGCCATTTTCAAAGTGCAGCACTCTAGGATCCGGACCCAGATGCAAATATGGAAAGAAACGGGTAGGGTTATGACTGTGAAAGTGCTGAAAGAGATACAGTTAAAATGTGGGAGGAAGATGGTGTCACCCTGTACTCATCCTGTCAGACGTTGTTTTTCTAGTACTTTCCTCTCCCTCCCACCAGCCCTCTTTCATGTCTTTATTCTGCTGATACAACCTCCTCCTGTCTGCTGACTAACTGACCCACATTCCTCTGTGTGACTCGCTGCCCTTAGAGTGTGTGTGTGTGCGCACTCGAGCCTACATTTCTGCTTCTGTGTCTTTTTTGTGTGTGTGTGCATTCGTGTGCCTTTTCCTCTGTCTATCTCTGCCCCTCCTCTGTCTATCTCTGCCCCTCCTCTGTCAATCCCCCCCCCAAAAAAGTGTGCCGTTTCCCTTAGGCTTCAGCAGGAACCAATTAGATGATTGCTCTTTTTAGAGGAGCGCCAGTGACTGAACATAAATGATTGGTAAAATGCCTCATTTACTCACTCACTCTGTGTTTGTCTGTTTTTTGCTGTGTTCCACTCAGTGTGGGAACTCCGTTTGCAGAAGTGACATTTCTTCATTAAATTAAATAAATGGTGCTCACTGAGATGAGTCTCCCTCTAGTGGAGGGTTGAGTTTCTGCAAGGTAAATGTCTAATTTAGCATGACAATTCAGTGATTCTGCCCAGGGTTTGAGACAGCTGTGCATGATTGCTGTCAGATGACAATTCTTGTATTTCTTGCGATACACTTTCAGGAAGACAGAAAATCATGATTAGCATGCGTTAAGTCATGCAGTAGTGACTGAAAATGATCAAGCTTTCTCATCTTTTAATAATGTTAACCCACTGTAACCACTGACTCTGAATTGTATTGGTTTTTGCGTTGTTCGAATAACTCTGGCACAATACATCAAATGCAAAGATTTATGTTAAATATTGTACAGTACATGGTCGCTTACGAAAGAAAAAATAAGTAAATAAATAATCTGCAAATGTTTACAGTGAACTGTGAGACTGGCTTTCAAGAATAATCTTTGTTCCTGCTTTCTTAAATTTCAGGTATAAAACATCAGCCAGCTAACTTCTGGGGGATTGGAGCATTTGAGACCTTAAGGAGGAGAGGTGGCTATCAAGAGAAATCAAGAGGGGAGAGAACATTACAGGCTGTAACAGGATGGCTCTGGTCGACAAACATAAAGTGAAACGGCAGCGGCTGGACAGGATCTGTGAGGGTGAGACAGACTCCTTTACTCCTGTCTTTCAATCTCTGCTTTCTGCTTTTTATGTGGATTTGAAGTGATGGCCACACATCTGTAGGTCACTGGAAATTGATCATTTAGGTTGTGGGATGCTTTTGTCTTTGTGTGTGCACATGTAACTTTGAGTGTGTGTGTGTGTTAGTGGCACGGGTTGATGTTGAAGCCATAAAAGATTCCCTCCACTGTTCTATGGAAATTCAATTTCCACTAGTATTTAAGCCTTTCAGCCTGCTGCTGCAAATTCAGTGAAAAGCCAGTGGGATCGTTTTGCATATTGTGTGTTTGTGTCTGTCAAAAGGGAGCCTTGGGACCAGCCGAGGCTCCAAACTTTGGCTTTGAAGGCTGTTAAGGAGGGAGAAAGGCTGTGTGTGTTTGTGTGTGTGTGTGTTCTAGGGGAGTTTGGGTTGGTGGCTGAATGTGACTTGAGTTTGATGGTTCCAGATTGCTGGAGAAGTAGGAGGTTTGTGAAGCACTCCTCAGAGCCCTGGGATTGATTATATCGCATAGTGGGATTGATTTGTGTGGTGGCTATGTGCATTTATGTGTGTGTGTAATAGAAAGACAAAGCAAGAGATTTTCCTTTCATTTTTTCCTCACACATATTTTTACTTAACCACTAACAGGAGCCACTGAATGTCTGAATGCTTATTTAGCGTGTGTTTGTGTGCCCAAACTCATACTCACCCTTCACTCATTCATCAGTGATGCATATACTGTACTGTATAGTGCAAGATTACTCTTTTGTGATCTCCTTTTTCACTAGCTTCTAGAACTCATTGCAGAAAAAGTGAAACAACTTCCTGGGGTTTACTTTCTGTATTTTCTCCTGCACTATACAGTATATCACTGTAAAGGAGTAAGTATGCTTCAAACATCCCCCCACACCTTTTCAATGTCATAATTGGAGGCTACTTTTGTCAGTTTTTGTGCGTACCAAGAAGTGCGACACAATGAATGCTTTCCAGGAGAGATTGTCCTTTGAGTGCCTTGAGACTGCCTTTAGACATCGCCTGATGACACGTTGTTTAAACTAGCTCAGTTCAAGCAGACCCTGATCATAACCCATGTGTTCACGGTACCTGCAGTACCCACGCTCTCTTCTAATGTCAACTTTCTGACTGCTGTCTCTGCTGTCTCAAAAATGTTTACACTCTCTGTCCATTCTCAAAGCCTGTCACCTGACAGGCCTCTGTCTGTCAAACTAGTGACGTTTAACCTACGACAGTCTTGGGCTCATGGGAATGGTGTTTGTTAAAGACGGCTCAAAACATAAATATTAAATAAACAATTAGGCCTATGTGATATTCAAAATAATCACCTCAACATCCAAAATGGAAGGAATTATATGATTGTATTTGTAAATACATGGGGTTGTATTTTTAATCATTTGCATTATTTAAAATGTCATTGCGATTTTGAATGTTACACTGTAGAGTTTTATTGTCAAGTAGCTAACATTACGTAGAGCATCCTATGATTTCTCTTATAGAATCAAATAACTAATTAAAAGCAATCTTATCAGAAAAATTAACCCTTGAACATACACCCGCGTGAAAAGAACTACCTAAAATGAGAGAAACTATTTTTCGGAAAAATGTATTTGGTGAGTGCTTTGACTTGATTTTGCTACATGAGTATAGTGAAACTTGCTCACCCCAATTCCCCAAAGTCCAAGGTAACATCCTGACAATCCTTAATTTATCAAAGCAATAAACAAAAACACAAGGATATTCAAATTAGAGTGATATAAAACAAAGAAAAGCAGCAAAGTATTATATATTTCAAATGTCAGATTTTGAATTAGGCCTAGGTCTAGCACATAGACGTTCCAGTTTCATTTAAGCTCTCTCTTAGCGAAACCATAGGATTTCCTCAGTGAGACTGAGTTATATCACATTAACACTCTTCAGAGTATCAAGTATCACCATTCCTCTTTGTTCATGTCTAAGGACAATCCCGTTGAGATTGAGAAACACAATATAATAGATTCCTAAATGAAGCAGTGATGCTGTCTGTTTCCACCCTCAGAATGAGAGCCACATGTGGCATCTCAAAACTCTCCAAACCACCAACCCTGCTCGCTTGGAAAGACTTTTTCCCTCTATTTTTTTTTCACAAGAACAACGACTGTATATTGCCTAAGGAGGCTGTATGTTAAACATCACATCAAAATATTTTCTGATCTGCCCTAAAGACCTTCAGCAGTGTCCATGTCTCCTCTGCTTATCACCAGTGAGGTCATTCTTTCAAAAATGAAGGGGAATTTTTTTCCTGGTGCAATTAGTCACCACAGCTGCTCTTAAAAATGTGCAGAAGAGGGTGATTCACATCGAGGAAGTTAAAAGATCAGAGGGTGGTGAATCACGTTGTTTTCACGGTACCGTTAAATCTGCTCAACCATATAAAACGGGTATTTCAAAACCAGAGGCATGGGATGTTCTGCACCATAATGTCAAAGCCACCCACTATTATATATATATAAGAGTGTTTGGACTGAGGCGTGAAATAGATATCAAAGTTCGCATCATGTGTATCGACAAAAACAAGGACGAGTGATTGTGATTGCGTTGCCGTTGTGTGTTGCACTTGGCGAGACGGCGAGAGAAGCTTCCCTAATCTCCATTTATCTTCTGAGGATAACTGTGTCAATCCAATACTTGTTTCACAGCGAAGTGCATTGATTACATCTTTAGTCATTGTGATGAGTGGCTAACTGAGCCATGCCTCTGTCCTAAATTAAATTCGAAATGGCTGATCAAGTGTGGCTGCTTACTCCCATCAAAAGTAGTCACGGTGCTGGAATGTAGATTTCCCGGCAATGGTGGATGTTTTACCATTGCGGATATCAGATGTGACTCACTGCCCTTTGCTTTCATGTTCTATTTTTGTGGTTTTCAAATTGGACATGCAAGGTCAAAACTTGGGCTGCAAACTCATGTCTATCAATTATTAATGTCTGTAACATGTCAGAAAATGGTAACACTCGCTCATCCCAATTCCCGAAGCCTAAGGTGACATCTGGATGTCCTTTGTTTTGTCCAACCAACAGTCAAAAACACACTTATATTCATATTACACTGATAAGTATTTGGAATATATCACCTTGGGCTCTGGGAAATTATTTATATATACAAACACATTATAGGCAAAACAATGAATGATTCATCTAGGATATAATTATCGTTGGATGCCCTTATTATATTCACCCATCTACTGTATATAACGTTAGTTTTGTGAGTAGCATGAAGGGAACATACTACTTAATCCTGCTGAATGATCAATCTAATTTGATGATGAATTGAAAGTGTAAACACGTTTTATGACGTTGACAGAGGTGGCTCACTCTTGCTAAAGAACTGCTAAAAGCACTCTGGGAAACTATTAAAAAATGTTTGATAATTACTGTATTTTTGGTTTATTTGTCAGTCAGCTAATTGATTACTCAGATCATTGTTTCAACACAGAAGGATTTTGTTTGAATTAAATCCATCAGTAAAGTCAGCTTTAATTGATTATACAAATTATCAACCTCAAACACACATTTCTCTATTCAGCCTAACAGCACTGTTTAGTTTAGATACCGGCTTCAAAATATATATGGTACAACTGTTCCTTCTGTTGTGGCTTTGATAAAGTGCCAAGAAGAGTGTAACTGCAACAAGGGAACTGTGGCAAACATCTGTTGTGAGCATCAGTTCCCATACTCTCCTATTCCCCCCTTTTCTTTTCTCTACTCTCTCTCTCTCTGTCTCGCCTTCTGTCCACTCCATCTGTGTACCCAGCATGCATTGGCTTGGGCAGCAGCGCAAGTCGTTGCCATTGCCGTTTAGCCAGAGCTAACTGACTGATCTGGGCAGAGATGGGATGTGAGCGGCGCTGCGACGTGAACTAGGTCGCGGTAACAGCATGTTCCTGAATGTTGATTTACAAGTTGTAAATCTGTGCTTGGATGCAAACACCACAAGGTGGGGTAGTGTAATTTGTCATGGCAATTCCAAGTGTTTGAGTTGGCAGTTAAATAAATATGTTAATGCTTGATAATGCATCTTGTTTTGTCACGTGTACAACAGGAGGACATGTTTAAACAGTGAACAGTGAATAATGCTGTAGCATGCAAGCTACAATACCATAAAACTTAGCCTGTGTATTATTTATATTGTCATGTTTAACAGACCTGCAAGCTTTTTTTTAATAAGAGAACTTTTCATATTAAATAGAGAGGACAACCAGGGACGCTGTCGAGGGGAAGGGAGGGGTGTCCAGATGCGGTGGGGGGGGCTTCTTATGCTGAGTTTTTCAACACAGACTCTGCTGCATCCACCTCTCTGCTTTCATCCCTCCCTCCCACTCGCCTCCCCACGCTCTGGCATCCAGCTCTTGGATGAAGTCATCGGAGCGTTTCTGGGTCTGACCCCCCCTCGGGCTTGTTCCAGGCTCCTCACGAAAACACACGACCCCTTTTATAGGGAGGAAAAATAGCAGATAGAAAAATGGTCGAAATTGTTGTTTTTGAAAGTGAATTATAATTATTTTTTAGCAAAGCTGCATGTGTGATGGTGATATTATTACCATTAAAGTGTGACTGTCTCTTGCTCACACCTTGAATGAAATGTTCTGGTATGGTTTTCCTTTCTCTTTCAGTGTCTGCATTTTGCTTTTGATTGGGCTGGCATGTAGTGGTTGTTGGAAGTTGGAAATAAGTTGCTGGAAAAATCTAATTTCAAAATGAACTCCTCATCAACGAGTCGACATTAAGTATTATAATGTCATGTGGCTACTCTGTATTGGGCTTGAGGTTCAATGAAAGATGGCCCAGAGTGGTGGGATCATGGGATTTCTCCTTAATGTAGCTGACATACAGGAAATCCTGAAAAAATTGTGGGCTTTTGCCTGTTTGTCAATTCAGAAAGTTACACAAATCGAGTATATGATTGTCATGGACCTCCATTTTTCAGTCCATTTAGATCCTATGGAGATGCTTTCAGAGACAAATAATCCCACTGGAATTGTGTACAAGGCAGCCATGTACATAATGTCTGTTAAGTGTGCATTACAATTCATCTGACAGCGTGATTCTTTGCAGCAGGAGTGGCATTGTAATCCCATCCCCAGTTAGTGCCTCCTGCCCCACGCTCATGCATAAGTCAATGTGTGTTTAACATTCAAATCATGCCTTGAGGACGTGACGTGTCGCACTGTAGGAGACAGTTGTTTTTATTTCTGTTGCAGTGCAGTATTCACTTTGAGTTACCGTGTGATTTTTATTCATTTATGCACGTCAGACCGAGGCCAAGGCTTCAGCTGCAGTTTGCGCGTGTGAATGAAGAGGGACAATAACGAAGCGCCGTTGCCGCTGCCGTCTCTGCTGTATGTCAGAAGATGAGCAGAACAGGGTCAAAAGGCAGAGTGGGGATCCAGGATCTTGCAAGCCAAATATCTTTGTGCACTCTGTGTATGTGTGTCTCTGAGTGGGTGGATAGATGGAGTGGTGAGGGTGAGTGACAAGCAAATGTCTAAATGACCGCTTGTTGCATGTGAACCCTCTGATTCCAACATTTGCATGCAAACCATTTTACATGGTTAAAACATGCACCAGCGAGCACACACAAGCACACTCACACACCTCTGGCTCTCCTGCTGCCTTAGCTGTAATATTAATGTAGAGGCAGGGACGGCGAGGCCTGAGTGACAGGAAGATGTAGAGTGTTTATTAAACAATGGCAAGCGTCTTGTGTGACAGATTGGCACAGATCTGACTGTTGTACATCATGTCTGTCTTTATGCAATGTTGTCTAATACTAAGAGGAGCGTAATCCTGTAAAACAAAAAGCAATACACTGTACCAGGGTAAAGTAGAGTAGTAGTAGTAAAGTTTTCCAAAATCTATTAGCAGTTAAAAGAACATTTGCATCGAGGTTTCTACATGTGTTACCCGGTTTGAATTTTCACCAGTCAAGTCTTTTCAATGTAAGGTCTTTATAAGCTTCTGCTGGGGTGGTATTATATTTGTTCCAAAATCCCCAGCTTAATTCCTAAATCCCTCTGTTACAGTGACTCTGGCGTTGTGTGCACAGTCTGACAAGTATGGCAAATGGAGGAACATTAGAATTTGAAAGTCAAACATTGTTTTGTTTGAGACAAACAGAACTCTGCGATTTACTTTCCTGTCAGGATTAGATCGGCAAACTCTGAGTACACACCTTTGCCCCTGACTCTCTGTTTGAGGTTGACTTTATGGGGATGAGTGATCTGCTGAGAGTCAGAGTCTCTTGAGAGCCGGGCTAGAAGATGAAATGAGAGGAGTGGATGAGGTTGGGGAGAGAAGCCAGGGGATCACATCTACTCGCGTATACATATAGTAGGCTGTTGCCCTCGACATGGAGTGTGTGTGTGTGTGTGTGTGTGTGTGTGTGTGTGTGTGTGTGTGTGTGTGTGTATAGTGGCTCTGAACACATTCTCCTAAGTTTGTGCAGCTACTTTTAAGTTTCAAAAAGAGGTTATTACCCCAACAGTGATATCTATAGCAATTAAGAATGATATGAAGTCTGACTTTTATAAATGACTTATGTTTTCTGATTTTGACATCCAGGAAAATAATTTCTGTATTATATCACCTCAAAATAAAAACCAGGAAAGACCATGTGACGTCATCATGAATGACGCCCATATTTGAAATAACTGTAAAATGTGACTTTATACCAGCACAACCCCGACTGATAAAATCAAAATGGGCTTAAAAAAATTATTATTTTTTCCAACTCTCAGCTTAGATTTAATAATTCATCTTTACAGTCAGTCTTAGATCCCTGTGAGGGCTCGCTCTTGCCTCCGCTCCTTCCCATTTTAATTTCCTTTTTTACATCAAGCTGACTAATGTTCCTATGACCTTACCAAAAGAGAAAAAAAGTTCTCCATCATCTGCGCAATTGGTTTTCTGAGCCACTGTCATCAGCTTTTTCCTGTCATCTTGTGCAAACAGCAGAATACTCCGCTCCCTCTCTGATCTCTTCCTACTCTAATTACACAACTGTGATTAAACAAGATTTTAGTGCCGACGAGACACATGCCTGCACAGTTTCCACGGGCCCTCTGTAAGATATTCAAGAACTTTTCTCAATATGCTGATATTAACAAGACTCTTTTCATAGACTAAAATATGTATTCCTACCCTTCGCTATGGTTGGCTCTGAGATTAGATTTGGATGGAAATGGACACTTCCTCACCTTACATCTGTTTTCATGCATTAATAAACAGGGATCCTCTGCAGAGGGGATCAGGTTTCAGCCACAGTGACATGAGCTGAGACATGCAGCCAGGTACACCCTCTGAGTCATATGTTGAACATCGCCTTGGTTAAATTAAATGATAAATGTATGCCAATGATTACATCTTCATGAATGACTCATGGTTGAAGTGTAATGTAACATTCTGCAGCATTATAGCGAATCACTTTTTTTCACTAAGGCTATGAGCTGCTATTGAGTGTCAGCTCAACAAGCACAGTGTTTTTGTAAGGCAAAGGTTGTAGGTGCTTTGGATTAACTGCTGTTACAAAAAGAACCCTTCCCCCTTCCACACACATACACAGATGCACACCCACCACACTCCCTCAGTGTTTTACTTTTGCAAAGAGGCAAATCCAGATTACATAGCTCCTCTAAGTGAAGGAGATCACAGGAGCTTTGGGAAAGTGGGGGAAGCTTCTGTATTGTGCTGACAGTAAGATGCATATAGTGAGAATTCATGTAGTAACATAAAATAATTTTTGAGATTCTGACTTTCTTTACAAGTGTTGCATTTAACACAGACAATTTTGATACTTCAGTGGATCATTGCTTGACTGAGAGGACAAATAGGACAACAATTGCAGGTGGATTTCATTATGCATTCTGAAATTTTCATGCAATCCATGCATTATTTTCAATGTCCTCAAGTTAAATAGATACAGCAGTTAGAGTGATCTCAAATCAAGAAGACTGGGGCAGGGACAGTGAACGCCGTAAAGGCATCAAGGACATTTCAGATTGAGTTGGGCAGCAGTTGCGTGGTGGCTCTGCTGCAAGCATGGGGCCTGGAGGATTAGTGTCCAATCACAGTGGATTTGATGTTTGCTGACAGCACATGGGACTTAGCAGAGAGAACTGTATTTCATTTGTATTCATTGAAGCTGTGTGCCTTACCTTGCCTGGCCTCCCCTCCCTGCACTGTGAATCTGGCAAACTAAAACCTGAAACCTGTTGACGACAGTACATCATCAGCAGCTTCAGGTAGGTGACTCTTCAGAAATAGGGCGAGGGGTGTGGGGGTGGACTTGTGGACTCATTGGCATCGTCATCACCATCATCATCACCATCATCATCACCAGATATGCTTGTATCTGGCTCACATGACGTCATAGTGGGAAGTGGAATTAAACAGGCTTTATTTAGATGTAATCCCTCATAGCAATCGGCAGAGCAAGTAAAATGTCCCAGAGAAGAGGGAGAGAGAGATAAACCCTATTGGATTAGTAGAAGTCCCTGCCCATCCCAACCTATCCCCTCCCTTCATTTTTTTTATCAACGTTTCGTGGCCATCTCAAGCATCCAACCTTTTACCGTGGCTTCCATGGAGTAGGTGTGCTAACTCTAGAATGTACTGCGTGATGTGGTTTGGTGTGATGTGTTTGTGTGTGGTGTCCTCTTTCCTCGCGCACAACAAGCCAGCATGACCAGAGATTAATTATTCAAGGACCAACAGCCAAAGGGGGAGTCACCTGATAGTACGGACCTACAATATTACTACCTGATATCAGGTGAAACAGTAGACCCTGCTTCATCTTCTTTTCTGCTTGTTCTTCTTGTTCTCCTTCTCCATCTCTTCATCCCACAGCTACAGTACATGAAGATTTGAAAGAGAACTTTCAAAAACAGCTACAAGTGGATTTTTGTTTTTTGTTTTCCCTCTGTTAACGTTTTCTCTGCTTTTTCCTTTTTGCCAATGCTTGTCCCTAACAAACAGTTGAGTCTTGGTCGCTCCCACAGTTGGGACACATTAGGGGGGAATGAGGGTCAGTGGGACAGGGCTGACAGTGTCTACGAGCAGCAGGCAAGAGTAGCAGCCCGGCGGAGCTCTCTGTCATACGGAGAGGGAGGAGGGTGGTACGAGCCTCCACCAGGAGTGCAGCCACCTGACCTAGAATTGAAACGCGACCCGTATTCCTACCAAGACTCTCTCTACTCACAGGTTTACGCAGAGCGACACAACCCACGGGGGCTGAGGAAGGGCTCTGTGCCTGATCTAAACCACTACGAACGTGCACCCATGGCTCATCGAGGATCCATTCCACATCAGGAATACTATTCCCATGACCCGGCCATGACTCCCCGGCCACCTGAGGGCTTTTACCGGCCAGAACACCAGCCTCCTCATCCACTCAGTAGGTCAGGTTCTCACTTTGGGATGACACCTGGGGCTCGTGCTGTGTGGGATCAAGGTCAGGGAGGGAGAGCTGGACCTCAAGCCCCTTCATCGCCTCTACCTCCTCCTCCTCCTCCTCCAACCGCTCATGAGTTGAATCGGGCTTATAGGGAATCTGGTGCTGTTACTGCCAAAATGACAGATGGCCAACAGCGCATGCCCTCCCGAGACCCGTCTCCTGCTCATTATGGTATGGAGCATGGATCTCCTCGGTATGCCAGTGAGCCTCCACCTCTGACCTCTCAGTCAGTCTATACTGATGTTAATGGCCGCCCATTGGATCCGCAGCAGCAGGGTGCTACTTGTCTAGTAGTAGATCCTGCTAGTCAAAGTATGATTATGAGGCAAGAGACAGCCTCACCCTATGCCATCCAACAACAGCAGCAGTTACAACAGCAACAACAAATACAACAGCAACAAATACAACAGCAACAAATACAACAGCAACAAATACAACAGCAGCAGTTACAGCAACAGCAACTTCAGCAACAACAAATACAGCAGCAACAACTTCAACAGCAACAATTACAACAGCAACAGCTTCAACAGCAGCAGTTACAGCAACAGCAATTTCAGCAGGAACAGTTGCAGCAGCATCTGCAACAGTCCCTGCCACCTCCACCAACTATGGCCATCTCTGACCCTAACCTTACTATGGCGGCTCCACTCCCTGCTCCACCTGCACTAATGCAGAACGCAGCAGTTGCCCCTGCTGCACCAACCCCTGTGCAGGCTGCCCCATCTTCAGCCCCTCCTCCCCCAGCCTCTCCACTTCCTGCTCCTCCCCCGACTGTCCCAGGGACACCTTTGCCTTTGGAACCCAAGAGGATAGTTGATCCTGAGTTCCTTGCCTTGCTACGAAATGAAGGCCTCTCAGAGAGCACCATTTCCTCAGTTATCCAGCAGGGATTTGACTCCACTAGCATGCTGGCTGTTATGGAGGACAACGATGTGCGCACTGTTGCCCCCAACCTCGGCCAGGCTCGTGTACTGTCTCGCTTGGTCCACAATTGCAAGCGGCCCGTTGAGGCTCTGCCAGCGCCTTCCCAACCTCAGACACCCATGCGTGGCCGCTCTAATAGCTTTAGCCATCGCTCAGACATCTACCACCAGCAGCAGCACCACCACCCATCTCATCCTCCACAGCCTTTGACTGTGGACCCACACCTGATGCCCCCACAGACCCCTGGGGCCATGCAGACCATCTCCCCAAGAATGGGAGAAGTAATGGGTAGGAGGCCCAACAGTGCCCCCTCTCAGCATCTCCTGGAAGCCTCTGGGGGCTACCCAGGTCAATCACCTCGCTCCCCGGGGCCATACACTGGAGCCATTATGCCTGTTCAGTCAAGACCCATGTCTGCGTACTCTACTGGGATGACAATGCCAGGGATGCCCATGCAAGGTATGCAGATTATGCCACATCAGATGACTGGGTCAATGCCTGCCATACCAGGGTCAATTCACTCCATGCCAGGTATGCCACAGCAAATGCCCATGTCCCTGCCAGCCTTACCACAGCCACCGCAACAGGTACCGAAAGCATACTCTACCAATTACACAGTGCCCATGGAGCTGATGAAGAGGGACAGGAACTTAATGCCATTGTCACCAATGCACAGTCCTCACCCCAGTCCTCAGCTGATGCGTAAGGGTGGGGGACCTGCAGACAATGCCCTTGTCCCTATGGGTGCACCAGGCCAAGGCCAAGGTGCCCTGGTTGCTAACCAGAAGCTAAGTCGACGCACAGGTCCACCAGTCATCGTGTCCTCTATGGCATCTCCAGATACAAGTAAATCCTTTTTTCTCCTTCTGTCCTTAACATCTGCTGTTTGTCTGATATCTTGATACACTTGGCCTTGCTTTCTCTTGGCTTTTTCACATGTTTTTTAATGGATAAGAAAATTGATTTGTGCCAGAGCTCTTCATTTCTTGGCATGGTTTATGTAAGACACCATATCCCATTCCTCTCATTGCTTTGGATAGTGAGTGGTATTGCTTCATTATTAAGAATCATATTATGTTTTCACAATTTGGTTGACATTTGCCATTCAGTATATTGAAAGCAACTCAAGTATTAGGTTGCAGTTGAGGTTTTTTTTTTGTATTCTGGTTTGTGCAACCATCATTCAGCTGAGGGGTATATGAGATATATTTAGCTGAATGTGGCTACTGGTGTGTGGTGCATGATGCTTGACCTAAAGGAAGTCCAAACACAATGAGAATGTTAATAGAGCATTTTATGAAATCGTTTAATCTTTCTGGTCAGTGCTGTCATTTGTTTGCTTTCCTGTGTTTGCTCTCATTACATCAACAATAGATAAATGATGTGTCTTTTCTTCTTATCTAGGCCAGTGGAGTAAAATCTAAATGTTGCTGCCTATCTCTTTTCCAAAACTGTTGTCAGGATCATGATTAAAACCATAAAAGGAAAACTTTCTATCCCCGTCCTACTTTCAGCTATGTTCCTAAAATTATACTTGCATCCCACTTTCTTGTCTGCTTATCTCTGTGAGAGCCAGATTTGTGAGAATTCCATATACTTTGTACGAGTCCTTTGTTATTTCAGTAATCCAGTGCAGTTCTTTTGTCAAAATGACATATTGCCCCATTAAATACAACACAACATGGCATTGATGAGGCGCAATGTAGAGGATTTGGGAGGAACAGCTGTCAGCACCCTTTCTGATACCCTTTAAATTTTAACAAATGTGCACTGTCTTTATGTTACAGTCTGTCACTTGCTGTGTTTATGTGTGAACAGTTCACATTAAGACTTCTCTAACCAGAAAAGTCAGATATTGTGTGCAGTAGTGTTAACAGTCTGGGAACATGAGGTGTCCAGGTGTGCATGTGGTTAGTGTGCAGTAGTGTGCACCTGTGTGTGATTGTGACAGTCATAGTCTCCTTGCGAAGATATATTTTTCTCATTTAGCTCTTATTGCCTATATGTAATGCCCTTGTTAAATAATTGGTGCAAAAGCGCAGGCCACGTTTCAAAATCATATTTAGTCTGCCTCAACTACAGCATTCATAAAGTTGCTTAATGGTGATTGCAGCATTGGTCACATGTAGCTCTTTAGCTGTGGTATCATCGTAACTGCAGCTGTTTTTGATGAAGTCCTTACTGCTCTGCCATGCACCATCTCCCCACAGCCCCCAAGCCCTGTTGTTGTAAACATGGATGTCTCATTGCATTATGATAATGAGGGTGCAACAGTAGCTTGGGAAGGCTAAACAGCCTTCCTTTAGTCCTGCTGCTGTCAAAGTGTACCACTGACCTTCATGAAATAGCAATTAGCTTCATCTAGTTCTTCTTGAACAAATTTTCTCACCGAGATCAGACTTTACATTTAAACTGGTGTATAAAGGAGGTTAAAGGCAGAGTTTCATTGACTACTAAACTTTTCATTTTCTGGTTGATTTTTAAAAAAGCTGAATTTATTGGATTTTGATTAGTCTCCCAAATTCACGTTTATATTCCAGTTTAAAATAAAATGCATTCAGTCAATCCATCCTTATTCCCCTGAATCATTTACACCCTATTAAAGCTGCTACATAAAATGATATTCTCACCCATTCACACACCCATGACCTGATTAAAGTATATTTCAAACATTTTGGGCAATAAGTGCTGATTTCTCCATCAACACCCACTCACCAGAGGCTGACTAGCAGCATCACTGGACAGATAAAATCGAATTACAGGGCTGATGGCCGATGTGTGATTGTGTCATTTTCTCTGTGCAGGTTGTAATGAGAAGGGGGAGGGTTAATCCTTCAGATCCTTCATTTCCACTGCTGCGCTAATCCACAGATATTCCGTGAGATTCTGTGAACTACTACACATAGCCAGTAGGTCGAAATGGACTTTAATGGGGGCCAAGGCAGACCGGGAACAAACAATTTAACCGAGGCAGTTTTGTAGTCTTCTCTGGGATTTTTAGGCCCAAGAGAGCAGATATTAAAATATCCCCAGTTTGTTTTGTCGGACACATTCTTTGGAAAGGAAGTCTGCCACATACGCATACATTGCATTGTTAGTACATACACAGTCAGCAGAGTAGACCTCATTTGCATGTGGCTGACATTTGTTACTTTGGTAATTTCATCTGTTAATGGACACAGCCGCAAAGCTGCTCTGAAAGCATATTCCTAAATTGTATGTTGCTAGGCAACGTGGGTTTTGGTGGTAATCGTAGGCAGATTTGCTTCTGGTTAAAGGGTTGGTGCATTGTCAGAGAACGCTGCAAATTTACATGTTGCTACTTTTTTTACTTTAACAAAATGGCTGGTTAATCTAATGGATCCTGAAGAAAGTGCTAATTAATCATATTCACTTCTTTTCATGTGGGATAAATAAAATAGAAAGTATTATATGCATTTTAGACCCAACAAAATATGATTCAGCCTTCATATTGCCATTTTGTCAGGTAGAAAAATGATATTGTAATAGCAGCATTAACACATTTTGCAATCCTTAGAATCCAATTAGTTATGAGCTAATGATACCACCTGATATTTTGACAACCTCGGACAATTCATTAGTTACAGTAGTGAGCTGCATCCGCATTCTAAACGTACTATTTTGCCTCCGTCCACATCAGTATATTATGCTTCATAAAATACCCTTGAGCAGGACCCCGCCTTTATATGCCTAACTAGGACTCGCTCCCCATCCCCCCACACCCGCATAATCACCGCATATGACACTGTGGGACTTCCACTCTTTAACCTCCATCCTGAAGAGTGTGTTGGCTTCCGTCTGTGGGCTCTGGCCAGGCGACCTGGTGCCAGCTTAGGTCAGTTCTGCTCTGCGTGACATACTAGCCGCAATTTTCTAACTTGCTGAGGCCTAGCGTGATGAAGGGGGAGGAGGGTTATGGCATATTAGTTCTGGAGATAGCAGATTATGTATTAACTGACCCAGGTCAAAACTACAGGCAGTTGTTACACAGTGTGAGCGATTAAGGAGAGAGAGGGGGGGAGACATAGTCCTGCTACAGATGGATGATGATAGCTGTTTGCAGGGTGGGTGAGGGGAAACAGGGCGTTGACAGCTGTCAGTCAACCTTGGACCGGAGATGAGGTTAGCTGTCAGTGTTGCATGCATAGGTTGCATGCCAGACTTTGAGGGTCAAACTTTGGCCTTAATCTGGGCTGACAGTCAAAGGTTGTTTTTGTAATGCTGCTGGTCACTGGTGTGTTCGCTGCACACAGTGGGGTGTGTGTGTGTGTGGGGGGGGTCAGTGCCAGTCAGGGGGGGGTGCCAGTCAATTAAGTTGAGATGTTTTCAGAGCAACAAGACAGACTCCACTAGAAATCCACTTCCTGCTCCTCCCCCAAATAGAAATTATCTTAAGTATGCCTTTAAATATTTAAAGCCTTCCTTGAAGTAAAAATAATTTCTGTGCATAGACAATATTAAGTGACTGTGACTGAGCAGTTGGAGTACTTCCAAAGCTTGAATAGATATAAAACTATTTTGGTTGAGTCATCCTGCCCAGGGTGTACCCCGCCTTTCGCCCACTGTAAACTGTGATTGTCTCCAGCCCCTCGCGACCCTGTACGCATTGGTCCATTGGTGGACGTGTCACAGTGGGGACTGAACCTGGGTCTCTCACACCAAAGGCATGCGTCTTATCCACTGCTCCATCACCACCCCACAATCAACTCAGATTGTGGGACTATTTTGATTTTTTGGCGTGATTATGGTGTTTTGTTCACAATTGCAATAAACAAAATCATGTTGTATTTGCTACAGCTCTGATTGGTGCAAGGCTCATGGGTATCGTAGTATTAATCGACCGCCATCCACCAAACCAAATTGGTAAGAGTGAAGCTTTTGGCCTTGAAAAACCTATTGTTCAGTTATCCAGGAGACTCCAGTGTTTCTATGTCTCCCGCGTCACAACTCTATGCACCCTGTATGTAGTATCATAGGTACACATGTGCAAACTGCTGTTGGAAGTGGCGACGTCTGTTGTGTCACAGTGCAGAGTTCCTTTCACCATCAGATGTTCTTCTTAATATAAGGCTGTGAATTCCTTTTCCCTCATGAGTGAATAAAGTGTCTGGTGTCTCTCACACTGCCTGGATTAGATCTGGCATTTTCTCTTCATCTTTCTCTTTTTCTTTGTATAAATTGATCCCAATTTCTTTTTTGTCCACCCCCAATCCTTGTGGCTATGACAGAAAACAGAGTAGAGAGTTTGGGGGGGGGCGTTAGAGGTAATGGGAGAAATATGATTTTAAACAAACGTCATACCCTGCTCAGCACATTCATTCATGACTGTGGTTGTGGGTTACAGAGCCCGTCTGCAGGGAAATGAGGAAAGATGGGAGGCGACTGAACCAAAGAGAGCAGAGCAGAGCAGAATATTGAGCAAGAAAGACCAAGGGACGGAGTTAAATGCACAAAGGGCTGCTTTAGATTTGATAGTGAAAGAATTACTGCTTTAGAAGCAGTGATAGAGTCTTAGAAATGGGCGGAGGAGTGAAAATGGGAGATTACATAAATGGAAACTCTGTCATGCCATTTTGGAGCAAGTGAAAGAGGCAATGATAGAAGGAGGACGTCTCATTTCCTGTTTTTTTGTTATTTCTTTTGTTTTTATAATAAGAAAAAGAAACCTGGACCATCAGGGTCATGGTCATTTTCTATCTGGTTTAGGGCCGCAACGGATGATTCTTTTCAATTTATTTATCAGATTGAATCCATTTATTGTTTGGTCTATGAAATGTCGTAAAATGGAGAAAAAGAATCCTCACATTTTTATCCAAATTGATGTTTTGTCCCCCCAATAGTCCAAAACAAAAAGATATTTAATTTACATAGATGTAAAACATATAAAATCAGAAAACCTAATTGTTGCAGATTATTTTTCTGTTCAATTAATAGACAAATAGTTTCAGAACTTGGATAGCTTAGTGTATGTTTGAACATATATCTCCCAGCTGTCCTTTATTTTTCAGAAAAATCCTAAAAAATATTAACTTAAAAACTGACTCCTGTCAGAGCTAGTGACCTGTCCTGGCACGCTGTCTCTATTTTTTTCTGCTTGTCTTTTTGTTTGCAGATGCAGTGTGTACAGAATGCAGATACAAGTGCCATCAAAAGAAAGTGAACATTGAAGGCAAAAAAAGCTCTTTCTGGCCATTTTGCTGCTTCCTTTCACAGAGACTCGAAGTCATTACCTGCTGTTTGTGAGAGCAGAGGTGAAGAAAGGAAAGACAGAAGAGGTCACATGCTCAAACATTTGCAGCTCACAAAAATCAAGTCTGATGAGAATCGGAAAGTTCCTGACACCAGCTGTCCTCATCAAAAGTCCTGCCACCTTCTCCTTTCCTCCTTTATCCTTTCCTTTTCTCTCCTCTCCTGACCTTTCCTCTTCCTTTCTTTCCTTTCTTTTCCTGTCCTTTCTTCTCCTTTCCCCTCCTCTAGTCTTTGTTCCTTTCCTCACCTCTTCTGATTTCTTCTTTCTTTTTCTCTCCTTTCCTTTCATTTTCTCTCCTTTCCTCTCCTCTCTTACAGCCAACCAGAGAGTCACCCTGAATTATTCATTTTGAGAAAATGAAATCTTCACGGGTGTTAAACCAGAATGAAGAAGAGCCATGGCTGACCATGTTGTGTGTATGCAATGTGTGTGTGTGTGTTTGTGTGTGTGTGACTAGGCGCTGGAGAACTTGAGACTTTGCTTGGCTGTGTTTTAACAAAAGCGTGGGGGAGATATGTTTAGAGGTGCAGATGAATCTCATTTGCACCGGAGGAAAATATTATACATTTCTCAGTAAGCATGTCACTCGTGTTCAGGATCACATGGGGCTGTAAATGGGATTCTGTTTTTTAGTCACACACAGGGAGGAGAATTTGTGTTTGTGTGTCTGTATGTGTGTGAACAGCCATCACTGCATATTTTGATCCTAAATTTCCTAATGTTTCTTTTTTTTTTTTTTCTTTTTTTTTTTTAGATATTTGGCCAAAACACACATTTCTAAACAAGCAGGTAGCCAGTTGCTGGATGAGTCAAGATGTCATGTGTGTGTGTGTGTGTGTGTGTGTGTGTGTGTGTGTGTGTGTGTGTGTGCTTGTTCGCTGCTTCAATTTTCTTCAATACCAGTTCACACTTTATTTGTCTAAGCCTAAAGCATATATGAGGGGTGTAATAAGCAACACCTGCCCCATTCATCCCCTATCCTCTTCCTGTCTATCACACAAACACAAACACACACACACACACACACACACACACACACACACACACACACACACACACACACACACACACCCTCTTGCTCGCTCACATCCTCTTTACATCTCTTTCTCTTTCTAATCAGGCCAGTTGGCTCAAGTCACAGAGAAAGAGAAAGGTGGAGGAGGAGAGTGATGGTGTTGGAGAGGTGGAGCGATGCACAGACGGGGTATGAATGGGAGAAGCAGAATTTATGTGCCGAGATCGCCTCCCTTAAAAAAAAAACTCAACATCTGTTATCCACCTGCAGCTGTGCCATCTCTTTTGCTCTCTTGTTTTTTTTGTTTTGTTTTTTTTTATTCGCTGCCCCTCTTCTCCTCTCACCCACAATCTCATTCGTGCTTCAATCATTTGGCAGTAGCACATCATGTAGATCACAGAGGCAGATGGGACGGTGAATTTTGGAGGTCAAATTATACCGTAGGCCCTTCTCCCTCCAGTGCTCCCTTTTCATGAATGAGGCTTTTTTTTTTTACTCCAGGCCAGGTTTGTGGGCTCTGGTTACATGTTGTAACTACACTCCTAAAATTACACTCCTATTGAGCTTACAGTAAATACATACAGTACAGTATTTGCAATACAACAGCATACTGCAATTTTGTTTTTTTTTTTAAAGTTACAAATCCTGGCTGTGCAGAGATGCTGAGTGGAACGTAACTTAGTTCCTCAGGTACCCTTTCATTCATTGGTTCATTTTGTTCATTCAGTCAGTCATTCAGGGCTGCAACAATTATTTTCACTCACGATGAGCTTTCCATGAATAATATACTATGACTATAAAATGGCAAGAAATGGTAAATATGTCGACCACAACTTTCGAGAACCCAAAGTAACATGTTCAGATTGCTTGTTTTGTTTGACCAACAGTCCTAAAACACTAAGATATTCAATTTACAGTGATGTAAAACAGAGAAACGCAGCAAATCTTTACATTTGACAAGCTTGAACCAGCATATTTTTGATGATCATTTCTACTAATCAACTCAGTTAATCTGCTACACATTTCACCACTAATCCATTCAGTCACATGTTTGCCCATTCGTGTCTACTATAGCCCAGCCGATTTTTGAGGATGATGCTGATATTGATATTTGGGAGGTAAAAAAAAACAATATAAAAAAAATAATAATACAAAAACAATATATTGGTATGTTTGTAATATTTTTCTTAATTGTGACCAGGATACATACTTAAGGATACAGGATACAACTTAAGTTGCGCTTCAAAAATCTACTTGTCAGTGCTCTCTGATCTACAAAATATTTAATGGAGACAGTTTGTAAATGACCTCAAAGTTTAGCATTTCTGTATTGGAATGTCAATAAGATAATTTCGTCCGATATATCTGTCTACCACTAATGTCTGCACACTGAACCAGGATCATTCACTCACCTCCTCTGTGCACTGCTGAGCTTTGTGAAACTGTATGTACGTGTTTGATATTAACCAAGAAGCAATATCAGTACGTGAAAAACAACAAAAAAAAGAATACATCAACCATATATCAGCTAGTATTTCTTTTTATGTATTCAGAGATCATTCAAATTTGAGACAAAGGCATAATTATATTTATATTTTACTGTAGAACAATATACTTTTTTATATTGTATACTGATAATATATTAACCCAGCTAACAGAATGCAGCTATTAATACTTCTGCCTTCATTATCCATTTCTCTGCCGATTATTTTCTAAATTAATTGACAAATCTGTAAAATCAGAAAATTGTAAAAAAAAATAAAAAAAAATAAATGTCCATCATAATTTCGTGATGTGACATCTTCAACCCTAACATGTTCTCTACAAATAATTTGTCCAACCAACAGTCCAAACCCAAAGATTTTCAGTTTACTATGATACAAAACACAGAAAAGAAGCAAATCTTCACATTTGTAAAAACCGGATGGCTCATTTTCAGAATCCATGTTCCCTCTACAAAAGCACTGTTGTGTCTATGTGTGAAGACCTGACAGCCCGGGCAGCTCTCTTAACCTTCATTATCAAAATCCTTTTTAAGTTGTCTGTCAGAGTCAAAGTGGCTCGGTGGCTGTCTGCCCTCTCAAACCAGCGTAGCAGTAAACATGCTAATGCGTTACTCCTGTGCTTGGCTCTAAATGTCACGATCAGTTAGACTCCTGAAAGGATTTTCCTAAGCGTTACCGGAAG
Source organism: Micropterus salmoides (assembly GCF_014851395.1). NCBI lineage: Eukaryota > Metazoa > Chordata > Actinopteri > Centrarchiformes > Centrarchidae > Micropterus > Micropterus salmoides. Next base: position 18,908,423 of record NW_024041373.1, read on the forward strand.
TTTCACATGCGACTCCGCTAGTGTCTGCAAGTACAAGTGTTCTGATCCCCAGAGCAGGTGTGTGTCTTACGAAAGAAATTTATTTTGCAACTGCAGGACTTTCTATAAAAAAAAGAGTGCTCACAGTTGCTTGTGCTCTACTAAAAGATTAACCAGTCTTTGCACGTCATTTGCCCAGTCTGAGTGCTCACCTCAGCTTCTGCCTTCACCCTTGTATGAAACATCATCACCCGTGTTTCTGGGTTTCTTTGCATGTATGTCTGGGTCCTTTGTGTAACTGTGAGAAGTGTTGATGTGAATGTTGAGCAACATTCCCGTGTCGAAGCCTAGAAATGAGACACTTAAAGGCTTGTTGATCGGCAAAACCAATCAACTTGTGCTCATGTTAAATAACGAGGAGGGAGAGAGGGGATATTGTGATGGGGGGGGGGGGCACATCACAAATAATAAAACAGAAAGGCAGCAGGGGAGAGGAAGGGAGGGGGGAAAAGAGAGAAGGAAAATATGTTGAGCGAAAGGGGAAGGTCGGAGAGAATGGAAGAGGGAGTCGTACGTGTGCCAGGAGCGCTACACCTCTCGCTGTGACTGGTGCTCTTCAAGGATTTTTTCCCCCCTCCTCACTCTCGTCTCTTTTATTTACCTCCCTCTTTTCTTTTCTCCTGCATAGCAGTGGCACCGGCTCCTTTTTCTCTGTCTTTTTTCGCCTTTTTCCATTTTTCTCCCCCCACCCCTTCCTCTCTCTCTGTCTCTCTTTCACTGTGTCTTTCTGTGACTCGCAACAAAAGGCTGACGGAGTGAGCCCTGACGTCTGACTGAATAGCCCAAACCTGCCGTGAAGGGAGAAGAGAGGGTGACGGAGCGAGGGAAGAGGAGGCTGAGGAGGAAAGATACAAGTGATCTGGCTGAAGAGGCGGAAAGAGGAGAGCGCACAGAAGTGCTGATTACTGGCTGAAGACGAGTGGAGATCCAAATTCTTTTTTTTTCTTCCCTCCCCCTCTTTGGAGATTAAAGGAGTTCAAGGCACCGCTTTAACCACACGAGGGGGGGGGGTGACGATCGTAGTTCTCGTTCTCCTTCCTTCCTCCCCCTCAACCACTGCCCTCCTGTGCCACCTTCCATTCCCTCCCTCCTCCACTCAAGAGTACCAGTCGTCTGAAAAAGAGAAATGGAGGTTCTGGGGGTGAGGTGACGAAGGAGGACAGATTTGGAAACAAGCAGTGGGAGAGCAAGAGAAGACGGGAGGGAGGCTGGAGGAGGAGGTAGAGAGGAGAGGATAGCCCCAGGGCATACTGTGTGAGAATCCCACCAACCCCACTTCTTCTTTCTTTTCTTTTTTTTGATCCCTCTCCACTACATTTCTTCTGCCATGTGCTGCTCCTGATCTGAAGAATGTGGCGACAGCATTTCCCAGGCAAGAAGCATGTTTCACATTGACGTGTGTGTGTGTGCATGTAGTCATCAAGCGTAATAATAAAAAGCTGCAGTGTGTGTGTGTGTGTGTAATGGCGAGAGGTGGAGGGGAGGGGGTTGGCTTTAAGGCTAATGAGCCTCTTATGTTTTTGCAATGGAGTGTGTCATGAAAACCGTGTGCGTGTGTGCACATGAGGGCAGGCACCCATGTGAGTGTGTCAGTGTTTCCTTGGTTCGAAACCACAGTACTCACAGCACAGCAGCGAGAGGGGAGGGTGAGATTAGATGGGTTGTTAAAAAAAGGGTCAAAGGTCACAGAAGAATAGGCATACGAGTGGTTGTACCTGTGTGTGAGTGCTGTCTGTCACAGGCATTCAGGCTCGTGCTGAATGAATTTGGGGCTTGTTATTTTAGATTTTTGTTTTGTTTTTTTCAGTGCTCATTTTGATACTTAAAAAACAAATGAAAATATCAGTAACAACCTGAGAAAATGTGCATAAAGAAATATAATTTGGACCACAAAACGCTTACTTATTTAACCGTAGTGGGACTCTGCCTTATGAACATAATCAGCAGCTAGTTTGCACTTTCTCTCTATTTTTCTCAGACATTGCAAAAATACCTTGTTTACTGTAGTTAGTGTTGTGTCATCATCTGTTGGTGCATGGGGAAAAAAAAAATATAAAAAATGCAAAAATGTGTTTAAGCTTCTTTATTTAAACATTCCATATATATTCCTGTGAGATGTGTTGCATACTTCTTGATTTTGTGTCCACGGTTACTCAGTGCTTCCTTGAGTGGATGTAACTAAGCTTAGATTCCTTATCTCCCTCTCCTGACAGGTTTGTGTGTGTTTGTGTGTATGCATGTTCCTTGACCGTGTGTGTGTGTGAGTGTGAGTGTGTGCGTGTGTGCGTGCAGGAAAGCTGTGCTGTTCATCAGCGCTGACAGCTTCTTTTGTCTCCTAATTGCTTTTAGGCCTTGCTAGCAAAGCACAAAAGACAACATTTAAAGAGGAGATGGTGATGGATGGATGCTCTTCTCTCTCACTCTGTGTTGTATTTACCACCTGTGATATCTTTATGTTTGCGTGCGTTTTCCGCTTTCTTCCTCTCCCCTGCCTTACTCTTTTACATGTAATTTTGCCCTGCCTTTCTCTCTCGCCCTTTTATCTCTTCCTTCCCTCGCCCCTCTTGGCTGGGCGTTTGGGTGGTGATAAGTTTGGAGGAGGGAAGGCAGGGGGAGGACAAACAAGGTCTTTGTGCGTCCACATAGTGGAACAAGAGACAGGCTGGGGTGGCGGCGGTGTAGCCGGGTGCTGATAGCGTCCGGTGGGGGCCTGGAGGAGGCAAGTTTGCAAAAAAAAAATTACACCTCCACTCTTTTTCTACTGATGCCAGGGGATCGTAAACACACTCCCAGAGTAGACACTCCCAAGAAGACATGCGGCGGGTTCTCGTTAACATGTATTTAACATTGCTTTTTAAGTAGCCTGCAGCTGGACATACGCAACAAACACTGAGAAAACAGACGTAGAGTGGAAGGGAGCATTTGCTTAGAGAGCTGTGAATGCCCCCAAACATTTTATTTAACAATTTCAGTGACATCAGTGATCATTAATGGTTATCATATGTGGGTGTGTGTGAAGCTTAGTGTAGCCAAACTATGTGTGTGTGCTTGCATAGTACTGAGCCGCGTTGGGCCACAGTGAGCATGTTTGTGTTCCTGATGTCTCCCAGAGAAACACCGATCGTGCCACTTGTGCTCAGACGCTGCTCTAGTCAAAGCTCACGCTCCGTGTTTGGGTTGCCAGGTTGGGTGGCCTGTGGCACGTTGCAGTGTGGGGGCTAGATTTGATGAAATGAAGCTTTTCCCTTCTCACTGCTGCACTTGCCGCAATGAAAGCCCGCTGGGTTATTGCCCCTGCCCCCCCCCCCCCCCCCCCCCCCCCCCCCCCCCAGGACTATCCCATCACTGAGGCCCCCAGCTTGGGAGTTGCTAGGTAACCAGAACCAGCTGTTGGTCCTAAGCCCGTTGAGCCCATTTTGGCTCTACTCTCCACTGCAGAGTAGTTTTCTCCGAAAGCTCACTGTGAACTCAGCGACCGCCGCTGTGGCCCTGACATCATCGTGCCATGGAAAATCTTCCTCACTTCCTTTTGTTTCTGCAGTTTTATTGTTCTACGGATGCAGTGACCAGTGTGGGAGCGTCCATGGCATTTATCACACCGGTTTGAGTAATTTAGGAGCTTTTCATCACCTTTCTACTACTAGGGGGAAGAAGAGGGGAGAGGAAAGTGAAAAGAATGAGCTGGTGGGTAACGAGGGTTTTAAGAAAAAAAAACAACCTGTGATTTAGAGTCAGTTGAAAGTGACACAAGGATATAAGAAGAAGAATTTCTTTAGTAGTCTCTTTTTGAAAATTTAATTTGATATATATTAAAAAGAGATTATGGCAGCGAACACGGTGTCATTGTTCAGGAAATCAGATTAGTGCAGGTAAGTTTATGCAACTCTTTAGTTCCACAGTGGACCATTTACCTTTCAAAGTGTGTAATGACCTCACAAACAAGCTACAAGTAAATCTGAGGGGAATGCATTCACTTCCAAACAAAATAGTCTTTGTAAACCTTCCGAGGCATGTTGGAGATCCATGAAACCACAAAACCACAGCACACAATCTGTCAGAAAGTAGAGCTTGGGAAATAAAGATAACCAATGTAGTGGGATTTTTTTATAAAATACAGATTTAAAGATTGGTTTCCAAACCCAAGGGGAGGAACACAGATTTGAGTTTAGGTTTATTTTCTTTTATTGATTGTTTGCGCTCTATTTAGGAAATGATCCTTCTCCCTCTGAAAACTCTGACTCACAGTGTCTGGCAGCAGAGCTTTCTGAGTCGCTTTTCCAAGATCACCCCTTCCAAACAAGAGAATTAGACACCAGATCATATTCACTAAGGAGAGACATATTTCTATGAGTTCTTTTTTCTTTTTTTCCCCCTCTAACGTTTAAAAAGATGACTTCTATTTCTGTTGTCAGAATCCAAAAAGGCTTTTGAGTTTGAAACATCTGTAATCCATTTGTGGTTGAAAGCACACTCTTGCCAGCTCTGCCAAAAGTTTTCATACTTCCTGTAGAATCATCCAGTTGGTGATTAGCGTTGGCTAAAGGATGATATCAACCTTAGTATATTCATACTTCCCTTTAGGGACTTTACAACACATGACCTCCACTGGATAAGACTCTCTGCTTTCACACTGAACAGGGTTTAGATTTAGTTAGTTAAGCTGTTGGTTTCGTTTCTTTATGACTGGCTGGCTTACAGACAACGCTGGCTGCCATGCTATGATAAATACTTGGGGTACAATAACAGGAAATTGACACAAGCAATTAGCATTTTTATCCGAAAGACTACCAGCCAAAATATCCTACCGCCTAACGTAAACCATCTTTAGTCAAGTTGTTTCTGCTGATCACAGACGTTTACAGAACAGCAAATAGGCACTTGAAAAATGGCTCCAGAGTCCATTTTTGTCCCACTTAAAAGTGAGTCTGGTGTTTTTGTCTGGTGTTGGGTGGGACCCTGTGTTTGGACAAGGAGCGTTCTGACTTTGCTTTTGTTTCCTAGAGTCCGGGTTCTGGGTCTGGCTGCCGGGCGGGGCGGCTGGCAAGCTGTTGCCAAAACTCCCCGGGCTTGTGCCGATCCAGGGAGGGGAGGGAAAAAGAGGGACGGAGAGAGGGAGATGGATATAAACAGAGAGAAGGTTGAGTGACGGAAAGAAAAAAGAACCAGATGCTATCAGTTTTTTCATTCCATAGTAGCTGGACCTTTGGCCTACAAGTACTGCCGTGTGTGACCCTAGAGTTATGCAACACATATAACTTAGTGGGACAACATTCACGTATGAGCTCCGTTTCAGGCTCCTTTGCCAGTTTAAAAATCCATAACTTGCCACCTGAATGTGAGTGTTGGTTTTCTTGTGATTAGGGAATCATTATTTCATGATCTCTGTTATAACCCAGTTTGTCTTCTAGTAATTATTAGATTAAATGTGCTTGATTCTCTTAAGCGAATCATCTGAAATGAACAGTCATAAGGTAACCATTCCCGATTGTGTTACTGCTTACATTTAAACATACACAGATGACTGCTATTACAGGCGTCTGCACTTGCAAACTAATTCTAAGTCTCTGTAATATCCCTGTAATATTCCACAAGGGCCAATAATATCTCTGTGGTAATGAATATTTAGTTTACAGAGGCCTGTAGTGACCAAATAAGATGCAAATAGTAAGGAAATGCCTATAATATTACTACCAGAACTGATTAAATGTGTCTGTGGTATGTTTACGATATAGTAAAAAGTATTTACTGACTGGTTAGCTCAGGATTTGCCATCTACAAAATGTTTAAGGACTGGGCAATAATTTAAAATGAGATCATTCTGCTGTCCAAATGAATTGTTCCGAGTGATTTGTAATTTAAAAATAACAAACAAAAACTAAAAAATTAACATGAAATTTTGTATACCTTTGCTATATTGTGATGTACATCTCAATCTGTAAAATATTCTTGATTACTGATATTGATTATAACCATATCACTCAGCTGATTTTCAAAAAATCTTTGTGTTGCTTTCCAACCAAGATGCCGTGTACAAAATCAATGTTCTCATGATGGAAGGTAATATTCTTCAACACAAATCAAAAGTACACCCTGACACTCCTCTTCAACAGAGCTCAACTGGCTCTAAAACACACCAAATGTAGTTTGCACATCATAACAAAGTAAATGAATAAATGGTGATTTTTTTTAAATGGCAAAAACACACGAGACAAAGAAAGTAAAAGTAAATAAAAAATGTTTGGAGTCTTGCAGGTGAGTTAAGAGGTCAACATCACATACTCCAAACACATGATGCTCTGGAAGTATAAAATTTCATATCAGATCCACCATCAGTGTATCGAGTACACACGGATTGATAAGGCATTAGCACACTTGCATGTATCCTAACTGTGGTTGATTTCTGGATACACTTGAACTTTGGACTTGAATGAAATTGACAAGCACACATAGAAAATAGGGGTGGGGGAAAAAATCGATATAGTATCGTGATATTTGCCATGGCAATACTGTATCGATACACGGACGCAAAGTATTGATATTTTATTATATAAATTGCAGATGGGAGTTTTAACTTTTTGGTACTAGAATAATAAAATCTATTGCTTTTTTAGTCCACTAGAACCACTAGGACCATATAGAGGACTGAAAAAGTGATATGAACAAACAGAGAAAAGTATCTTTTTAGATAAACAGATGTTGACAAAGTTTGACTTTAGGGACCTAATTGGAAGTTGGAAAAAGGTAATAAATTGCAATATATCTCAATATATTTAAAATCGCAATAAAATCGAATCGCAACATAAATATCGTGATAATATTGTATCGTGGGGCCTCTGGTGATTCCCACCCCTAATAAAAGACCATTGGACTTGCTTTAGAGTGTGATTCTATATGCCGTCTACTCAGCCCTATTACATTTACCCCCTGACACTGACGCTTTTGATTGGTTTACGAACTTCAAAATGATGATAAATTATGCTTGACCTGCGTGAGCAGGGGGAAATGCAGTGTAGTGTACTTCTGAAAGGGTGAGACTAGACAATAAAAAGGAACTCATTAACTTTGATGTGGCAGACAATCTCTGGAGGGATGGTGACAAGAGGCCCTTACAGAGTCTCAGTCAACAACACCTTTCCAACAGAGTGTTTATTTCTTTGCAAATAAACAGGTGAACTTTTACTCCATAAATATTAAGTATATAAAACACACATTTGCTCATGTCTGATAAAACATACTGTCATTTTTTCTTTTTTTCTTTAGCTGAGTGACTGAGGGAAGTTTCACTTTCTGTCCTAAACCAACAAGCTCCTTCAAAATCACTGTCCAGGTATCCGACTCATTGAGACCCTCATTAACAGCCTTGTTAGGCGTTAATTATCCGCGGATTCATCATGTGTTAAATGCGGTGCCACATTCTGCCTTATTAGGCTTTAGAAAGGCTATTAGCCACCAGGAAATAATTAATCAACAGCATTTTGACCTACTTCCTACAAGTGACGCTGCTTTTTCCACCAGCTGCTTCTTGTCTATGCGTGTGTACAGTGGAAGCAAGTGATGCTCTGTTCACTGTTTGCCTCTCCTTTCATCTCCGAGTGCGTGTGTGTTTGCGTGCGTTTCCACATGTGTGCCTGTTTGAGTCGCAGTAACGTTGCCTTGCATGTGTGTGACTGTTTGATGATAGAAGTATTTTCTTCCTCAGCCGGTCTGAGCTGTGATAATGAACTCTGCAGGAGTGTGATGAGGAGGCGCAGGGAGAGCTGTGGAGCCACAGGTGGGTTTGGCAAGCGGCCCCCGCCTCCTCTCGCGAAAACACACTATCCGTGTGCGCACCAGAGGGTCTCATTGTGTATGAGACCCTCCGGTGAGAATAATGCATGCTTTCAGCTTATACTGAAAAATGGAACAGAAAGATCAAGGTCACTTTTTCCACATTATTTCTTTTAACCTTTTCTTTTTATGCACCTTTCTTCTTATCTCGACATTCTTCTCTTTTGATGTGCCATTTAAGCAGCCATGAAGCACTGCTTTTATTAGAAGTGCTGCACAATAATATTGTTAATGGCTGTAATATAATGAATTATGATGGGAAAGAATCTCTTTATCTCTACAGCATTTTATAAAACACAGTTATAAAGTAGCTCACAAAGCAATTACAGAAGCCTCAACTCATAAAATCAACACAAAACACTGAAATGTAAAAGCAAAGCAATAATAAAACTGGAGGAAATGGTCAATAATAACTAGCAGAACATAATTTCATCAACAAAAAAATGTTTCAAGCTGCTATTTAACAGATGAGAATCATTACACTTGTTAAAGCATTTTGTAACTTGTTTTTGAAAAGTGCTCTACAAATAAAGATTATTATTATTATTATGGTTTAAAATGCTCATGATGGCCCAGGCTGGATAATTTGTTGTCTTTAAGCTGACATGTGAATCAAACAGTGATCTGAGGGTGTGCGTGCGTTAAAGGATATTCCACCATTGCACTTTCATAAAGTTGGGGAAACTCACAAGAGACGGACTGAAAAAAAGAAGAATCAAAATTGAAGCAACACCAGCCGACATATCCATTTTTTTTTATCTAGCACCAAAAACACTGTATACTACATTTTCCACAATGTAGTAGCTTCTTTCTCTTTCGGCCAGCCTTGCCTCCTAAATGCCCACATCTTTCAAACTCCACACATCCACTTTGTAACGCAACTCTCAAGCCCAAGCCAGGACACTCCTGATGACATCACTATGGCATCATCAGGGTTATTTTTTTCCAAACTGTTGTATAATGTCTCCAAAGCCACAGGAGATATAACACAACAGTTTTCACAGGCTGTCTCACAATTCATATTCAAGTAGGCAGCTCACTTGAGATGTTAAGCTTAAGAGATACAACATTTTTTGTTTTTCAGCCATCACCGTCTTCCTTCCTTCCTTCCTCGTCATGTCTCTATCCGCTCTCCTCCTTTCCTCGTTCTTTGCCTTTAATGCCTTGAGTGGTCAACTCTTCTCCTGCATGTCACCTCTGCTGTCGAGATGTTTTGTTGCACACGTCAGTTTGTTGCTTCTGAGTTGTCTGAATGTGGTTCACCTTCCTCTGTCGCTTGATAGAAACAGAGAAAGAAACGGTCAGAAAGAACGTCACCAGCTACTAGATGGATGTCAGTTTGTCAAAGCTGTGATATTAACGACACACTGCTGAGCTCTTTTTAATTAATCTCCTGGCACAGGTATTCTGTTATTCCTTATGTTGTGTTTATGCATTTGCAGATTTGTGTGTGCATGTGTGTAAAAGCATCAAACTCTGCATAATTTATACTTTAGCACTACATAGCATCAGAAGATTTGGTACCACAGAAGTGTATGTAGCTTGTAAAAGGTATAAAGTATAAAGTGAATCTACACTGTCACTTTCCTAAAAGTTTGCCAGTTCACTTTGAGTTTATGCAAAGACCAGTTTGTTTAGCTCATGCCTACATGGTGTTGACTGGGAAAATGTATTTTAATAAATAACTCATAACATGCGGGACACTGAATTGATGTTAATGTTAAAAGACTTTATCTAACATGGAGCTTAAAGCCCCTGAAAACCTGATGTCAAATGTAAATATTTCTCTGTAACATTAAGTATTGGTGACTAAATAAGGAACAATTGGAGTTAAAGTTTGGGGGGGGGGGGCAAAAAAACCATTGTTGGTTGTTATTTATGAAGAGTTTAGCCCTCTATATCTGCTAATCTCCTTCATCATGACTGTATGTGTGTGGTGTGATGAGGTTTTATTGACGGTGCTTTGGCCCAACAACTGGCATCAATTTTAGATTCAAATGTTGCTTAATTCTGATTGGTGCATGGAAATACTGTATGTGACATTGCTTTTTTTTTCCACATCTGAGACCTGCCCTTTTTAAAACCAGTGAGAAGCACACAAAAAAACATACAGATACAGAAATCTCTCGTGATACAGCCAAAACTGTTCCGACTTTGGCAGAGATTTTTGTTTTGTGTAGGAACCTGTCACTCGTAGTAACAAGCTGATTGAGAAAATAGGTTTTTAGGACCTTTTTAAAAATATCATCTTCTGAAAACTTGGATCAAGAATCAGTGCAACCTTTTTGATTAACTGTGCATAACAGAAAAACAAGACCGCTGGTGCAGAATTGAAGCGCAGTTAACTGAAACACTGCTGCATTTACTTGCACCTCTTGTTTTTGGGGTGTGTTTTTATGCATTTTGTTTCCAGTATACACATCTGATCTGTTTAAAGTACATATGTTTGCATGTTGTAGTTGTGTAGGTCACAAACACTGTTCTTGCTTCCCAAAACTGGAGGAGTTATAGAGACAGACACAGAGCGAGCAGGCTTGGATGTCCTCTCCAGCAGCGCAGATGTCACTAAATAAAATATTTCATAATCCTGCCCAAATCCTCTAATCACCATGACAACAGGCAGCAGGGAGCCAGAGAGTGGTGGTGTGTGGACCTCCCCTTTCTCCTTTTTCTTTTCCCCTCTTTTTAGTGGAATTTGGGTCCACACTATCAGATTTTTTCCCTCCTCAATGCCACACTGTTTTCTTACCGCCTAAAGCCAACGCCACATTAATTTTAGGGGAAATTAAGTAGATTGGCACATTCAGAATTCATCACTACTGGCACATTGCTAGTTTCCAACAGTTTTTGCCACTTTTCTCCCAGAAGGGCACCCATATCGCAACTCAGTAACATGGCGAGGACAAAGATAGAATGCCAAAAAACTCCGGGAGACGTACACAAGTTTGAATTTGATTATTAAATTGGGCCGCTGATTGTCTTCAATGTCTTCAGGCTGGTGCTGTTAAGGGTGTAAATTGTGCACACACACACACAGGAGCACACACTGAAGGCCCGCCGGTTTCTGTACGGTGATAGGATAATGGAGGTGATGACCTCATGGGGTGAAAGGACCTGTTGCCTGGTAACAGTGTGGGTAACAGCAAGAGAGGGGGGCATTCATATCACCAGCTTTGTGTTTTCTGTGAGTGTGTGTGTGTGTGTGTGTGTGTGTGTGTGTGTTTGTGTGTGTGTGTGTGTGCAATATTGACCCGTGTTGCCAGGTAAGGGAGATAATGGTAGTGGTTTAAAGTAGAGAACTACACAGGCTCGGATGTGTGTGCCACTGATTTAGCCTATCACACTGGCAAAACACACAGTCTCAGCCTGTGTAAACACTTCCTGCTGCTCGGTGCATTTGCTACATTTTACTGCTTCTTCTGCAGCTCACTTGAAAGCCTGTGCCAGACATAAATAATTAACTCCCTCTCTTCTTTCTCTCTGCAGGTATTCGGCCCCAGATTATGAATGGGCCTATGCACCCGCGCCCCCTGGTGGCGCTGCTGGATGGGCGCGACTGCACCGTGGAGATGCCCATCCTCAAAGATCTAGCCACCGTGGCTTTCTGCGATGCCCAGTCCACACAGGAGATACATGAAAAGGTAGAAAAATAACTTTTCAGACTTCCCCTTTCATGTGTAGTTTTTAGAAAATGCAGCAGCTACAATTCTTACTACTAGAAAATAACAGGATTTCATTACCGCCATTTTATTGTATTTCAATCCCTTATAAAATGCCGTCCTGGGATGGCTCTCTAAGCCTAGTCCAGAATCTCATTGTTTGCCATGAAGGATTTTTTTGGCAGCCTTTGTTTATGTGTATCATTAACTTTAATTAGTTCTTGCTGATTTGCTGTCAATTATCTCTTCCTCTTTTGTTGCTTCAAGCAGTCTGGAGCTCATAAACATTAAGTCTAGAGTGGATATGTTTCAAATCTGCCTCACTACTCCACCAAGAAAAATAAGTAAAGGGCGGGGGGCTAGTTACAAGGCATATGGCATATCATATCATGTTTACTACGATTCCTAGAGTCATATACATATATATAGTCTTGATAGTTTTAATAATTATAATTATTGAACGTAGATTGACCTTAATTTCAAGGTTTATTTACTTTCTTGTTGGTTGTTATTAGCCTACTAAGGGTAACTTTGTATAAAGTATAAATGTGATTAAAGTGCAGTGAGACGTGGAATTAAGTAATTTTGTTTGTAAATTTAAATTATATGAAACACTACATTTTTAGTGTTTCTTCCTCAGAGTTCACTCTATTAGAACTGATTTAAACAGGTCATATTATTCTCTTTTTCATTTTATTTAGAGGTTGTACCAGAACAATTTTACATGGTTTAATCTTACAATATGACATGTGGTACAAAGTGAGGCAGATAGGTTACAAAAGTAAAGGCTAGACTTCAGTCCAGCTGTTTTCAGGCTGTTTAGGAGCAGTGTTTTCTGTGGGTAACTTTTTCACTTTGCAAACTTACATGCACTAAAAAAAAAACAACACTATAAAGGAAAGGGGGAATGGGCAGTGCAGTGGTTAGCATTGTTGCCTCACAGCAAGAAGGTCGTGGGTTCAAACCCCGGTTGCCTCGGCCTTTCTGTGTGGAGTTTGCATGTTCTCCCTGTGTCTGCGTGGGTTCTCTCCGGCTAGGTTGATTGGTGACCCTAAATTGTCCTTAGGTGTGAGTGTGAGTGTGAGCGATTGTTTGTCTATGTGTGACCCTGCGATGGACTGGCGACCTGTCCAGGGTGTACCCCGCCTTTCGCCCGATGTCAGCTGGGATAGGCCCCCCGCAATCCTGCGGTTGACGATGGATGGATGTGTCTGAACAGACAGCGAAGATGTGGGAACAGGAAGAGAGGCGTAGTTTGTAAATTTAATATACAGTACATGTTTGAAAAAAGTGTCAGAATGGGTCAGACCACACACTGTTATAGCAACATCTTCAGACTGCGCTGCTTGCTGTAACACTAATGCAGCTATTAGTGGAAGCAAGTCATAAGCAGAAGGCGCACACACATACTCATAGTTTGAATGTGATTCTTGAATAATGTGCCTTCAGTTGAGTGCAGAAGAATCGTCTGTCTCCTCCCTCTGTGTCTTCTCCTCTGTAATGTTTTAATAATATTTCAGCCCACTGGCTTGTTCAACTCTCCCAGTTCAACTATAATGGTTTCATCACTGACTCTAATCCCATTGGGTGCTGAAGTGCTGCTTTGTTAAATAAGGAGGAGGAGGAGGCTGGTAATAGAAATGCAGCATAATTGTTCCGAGCCAGAGTGGGTGAAACATTTGTCTTATTTTACAGTCGGTAGCAATTTTGCAATCCAAGCTGGAGGGTTTGTGAATTTACACTCAAAAAGAGAGTAGGAAGGGCTCCACTTCATTTCATATCAATTTCAGTGAAAATGCTACCTTTTAGCAAATGATATAATAATTAAATAATATGATTTTAGAGGTTACACAAGAATCTCTGTCCAGTAAGATGCTCTCATAGTTACCCATTACATATACTGAGGACCCATCTGGGGGAATAGATATTGGCAGCGTTCCCACAACTATAACTGCACAGCAGAGGGTACAGATGGGGCTCTACACACACACACACACACACACACACACACACACACACACACACTTGCCAACAACCTCTCTGCAAGTTTCAGTATTCAAGTACTGGTCACACACAAGTATATAAACAAACTCACGCACCAAGCAGGCAAACTACAGCACACTGCTGTCTTTTTGCATGTGCTGCCTGGAAGTGAGCAGATGCAGCGATCAAGGGATCTCTCACTTTAGGAATCAGCGTAAATCATAGTACTTGTGCAGTGTAACTGCAGGCCAGTGGTGATCTGCAAACATTTGGTGGCCTGTTAGATTACACGTTAAAATAAATTTATTAGAAAGCATTCAAACTGTTTATTACTATTATTACTATTAACTAACACAGTACTGCCCTTGGGAAGACACACAAGATGCTTTGAATAGAAGAAAGTGTCTTTGACATGTATGCTGTATCAGGAACTGTTTTTATGAAGCACTGCTGTTTTAGTGCAAAGTAAAATTGCACTAAAAATCTCAACCATTGTTGAGAATGTAATTGAGAAAATTACATGTATTTCACTGCAGAAACCCCACATTAATCTGGACAAAAGAACGTTTCAAGAGAAATGAAGCATATCAAGAATTACATCTTTTTTTTTTTTTGGCATTTGGACCTTTTTTATTGATAGTTCACAGTGAAGTGATAGACAGGAAACATTGGGAGAAGGATATACAATTTTCATTAAACTTTGAGACACAGAAACTCATTATTATTAAACCTTTATTTAACCAGGCAGGAAACTTAAGAACAACGTCTTATTTACAAGGACGACCTGGTAAGAGGGGGGAGTAGGGTAGGGTGAGGGTAGGGGGGAGTGGATACAGGTTTAGACAGACAACTTTTAGTATTTAAACATGAGTGTCTCATGGCACACTAGAGCTCCCAATTTCAGAAATTTCTCCCAGTGCCCACTAGCTTGTGGTGCTCTAATGTGAGGGAGGGGAAAAATGGAAGAGGAAGGGGAACCAAGTACCCCAAGTACTAACAGGAGTGCCTTAAACGATATGTGTTTATTATGTTTTAATAAAATTGATCAAATAATGTATAGAAATATTCTTTTTAACAATAGTTTGGGAAATTTGCTTGCTACAAACAGGTAAATGAGAAGATTAGTGATTAGTTTAGCATAAAGCCTTCGTGTGCTTTGCAATATTCATGATTCTTTGCTGTAGGTAATAGCTCAATAGGTGAAGGTGCACATGCATTGCAAACAGCAGAAAGGTTCTTTAACTAATTAACACAATACAAAAACCCATTTGCTCACTTTTTCCACTTCATGTAAACTTGCTTTCAGTTTATATTCCTGTTGCTTAACAGTCGGCTGTGACTGTCATTTTCCAGCAGCGTCTCCAGCCAAGCCTGCTGCTGGCCTGCTTCGCTGAAGTAATGAGATTAATGCACGAGGAGAGCTTCAACCTTGAATTTAGCATCCAGCTCCCACTATAGCTAGCTCCAATAAAAAATTGTTGTATGGAAATTCATGGCTATGCTAATCTGGTTGGATTAAGTTAATTCAGTTAGCGGGTTGTGAATTTAAACCTGTTATTTAGCAGCCGTGGCTTGCAGCAGCTACTTGTTTATGCTTTCTGGGTTTCTCAGGGGCTGTCAGTCTACTTTATGGACCTGCCTGCATCCACTCCAGCCTTGTTTGCATACAGTCTAACTGAATGGATTGTGACAAAAACCATCTTTGACACTCATTATGAACACACAGACAACTACTCATATTTTAGCGCACACATAAATAATCAATTTGCATTTAGATGAAGAATAACGGGCATAAACTTAGGTCCTGGAAAATGGGAGGTGGTGAAAGCACGCTTATCCATGTTGGCCGCAAGAAGTTGCTCATACATAATGTTGTGGAAGAACCATCTGAATATCTATGTAGGGATAACATTGTGGACACAATATAAATACAGATTAAAGTACAGATTACAGTTTTCTTCCATCTCTAACACAGCTAATAATTATTGAGGAAATACTGATAAGACAGTGATGATGATGCCTCCAGTTCCCTTGTATCCCTCAGGTGCTGAATGAGGCAGTAGGGGCCATGATGTACCACACCATCACCCTGACCAGAGAGGACTTAGAGAAGTTCAAGGCGCTGCGCATCATCATCCGCATCGGCAGCGGCTACGACAACATCGACATCAAGGCTGCTGGAGAGCTCGGTGAGACAGGGGGGACAGATGCAGGAAAAAAAGAGGAGGGAAGATGGCTATAAACAGAGACGTTGTTCAGAAGCAGACAGTAATCATATGCTGAGAATAATGAACAAGGAGAGGTTGTATCTGCCCATATGGCTCATTCATTCACTTCCCCATGAGGAAAAAATGAAGAATAAATCAACACAAACAGAAGTGATACATTGTAGATAAGGATAGTGCACCTTTTGGATGGGGGCCAAACCAAACTCCGCTTGCTATGTTGACTTAATATAAACAACATATGTAACAGGCATTATTACATACTGTAAACAGAATATGTAATAGAACTGATTGCATATGCAGAGCAGATGCTCCAACTGATATCAAACTCTCCCTCAGATTCCCACTTGGCCCCTTTGGCATATGTTTGGTATGTGAGCAGGATTTAGTGTGATATCCTAATTATTGTCGTTTGTGGTAATACACTTTAGCACGCTGACATGGATTATTTTGAGAAATGTTCTTTTCATGGACGTAATTAGCAGTTATAATTATCCTCTTATCCTTGACAGTTCAGTTTTGTACACAGTTCATTTTTATTTTGTGGAAGGTCATAAAGAAAAGAAATTTCCTGCCAGTTATTTTGTGGGATAAAAAAAAATAGCAGATGAATCTTTATTCAAAACAGTGATGGTAATTATAACTAATTATTATAACTATTAAATCTGTGAAGCAATTATGTTACTTGTCATTTGAAGTATCTGTGTCATTGTTATCTTTTGAGCTTGATTGTTTTTTCTTACCCTTACCAGGCATCGCAGTGTGTAACATTCCCTCAGCGGCTGTAGAAGAAACAGCAGACTCGACACTTTGTCACATCCTCAACCTGTACCGGCGAAACACATGGCTGTACCAGGCTCTCCGTGAGGGCACGCGGGTCCAAAGCGTGGAGCAGATCCGGGAGGTGGCGTCGGGGGCGGCCAGGATCCGAGGAGAGACGCTGGGCCTCATCGGATTTGGTGAGCTACTCCTTTGGGCTCCTCCTTTGATGCCACTTTAAGTTTTGAAACTTCGGCGAGTCAAAACCGTGGTATTCAGAGTGTATAGAGTGAGCACAGGGCAACATATGTGGGAGTTTTTGTGCTTGAGGCAGAACTTCAGAATGAAATGTCCAAACTTGACCCGCTGATTGCTTTGTTTATACTCAAAGGAGAGTGGGCAGTCATCCTTAAGCAGTGGGTTATTTCTTGTGGTTGACAGCAGCTGTATGTAGTCAGTAACAATAAGACTACTATTATGGCCAGCATGATGTGCCTCAGATAATAGAAAAGGGACAGCTTCTTTTAGATATATTAAAATGTAATGTGATTAAATGTTTACGTAACCAAGTTTACTTATTTGTTGCTATTCATTAGGGCTGCAAAAAATATTATTTTCATTATTGACTAATCTGTCTGTAATCATAGTCATAGTTCAGTCTGTTAAACTGCAAAAATAGTGAGCAAGATTAAGAGTCCACAGCTGTGCTAGAGCCTCTGTGAGGCTGGATTAGGCCCAGCGATGCTTTACGCTAAATGCTAACATCGGCATGCTAACAAGCTCATAATGACAATGCAAACGTGATGTTTAGCAGGTATAGGCTAATGTTTACTATGGTCATACATTCGCATTTTAATCTGATGATGGTGCCAAATGAAAGGTTAAGGGTTCACCAAAGGGATTTTACTTTATGCTGGGGGGGAAATAAATGTCTCAACCAAATTTTATGGCAATACATCCAGTTGTTGTGGAGACATTTTACTCATTACCACAAATGTCACCCTCATGGTGGCGCTAGAAGAAAAGTCTGGGTATCACCAAAGTCATTAGGATACATTGTCTGGAAACCATGAAGTTCTGTACAAAACTAGTGCTAGCAGAATAGTCAGTGGATCAACAGAATCTCCGTCATCTCTTAGTCCACGCTTTCTAACCCATTTCATGCCTCTTCAGGTCGCTCAGGCCAGGCGGTGGCGATGCGGGCCAAGGCGTTCGGTTTCAACGTGATCTTCTACGACCCCTACCTCCAGGATGGCTTGGAGCGTTCACTGGGCGTTCAGAGAGTCTACACTCTCCAGGACCTGCTCTACCAGAGTGACTGCGTCTCCCTGCACTGCAACCTGAACGAACACAACCACCACCTCATCAATGACTTCACCATCAAACAGGTAGGGGGGAGGACTTAGAGCTGAGGAAGCTCCAGGAACTAATTGTATATCTTTCTAACATGACCCTCCGGTGATGGAAGATAAAGGAAACTGAACTGAAACACATGGGATGTTCAGAGAGGCTGACAGAGCCTGCAACTTATTAAAAACTGATAAACCTCGATTGGCAGAAGCTCTTTCCCCACTAACCTCCAAAGCAGGCTGCTTCTCTTCATTAGGCTAATGATTCCCGGATGGTTTGTCAGTAGCACAGCTTTAGCCCAGCGGACTGGCAGTTGACTTGGCTGGATTCGGGCATTCCTTGGCTGCCAGCACTCCTTTGTTGGCAACTTCCAATCATAGGCTGTTTAAACAACCTTTTAATGAGTGGAAAGATAGTCAGAACAAGCACATGCAAAGAAACACTGGTATTTGGAGGATCTCTGTGGATCCATAATAAGAGGGATGTACTGTACACATGGAGGTGGATGGTGGTGGGAGATCCTTTTTAAATTAGTGTTTTTTGATGTGGTAGGAAGGTTCACTGTAATAAGTATGTTCTTACTCACAGTGTCTTGTCTTTTCTGTTTTTCTGGTAACTCTCAGGTCGGTGTGACCCAAACATTGCCTAGTGGATGTAGGAGCATGTGTAGTCAAAGTATGTTCTTGTGCATGTTCAGTAAAAAAAAAGAGCCAAGCATACTGACTTTAAGAAAAAAATTATAAATCATCAAATCAGAACACAGTAATCTAACATTCTCATATTATAAACCAGTAAAAATGTGTTTTTCTCAGCAGTTAGATGGTAAACATTTTACCTGAAGTGTAATCAAACATACTGTATTTTTCAAAGTCTACGATATGTTTGTGCACTTGCAAATTCTTAGCAGCACACCACACCTATAGTGAGTTGCCAACAAATCAGTGATAAGCCCAGGAATGCTACTGTCCAGCCAAGTCACAGTTGCCAGCTGAGTGGGCTGCCAGGCCAGGAATGCAAGTTAACTAGCCCTGGTGAATCAGCAGCTAGGCTAATCACGGCATGCGCTTTAACCCCAAAATGTATTGGTTTAGGCTTTGGGGAACAGCTTGTCTCCAAACGGGAGGTGAGTCCCCATAACATGTCTGTCTGAACAGATTTTTTGTCCCCATAACATGGTAAATACAAGAAACACTTTAGTGTAATCCTCTTAGGCTTGTCCTGATCACTGCTGCCACCTGGAGGGCTTATGTTTGAACCGCAGGTTGAGTTAAAGTCAATGGTTTAATAACGGTTTGAACCAGGTACAGCTTCTTCAAAACTGAATATGTTGTCACTAATTGTGTTTTAAGCCTTCCAAGGAAAATCAAGTTAAACACAATGAATGCTCATCTGCATCGTTTCTTCCATGCTGCTTTCTTACATACCCTGAAGAGCTTCTGTGAAGATGAAGGGATTAGTGTCATTTAAATGTCCCCTTTCTTTGAAAAGCCTTTTTTTATCTTGTCATTCCTTATGTCATGTTTTTATTCTCTTCCCACACAGTGTTGAGCCAATGACATCACCTCTGGGTGTGCATCTCAAAGCTACACATTTTTATATTTTGAATGCTGAAATTATTAGTATTAGAATAATTTTTTGCTGTGTGTGTTTGTGCGTAGATGCGTCAAGGTGCTTTCCTGGTCAACTCGGCACGGGGAGGTCTAGTGGATGAGAAAGCTCTGGCTCAGGCCCTGAAAGAAGGCAGGATACGGGGAGCTGCCTTGGACGTCCACGAGTCGGAGCCTTTCAGGTGTGTGTGATCGCACCTTCAGCTTCTTATTGAAACAGCTTTTAACCATACGCCTGTGCCAATACACACAAATAAGTGAAGGAAATAGATGGCCGAAACCCAGGGATATCAAGAAAATCAGAAAACTAGAATATGTATCTTTTTTCTTCCTCTCTAAATCACCTTGTTTCTCTCGTTTCTTTCATTTGCTGTTAAACAGTTTTTCCCAAGGTCCTCTAAAAGACGCCCCGAACTTGATCTGCACACCCCACACCGCCTGGTACAGTGAGCAGGCATCACTTGAGATGAGAGAGGCCGCTGCCACGGAAATACGCAGAGCCATCACTGGTACGCAGACATCTTTGAGTGCACGCATATCCGCATTTTGGTTTCTCAGCTCACCAGTGTTCAATTTTGCCCCAACACAGGCCGTATTCCTGACAGCCTCCGAAACTGCGTCAACAAAGAATTTTTTGTTACCACTGCACCCTGGGGAATGATGGAGCAGCAGCAGCCTCAAGTTCACCCTGAGATCAATGGTGCCGCCTACAGGTACGAGGTGGATTTATGTGAACTCAGCAGGCTACTCTCATCGCACGGAGATCACCTCTGCCATCTCAACACCTGCAGTAGATGAGGCTTAACACGTGGGGGGAGGGGTAGTCTAGATGTTCATATGTATTTCTGTCACAATTCTGACTTTCTTTTCCTGTATAGTAGGCTGGGTCCTCGTTTTTCTGGCATATTTATACATAGAACTTGGCCCAAATGAATTTGTCCCTTGTCAAGCTTAGGCTCTTCGTTTTTCAGTCTCTATAATGTCTCAACCAGAATGAACTGCTTCTCTCACACAGCCGAGTGAACCAAACCATGGTACAGGCCATAGCAACGGGGGGAATGCACGACAAATTATATACCTAATTCTCAACCAGGTAAATGAATACTACCACTGCTGGCCCACAGGCCAGAGCAAATGAATAACATCATTAATAAAGACCTAATCTCATTGAAATCTGTAGCCCTTTTTCTGCTTCACACTCTTAACACACGTCCTGCAGCTGTACCCACTCCACCCAGCATCTCATCAATTCCCCAAACCCCACCACCACCATGAAACTGCAACACAGGATCACTCGAATGCTGTGTTCATACATTTACAGTTACATATGACACATTGGAAATTGAGAGTAGGTTGACATTATGTTTTATGAGCATTTAAGCAACAGATTGTAACACGTGTCAAGATCAAGATAGAGCATCCCTATATATTTTCCTTGTGATAGCGAGGTGACTGGTCGAGACAGAAAGCAGGAAGGTTTTAGTTGTGGGGATTTGTCAGTGAAAGTAGAGGAAGAGTACACGGTGTTAGACGTCAAGAAAGAAAGATACAGATACTCATTTGGTGGAGTATCGCAACATAGTAAATCCCCCTGTGATATTTTGAGATATTTTATTTGCAGTAAGAGCCCCCCGCTCCCCACACCTTTCCCCTTTCAGCTGTTTGTAATGAAGGATCGGCTCACCCAAATTACAAAAAAGAGAAAAAAGAAAGAAATTCTCACTTACTGGGGACACTATTTTGGGGAAAAGATGTTGCTTATTATTTGTTTTAATGTATTTTCTCAAACAAAAAAAATGTCATTGTATTGAGTTGGCTGCAGAAATCTCAGAGATGGGGATATAATAAAGTGAGAAATGTATTTTGTTTTTGTAATTTGGGTGAATGACCCTTTAAAGTTCCTTCCCTACACCAGATTAGAACCCCCAACATTCCCATTTGTTGCCTCCATGCTGCAGCGCTCCTTGCCATGTTTAATGTTGCACCATTTCGGAATATTTAGTTCATAGAGGTGATGACGCTTAATGAGTCTTTTTTTATTGTCATTAATGTGTATTTGTATCACCCAAAGTACATTGTTATATATTTAAAATGACACAATTTTTCAGATTTCATTTGATTCTGTAGTTCTTAAACTCTACTTTTAATTAGCAGTTACTTCACTAATGATAGGAACGACAAATACTAGTTTCACCTTTGTGGGGGGGTTGATCACTGATTAGCCACTGAGAAGCAGCAGACTTTCTCCAAGACTTTCCTTAGCCATTTATCACACCTGTTGATCACCTCCTCTTCGTCTCCAGATTCCCTCCTGGTGTCGTGGGCGTTGCCCCCGGCGGGATTCCCGGACCTGTGGAGGGGTTGGTGCCTGGGGGAGTGCCCATCACCCACACCCTGCCCCCTGGTACCCATCCGTCACAGGCCACTTCCCCCAACCAACCCGCCAAACATGGCAACCACATGAGAGAGCACATGACTGAGCCGTAGGACTGCTGCTGCCGAGCGAAGGGGCCGATGTAAACTAAAACCCAGCAACCTACCAACTCTACCATCCAGCTGTACGCTTGACTTCAGCCATCTGAACCTACCAGCAGACTGCCTGCCGGG
This sequence comes from Micropterus salmoides, assembly GCF_014851395.1. Classification (NCBI taxonomy): domain Eukaryota; kingdom Metazoa; phylum Chordata; class Actinopteri; order Centrarchiformes; family Centrarchidae; genus Micropterus; species Micropterus salmoides. Next base: position 18,930,479 of record NW_024041373.1, read on the forward strand.
CAACGTTTCACATGTTTTCTTTTTGTATGAAACCACTAAGCCCTCGTGAGGACAGTGGACGTTGATACACACATGAGCTGCCACACTGAGATGGGACTGACCGTCACATTCATGCGCCGAAAGATCTGAAACCTTTCCTCCCCCATATCTGTTTTTCTTCATTGATTTAAGTGGGTATTTTTGTTGTTTTTATCTTTATTTTTCAGAATATTTTAGGGTTATTCCTCCTCACTTCTGGGACACGTTGACATTACCAAGTGCAGGATGGAAATCTGACCCACCCTCCCTGGTTAAAAGGAAGAGCTTGAAGGGACAGTGACTTCAAAAACGCTCCGTCCAGCCTCCGTTTCCCCTCCGCCCCCCTCAATTTCACCCATTTCAGCGCAAACGTGTCTTGAGTTATTTTGTGTTTTTTTCTTCTTCTTCTTCTGTTTCTCTTATATTCTGTGTTTCTGTTGCAAATATCTGTTTTTCTGTTCGTCAGTGTGTGAAAATGAATGGATTTATACTTAGACATTTGTTTAGCAGACAAGAAAAGTCAGCTGTAATGCAGCATCTGCCGTCACCATCAGAAATCAGGACTCCATCTTTGCTCTTTTCTAAACGTCGTGGCTGGGGGCCCCTGAATGTAGAGACAAGATGTGGGGCAGCAGACGTGGTTTCCACTTCCTGAAAGAATATTTTGGCTTATGAGGTAAAAATGACCCTTTTCAACCAAAAAACAAACAAAAAGAATACAAAAAGACTGCCATTAGTGGTTAGATATTGTACATTGAGTGTGTCACCTCAATTAAATATTGCTGTTGTAACTTTTCCATCTCTGCTGAACTGAGGTACCTACGATGTTTGGTTAATGTCCCAAAAATGATCTGTTCGCATCCGAAGGACCAAAGGACCTACAGTAGCCTACATTGCAGCACCAGCTAGTGAGGTAGGAAAAAATAAAAACAGTAAATGTCTTACTGACTCAGGAAAAACAAAAGATGAACCTTCAAACATGTCCAAATCTGAACAGAAAAGAAACCAAGTCTGGATTATTGCTTTTCATGTCTCCACCTCTTTCTCCATTGTGGTATTTTTGTTTAATATATCAAATGTACGTTTTTTGATGTTCATGGTTTTCAGTCTTGTTAGATTTGTATTACCTTGTTAAATGTTCTTATAATCATAGTCTTATGTGAATGACCGCACCCTCTCCTCCTTATAGTTTCTCTGTTTTTCCGCTCTAATGAAAGCCAGCTGTGGCTCTCGGAGGCATCGTGCCCTCTGTGAACAACAGCAGCCACATACATCCCTTTTAGTCCCATGACCTTAGCAAGAGACGGCTGCTAGCAGATTGTTTGGTTGTTAGTGTGAGTATTTGTATTTGTTTCTTGTACAAGGTGAACATATAGCATACAGTGCAGCTGGTAACAATAAATAAAACTTTGTTGATTGATGATTGGCTCTGTGGAACATTTGTGGAATACCTTGACACTTATTTAAAAGACCCTTAAAACTCTCTGAACCAGGGGTTTGCAAAGTCTGACACTGTCAGTAATGTACAAAAATTAAAGGATTATTGTGAAACAAACGAAGTTAATATTCTTTCTTATTTCTATTTGGTAGGTAATCATTTAGAAAACAGATCCCATAATGCTTATCAGGAAGTGTATTCTGTGAGTTATGCTGTGAGTTGTTTGAGTCCCGTTGTTTTAGCCTATATTTGTTTACATTTTGGCAAATTGGCATCATTTAAAGTATGCCGAATTAGCTATTAGCAGTTCCTCTTTGCAATGTACAGACAACTATCACTGGATTACTTTGATACTAAAGAAAACCAATAAACGTTCTGATTCTTAGGCAAGTTCTGGAGTTATAAGAGGTGTCTTTTTTCTGTGATTGCTAAGCAGATTTACGGACGTTTATATGTGATGGACATCAGAGATAATGAGTTCCCTGGAAAGTGCAAGTCACCCTGGATCTGAAAATATGTGTATCGTGTGTTTAGATTTTAGTTTGTTTTCAAGAGAAGAAGCAGTACATTCTTCAAGGAATTTGCAGCCATCAAACGCCAAGGGTTTTTAAGTAAGTTACCATAGCTAATTTTCCTCCATGAGATTTGGACAAACTACTCCTAATTCCAACTTCCTGTGTTTTTTTGAATGCCTCATAGTTTGAAATTCCCTGCTCTACACTACCCGCATTATTATATTTATACACATGCTGTGTGTGGTGTGCACATAGCATAGCATTTATAAGCAGTAAATAGCGGCTATAATCAATATATTTTTATACAATTTGATCACATGACAACTTGTGACCACAGTTCGTCATCACCTTAGACTGTAATGATCCCCATCACTATTTTAATTACATTCATGTAATTTAATTCAGTTAAATGTAATAAGTTATATAATAAACATTTCATTTAATTGACCAAATTTTATTAAATTCATTGATCTATGAATCGGTTAGTTATATTTTGTATGATCAATCTGAATTTGCAAAGAAACTAAGTAAAGTTATCAAAATGTAGTGGAGTAAAACAATATTTGCCTTTGAACTGTAGTGGAGTAAAAGTAGCAGAAAATGGAAATATTCAAGTAAACTTTTGAAGTAGATCTACTTAGTCACACAGTGCCAGTCAAAGGTTTGGACACACCTCATTCAATATTTTTCCTTCTTTTTTCTACATTGTATATTAATAATGAAGACAGCAGAACTATGAAATAACACATGTGCAACTATGTAAGCAAAAAAAACTAGACAAAGCTAAATACGGTTTGGAGTTTAGATTCTTCTAAGTATCCACCTCTTGCTTTGATAACAGCCTTTGAACCCTCATTACGTCAACCAGCTTTATAGTCAATTACCGAAACTGAATTAGAGAATTTCTTAATGCGTTTGAGACAGATCAGTTTTGTTGTGGCGAGGCAGTGTTGGAATACATACAGTAAATAGCCCTGTTTGACTCCTGCAGTAATCCATTGTGGCAAGAACCGCTCAAAGTGAAGTGACAGACAGTCCAATATTACTTTTAAGACATGAAGGTCAGTCAATAAGACAATTTCAAGAACTTTGAAGTGCAGTCAAAAAAAAAAACCCCCATCAAACACTGATCATGGGAGAAGTTATTGACAAATTCATTACTAAATAGTTTTTTTAAAATGTCCTTATAACGGCTTAGAATTACATTAAAGTGCGTTATAAAGCATGTATTAATTATTTATAGTGCTACTAAAAAGTGTCAATTTAAAATCCACTAGAGGGTGGTACAGAAGCTTCACCAACTGAATAATTTAATTACTGTGAAAGTGAGTCATATTTAAAGTCAAATCTAGTGATGTGATGATGACAGGTTGTATTAAGTGTGTAAAATCACAGCATTAACTGATACGTGAAGCAACAGAATTGGTAACTAAGAATATCAGACGGGCAACAGTTTAGTTGGACATTCAAAAAGGTTTTCCTTTTATTATTTTTTTCCTTATTTGCCTGTTCTTTGCATTACACTCTGTATAGTGAAGTCAGGCCTAAATCCACAAACCATCATGGTCACAACTGCAACTATTGCATAAATACAAAGCAACATACAGGTGATGCTCAAAACATGTATGACTTGAATGAAACACGAAAGAGGTTACAGTACACAATGGCGAGGAAGAAACAAAATGCAATCAGTCACAGCAAAACAAAAAAGTAACGACAACTTCTATTTTTTGTCTTTTTTTCCTCTGTCAGCTTTGGTTTTATATGTTACAGTCTCTCACAAAGACCTTCATCAAAAACTTAAAAGATGGTTCCACATAAGGACAGAGGAGGTGAACTGACGTGTACCATGAGGGTGACAACAAACGCTGTAAGGAAAAAAAGGGAAATAGAGGAAGTAGGAAACGACTACAAGACAAGTGTGACTCTGGATTTATGTCGACATTGAATGAGCCTCACGCCCACACTCGCCTGCCCAAGAAAAAACAAAAGCACCACATTTTGGGCATCCAGAGGAGGTACTAAATCGCACGCAACGACGCAAGTAAACCTGTCACTGATGGTCATGATTGGTTCTTTCCTCACAGCAACAGTGCTTCTGTGCAACGTGTCTTCATCAAGATTGAGAGAATAATTAACAAACCCACAAAAAGGAGAAGAAAAAATATACAGAAAGCTCTTATTAGCTCAAATATGTTTCCAAACAATAAATATGTAGAGTAAGTTCAGAGAAGAAAAACCACACACTCGTGTGCGCACACACACACAAACACACAACTTCTCGGCTCAATCAGTCTGGGAAAAAAAACAAACAAAAAAAGGGTAAACCAAAGATCCAACATGATGTATGTGTGCTAAACCTCCATGAGTGTAGATTTGACTTGTAAAGGGAACATCTCCCTTTTCAAGAGCTTCATATATAACCTTAATTCAAGCTATGATATTGTATTTATATAGAAATTTTTAATAAATGTGCAGTGCTTAGTAATAAGGAATAAACTTATTTATTATTACACAATCTCTGGTTGTCTAAACGTAATGTTATTTATTGGCTTTGTCCCTGCCCATTCAAAAACAAAATGCTAAAGAAGCGAACTGTTTTACAACTGGAAAAAAGATCAAAAAGATCAATTTGGAAGTGTGCTTTTTGTCAGTGTTCATACTGAACGGATATAAAGTGTTGATTTAAATCAATGCTGGTATATTTCCTTATACTCTTTTTTTTTTTGTTTAAACAACCACATGCATTTACATCTATGGATAAAGATTCCTTTTTTTCCCCCTTTACATTTGAAAATCAAAAACAAATCAAAAACGTCATTCGCATTCGTAAACCTTTATTCTCTCCCCCAAATCTGTGTTTGGCAGCATTGGAGTTTGTCAGTCTCAGGTTTGTCCGGGATAAAGTGTTGAATGTGTTTTAAGTGTATGTTCGAGTGCCTGCGTGTGCTAGAAGAGTAGCGGTGTCTTCCATCCGAGGTGGAAGGTGAGTTTGGGGGGGGATTACGTTTCCCTGTCCTCTCCTGAAGGCTGACACAGTTTGTCCGTGTCAGGAAAGGAAAACAAAAAATAAAAGGATAAACTGTAAGAGAGGAGGTGGAGGAGTCCTGCCCCCCCCGCTTCAGTTTTGTCACTCGTCATCATCGTCTTCCTCCTCTTCGCCGTCGGATAAAGAGGCGCAGGGGCGGATCTGCCTGTAGCCGTCTAGCCACTTCTCCACCATCTGGGTGACAAGCGGGTGGTTGCGGCGGCGGGAGCTTTTCTGAAGAGCCACCAGAACCCCGCCCTCCGTCACACAACAGTCCAACCACTCCCGCAGCAGCTTCTCCTGTTGCTCTTCATTACCCATCTGAAGCACAGGAGGAAACAAATATGGCCGTTAGAGAGAGCTGTATTGCTAAATTCAGGATATCATATACTCCTGCTGCAGCACTGTCTCTCAAATAAGTGTTGATACAAAGGAGGAAAACCTTTTGCACAAAGTATGCGAAAAAACAGGTTTCATGCCGATAACAAAAAACCCCAACAAAAATCATTAGCTAAATTTAAAAGGACAAACAATAAGAGGGGGAGGTCCTTACTTCCTGAGCAGAGAGGAAGTGAATGTGAAGCAGTTTCCTCTCACTGTCAACCAGCGGCAGGAACGTGACCGTCACGTCATCGTCTGTGTTGAGGTTGGCGCCAGCGCCACGATTGTCGAAGCCATCGTTCTCCATGGCAACCAGTGCTGAGAAGTGGCCCCGAGTGTAGCCCAGAGCAATGGGGCTCTTCCAACAGAAACTCTGCTCCCACAAAAGGGGCAAGTACACACCTAGAGGGAGAAAAACAGAATTTGTTTTGTTCATTTTCAGCAGCGTGGGGTAAAGGTTAACAGACTGATTCTACGACATGTGATTATCTTTGTTTTTCAAGATTTTGTTTCAGTGTCATTACTGTTTAAAACCAATTTTACAGTTATTACACAGTCTAGTGATGAAATACATCATTAATTATATGCGTTGGAAAAATAATAAACTGTATAGTTATATCAAGTGTGACATCACTTTATCTTATTATCTCAATTTTCTGAATAATGAATTATTTGCATCTTGAATAATTAATTCCTCTCAAAGTGGCATGACTAATATTTGCATAATTAGTGTTAATTACCACCTCAGAAACATTGTTTTTGCATTTTTGACCTGATTCAGAGTTCTCTCCTTGGTCTTTAGAGGTTTTGGTGTTAAGTGTAAACTGCTTTTAATACAGTAAAGTTTTTACAGCTTTGTTCAAGGGAAAACTGCCTTTTTGACTAAAGAATACACTTACACAATACACTAGTATTTTTGTCTTTCCCCTTCAATATAAAACTCTCTTATACACATGTTCTTTAGATAATGACATGACTTAAGGGATGTCATTAAGTGATACTATTTTTTGCTGCAAAACTGACATTAAAAAAGCGTATTATACCCTTTTATTCTCCCAACTTGTCTTGCGTTGTCATAAGAAATACCCAGTGATGGAACAAGTAGTCATAACTGTTACAATAGTAAATGTAATGATACCACAACCCCATTACACGGAAAAGTCCTGCATTCAAAATCAGAATACTTTATTGATCACAGAGTGGAAATTTGTTTCATTACAGTTGCTCCCGTAACACGGCATTAAAGAAATAAATAAAAAATAAATACATATAAAAAATATAAGTAAAAATCTAAATATGGGTGTGTAGAATTATGTACAGATAAATAGTAAATTAAGCATAGTACACAGAATTTTAATTACATAAAAGACTAAATGTATTGTGTCCCAAATGTATTATAGTATCAAAAGTACCAATTATGCAGCAGATTGGCCTCTGACTGAGTTACATTATAGGATTATTTTCACTGATGCATAAACATGGATCTAAGCATTTTAATGTAGATGGTCAAGGTGGGTCTGATTTTAACAGTTTTAAAAAGTGTTCATATGTTTTGAATGTAAAATCTTTATCTGCAGTCACTTAAGTAACTTAAAAGTAGTATTTATTCCCTCTGAAATGTAGTGGAGTATATGTATAAAGTAGCAGAATACGGAAATGCTCAAGTAAAGTACAAATATCCCAAAACTCTAAATGCATTTAGTTACATTCCACCACTGGAGAGGTCCTAACACACGGTCACTCTTAACTACAGAATGAGATACTGGTTATACGCCAAACAATGCAGTAAAAACAATGCAGACAGTATTCATGTCTCATATTTCTTCTGTTCCATAATACAAAGCAGCTCTCGCGCCTCATGAATAGCTCTGTAGCTGACACCACAATTAAAAAGCCTCTGTTTAACTTCTCTCCCATTAACCACTGTGTTTTTACTGGTTTCACTTGGTCATCACTTGAAACTTAGCTCCCCTCCCCTCCCCACAGGCGCCCAAATGCACGCCCTCTTTTCTGCATTTTACATTGGCTCCAGGCAACAGTAAATCACTGGTCTATCAGGCATACTTTACCACAAACAGTTGGCCATTACAGAGCACTTTCATCATCCCCTGTACAGCATCACTCAGCAGGCAAACTGAATCCAGGCTGTTTTTATTGCTAGCCATAAACACAGACCCCGCTCTCCACTTTCGCAGGATTGTTTGACTCGGGGTTCTGATGGTTTACATATGTTCACATGTATCTGGACGTGTGTGTGTGTAACACTTTCCCTGCATCACAATAAACTCCTAATTTCGCTCCTATGATGGGCGGGGGTGTTTTTGTAATGTTATTTTGAGTCAGACAGTCCTAAAATACCCCTTAAATGAAACACACTAGACTGATACATGTTGTAAATAGCAATTACGGACAGATCAGAGGGGCAGTTATGTCAGCTATGTAAGCTATGCAGACACACGCGGGCTGGAGCTATTTCATAACGGCAGTCTAGTACTTCTCCACCCACTGGGCTGGAGCTGCACTCAACATTTAATGATATCTGACCAAAATAACATTAGACCAAACTAACGGCTCACCTTGAAAACGAGTGTATCCGAGTGTTTCGCCACGGAAACTTTTGTAATACTTCACTCCGTAGACGATAATAGGCCTGCGAAGTATGTGTGCAAGAACGAAAATGTGGGTCTGCTCCAAGCTGGATCCTGGCTGTAAAAGAAAGCACAACAAGGGGGGGGATTATTAGAAAGGCGAGGTCAGTGAAACTACAAAGCAAGGACTCTTGAATACTGTACAGTCCCTCTGCCAAGTTACCCCAGCATACTCCAAGTAATTAAACATGAAAGACACACACACAATTACTGTGCTTTCACACCCCGCCCAAATACTTAAGTCTATGAGGTCACGCAGAGCAGGGAGAAACAGTTAAGTGCTGATGATAGACAGGATGCACTTTCAGAGGGCATTACAGATTAAAGTACACTGTAGTGAGCGCAGTAAAGCTCCTTGCATAATTCATACATCATTAAGTGTGTCACATTTTAAGCACATCAAGCTCCTGGCCTCCATGTTAATGTGTGTATTTGCTTTCATGTGTGTGTACCTGACTAGCCAGGGAGAGGATGAAAGCCCAGTCCTCCTGCCACTGTTCCTCTCGGAGTGAAAAGTGCAGGCCGAAGCTCTGGGAATACCATGACTCCCACTCCTTCCAGCGCGTGTAAAACCTGCAGACCATGCACACACACACACACGCGCGGTTTTGACCTCTCTGCGCAGAAAGGCTGCTATCCACTGCATTCCTCCATCTCTGTTGTGGCTTGGGGTTGGATGGCAAATTCTCATTATATCTAAATAATATTTTTTATCACTGAAAAACCCACAGTTTTTCAGAAATAGACATGAGTCACACTGGGATGTTATGTTCATGTAAAACCAGCCTCAGGCCTTAAATCGTTTCAGTGATCCCAACCTGACACTAGAGTTTCTTTATCTCCTCTAAAAATGTGTGTCTTCTGAAACTGGTCTAAAGTCCTAGTCAAAATCCTCTCGTTTCCAGATTAAAGTCTCAGATCAGATGAGCCAGCAATCCAAACTTCAGATTCTGGGTATGTATCCCATCGTCTAAACCTCATGCCCCAATTTCCAACATAGTCATCAAATGATAAAGGATAGATATAGATAGAATGTCTCCTCGACTATAGATAGAGACGTTTCAGCCGTTTCTGTGTCCTCGCTCGAGACACTAAAACCTCTACCTGCTCATGTTTTGTAAACATTTATGTAAAACAGGTGGCTAACTGTTTAAAGTATAAGGATAAACATGGATCAGATATGGATGTGGGCATGGATTTGCTATTGGTGTAACATAACTGCTGCAATGGTCGAGAATTTACTGTAAAAAAAAAAAACACCTGTTGATTCAGTCTGTAGTGTATTATATATATACACACATACACACATAAAAAACCTTGCCATTCATCAACTCACCAGCACTAGCTGAAATTCCTCTCCTCTTGTCTCCTCTTAATCTGTGGTGCATTATATTATGTAATCTGCTAAGTTTGAATATGACTAAGACAAGATGCAAATCAGCACACCATACTGTTCAGGTGATGTTTTAAAAGTACTACAACATACTGTAATCTGCACTACTATTCCTTGGTCTGCAGGCCTCACCAGTGAGAACAGTCGTGCAGGCTGTCGTGGAGGGTCTTGCGGAGCACAGAGTCCTTGTCGTAGATGCCCCATGTAGCCTGCAGCACAGAGTCGAGGAGACAGTCCCCGGCCGTGCGGTTCCACAGGGCGTACAGCCGACTGTCCAGCCTAGTCCCGAGCTCCAGGGACCAGTTGATGATGGGAGACTCCTCTTCGAGTTCTGAACAAGAGGGGAGCAAAGTTGAGCACTGCATCTCTCTGCAAAATCTCTCAGTGGTGCAAATCACCTCAAAGAGTTCAAGGGTTGTTTATATGCCATAGTGGGGTTATTTCTCAAGTTGCAAGACAGGTGATGGCATAATGACAACTAACATCTTTCACATACTGATGTCTTCATAAGTCTGCATGTAAACCGCAAAATTGGGCGACTGCAAGAAGTCAGGGTACGGCAGGAAACCAGATAAGATTTACAGTATACAGATACGTTTTACTGTACATGCTAATATTTATGACAAAAATTAGAGGCAAAGTGCAAGTGAAAGCGTCAACGGTTGTTTTTTTTTTGGTTAATAATAAAAGTGTCACACTTAGCGTGCTGCTATTACTTGTGCAGCTCAGTCTCTTGCATTGCTGCTTGCAGGTGAACGCCGTCTGATTTGTTCTTCTGTATAGTGTTACAGCGATGCAACTGGCAACACATGAAACAGCACGTTGTTTTCAAAGTGGAAGTCTGATGGTTGAATGCTTTGAAGTCCTCATGATCAGTTCTCAGATTTCTACTCAACCTTCTATCATATTTTTGTACCAGTGCTAGTATATTTAAATGCAATTACATTAATATGTTCTGAAATCTCTAAATGCTATGATGCAACCACTTTAACTGAGTTTCATTGGGGTTGTTTTTTTTTTAAACACAAACCGTCTAGCAATAATCCTCCACACTTTTTTCTGTTTTTTTACCCCTGGAAATGCATGCACACCATGCTCCCTTAAGAAATTTGGTGAAGAGTTTACATGGCCAGGTAATCAGGTTTTAAGCTGTGTTGACTCACCTCATCTTACATTTATTCATTTAGCTGACTAGGGGTTAAGTGTCTTGCTCAGGGACACAATGGTGGATGTTGAACCCAGGTCTCCCACACCAAAGGCAAGCATCTTATCTATGCGCCATCACCACCCAGTTAATCTTAATCCCTTCACCTCAAAACCGGGACTTGGTTTTCAGTTCACTTTTTTGTGTTTCTGCTGAAAGAAAGGATCTTGAAAATAAGAATTTCTGTCTCTTTGTACCTAAACTGCTGTGCCCAATATTTGACACGTTTGGCTGATTATGATGTGGGCTTTGCAGATCATTGGCAGACTTTCTGGGGAAAACCTGGTCTGATTCAGGGAGATGGCATTCATCCCAATTGGGATTGAGCAGCTCTCAAATCTAGAAGTCTGGCCAAGTTTATTAGTGAACCAAATGCAGGACTATCCAGAGTTGAGACCAGGAGGCAGAGTGTACTTCTCTGCCCTTCTATTTCAACAGTTACCCACCCAAAACCATTTGCAGAGTTTTTGTCAACTTTAGTCCTTAACACAGATTTTAATATTCATGTGGATGTTGAGAATGATACCCTTAGTACAGTATTTATCTCTATTAGATTCAATTGGCTTCTCTCAAAGTCACTGTTTTAACCACACCCTCGTTCTGGTATATGGTACTGAAATTGAACATTTAATAGTTTTCCCACAGAATCCCTTTTTATCTGACCTCTATTTGATAACTTTTGAGTTTCTCTTGCTGAAATCCATGGCATTAGGCAAAAACTTCTATACGAGATGTCTATCTGATAGTGCTGTAGCTAAATTTGTGCATGTTCCATTCCATCACCTTTTCATTCATTATCAAGTCACAAAGTAACGGAGGACTCCTATGCTAATTTCAGTCCCTCCCAAATCCGTCTTGTTGATAGTGTTGCAGGCTCGCTGCAGATGGCCGCCCACCCTGAGCCATGGTTCTGCTTGAGGTTTCTGCCTCTTAAAAGGAAGTTTTTCCTTGCCTCGGTCGCCTAGTGCTTGCTCTTGGTGGGAATTGTTGGGCTTCTGTAAATAATTTCACAGAATTCGACAATCATTCACTGGGGATCAGAGAAATCCCTAAAACTCAATTAGGCTGATTAGGGTAGATGCAATTGGTCACGCGATAAAGACATACCGCCTGGCAGAGCGACAACAGTCAGGCAAAACACTGTGTTGGAAAATACAAGTAACTGCCTTCCTGTTACTGTACAGTCTGTGAAGGGGCTCCCTCTGTTTGCCAAACCGCCAGACCATCGGTGTCACCGCGGATCTGGTCTCTCTCTCTCTCTCTCTCTCTCTCAAAAGCATGTGATAGATGCTACTGCGACACCAGGTCTTAAGAGTTGATTAGAGTAAATATTTCACCTTTTTGTACGTCTCGGTCCAGCACCTCATCAAACAGCTTTTCCTGAACGGCTGGGGGCAAGTCCTCGATGTCTGCAATAAGAAGACAAGAACTTCAAAAAATCAAAAGAGGAGGTTATCAGAGGAGACACAGGCGTAGGGGAAGCAAAGTCTTAAGAGTTATTCACATTCTATTTGATAAATGCATTATTTATCTACTTAAACTAGCTACAATGACTTATAAAGCCAACTAGAAAATGTTTCTGTCGTGGCTGATTTCAACTCAAGCCATCATGTTTTGTTCTTTCTACAGTTGCATCTGGCTTTCACTGCATGCCCAGAGCTCTTGTTAACACAGTAGCTTATTCTTTGGCTAAAATAAATGAATGCATTGACTTTGTGGAACTGAACAGAATGGCTTTTTATAGTGGCCAGAAGCCAAAGTCTGCATTGTCCTGAACACTCTGCATAACAAAAATCCTTAGCTTAGCTGCTAACAACAGACTGAACCATAATAGCTCCTCCACACAATGAAGAAATAGCATTGTATGCATGCAATTTTACAGAGAGAAATTGAAAAAAAAAAAAAAAGCTAAATATGGCTTTGTTATGAACGAGGGACATGCACCATTGGCGGGCTGTTATACTCAGTATGCAAGAACAATACTCAAACAGCGAGCCAGAGGTAGCCTCCGTCTTCGGGCAGTTGGAAACAGACAACCGTAGCATTATGTTCCCTCAGCATTCAAACAACAAGCAATCTCATATGCCACAAGTAAACAAAACAAGCATTCTATCACACACTTGGCACGCCAGAGGGGATGGCTAGACTGTGTTTCTTCAGCTACAGAGTTTTAAGTTCCCCCTTATACAAAACACAGAAAGTATACTTTGACGGCTTCTGGAATTCACATTATGATAGTGCACAGTTGTTTTTAGTCGATTTTCTTCCACCAAAGAACCCATATTTTTGTGCATATTTGTTTGCTGATGATGTGCTGACCTGCTGGAAGGGTGAAGGTCACCAAGTCAGTGAGGAAATAGCAGGTGAAGTCACCCTTGCGCTGGTGAAGGGAGGCTGCTACCTCTCGACGGATCTGCTCCGTTAGCTCAGGACACACCATGGCTGGAATACACTTGGCTGCCTGCTGGGACACCTGCAGAGATGAGAGGATACAGGGAAGGAAGCTTAATCTAAATCAAGAGGATATGTGCCTGAGACTTGAGCACGAGGCCTTTTACCAACTGTGAAAGGTCGTATTTCAAAAGTGACCACAAAATTTAAAATGGCTGTATCAGCTGCCTCGAATAAGTCACTTGTCACGTTGATAAAGTGGATATCTAAGATCTGATCAAAAAAGTGTTATTGGTACAAGAGAAAGATTAAGAGACCATCTGTAAAGAAATCACTTTGTTTAAAACATACTCCATAAAAAGGCAGTAGTGGCAGAAGTCAGGTTGGACCCCTGCATCTTTAAAACATAAGAAAAGAAGTCAATGCCAGAGGGTAGGTAGGGTAACTGTTCACTATTAGTGGAAATTCTGCAGGGATAATGTATACAGGGCATGTAAATTGAGCCTAAGAGATGTTTTCAACAAGTGAAAGTGTAAAATTGCTAAGAAAAGAAGGAGAAATTAGGAGGGTAAAGATGCAAAATTCTGACAGGGCGATCTCAGATGTCTTGCAGTTATATTATATACATTTCTGAAGTTGAGAAATTCAGTTGCAATTACAGCATTTGCTTGGGCTAGCGATGGCTGCTGAATGAATTTAGGTTTTGCACATATACAGTAAGAGCAACGTGGCTCTGAGTGAAATTATTTTTGCAGCACAGTTGGAGCCTGAATACTTTCAAAGCCACTGCTTTCTGGGCGTTTGGGTGGGTGACTCTGATCTTTGCCATTTTTACTTTCGCTCATCAAATCTATCTTGCCTCTAGGACAAGAGGGAAAAAAACGATGTTCAAGCAGTTTTCAGCTTTGAAGCATTTTCGGGAGCATGATCCAGAGGTTACTCCCTGACCCCATCTGCAATGAAACTGGGACAGCGACTGAGTGTGGGAGGAGAGGTGTGTGTAAAGATAATCTGGGATCACAGTGCTGACAACAACCACGCTGCAATCAGCCTCAGCACATGCACACCACATACACACGATAGCTTAGTGAGCCTTCTTGTTACAGAGACACCAGGGAAACCATATTTTTAACAAAACACTGGATATAAAAAGCACTTACAACATACTATAATTACTAATATACTAATGGCTATCACACTGGAGAGCAGGGCGTGACATTACAGTATGCTCTGTGCACCAGGCTTCTTTAAATCTGTCCTCCTGCAAACAGAGAGGGGAGTTTGTGGCTGAATCTCTTTTCCTCTCTACAAACCCTTTGCCCTTGTAATTCCTCCCGGTTGATCGCACTGGATGGTGAGATTAAGAGACATAAGAAAAGGCTGCATGATTTCTGACCAAAAACAAGCTGCAATCATACCATAATTCAAGGGTTTCATTTCCAATTTTTATTAAGATCAGGTTTTCTATAGACATTTGTGTGTTCTAAAACAAGAATGGGTTATGCTTTGTTTGAAGTTCTCTGCATGTTCAGTCTCATCTAATTTATGTCCTCCAGTTAAGTTTGTAAATTGCACAAAATTATTATGCTCAATGCTATTGAGCACGAGAGGGAGCACGAGAAACAAATGTGAGTGATGTAACATGACTGAGAGAAGGCCTAAAATTTGTATCTGCTGCACAGAATGATCCACACTGATCTATGATCTGTTTAAAGTGGTAGAGTCTAGTGTGTGGTCGCAGTGTAAACAGAATTCAAAAAGATACCTCTCCATCAGCCAATTCCTGGGACGGGTGATTTCTGGAAGAGTAACAATCTATTGGTTACTGACCTCCGTGAGTAAAACAGCCAGCATGTCCTGTCTCTGGAAGCGGATCGCGAGGTGGACCAGCGTGAAGCCGTCATCAAATGCTGAGGGCCGATTTAAAAGGCGCACTTCGTCTGATGTTAGCTGTCGTGCGATGTCACCTCCCGATGACTTGTAGGCCTCCACAGCTGCCAGGTCACCTTCCACAACACCTTTCAGACAAAGAGAGAAAAGGAAAAAGGTCACATTAATAAATGGCCATGTTAGACACCATTTTAAAGTGAAGAGTTTTTCTTTTGATACTTTTAAATAGAAGACATTCCCCATAGTAGAGCCAATTACACAGACTGCACAAAAAGAACAGTTTGCATTTAATTAAGTCAACATGAGTTAACATTTTTAAAGCATGTTACTTTTTATGGAGACCTTGAAAAAAATCCAGAATTTACAGCATGAAGATTCATATAAAACACAGGGTCTCTGAAGTAAAACAAAAACTTTGGCAGTTTAAATGACATCAGAAAGTGGTCGATAAAATCCCGTCATGACTGTGCACAACAAATGCAAAAATTACTTATCTTCAGAGTAACCTTGTGCAGAGGACATTCTGTGCTCAACCAAAAATTCTAAAATAATAGGGATCAGAATGTGCTTTATCTCTGTCGCAGCTGTAAAAGCCTCGAGACTTTGACGACTTTGAAGTCAAGGGAAAAAGACAATAGGGGGCCACGTTGTAATCTGTCAGTTATTTTTCCCCTTCTTAATCTTCAGGCTTAGATCATAGCATGAGCGTTGAAGGATGCGTTTGATCAGACACACGCAGGTGTTTTCTTTACTTTTTTGCCACAAAGTGCAAATATTAGTAACTGACAGGAGCAATTAATGTCAACCACCGAGTGCACAAACCCAACTACTGACCTATTCACCAAGACAATCTAAAACTATAGAAATAAATACTTATACAGAATAAAACAGACTACAGTCTATACAGTCCAGTCTTTTGCTTTGAAGTGTTTATGCCAAGTAAGTTATCATTATAGTGATCCATCACTAAAACATTTCCCTTAAAACACAAAGAGACTACCTGGATGTTCAACATCCCCCATGAACTCATTCACATTTGATGCTCACACTAAGGAAAAGCAAAAATATTATTCGATAGTCACTGGGAACTGTTTGACCATTCTTGACAGTTGTGGTGGTGTTCACAGTGTAAACAGGAACTTTTTTTCCTCTGTGCAGAAAACACCACTTACAACCTTTAACACTATTACGCTGCAAACTGAGCATCAAGCACATCTTGCAGCGCTGTAGCTGAACTGAACATGCAATACATATGTTTTCCTGCTGGTAAAATAAAAGGACAATATAAAGTATTTGGTAAGACAAGAGAATAGTGTCTTCGATCTAGAAGCTCAGGCATGAACCATTTTTGGTCTATTCTGTGTTTTAATGTAGGAAAGAGTGTGCATGTGGGTACAAGAGTGAACTGTCCTGAGAGGCTAGAGGATGGGGATGTTTGAACAGTTGAAGAACAGTTTAAGGTTTCAGCACCAATGCCAGTGTCGGTTACTGTGATCAAACCAGCGGTGAGATAAAGCCAAAGTTATAAGCTGTTAAAGGAGGATAAAACTATTTGGACAATTGTGTTATTATGACAAAATACATCAAACCTCAAAGTGTAAATTAATTTCATTGCTACGCAGCTGCACAATATTCATCTTTCCATTTCTAGCATACAGTAAATGCCACTGTCGTATTCTCTCGTACATTTGGCAGCATTAAAACACTGTTGAGCTTTTGTTCTCACGTCAAAAGGACCACACACAATGCTCAGCTGCATAATCTGTGTGTGAGCGAGACCGAGAGCGAGAGAGACATGGAGTGGGTGGAAGAACTTGCTGTGCCATGTGGAGCTGGCTAGCACTATGAGAGATGAGGAGAGAAACTACACAATAGCAGCGCAGTGTGATAGAGAGGGATCACAACCACTTTCCACAAAGCGCTCCATTAGTGTGGGTGTGCCTGTAGCCCTGCAGTCAGTACTGTACCCACAGATCCTTTAGAGAACACAGAAGGTGCAAATACGCAAAGAGGCGTACACTTCGAGACAGAAAGATGAGACAGAACAGATCAGGCTAAGTGGTGCTGGTGTTTTCCCTCCAAATAGTCTGTTGTTTTCTTTCAGTAATGTGGACAGCCGTCCGACAAATCTTAGTACTTTAAAAGTCTGCTTGTGATCGGCACGTTTACCTGCTCAACTAGCCACTTAAGCGGGTAATACACCATACTGTATCTGTCTATCGGATATATAGGTGAACAAGGCTGACAGACTTTTAGGGATGTATAAAAGAGGTTTTTGTTTTTGTCGAACTAAGCTGGTCTACCACAGTTAGGATTTCAAACTGGCCAACAGAAACAAGATAAACCACACTGATTACTATACTATCTTGCTCACAACAAAGTATCCTTCCTCTGCCTTCTTATTTTTCCTCAGAAGCAAAAATCAGCTGTTTACCAAGTCATCTGACCTTTACTTTCTTAAAACAAGCAAAAAAAGTGTGCAAATAGGTGAGATTATTTCACCAGTTTCCAACAGAAATTGTTTTGTTTCTAATGGATTGTACCAGGTGCCAAATAAATAAATGCGAATGCTTTCGTAATATTTTTACAATCTGCCTCGTTTTGTCATGTTTCAAGATACGGACACTCCTTTTCAGAAACTTTGCTGAAGCAAGGAAACCTGCACTGGGCAGCTGCACTGACAGGTGAAATTATCTCACCCCACTGGCAGAACTATATATAAGTACTGAAGGTTTTATGTGACACCTTATTAGTTGGGAAGATGGGTGTTATATGCAGTGAACCCAGTACCAATCACTATTTGACAGACAGCTTTTGTAGAAGCTCCCACGGGGTGAACAATCTTCAGGGATTTACAGGAAAATACATTAAGAATAGTCCTTTTTAATATCAGACACTTTTACATGTTCTTTGGTATTGTGTGTGTTGGCTCACTAACATTTCTTTCTTTGGCCGCATTCAGACTTGCTCACATGTGACTCAGATCTGATTTTTTTATATAACAGTGTGCCCAAGTCACATGGAATCTGATCCAGAGTGGATTTGGGCTACTTTCATAAGGTCCAAATCAGATACAGGCTGGATTTTTTTAAAATGCAATCTTAGTCAGGACAGTCAGATCGGAATTCATGATGTCACTCTAGAGTGACTGTGAACATAAACATGGAGGACGGCAGCAACAGAGGTGTGAGTGGACTCTCTTTCTCCTCTTCCTTATTATCATTTGCTCACAAATTCCCTTTCCTCCACCTAAAATAACTAAAATCATATAAGCTAACCTCTATGGCCACCATGTTTACTCCTGTATGACACTGTATTATTCTATTGCACGTGCAGGTCACTTTCAGGTAGGGATATATCAATCCGACTTTTTAAGTCCTGATACCAACGTTGATGTCTGGGCTTTGGGTATCAGCTCATGCTGAATACCAATGCGATACCAGTGTAAAATTAATAAGCTGTATTTCTCATTGTGAGGAAAAGACTAGGAATCATTCATCATGTGTAAGGCTATGTGCAGCCTTTTATTTCATGAAGCTCTTGCCATCTTTTTCTCTTCCTCCGTCAACATCCTCTTTTCGGTCTCTTTGCGTCTGCCATTACCTAATGTTATGTCAATAGAGACTGCAAAGACATGCCACTTTCCCCCCGCCGCAGCATAATGTTGCTTATACTTGGGTGTAGGGCTGGGCAATAAAACATTAATGATAATTGTCGTGATATAATTTTCCTCAATAACAAAATAACAAATGTTAAACAAATCTCTGATTTCTCACGAACAAATTAGCAAATTAGCAATAACTTTTCTATTAAGATATTTATTTTGATAATTATGATTATCAGAATTGTTTTGAATGTTTTACCTCAATGTTCTATTTGATCCATCTAAGTGATCCACTGATTGGCAAGTGTTTGTCATTTACCGACCATAAAGAATAATTATCTGGTTTCTTCAACTTTCACCCAGGAGCAAAACCCAGCCTTTAAACTTGAAGAAATAACGAATTGACATTATTGAGATAATTATGGATATGACATTTTTAAAGTTCTGATGAAACAGAAACTGGAGTGCTATTTCCTTCCGTATTTGTATATGTATCCTGGGGCGAATTCAATCTCAAAACTATTTGCACCGGTTTACAACATTTTCAGATTGAACGACACGTTTCCTTACAACGTTGTGCAAAGTTCCGCAACGGGCTTCGTGGTACGTTTTCTCCCGTTTGGTTGGTCCTGTTCAGGCTGTGTTTACCAGAAGGCTGCTGAACGCGGTTTCATTGGCCTCTCACCGCACATTCCGGTGCCGCTAACTGTTACCCACCATCACTCCCTGCTGGGTCCCCCTGCCCCTGGCCATAGACTTTACAAGCCCCCTGGCCTGAAAACCTCCATGGCTTGAGTAAAATGTAATGTTAAACACTAACACTCCCCCAGTGCTCCGAGCTCCTAGTCCAGGCAGAGTCAGCTCATATGACAGCTACCTGAGCTAACTAACAGCAGCTAGTAGCAGTTAGCTGTTACTTTAGCAACAAGTAAAGCTACCTGTTCATCAGCAAACTCCGTAAATCACAGATAGTTGAGGCAGGGCAGCCGAGGGACATTAGAGGGAGAACCAGAAAATATTGTTCTCCATCAAATATGATCCACCTATAAACAATGGGTTTTTTTCCATTGTTGGGCCACATTCTGGTGTATTGGTGACATATAGTGCAAGGCATATGCAATAAAAACAAGTAAACATCGATTTTGATTTCATGGGGACTTTAATCGTGACAACATTTTTGGCCATATCGCCCAGCCCCACTTGGGTTGGGCGATATTTCTAACAAAGCTAGACAGCAACCGTGTGTTATCTAGTAAGTTTGCTAACATCAACTCAAGATGTCTAGCTTGCAGTTAAACATTCTTAAAGACAGCCAGTAGGGCTGGGTATCGAGTGCAATACTTTTTAGGCACCGACCGAACTGCCTTAATACCATTGAGTATCAAAAAATGCCTTGTCTTTCGGTACCAAATTTCGATACCTAAAGGTTCTTGTTAACACCAATGAGCGAATAAGCATGCAGCATTCTTGATGTGCCCACATCTAAAAGTGATCGTAATTGGCTGTGGTGATGTAAACAGTAGTTCACGCCGGTTACGCACAGAGACGTGGCTCGTGGATGTAAAAGACATGGAGAAAATCAAAAGTGTGGTACTTGATTCAACAGTATCACAATATTTGCGACGTAAGATAATTGCTGCCAAGAGCGGCGACACAACAAACCTGGTGAAGCCCTTGACTGTGCATGGAATAAACTTAAGAGCAGAAAGTTGCTCCGTCTTTGCTGCAACAAGACAGAGCCGGTGCAGTCATCGTCTCAGCGCCTTACTGCCACCGAGCCTGCTTCCACATGCCCACCGTAGGATCAGTGTTGGGCAGTAGTGTCGCTACAAGTAGCACCGTTACTAGTTTAACTACTATTTCTCAGTAGCTTGGTGGCAGCGTCGCTGTTTTCTGAATCAAATCAAAGCTCTTTTATTGACCGAGTAGCGCGGTAGCTTCCACACACGCTACATTTTCCCAAGTATTTCTGAAGGATCAGTAAGTGACGCCGCCGCCACACACGGACCTGTATGTGTAGCCGGCGGAAGCGCTTCCGTATGGACGGTGACATCACGTACCAATCCTTGGGCTGATGTCTGCAACTTTGATGCAGGGGAATAAAGACACCAGCGACTGAGTTTACTTTGTTGTTGCCTGGACACCTCTTCCTCTAGTGAGGAGGAAACGATGTAGTGGCAGAAACTTGTTTCCATGAGATGAGATGAGAGATTTCTCTCTCTTTCCCTCAGGCCTATTGTCATGAATGTTCAGGCTGCAATACTGCCGGAGCTCAAATTCACATATATACCATAAAAGATATAATTAATAAACAATGAGATGCCATAAAAACTAAAGAAAGGAATAAAAACAACAAACACACAATATAGGCCTATGTTACATTGAAAATATGTCTTGGTTTTGACAAGCAGTAGAATTTTTCAAAGGAACAATTATTAAAATAAACTATTAATGATAATAACGTGATAAGTTACTTTACAAACAACAATGGTTCTCCGTTTGTTGAGAATAAAATTGGTATCGGAAAAAGTATCGTTCAGGAACCGGTATTGAAGTTGAGGTATCGATATCAAAAATCTTTGAACAATACCCAGCCCTAACCGCTGATATTTAGGCTACTCTTGTCCGGTCGCTTCTCCAAGCTAAATTTTCCACTCTACCAGCGCACTGCTGACGCATCTGTAGTATGAGCACAATTGAAGTAAAAAGATTGGCACACAGATAGTCCCATTGTCACCGATACCCAAGCCTGTTTTCTTGGGTCAGAATTGGACCAATGTCCGATATTATTATCATATAGGTGCATCCCTACTTTCAGGTAATGGCCAGTTCACTCTGGAGTCTGATATGGGCTACAATTAAAAAGTAATGTAACAGTCAATAAAAACAAAAAATCTGACCTGAGCAGTAAATTGGAATAGATGTTTTTCCTGCTTGTGTGCAACCACACGTGAGCACCATACATATAACACACTTCATTTGAGTTTATGGAGTTGGTCTAGGGTGATCCACACTATTTATTTTTTTATTCTCTTGCACGGGGCATGCCATTTTTGAAACAACACGTCCCTTTGAAAACTAGCGCACCTGTAAAGAACTTTGAGGCCACTGCTAGTAAACACTGAAGTCTATACGTGAATGACAGGGAAATCTCCCCAGCAACACAAGACAGACTCCATGCCTCTCATCAACACAAGAGGGCTATGAACTCTGTGTTCTTTGAGACTGTAGCTGGATCACAAGTCATTAACTCACTTACTCACTACTTGATTAATACTAGGTAGTTTGCTATATAGCCAGCATTAAATTAAGATACTAAACACTTGTGAATCATCATCATCACCATATTGTGCCAGAGCTGACAGATGTGGTGAGACATGTCATCTCAGGGGCAGAGGCGAAACGTTGCATTGTGGGATTATTGGCAGAAAGCAGCGTGCAAAATATGGACACTACATTTTTTGTTTCATCGTGGTATTATTTGAGGGCAAAGACAGACAACAAAATTATATTTCTTGAGCTTAAACAATTAGTGAATGAATCCATTAGTCTATATAGGCAACAGTTTTAACAATCAGTTAATTGCTCAAGTACTTTATCAAGCAAAAATGCCAAACATGTTCTGGTTGCAGCTCCTCAAGCATGACTTTTAGCTGAAGCTACTTGTCTTTGTTTGACCGTTATCTGAATAGTTTGGGGTTTTGGACTGTTGTTCAGACAACACAAAAAAATATGCATTTGTCTACTCAGGCTCTGGAAAACTGTAATGGGCCAAGACCAAATGATTAATCGCTCATGAAAATAATCATTAGTAGCAGACCTAAAATCTCCCAAAGTACAAGTGATAAATTTGGTGGCACAAAGGGAGTGATTTTTGACAAGCCATGGATTTAATTTCCTTCAAGGGACAATGGAGAATGTAAAGGGACATTTTCTGTCAGATAAGGAGAGCTCACACTTGAATATGCAAAAGAAAATCACACCCGCTCACATCTGACATTCTGACCAGACGAGACTTAGTCCCAAGGGGACAAGCCACACAGACATGAGGGAATTCACCATGTCAGATGCAGTAAGAGACCCATCGTACGGCCAGAAGCAAACTAACTACAGTGATGTTGCTCTGACATTCAAACTCAGTGATTCATTTGCACTGTAGCATGAAAACCGTGTAACTATTAATCACTAGAAGGGCTTTATTGGGATATAAAATACATGCACGACTGTCAAACATGTGCTGTCAGTGGAACACAGAAGAATTGTCTGTCAAGAAAAAATGACTGGAGGTTGAGTGGGAGTGCAGAAGAAATTCTACGCAGTCATGGTGAAGGCAGGAGAAAGAGGCAGATAGTGGTGTGAGAGAGGGAATCACTAGTGGTTCTTAAAATGTTCATCCTCCTTCCCTCACTCCTACTCCACATTCACTGGTCTACAGTGTGGACGGACGGACACTTGCGGTTTGTGTAGGAAAGTTTTACACTACCTGAATGCAGGCAAGCATATAAAGTACATCAGTATCAGTTGGACTCAAATCAGCCAGGTCCAGATGATGTAGACCTATGTAAACTGTATTGCAACTAATGACTCTGCAGGTGGTAAAACTATATTAATCATTCACACAAAATTCTGAGAAATCCTACTTCAGTCACCCATTTCTCTGTTCGCCTGCCTTATATCATTTGGTTGACTCATTGCCCACCTTGTGACATAACAAAACACAAGGAGAACAAGTGGAATACTTCAATAAAAGCATATATGCTTAAAACTCACCAACACAGGCATTGAGGAACAGCCAATCAGTCCTTCTCATCCGGTTCTTAATCTGCTTCAGTTTTTTGAAATCCACCTCCAGCTCCTCTTTGCTCCCAATCCCAGCCCCTGACGCCAGTTCAATCCTCTGAAAGTCCATGTTGACCTCTGACGCCCGTTTCGAGGTAGGGGGCGACCTCCTTTGGCTACTGCTACAACCCCCCATCCCACCTACTATGCTCCCTACTCCTTGCCCAACAACACCCCTCCTGTTGTCCCTTTCCTGTTCATTCAGTTTTGAGGAAGGCTGTTGGCTCTCAGGCTCTGATGCCAGTTCGATGGATTCAGCTAGCAGACTATTCGGCCTGGGGTGGTCACAAACCACACACTTGAGTGCCTTGACCCAGTTCTCGTAAGTGCAGGCAGTGCAGGTCCAGTGCTGTGCATGGGTGTTGAGCCTGTTACGATCATTATATTCCTCACAGGGGTCTGTAGTGGTGGCCAGGGGAGCAGGGCGGCATCCAGAGCCTGAGGTCTGGGGTGATTCTGTGGGGCTGCGTGGATGCTGGGTATGATGTCCTTGATGTGTTGCATGTTTTCCATGCTGTTGTTGTTGAGCCTGTTGCCTCTGGCACAGACACTGAGTGCAACGGATGGCCCGAGGCCAGTTCAGGTAGGTGCACATGTGACACGACCACTTGCTACTAGTCTCAGGTACATCAGCTATGCGGACACGTGGTCGGGCACTGGAGTCCGGACAAATAAGTAAGCTGGAGCCGCCCTGAGTTGGGCTGTTGCTGAGGCCTGCAGGGTCCCACTGGTGTAGACTGGCATCCAGAGCAGGGCTGCTCTTGAAGGGCTCCTCAGTAATGATGGCACCCCTGCTGGGCCTCTGAGCGCGGCACATGGTGCACTTGATGGCTGACGGCCAGTTCTCGTATGTGCAGTATTCACAGGCCCACTTGGCAACCAGCTCGGTCATCGTCGCACCGCCGCTGAGGGAGGCTTCCTGCCGTTCAGAGGGGTTCTCAGCTCGGCAGATCCACTCTTAAGGAGATCACACAGCAAGCAGTACACTAGGGTACAAAGGGGAAAAAAGGCGTTGATGTTATGGTAAATAGATATAATGAACTTGACTACACTACACAAAAGGAAGAAGACAAAGCAATAGCAATAGCTTATAACTCAAAGGAAACCACCTTTGAAAGTAGGGCTGGACAATTTGGCCAAAAATGTTATCACATTGATCACATCACATCATTTCTGCTCCTGAGTGAAAGTTGAAGAAACCTGATGGTTAATTGTGGTTTTAACTTTTCTTAATGGTTAACACTTTATGTCAAACAATGGATCACTTCACAAATCTGAGGTAGAACATTCAAAACTATGACAATAAGATCTTTGTCAACAAATACACACAAGTAAAATCAAAAGCTTTTTTTGGTAATTTTTCCTCTACAAAATAAAAAAAAGTCCCAATTTGATTTTATTCACTTGAATCATACACAAACATTTATTGAACATTTGTTATATTGTTATTGTTATTGTTTTATTGTCCAGCCCTATTTGAAAGGTAAAAGGAGTGGTAAATCTCTCCAATAATGCATCAGTACACAAAACCTAGACAGAGCACCTTTATTATACAGCCACCTGTGCCACTCACACAGTGCTGTCTGCTCTTGATTTGGCACTAAATTTGGAGCAAGGGAGAAATGTTAAGAGACCCACTAAGCGAAGCCAGGTCCAAGGTGCAGCCTGGAGTGCTGCGTTGATCCTCCGTGCTTCTATAAAAACCTGACACTGGTTTTTAACACATACAGTAAGTTACATACACCAGACAAATGTGCCCTACAACTGAGCTTGGTAACAAGAGACAAGGACATATGAAACCAGACACCCAGCAAGGAGGCGCGTGACTTGTTAAGACACTTACTGATACACTGAAATTGAATGTGCCCCAAAGCCTTTTACCTGCGTATGAAAGTTGATGATCCAAAGCACATGTGCCCGCGATACATTCTTAACCTGATTTACGTAACGTTAGCTAATAAGATAAAGTTAACGTTACCTCGCTGGGGCAGCTCAGGCAGAAGAGTTTGGCTGCACTGTGTTCACACCACGCCTCTAAGTTTACCAACACACCGTGAGATATTCAACACATCTTCGAGACACGATTCCTAATGGCTGCGTGTTTTGTAGGCAAAGCTATCAAACACTGAAATTAACGCGTTTACTAGTATTTCATGCATCCAAGTAATAAATTCGGCTGATATAACCAACAAGTTTAGAGTTTAATTCAAATAAGCAGCCGAGTAGCGTCGTGTGCATTTACAGTTTAACATTACTTAACTAGCAAACTAACGCTGTATCGTTTGTTAACAGACGGAGCGAGCTAGCTGGGGGTTATCTTACATGACAACTAGGCTACGTTTGTTTGGTTGTCAGCCAGGAATTAACGTTAGCTAGCTGGCTGGTCGCTTACACATTACGGGATTATGTTTTGCCCCCTCTCTGCCTGAAACCGTTGGAGAGGCCCGTATTAACTCAACAAGAAGGTTGGCTAACGTTAAAACCCTTAACTTACCTTTGCTGTGTTTACACTCCTCAGTTTCCCACTGCGGCCAAAACAAATGGTGCACCCCCCACCCACCCCCCACGACCAGAGAAACCCACTCCAATCCGAACTCCGCTTCTCTCACTTCACCGACACTAACCGCATATTTACTTCTTTGGGGTGCCGTTTAGTTGGCAGTTCAAGGTCCATACATACCGCGGAGCGAGAGCCCACCCCCCCGTCCCGTACCTCGGCCGTCTGCTTTGATGCTTTAAATCATTTTGGTCCCTTTCCCAAACACCAAAGCTTGCGGGCTTTAATGGCGGCACAGGGGAAGGGAAGCAACCAGGGCTACGAAAAATACACTACGAGGGAGAGCAGAGAGCTCTGGGCCGTGTTACAGTCGGAGGCAGGATCAGGATTTACCACCTGAATCTGCCGACAAAGCTGATTGGTTGATTTTTTTGTATCCCCTGACCATAACCAATCAGATTCTACGTCTCTCATTCCAACTGTTAAAAGGCTCCGTGGAAGCAAATCGGGCTCTAATGTCACAGTAAATAATCGCGATTTCGTTTACAGATCATTTTCTTTTAGTCGATGGGTCCCGCAATTTACAGTAACAACATGTTTGTTTTTAATCCGTGCAGCGTGATTTGTTGCATCCCTGGCAGGCAACCACGTGGTATTCCCTCAAAAAGGAATAAGGGGATGATGTCATCGTAAAAATACTGCAGCAAGCAGTCTGCAGTAATGCATGACAGCTTGATGAAGTTCTCAGCGCTGACTTGTTATTGTTGACGGGCATCTACGCACTCCGAAGTCGAAGTTTAATTTGCACCATAATTAATACTCTGCAAAGTCATTTGTTCACCAGAGGAAAATGTATGCATGGATGCAAGTCTTGTTTACAGGAAAGCCCGGCCCACTCCAATGTGATGTCATTGAAACACGCACCAGTAGGTTTGGCGCATAAAAATACACATCCAAAATAAATGAGTTATAGTTTTGCAGGAGTCTTTGAAAAAAAACTTAACATTTGTAGTAATTGTACAATCATTTGTAAAGGTTTTATGCTCCCTAATTAATCTGTAAATTACATTTTAAGGCATGCAAAAAAATCACTTGCACATTTAAAGTGACACTGCATTTACCGCAAAAAGAAAACAAAGGCACATCATGATCACATATTATGCATGTCTCATTTATTATCCCCCAGTTTAGGAACCATAGTCTGTGCTAGTCCAAGCAAGTCCTTGGTCTACTTTCGTCAAGTACACGTAATCCAGATAAAAGCAGAGAAGATCTAAGCTGTGTACTGGACTTTGTGCTTTCAGGGAGGTGTTGATGTTGCAATGGCCCGCTTGGGGGAAGGAAGGGAAGGGAAGGGTCACCCCATACAGTAAGAGTACATGAGTGTACAGTATATTTGTATTATGTTGAAACTTGAAAAGGTATAGGATCCTACAATGTTAGTCCTCTTGACACTTTATGCCAGCGGTCCTCAACACCAGAGCCCTGCTGGTTTTCATTCTGGTCATCAAGTCAGCATTTCACCTGGGGGTGCTAAGAAGATAGATTTAAAAAGCAATCATCTAGTCACTGAGGACCAACATTGAGATCTGCTGCTCTATACCACCACAACACTCAACTGAGACAAGCTTATACAGTAAGTGCTGTTTAAATGCTACCCCCCCCCCCCTTGTCTACTATACATTCATTATATATTTCCTTATTATATTCCAGTACTCAAAGGAAACCATATTCCTAACAAATTGATTTTGTCATTTCTTTTGTGATTGTGTTACTCTGGGTGATTATTAAGTAACATTTTGAGTGCCAGTTCCCGATAAGTGACGCATTGGCATTACACATCAGGGCAAATTTAATGACCCTAAGGCAAAAAACATGACATACAAGCAGGCTGTGTAAATAAAGCAGAGCTTCTTCACAAGGCAAAGCTTCTCCCACCACAAAGCGTCTTCATTTACAAACTGAGTGCAACCTGCTGATCACCATGTTAGACGTCCTCCATGTGAAGTTCAAATGTCTGTCCATGCTGAATATAACAGGGTCTAGAATTGAAGGGTTCGTGCAAGGAGGGTGTCCTACATCCAGCACCCAATCAATCCTCACCTTCTTGCTCACGTCTTTAAATGGGCCAGATGTTTAAAAAAAAAAAAAAAAAGTAATCTCCATACCAACTCTGCTTTGCAGGAAGTATGAGTTACTAAGCAGATTCCATCTGACTTTACAGTTAACAATTCCAGTTTCAAATAATAAAGCAAGCAAAGTCACAGCTGCAACCATGACATGCAGGTCCATTTAGAAGTCATCAGTTAAACTATAAAGGGAAAACAGCGAAGATTCAGGCAGACAAAACACCACATCATGGAAAGGAAGGCATATAAATGTGGGACTAATTTAAAAAATAAAAAGTTGATTATTGCAAACAACACAATTTGTTTTCATTTTACTCCTCAAAAGAAATCTGTGAATGTGTTCTGTGTGTGTGTGTATATATATATATATATATATATATATATATATATATACATATACATATATATATATATATATATACATATACACACACACACACACACACACACCACACACACACCCACACACACCCACATACTCACACACCCACACACCCACCCCCAGAAACTGCCCTGAGTGGAAGGCACTGTATACTGAAGCAAGGTCATGATGTTTTCATCACATCATCCAGGTCCATACACGTAACACTGACCCAACCAGGTCACAGTACATGAGGTCTGCTGTCAACTATGCCAAGGTTACAATTCACACACTACAGGGGGGTATCAGCCTTCCAGTATGACTTTAATAGAAAATAAGTTAGTGAGAAGTGAGCTTGAAGTGGTTATATGATCACGGTCAGTAGTATTGGAGACAACCAGCACTGTGAAGCGGAAGTAGCAGCCAGGCTTTTATGTGGTGGAGAAGAACAGACAGATGCAGTTTTTTTTAGTGGTAGCTCTCTGAGTTGCAGCAGCAGAAAGGGAACCTTAAGCATCTGGTTAGTAAAGCTACAGTACATTGTGTTTGCCCTGTGAACCCCATATAACACAAAAGTTGAACTGAGTTTAGCTCAGGTGATCAATGAGGACTACTCAAGTGGCACAACATGACAGCATTGGTATAGCACAACAATAAAGAAAACTTTTGTTAAGTGCAGCAAAGCGCATACAATTTCAGTGTTATCCAAGAGGAACGTGACATTGACATTCTTGTCAATCAATTAGATTAACTGTTAATCTGAATGAATATATATCACCCATTAGAGAAGTAGCAGATAAAATTTAGTTTGAAATCTATGCTTTATAATTTAAATAGGCAACTGCATGATTAATTAAAGACTGTGGAGCATGGAAAAGAAAATGTAACCAAGACCAAAATCAAATGTGCATTTTAAAGAAATTCTAGTTACATTATATATCTCTTTCTTCAAATAAAAAATAAAAAGTTAAACATTTGCCTACTTCTTTGTAAAAACTGTTTTAAGGCAGCAGAATATTTTCCTATTACTTTTCTCAAGATGGTTTGTTTTGTTTTTTTAAAAAGGCAAAAAAAAAAAAACACAAGGGGCTCAGAGTTGGTGATGCAAACATGAAACAAACAAACAAACAAATACAGAAAGCATGGAGTAGGGCCTGCCTTTTAGGGAGCCGGCTTGCCAACCAGTTGGCATAAATTGTGATATCCACTTATGACACTGAATCCAGACACATCCACACTTAAGTACCCAGACTGACCCCATTCCAAAAAAAAAAAAAAAATCAAAAATCTTTTCCCCCAGTGAGACACACCTGTTAAGTCTGCAAAGCCTAGCAAAGTTTCCCCTTACAATGGAGATCAGACTAAGACAAGAAGAAATACTCACAGCGGGACCCCGCCTGCACATGCCTTTCACTTTCAGGACTGGCACTTCATTTGTCTATACTTATCTATCTTTGATTGCTTGAGATGCCCCCCTCTCAAGGTGTGTCATTTATTAGTGTCCCATACACACCCTGTGGCATGTTTCTATGTGGTCTGAGAGCCACGAGCGTCCCCATCAGGACTAAGGGCAGCTGGTCGGCCTTGTGCTAAAATGCTGGCAGAGACCATTGCCGGATGAGCCGCTTCACTCACTAAGTTCTCATATTCACTACTGTCCTCATCTTCATCGTCATCATCTTCATCATCCTCCTGCCCTGCGGCTTGTCTGTCTAACGAGTCAGAGCTTGATCCGTCACCATTGCCAAGGTACGGGGTGCTGGGAGTGGTAACAGGATTAGCGTTGGCGCTGAGGCCCAGTCCCAGTCCCAGCCCAAGGCCCATCCCCAGTGGGCCAGGGGTAGGGTGTCCTGGAGAGCCAACGGCTTGGGGCCGGGGAAGTAGAGCAGCACTGGTAGGTGGGGAAGAAGAGGAGAGCAGAGAATCGTCCTGGGACATGAGGTCAGCATAGGACGGTGGGTTAGGTGAGGTACTGGGCCGCTCCGGGGCAGAGGGTGTGGGGAAAGTTATCCTGGACAGAGAGGAAGCCTCAGAACATTCTGTGTTCTCCTCTGGAGTGGAATGGGAGTCTGCATTTTGGGCATCACGGAGCCCTGTGGGACAGAGACAGATGTTACTGGTAAAAAGGGTAAAGAGAACGTGAAAATATTAGCACATAAAATTAGAGGAAGTCATGTTTACCAGTTGACCGATCAAATATTTTAAAAAGGATGAACTCAGAAGAATTTAAATGCTATGCAACCATAGCTTGATACCTGCTAGAACTAGAAATATACCCCGTTGTATGTATTTGATGTCTAAGGGGCCTTGTGTTTGAAATGTCACTGGCTTAATAAATCTTTTCTACAGGGGGCTATTTTGGGGTGCTGATTTATCTCAAAATGTTAAACCAGCACACATTTGAAACTGAAAGACATAATTCCAGTTTATATCATCAAAAAGAGGTACAACATACTTTTCTCCTCTTCTGCTGTCTTGCGTTTCCTGAGAGCAATTTGTTGTTTGAGTTTGTTCACATCCTCTTGAATTTTCTCCTTCACACGTTCACTTTGTTCTACCTCCGCACACACAGCCTGAAAACAAGAAAACAGGTGTAAAACTCACACACACACACACGTTGAAAATTTTCTTTCAGTCATCCAGTGTGCAAAAACCAATGTCAAAATCCAACTCACCTGCACTTTATCTTGTAGTGCACTGTAGACTTGGAATATTGTTCGGATATCTTTCATCACACCATCTTTGTCAAAGAATTCAGCCCTGGAAAGATATTAACCATTAGATCATGTCATTCAAAACATTCCAGATCACACAGATCTAACAATACAAAAGGCATTAAAGCAGTAAAGGTGTGTAGTGGATGTCTTCTATATCAAAACTAAATCAAGCATATTCCACTGGCTGTCACTCAAAAATATCAGGTGCATGAGTATGAACTGAACAGAGTGGTCTGATCAGAAGCTGGACAGACAGGCCTGGCTAAACCCACTGCAGGCTGAATGACACTGACAGTATTCATCCCGTCTAGGACAGAAACACTGGGTCTAACTTTAGACACAAAGACACATACAAGCTGAAGCATGTGCAGCTTGTCACATACCAGCTTTCCATTACAGTCAGTCACACGCAAATGTATGCAGACAGCGCTTACACAGTCTTAAGTATAAACTAGCACATAGGCGCGCACACACACAAACAAATGTGTGGACATCCTGGGTGCTGGGGTCACACAACACCAAGGAGCCTCAGGTGAAATCTCTGCCAGCAGTGAATTCCATCAAACAGAAAAGTGTTTGTGGAAGGGAAGCAACCCCAACTGATTGGTTGAGGCACCACCATGAGGGAGAGAGGGGGTCGTTGTGTTATATGTTATGCCCTCAAGATGAAGCTGTAGCATGCTGCCAGGTGAAAACAGGTGGCTGCTGCAACTCTACGCATATCAGAGGACACCCGTGACTGTCTAAACCCTCCCTGACCCAAAGGAAGTTAGGAGTCAAAACCTTACCCGTGCTCTTTGATGACCTGGGTGTAGCTGAGTGAGGTGTTGGGCACTGAGGAGACTTTGTATTCCTGCTGGCTTGTGTTGCCGAGGTTTGGGATTGTGAGGGTGATCCTCTGGTTGTACCTACTGAATGGAGATTACCAGTTAGCAATGTTAAAACATGGCAAACTTGCATGAAGTTCCAGACTTTGGAAAGTGTTGATAATGTATAATTTATAAAAAAAAAATTTAAATCCAGTAGCATGTATATTGCACTAATTTTGTCGTGTTTAACTTTCTAAACATCATTTCACACACGTTTAAAATGGAACAATATGCCAAAGTAGGGATGCACAAATCTGACCTTCTCTCTCCCGATATCTCAACTCAGGTTATCTTCCGATACAAACACCCAATCCGGCACCAGTGCTCTCTAATCTCCAATTTTTAAATCTGTATACCTCTCTGCAATACACTCATTGGGATGATTTTCATTTAAGGCAACATTAGCCCAGGGACTGAATTAATGTAACTGATGGTAGAACACACAATGACACTGACAAAGAAGTTTTTAAATTGTAGAATGGTCACATCATGACTTTCACCCAATATTATTTACTGGCTCAGATACCGATCAAATCCCTGTGCAAAAGGAACTTAGAGAAAAAAAATAGACCAGGATGGAACCTCTATGTAAATCATAGTAATCACATAATCAATTCTGGACAAAGGTAAATATTTACTGATCGGTAGTTTGACACAGTGAGTGTATAATGAGTGTAGTTATTACCTGCGGTTAGGTCTGAAGAGCACATACTCCAGTGCGTGCGTGGAGCTGTTTGCGGTGGAGATGAAGCTGAAAAGAAGGAAGACGAGGTCGGGCACACCAAGCAGCTGAGTGAGCTGTTTGTGAATGATCTGTTCCCTGAACGACATCTGCTGCTGCGTGTTCCTTCGGAACCGGTACCACCCAATGACGTTCTACATGACAGAAGAAACAAATCATTTAAAATAGATCTGACCCAATAAAGTCTCGCTAACCGAACCCCATTTAGGACGACGAAACAACAAGTGACCAAAACACACTATACGGTGAACTGTCCAAATCATTATGTAACCTGTAGATACACATGTCAACTGTAACTTTTAGTTTACAATCACTCTACAATAACACTTAAATAAAAATATAAAGTAGTATTCATTTTAGTGTAGTCTTGGTTTAAAGGTAAAAAGAGGACATCACTAACATCAGCTATAGTGTATGCTTACATGACAAAAAAAACCCAAAAATTTCACTCACTTTCCGCCTATCTTTAAGAATGCTGTTGAGATTTTCTTCGTTGATTTTTCCTGCGTAGTCATAAAAGCTGAGGAGAGGGAGGGGGGGAAAAAAACAAGTAATTTCAACCTGATACATCATGTTCCTACTCTTCCCCTGTCATGGCCTACTTCTATTATCCAATCTTGTGGGGCCATCTACTGTCAATGTCATATTAATTCAGCTTGTGCTAAAATGGATGTAAGGCAACTGATTTACCCATTAAAATTTTTAGTATAGTTTTACAAAGACCTAAAAGTAACACACCACACCACACACTCCACTTTTTGTGGAGGGAAAAAAACCCAACAGTAATAAATACTCAGAGCTCCCTACATGAATTATGCAACAAAAGCTCTCTAAAATGACACTTCAATCTACTTTACTTCAGATTTTCCTAAATTAAATGATCATGGCCAAAATTGCTGGCTGGCTGTTTTTGTATCCCTAAAACAGTGTCAGTTGTGCATATGGTGAAATTTAATGGAGTAAATTACAAAGATTATATCTTACCTAAACAACTGTGCACAAGGATCATGGTTATGGATTTCTGTTGGGAACAAATAGTGCCAGATGTTTAGTTTTATACTATTATATATGCAAATATTTAAAAGGCAAATTCAAATCTTTATTATATCCATGAAGGTACCTGTTATTCATATGCCCATAAAGTTACCATTCTGGCCCCTAAGGCCATACAAACAGTAAACCTGAACTTGCAAAGCATTAATGCTTCTGTTACTAATAGAGTTACATTGACTTTCAGCCGTCTCAGTTTACAATACAAAATCACGTACCAAGAATCTTATCCAAACCACAAAACCACCAAAGAAAAGGACATTAGCATAAATCTGCACACTTCTGTGAGAGCGTTAACTGAAGCTGAGGGATACATGCACAGCTAAAAGCTTCTTATCATCATGTTTTCTTTCACATTCAGATACATCAAAGCACACCTCTCCAAATACGACTGAAGGGGCAGAGGAGAAATTCAGTAAGCAGTAAAACCAAGTTATCCACACAACTGAAAAAAAACATATTATTCATTGTTAATAGTTGATAAGATTAAAGTTCAATACAGATTCCTGTGGCTCTCCTGTAGTTATACCGACTGATGATCACCTGTTATTAATAGAAATTTCAAATTGAGTAATTGTCCCGTTTTGTCTGAGGTGTGCTTTGTAGTATCCATATCTAGTATATTATGCTGTTTATTTAACAAGAAAAGTTAATCTATTCAACATGAATAGTCGGTTTACGGCCTATAAAACAGATATTAAAGGCCCTGCACACCTACACAGGTGTAAATTATGGCTGATTAAACTCCTCCTCGGGTTAAGGTTGGGCAATGCTATACAGGGAACTGCGTGATGTCATCAAATTGTATGTGCTTAATTTTGTTGCATCTATTAGGGACAACTTTTATTATTCTTTAATAGAGGAGTGAGGGAGCTCAGCAGTCAACAAACTCAGTTTGTACACGCCTAATGTTTTGGGAAGAGCACTTAACAAGCAAAACAAGTCAAAACACCTGTGTGGGCGGATAATGGGTGTACAGGGACTTTGACAGAACTTGTGTAACATGTTGTTCTAAAAAGCAGGGCATTTCTGAAAATGGTGCAAAAAGATTTTTCACAGCAGACATTTTGACCCGTCATGGTAGGAAAAGCACAGGTGTTACTAATAAACAGTAAGCCACAACAGTGTGACAGACCCAGCATGCGCAATACCCACAGGACCCTCACAGGCAGCTAAATGCAATTCAGCCATCAGGGATTTTACACCTGGGCTTTTCCTACTGTGATGTCAAAATGTCTTCTGTGAAAAGTGCCTATGAAATTGTGTTCCAGTGACTTTCTTAAAAGTCTCTTAAGACTTCTGTCACGGACTGGCAGTCATCAATGTATTAATCAGGTTGCTACATATTGCTTAAAATACCCCATATGTTTTAGTTGGTTCTGTTTCATGGCTTACCTAATACCTGGAGCAATTCTGCACTGCTGATCTGTGTGTCACTGATGCTGACAGTCTCTTCTTGCCTTACTTCTCCTAGTAGGAAGCCCTCCTGTGCAAATGCATGTTCACAAAACTGTGGTTAGGGCAGTAATGTAGACCTGGAACCACAAATTAATGAACAACTATTTTTATAATTAAATAGTGTTAAGATATTTATCCGACAAAACTGCCAAACATTCTGGTTACAACTTCTCAAATATGAAGATCTGCTTTCCTGTTTTATATTGATATATGTTGAAAATCTTTGGGCTGATAGGTCAAACAATAGGTATTTTCAAGAAGTAGTTTCACTATTTTTGGATTTTGCAGACAATTTATTAATTAAAGAGTGGTTAACTAATGTAAAAAAAACCAATGTACTGCTGCCCTACGGATGGGTACTCTTTAGATGTTTTGAACATATAGAACAATTTACTTTTCAGAATCACTGAATCATAAATCAAGACATTCCTTGATGTCAGGTAAAATAACAAATCAACTTTTAAGAGTAAGTTAATTTACTTAATTCAACTAACATCACTGAGAAGTGACAGTAGCTGGTAAACAATAGCGCTGCTTTAATCTTTCTTTTTATGTCAAGAATGTAGGCAAACTTGTAATCAGCAGCTCTCCACCTGCCCAGGGCCGACTTTAAAGTCAAGAGGAAAAGGCATGTAAACAGCGCTGACGTTAGCAAAGTTTGCCCTAACGCTTGTGTGATATCTGTCGCAGATCACAACGCGTCCCCCCACGACTGTGTTTCTACAACGCCCAAGCCAAAAAAAAACCCAAAATATAAATACCTTTACGCATCTCAGTCACTTTGTCAGACGGTATTGACTTAAATACAACCAGCAATAGCTAGGTGGCTAACAAGCTAATATAGCAATGCGGATACGAGAAAAACAAAGAGGGTTAATGCTACCTAGTTAAGAAATGTAACATTACGGTGTTGTCATCCTATTTTTTATGACACACTAAACTGTTATCAGATAACAAGTCAAAGTGATTGTAGGTATTAGGAGGACCGACACACGGAAGTCACTTGACTTGGTAGCTTAGCTAACATGCTAAGTAGCTATCTACTGAGTAATTCCTGGAACTCAAACTTTCTTAACAGCATGTCCCGTAACGATATTGCAGGTATTCGTGTGAAGAGCTCTTTGTAGCTACTGTCGTAGCTATTTATCTAACACATGTGGAGCTGTAACACATAAGGTCGTCTTAAAATTACTCATGTCTTCATGATTGTGTAACTACACAGTCTGATTTAACCATACCTGCCGGTAAATAGACGGAACCAACACACGCTAGCCAGCAACAGGATGATGACACTGGGAAAAACACAAA
The DNA here is from genome assembly GCF_014851395.1 of Micropterus salmoides. Taxonomy (NCBI): domain Eukaryota; kingdom Metazoa; phylum Chordata; class Actinopteri; order Centrarchiformes; family Centrarchidae; genus Micropterus; species Micropterus salmoides. The sequence goes on from NW_024041373.1 coordinate 18,966,959, forward strand.
CTAATGGCGCTGATGAACGGTCATACGCATCGCCGAGCTACGCACACTTTAGCACTCATCGCACAATATAATAGTGTGTCAACATAATTTTGAATACTTACATGATCTGAGTTGCTGTTGGAGCTGTGATAACACACAGAACTAAAAGTGTAACCTGAAATGGATGCCGCCATGATGGAAACATCCCTATCAATCCCGATGCCCCCTGCGGTTGCAACAAGCACGCTCCTCAAACGCGACGTCTTGTGGGAACTGTAGGCGACAACTTGACAGTCTCTTTTCCAGCATGGACGTCGCCACTGAAAGCCCACATGGCTGTAGAAACACGTCGGAACCAGAGGAAGACAGAGGCTCGGATACCGATTTTAAACCTTCAAAACTCGGAACGAAAGCATAGTAAGTCGTGCGCTACGTTAGCTCTGTTAGCTCCGTCAGGCTCCACAGCTAACTTACAACAGACAACAACACAGCTAACTGACTTTACGGAAAGCCTTTCTAAATATGTCGTAAAATGTCTTTCTATATTGCTAGGAGCTACTACTTCTTTAGACATTTTATTTACCATGCCGTAACGTTGCCACAACAAGTGCTATACTTAAATTGCCCGTGTTTTTGCCGTCGTCCTGGATAAGAGAGAGCAAAAGACAATTTATTAGAAATTCGATATATAAACTTAAAGTCAGGCTGCTTATTCATTTTTATTTGAAGTTTTTGCACTATATTGTATCACGTTTATAATAACGTAAAGCAATATGTCGTCTGTGCTTAGTGGTGTTTATATAACTAATTATGAGTAACTGTGCTTTTCTGCAGTTGGGAAGATGCATACAAAAAAGAGCTTGAGACATTCAAAGACATTGGGGACGTTGGTGAGATATGGTAATCATATTGAGTATTGACATGCTGCTTGTATTGTCATTACTAGAACTAATCCAACAGTTCCACTGGTCCTCTGGATTCCTAACAAGAGATTTGTTTAATGCAGTATATTTGGTTTCTGGTAATCTCATTGCTAAAGTCTTTGTGTTTCGGCGTCTTCTTTCAAGGTTTGGTGAGGAGAGTATGAGCCGTGTGCTGCGATGGATGGCCAAAGCTAAGATCCCAGAAAATGCTGCCATTCTTGACATTGGGACTGGAAATGGAGCCTTTTTAGTTGAACTGGTGTGAATACAGTAAAACTAAATTTTGACACTGTAATGATTTTTTTAAATAAAATATAGAAACATCTCTACATTATCCAGGTTAACAGGGATATTATAAACACTCACTGTTCGGTATTTCAAACCACAATCCAAGTGCCTTTCACCTCCAATTTATTGGGATGATGGCAGACGTTTTAGCAATCTCAAAACCACGGCAAACACTATCTGCATGACTAAACACCACTAGGGGTTAAGTGGAAAACATTTAGGTGATCTGAGCCTTTTAATGTATAATTTGTGAATGACAGCTAGGTCTAAGACCTTGTTAACAAAGTACTTTTCTATGACAACTGATAAGCTTTGTTCTTCATTTGCTGTTTGAAGGCAAAACACAGATACAGGAATCTGACTGGAATAGATTATTCTCCAGCATCTGTAGACTTGGCCAGAAATGTTCTGCAGGCAGAGGGCTTGACAGATGTCATTGTGAAGGTGGGTTCAGTTTTGTTTGTCATTTAAACTTTAGTGTTACTGTACTGTTAATGTGCACTAGTATCACAACACATTTTGACACATTTAGATGCTGTAGGGTGCTACATTGTGTTCAAGTTTACTGTGATAAGAAGTGACCAACAGTTGAAAAATGGAAATTGGTACCAGAGATACTTTCTAATAGGGATATGAACACATTATGGGTTTTGCAGAAAATTAGGCTGTGGTACCAACTGGAGCATTCACATTATGGCAGACTGAAATGTATATTGCTGCACTTAATGTACACATGTGTTAGAGTACCTGACAGCGCACGGATGGTGATGACATTTACACTTTTAATTGATCATTGGTATACTATATGAATATTTGTATGGCTAGGTGAACAGCGGGAATCAACATTTTATTTAACAATTTAATTCTCTCCATTTAAGCGCTGCAACAAAAATATTTTACTGTATCTTGTGTATCTTAGGTCATGCACAAATAAGCACAGATTGATTAAATAAATCCCATTTAGCCCCCTAAATGCCAATGGTAAAATATAGCTTTCAGCATACTATGAGCCCACCTGGGAAGGTTAGAGGAAAGTCTCCTGTGTTTACCATGTGGGAGAGTTGGATAGGAAGAAGGCTCTGAAAGTATTGGAAATCTGCCGACCATTCAGATAAAAAAACCTCAAACTCCAATGAATTGGCAAGATTTAACACATCTGCTAACATTAAATATTCAAGAAAAATAAGTTGGAAATGTTGGCTGCTCTGTAAGGGATGTGATGAGTGACTTTTCTTGTGTGCATTATAGAGCTGCATATATATTATATGCATCACACACGTATGACGGTGTGTGCTTTGCTTGGGCAGAAAGCCTTCCACTGAAGTCAATATTGACCTTAGCAGGACAGAAGGAGCACAGAGTGTGTGTGAGTGAGAGAGAGAGAGAGTATGAGAAATGGTATGTTGGCATCTGGTTCATTTCTTCAGTACTGCTGAATGCCAAAATTATTGTGTGAATGTGCTTGTGGTGTATGCATTTGTAGCTTTCAATGGAGTCTGAGGGGAGTATGAGGAGTTTCAGCCACATGATTAAAAAAGCTCCTTCCAAAGGTCGTTCTTGGGCTCAAATGTATGTCAAGCCCCGTCTCTTTTTAAGTTAGTCACCAACTACTGCTGCTTTGACACGTCACCTTCACGCATTCCTTCAACATCTTCCCAGTTTTTCCTTTTACAGGCTCACACTCAAATTTAACTCCGGTCAGTTGCAACAATAGACAGATATTTCCGTCACCAGTGAATTACTGTTGATCCTCCTTCATAAATCACACATTTTGCGACCCGTGCTTTGTGAGTATGTAGCTCTTGAGCTCTGCCCAGAGATCTGGTGTTCTGCCCTGTGTCCAGATAAAGGGCTCTTTTCACTAGTGGTGTGGTAGGTCAGAATTAACTGCTGTCATATTGGAATTTAGTTTTTAAAGTTAACTAATAAGATATAACACATTTCATCTTGGTTGATGTGGAAATATTTCTCCTGCAGGGAACTATATAGTTTACCCCACATCTAAAGAGTCAGACTAAACATTAGGCACCGTATATTATGTATATATAATTGTATATTTGCTGCTCTTTATTTTAGGAGATGGATTTCTTAAACTGTCAAGGGCAGCTAAATGGTTTTGATGTATGCATCGACAAAGGAACATTCGATGCAATAAGCTTAAACCCAGACGACACCAAGGATGGCAAAAAACTATACGTCCAAACTCTTAAAGATGCTCTCAAGGACAAAGGATTATTCGTTGTCACTTCCTGTAACTGGACCAAAGAGCAGCTGCTAAACCGATTCAGTGAAGGTGAGGAGCAAGACTGAATTAAATTTGATGTCTGATCATTTATTTTGATATGTTCTCTCAGCTTGAGCTCTCCAACAGTCATACAAGACAGACTGTGTTATTCCTAATGCTGTTTTAATTCTACCGTGCAGTTCGTCAAGCAGGTCTTAGTTTATTGTTTTCTTTGTGCCTGGAGAAGTTTATTCATCTTTTCAAATGATTGCAGAACGTTAGTACTTTGGTCTTGGCTAATATATAAATTACATATGCACTTATTGTGTGCAGCAAAATATATGAAGAAATCCACATTACTTGGGTGATTCTGTTAGTATTGTATGAAAGAGCCACACACCTTGGCAAGCACTTAGAATCAGTCCATATGATGAGTGATGGGGTTCCTGGTTTGACAATGGCTACAGGTTTTTTTCATTTGATTGAATTAAGAATCTCATCGTAACATTGTGATTGAAATGGTGCCCACACTACACATACAGGGTCTGAAGTAACACCTGCAAAGCACCATATGTGAGTAGATTTTCCTTTCGTCAATAAAAGCTTTACACGTAAAAATACTTAGCGCCTTAGAACTGATGGGAATGTATTTGTAAGGAGTGACAGTCGGATCAAAAATGATGGATGGGTTTATTGAATTTCAGTTCAATTCAGTGGGGCTTAGTTGGCATGGGAAACAGATGTTTACTTAGCCAAAATCATGTAGATAAACAGAAGAATTTTCATCATTTAGATTGGTAAAATAAACATATATTTTTCAGTCTACCTAGTTTGTGCCTGCCTTTGTGGGTGCTTTGTTGTCTGACCCTCAGTCAAACCACAAACAGTTCCACAACTGTGACAGTTACCTGGCAGGTTGTTAAGCTGCGGGCAACAACATCCTTGTTAAGTCAGAATTTCGGCAAGCTTCCAGTAGCTGTCACTCCTCTCAGTGTAGTCTCTCTGGAGAGCCTGCAGGGGGCCAAAGTGCCTTGAGCTCTCATCTTTCATGCTGACAGCCTGTCTTTACAAGGCCCCAGGAAGCACCACAGATGGTGGATGGATAGTTCTTGACTCACAGTGCTTCTCCTAACCCCTCTGTAACCATAGTCAGCAGGAAAAGATTTTTGGCATCTGTGTTTAACACAGCATGTAGATGTTCTGAAAGTTTGTAAAATGCTAATTCACACATTTTCTCTGTATTGCCTCACAGGATTTGAGTTTGTAGAGGAGTTGCCTACCCCCACTTTCCAATTTGGAGGCAAGACCGGCAACAGTGTGACAGCACTCATCTTCAAGCGAGTACAGTGATTCATATGTCCATGGAATATATTTGTTTTTGTCCCATAAATTCTGCAGTTATTTCCCTATTTATCCCAAGAAATTCATACCACCTGTATACTTTAAGACAGTTTTATATATTATTTATCTGTAATGAAGCAGATATACAGTGTAAATGAGTGTCACAGTTCTCTTGAATTCAATAAATAAGTTTTTGTTTTGTTGCTGTTGTATTAACTTTACTTTGATCCACAGTGCTATAGGTACATAGTTATGTGAAATTGTTATGTGATATTTATAATACATTTACGCAGACAATTAAGATTTTTTTTTTTCATTCAATTTCAAGCCTACTTGCATTAAAAAAGGTGTTGCACATTGGAAGCAGGAGCTCATGTAGTATTTCAGAAATAGTGCTGAAGTAAGGTTCTGTAAATGTTTGTATGCATAGACAAGAATATCTGTTAACTCCTGTGTTTTCTGTGGATTACAAAGCAAAGTCATAATCTGTTGCTGAAGGTTTTTAATCTCACATTGCATAATGTGAACTAGTTTAAAAAGCTTATACACATGTAAGATACAGTCAGATTTACATTCATATTTTCCATGAAACCTTTTAGGTCTGATTAACGCATTCTCTCTTGGGCCCTTGATTTAATGACGTTTCCGATGTGTTGTGGCATGAAGAGTCTTTCACACATGAACTCTTCACCCCGTGCACCCACTAACACTGTAATATTACATTCCTGGGGCTTCTTGCACTAACAGTTTGAGTAGTTATCATAGGCCTATTTTGTGTTCCCTTTTAATGTAAGGGGGGCACTCAAAGAGAAAAGGAATATACGATTTGTACTGAACATTTTCCCCAATCCATACATCATGTTATAACCCTCAAATTACTTTGCATGGACCCTGTCGAGAGTCCTGACCCACAGTTTGATGCCAGTGTTCTGTCTTACTAGGTAGTTAATTGCATCCATCTTTCATGTCATGAAAAATAGCCCATACCTAATTTGCTAAACTGGAAACCAGCAGAGCTTGGGGTCCTGAGGACCATGATTAAGAATTTCTGAGATAATGAATAAACAAGAGGCCATGGCATATATAGAAGAGAAGCCTGTCTGCCATTTCCTTTCTCAATGGTGTCATTAATAACTGCCCAGCTCTGGATCCTAATTGCAAGCTGGGCCAGTGGTCCAATGGGAGCAGTCGATGTTGAGGCACGCTGTTGAGTAAACACATGGAAGCTTTACAAGAATTACTGCCTGGAATTTTACAAGGCTCTGGATATCCTGTCTGGATGTGGATATTATGCCCACGTTTACAAGTCTCAGAGATTTTCCCATGAAACCTCCATTGAGCGCCACCTCGAATGAACATCCTCTCCTTTACCTTTGTCAACAGTCACTGTCTTTGAAACATCTCGTCAGGCAGCTCTTTCAGTGTTGTTAATTGATCAACACTGAAATCATTAGATTTTAATACGTATGGAAGTTACCTCCTTGAACATACTGTAGCCCACCCATTTCCCTTGCACAGGTGCTGTTCCTAAGAAAGAGACTACACCACAATCCTGTAAGTAAAGTAGTGAGGTTTTTTTGGTCACTTTTGTGGATTCTGCACTATTGCAGTGATTAAATTATTCAGAAAAATCTTTACTTTTAGAGAAGCTGTTTAAAACATTATTTATGAAGAGCTTAGAAAGGCATTAATGGAGTCCTGCAAATCTGTAACACTGCTGACAGTCTGACTGTCTGAGACTGTGTACTGTAGACTCATTCGGGAAGTCAAACTGTCTTGTTTAAAGTGTGTTTGAATCAAAACGGAAGTTGGATCCATTTATCTCTAAAAAATATTTTATTACCATTCACCATGACCTAAAATAAAACATAAAACCGTTGATCTAGCTGGTTTAAACAGAGCTGTGCAGTACATTTACAACCGTCAGCACTTTCGGGTTGCTTTCGGGTTGGCACATGTTTGAAGCTACACTTTTATTCCACTCATAATATTAACCTATACGCTTTTAGTCTTGATGCCATAGCCCACTGGCTGCCCTACCAGCATGAATGCCATGCTTTCATTTTAACCTCTCAAGTGCGATACTGCAAATATTTATGTTTTTTCACTTCATCTCCCTGGAAACACGTTTGAAGGTCCCCTAATAGGATTTTCGTGGGTTGATTGAATTACTCCACCATGTTGCAATGAAGTTTTCCATCGCAGGAGAGCCAATGTGGAAGTGGGAAAGATTCCTCCTTCAAAGCATTGCAGACCTTTTCACACGTAAACCGTCTTTTGAGTAATGACTATTAAAGCTTCGTTTCAACATATATCAAGTTCATTAAGACCTTAAAGTTATTTTGTTATCGTTTTTGATACGTCTGGGTCATTGTTTTGGGCTTATTACGAGTACAACAGAGAAGGGAACGGTCAAAAGGCATGCTAACAACTTTCTTTGGTTAGCTATTTAGCGTAAATGTACCTTTCCTTGTAGTAGTGGGATGTCTACCCCTATTTGCATTTGCCATTTACATCAATGAAAGCATAGTAATACAAAGTAGCACATGAGTATTGTAAATGCCTGAGGGAGGACCGCAGCGGGACATACCAACTCGGAAGGGGTGAGGTACGTTTGTTGAAAATAAAACCTTGAGCCGTTTGTGATCATGCATTAAATAGTTTCGTTGTTTTCAATTGATAATTACGTCTTAACGATTAAACTGCAGTTATCTAGTACTCCCGTTGTTACACACGTTTGGTAGTCGGTCGCTCTCCTTCTCGTCTCCCCCTCGTCGACGTGGTTTGTTCGTACGCGGATATTGTTACAACCAGTGCTGAAGGCTGAACGCAGCGGTGAGCCCTCAGCTGCTCGCAGTCCTGCTCAGTCCTGCGCTGGCAACGCTGAACTGGCGGCTGCAACTGCGAGAAACTTATTTTTCTGCCTTCCCTTTGTCGAAGATGACCTAACTTCGAAAGAGCCTCTGCTGGCCAGGTAGTAGGGCATTTGTTCAGATACATGATCATTTTTAACTGTGTTCAGCCACGCATCGACACGTTTCTTCTTTCACTGCTGTGGAGTTTAAAGCTACTTTGTCTGCTCATGCTGGGTTTCGTATGTGAGTTAAACGTTGGGACACCCCTGTTAGGCTTTCAGACACAACTCCGCAAACAGATACGTCTTGTTTTATTGAATTACTTATTATGGCATTTTGTCAACCAGTCTGTGCTAACTTTAACTCAGATTAGGGACAAAAAAGTGCAGCTTGTGGCATGTGGCACTCTTTATGGATGTCACATTGTGACTCCAGTTTAAGTAAGTTATTACAACGTTTCTTGACAAAATCAGCTGTTGTGGACTTTGCAAGTGAGTCTGGCATCTGAATGAGTAAATCTGCTTTAGCTCGCCCAGCCTGACTAACCTGTTGCTGGCATTGCATGTGTCTGCTTAATAACCTGCTTTAGAGGGGTGCACACTTTAACCAAGCTCATTGAGTCAGCAAAGTCCCCTCCATCGATCAGCCGTGGCAATAAAGCTGAGGCTTTGTCAAATACAGTACCTGTAGGTGGAGAGGCAGCGTGGGTGCTCTGCCACTTGTATTGCCACAGATCTCTTCACCACAACCCCTGAGAGGAGATTGAGTCATAAGGCCTGGTTGCATCTGTCACCAATCTCCACCACACATTTTAGGCTTTTGTTTCCTCTTGAGATAGAGATTTGTAATCACTAATTGCCCTGTGTTTCTGAAGATGCATCATAGCAGAAGGTGATTGTTTTTTTTTTTTTTTCTCTCTCTTTTGAAACTATGAGCAACTTTCTTCTTCCTCAATATTGTTCCAGTTTTCAGAGCAAATATAAAAGGCTGCGTCTTTGGGGTCCAATTAGAATGACACAGTTCTAGTCTGTTGTTACATTTACACTACATGATAGTCATATTATACAAAACCAATGTATTACACATTTATGAAACGGCGCTTACCCACAGTGATAAGAACTGATAAGATACTGATAAGAACATACAGAACAGTCTGCCCACCCTAAGCCTAAAATATTTTATTGTTTATTTAAGTTAATATCTTTTTTTTATAGTTAGTTATGTGTAGATGTGTTGATGTCTTAATCACAGGACAGGGTTCACACTCTTTTTGAAACTACTTTATTAGGTTCTTAGTTCAAAATGAAAGCTGCTCTGAATATGTAGCACCTTGGCAGTGAAGCACTAAACTGCTTATTTGTCAGCATTGTTTACTTGTGTGGGTTAGGAAGTGTTTTGCCCTGTCTAATATTTTACGGCAGTTGGTAGATCTGTGTGGACACCTTAAACACAACACCATGAAGAACTGGTTTGATACCAGGGTACCCTTATTGAAAATACCTGGAAATATTTTTTGCTGCCACCATAGCGGTATTTGTCCTTGACTCGCAGGGACGACTAGCCCGTTTGGTTAACTAAACAAGAAATGTCTGTGGTTGTCTCAAGAATCCGGCTCAGAAAATGCTCTCACAAACGCAAGGTGTAGCAGAAGTTCAGGTGGGTAGGGAAGCAAAGAGCTGGGCTAAGATTTAATCACATGTCAGCTCTAGTGTCTAATTACAAAGAGGATGTTGATAAGGGGGGCCTCACAAATAATGGTTAGGCTCAGGGGAAACCTGTTCTGAGTATTTCTGATCTGCCTTTCTAGTTTGGGGAATACTGTGATGATTACACCTTGCTTTGATTTCCAAAATCGCTACTGTTGGAATGTTACAGCTTGGTGTGAACACGCAGGTTTTAATCCTACAAATTCTATCACACAAACCGGCAAATGTGTTGTTTAGTGTACTGTAAATGTATCTCAAAAATGTTCTACACTGGTTTCAGTGCCTGTACAAAGTTTTTTGACACCCTACTTTGACAAATGTAAAAGACCTTCTTTATTTAATAAAATGAACCAAACTTGTCAACACAAACCAGCCATATAAGAACTTTGACTAAATAGGTATAAAAATTAGTAAAAGCTATTCTAATAAACCTTTCAGTGACCGTTTTTAATACTCTGTTGAGGAAACGTTTGATCTTGACTCAAGAGAGGTTTGCTACCCAGCCCAATATCTGACTAAAGAGGAAGAAGTAAGTTAACACATTCTCATGTTGCTGGTAATTAGTTTTTCTTTTTAATATTATTGCACTTAACTTGATGCACGTTCAATTGTACTCAGCTCTAGCATTCTGTAAACTTGTTTTGGACATACTATAGACATAATTTATGGAAGCAATAAAGGCCCGTGGGTTTTTAAAGGGGATCACTCTGCACTCCAGTCCAGTGTGTGCTTAAGATGCACACATTTGCAATGCCTTTGTGTTGCTGGCAGAAGGCCCTATTAGAGCCCCATTCTGTCAGTGGGCAGCTGTGTGCCTGTGTACTGAGCAAGCCACTGGCTCATTCTCCGTCTGTGTATACAACTCTCCCTCAGTCCACACACTGACACACATTCGGTCACTTTCCACCATCTGTCTGTTGATCTCTTTTATTATAATTTTTTTTGGACTTTCTGTATCTTTCAGTCTCACTTTTTGCCTGTTTTCTGCTGTTATTTGTCTTCCTGTTGCACTAATACTGTGGCTCTCTTTCTTTCGCTTGTTCTCTGGCCCGAGGCATTATGCAAAGCTACCAGAAAAGGATTGTTAGCCATGCTTGCCTCCGTGCTACTCTCTATTCATTTCAGAAGCTTCCCTTTCTTCTCTGTGACCTGCAGTCATAACTGCTGCTGGCTTCAGACACACTGAAGCTCATACCACTTGGCTTCAGGGAGTTAAAAACAAGTACCTTATTTATTTGTTTTTGTCAGTATATTTGTTTCAATGCTGTTATTCCTCTTTTGTATATTCCCTCCTCATTAACATGATAGATTTGTAAGTCTGGCGTCTCGACGCCCACAGAGCCAAAGACCTGCAGCTGAAAAGAAAAGAAAAGAGGCATTCTCACATACACCAGAGAAGCACTCCCCCAACCCCCCAAGACAAGCACCAGACTTGAAAAGCATTCTGGGATGCAATAGGAATGCTCCCATCAACACATCCTACTGTGGTGTTTCTATGTGTTGATAGTGAAGAATCATAAGTTTAAAAAGATGTTGGCTCTGGTGTTTCTTTTTGATCCTTAAATTAGTGACTTTATACCCTTGAGTCTTGGTTTTATCTCCATCTGAAAAAAGAGAAGACTTTAGTCGCATTGATTTGTTAGTCAGTGTGTTTCTGTACCCAGTGCCTGAAGGTATTAAGGTGTTGTATGCAGAAGGTGTGTTTGTACCCGTCTGCATGATCTGTATTCTTCCAGACCTGTACTCCAGATGAGCTAATGTTTTGTCTCTTCTTGAAGTGTGTCATAACAATGTTATGAATGACAGTGGTTGGCATTGTTCGGTTTATTTTCCTCAGCTGCTCTGGATAGGTTTCTCCTCAAAATGTCAGCCGTCGCATATAGCTCCCCTCTGAATCATCTGTAGATCCAGTCTGGTGAAACTATCCCTCAATTGCATCCCCTGGAAAAAAGAGAAATGAAAGCCTCTGTTAGTGTTTGGCACAGACAGTCTAATTTGATGTATTTTTAGAACCTGTTTTCCGCAGTTTTGACAAAACTTAACCTTCCAAGGTATACATATAACTGCAGTAGCTTTTCCTTATGCAAGACTGACATTTAATGTGTTGCATTCTCTAAAGGTGGATCTTTGTGTAAGCCTAGGTTTGACATCAGAGCCAATGTTTCCTGATAATCCTGCCTTACACAAAGAGGACCAGTTATCATGTGTCGGAAGGGGTGAAACGTGTCATAACTTCTGGCTGTAGGCTTCTACGCTGTATTCTAATTGGTTCTCAGTAGTTGTTTGAGTTGGGTTTGAGTCTGTCAGCATGTTTTACATACACCTGCAGGTTATTCCAAACAATAGCACAAGACTGAACACCAGCAAGCAAGATTTGCAACCTTAGCCTACTGGCAGCAGATCAGCTGATTTACTTCAGAATGTCAGGAAGTAGATTTAGGATGGTGCAGTCAGAGGTCTAACAGAAATATTGTATAGAGAGAAGTTTAAGCCAATCTCTAGTTTGTGTGTTAGTGAGCAAATTTTCACTCTCATTTCAATTTATAGCCTCGTAAAAGTGAAAGATGGCTCGCTACTTTCTTGTTGGACCTTTTATCACTACACAGTGTGGGTGTAATAATTCATTCCAATAACAATTAGACTTTTTTCAGCAAGCATTAGATCAAATCACACATTGTGTCCACAATTTGATTTGATGTGATTTTTATTATAATGAAATCATTGCCACAAGTATAACAGCTCTATAGATGTAGAAACAACAATGATCGGTCATTATTATTATTATTATTAAAATGTGTGCAAACTGTGCGCTAATGGACAAGTTAAAGTTGATGTTAAGCACGGCAGAATGGATTTTATACGTATTAGCTGTGTAAATAGTAGTCTGTCGGTGGTGTGACAACACCCAAAACGAAACACATTCAGTTTGTTTTTTAAGTCTTCCTCTTCAGTGCATTGCGATGCATCTGTTTTACACTCCTACTACTCACTATGGTGTGCAGTCAGAGGTCCATATGGTTAGCTGACCCCCCTCATGGATGAATCAATGGGCTGATGGAATGCTGCTCGTAGTTTTCTTTTGGACATTTTCTCACCCATACACCCACTCAACTCACCCATAATACACCCCCACAACATGAGCATGGTATTATGTAACAGCAGTAATGTCACTTTATTACTTGATTGGTAGTGACAATCTGTATACATACGTCACTTGCTTACACAAGATAGGAGCGGTCGCCCTTATAGAGCTGAGCAATTACAGGGGATTGCTAGCAGTGCTGGAGGATCCCATGTAATGTATCCCTGATGGATTAGAGCTCTGGTTAGTGTGCACAGAACAGAACAGGCACTCATAGATAATGGAAGAAACCACAGACGGAAAGGCAAGGATTGAAAGGGGGGTAGTGTAATTAGTGGGGTACCTGATGTATGGAAAGTCATGGCATGCAAGGGTCACTTCAGGGGGCAAGAGGCCCCATACCTTCCTTTACTCAAACTGAAACACCTGATCCTATGCCTGCCAAGCTTCTTAAAGATTTCAGTTAACTAAGGCCTGGTCTGAGACACAGGAGTCAACCCCAAATAAATTTCAGGCTCAAGTAGAGAAGAAGAAGTGTTGTTTGCAGGTTGTATATCATCATGCTGCAGCTTAGTACACTGGCCTTGTTCAATAGTCCAGGTCCTACAGCAAACACACTGATAAAGAAACTGATGAGCTATTCAGATATTATTCTTTACTCGCTGGTTGATGTCTGCCTTTTTCACATCAGCAGTTGTCACTGTTTTTGTGTTTGGTTGCTATGGTTACCTATTCACTTCATAGAAACAGTGTACTACTTAGCAACTGTTTTATGAAGTAAGTCAAAGAGAAACTGGCCCCTAGACATATCTGTGAATAATCTTACTGAATTGATGTTACTTTAATGCTTGGTGGTGTGACTAGATAATTCAACATTTCATGTTACACATTACTTATCTTATCTTAAAGCCATCGCATATACTGTAAGTTAATATAGTGGGGGCAGTAAATTATGGTGGGATGTGATGTTTGTGGCTCTAGCTTTTTGTGTTCTTCTTGTGTTCTTTTTTGAAAGCAGGAGTGGTCATTAAGGCATTTTATTTGAAGTTAACTCTGTGTCATAATGCTTTCTGGATATCACTTGGGGTTGTCTCTCTTCGTGTATTTGGTAATAAGTCAGTGCGTTCCACACCCAATTCAGCAGTGGCATGTGACCACAAGGGAAGCACAACCCCATACACTGCAAAGGGAAGTGCGGTTGCACATGCGTGTTATGCTAGAGTGTCTTCACGCCAACTAAGCAGTGAGAAGGACACGATTATTAACTGGACTTTCAGGTTGACGCTTGAGAAATTCTCAAAAAGTTCTTTGAGTTATGATTCCCGCTTCTGTTTTAACTGCAGAGCTGTTGTTATAGGTAACCACTCCTATACAAAGTAAAAAATAAAGCAAATGATCTTTTTGAATTGCTCATTAAGTAGGGACTTTAAGTGCTGGCTGTATTTATGTTGAGGTTTATGGTCATGGTCGTTAGAGAAACGTTCAGGGGAATCTGCAAACGGAGGCCAGAACCTGACTACTGGCAACGCATAAAGTTTGACTGAATGAGCTCTTCATTGTTTACGCACTTCTGAAGATCTAGTGGTGTGATGGCGTGTTGTTTTTGGCCAGCATTCCCGTGCCACTGGGTACTAGGGTGATGGCCAGAGCATTCAGTGGTATGTCTTGACCTCCCTAGGACCATGTTTACGACCTCGGCCTCATTATATGAGAGCGGGGTGGCTGTGTGTTCACCCTGAATTAACAATCTACACCGCAGACTTTAACAAAAGAATGGCTTCACCCCAGACCACAGAAAACCTGAGCGTGCAAAACGTTTCTTTTTAATGCTTTAATTTTGCTTCCCATGGCCATGTCGACTACGTTAAACAGGTTTCAACATCCAACTTCTTGCACCAGAAAATATGTTCAAGCAATGCCAGTCAGATCAGAGAAAACGCACTAAAACTGACATTTAAGCTTTTTAAAAACAAGACTCTCATATACACTCTCAGATGTGTTTTTACTTGTATCACCCATGCGGTATTTTGTTTGTTTGGTCCTCGTCATTTCATTAGTATGAAATTAGTTTGTTTCTTTCAGCTGCAGCCACCGATCAAAGTCTTGACACCAGACGCGCTCCGCACAAGTATGCAGTGACCAAAGCCAATTGGTGATGGACACCAAACACCCCGTCACAGAACTTTAGGGGGCCCCAAATAGGCTTCTATTTATCTGCCTGTACAAATCACAGCCTGGGCAAGGAGCCATATTATCTTAGCTGCCCTTTCTAGTGCCGTCCTGAGTCACTGGCTATTGTGAGCCAAGAGCTGCTGTCTGCACCTCAGCGTACACAAATCTGACTAGAATTGCCATTCGATTTTAGTCCACAATGGAGGCAAACTTTAGTTAAATGAACATAGAATGTTTCACAGGCCCAAACAATATCATAGTTTCTATTTAGTGATGAAGCTTTCCTTCAGTTTAGTTCATTTGACAAAAAATAGCAAAGGCAGATGGCGCTCCTTCTCGTATGGCAAGGCTCAGTAGACGTTTGCCTGGGATAGGCGTTTATTGCAAGTACGGTAAGTAGATGATTATGACTACAGGGGCCCGTCTCATTCTTGATCACAACTTGCTTGAGGACTGTTTTTCAAACTGGAATAACAGGGCAGCTGTCCTGAAAATGTCTAAATTGTTTGTAATTAAACTAATCTGAAGGGAGGTCTAGCACATCCAGTCATAAGGGCATGCTTCATTTCATATCTACAATGCATTGTTTAAATTATTGTGTACAATATTTGGTTGGGAGTATCAAGATACTCATCATCATTTAAGCCATTCCCCTTTGTTTGCTGATTGATCCGGCTTTAAGATACCTGCATCGATTCTCAGTGGAGGATGTAAAAAGGAGCATTTAACAAACCACATAATGAAGACGGTTAATATAATAGTCTTCATACTTGTACATGAGGTGTCTTGCAATCTGATCTCTTGATGAATTTTCTTTAGTATGGCAGCAAGTCAAACAAAAAACGGTGAGATGCAGCCGAGACTTTAAGCATTGACGGTCTGATCAGTAGAGGCTCTACAGAAGTGCTCTACAGTCCTCTTACCATTAAGCTCTGGTTTCCCCATCATGCGGAGTTGGTTCATTAAGTAAGCATGGCTCCAGGTTTGAATTCACACCCGGTCTGCCTTCTCCCATGACCCCACTTGCCAGCCACAACACGCTACACATGCACGAGTGCAGGTTAGTATAAACAGATGTGCATGTATAGATATAGTCTCATTCTCACCCTGAAGGAACATGTCACACTTCTTAACTGCATCAATCAAACAGTTCACTGTAACAACAATTACACGATTACCATGCTCCTCTACTCCCACTCTGTCTGACACAAGGGATGGGTGATACCAAACCTTTAATTTGATATGAAACTGGTCATTTTTGTTACAATTTGAATGATACCAATGTAGATACAGACTCTACCACCACCACCAGCCCCTCTTGCCTGCGGAGGCCCAGTTGTGCTCCACTGACTCTCCGGGATAAATGGAGATAATGGGAGTCATATGCTAGCAGTTGGTTTGGGGCAGGCTTACATGAAACATTTATAGTCTTCATGTAGTCATGAGGCTAGAGAAGAGTGAAGTGATAGTGATGACATAGTGAAGCAACAAGATATGACTAGACTGGGATGAAATTGCTCCTTGTGTGAACAACCTGCTCACTTCTTCTTTTTATGTTGTCCCATTTTTCTTTGCACAAGTTACTGTCCCACAAACTCCATTTTATACCCAGTGAACACTGGCATGCTTTTCTCTAAAGAATGTTCTATAAGTGCAACAACCCTTACTTAACATGAAACCACATGTTACACGGGCAGGATAACATAGTAGGCCTGGAAGATCCATTAGCCTCATGTGTTGCTCCACGGCAGAAAGCTGTCATTAGCCAACAGTTGATTGGGGGATCTGAACCATGCTGGTACTCTCTAATTGGATGCACTTAGTGTGTTTGGTGGTTGGTTAATGATGGAGAGAAGCTCAAGCCGAAGGTCACTGAAGCTATTCCTATCCAACCGTACTAAGGATGATGAAGGCGTAACTGAACTGGCCCATCATTTACTTATATCTTTTGTGCATTAAGTAGTATCAGAAAGGGTGAGTAGAGCAGACATGATGAGGCATGTTTAGTAAAAAAAATCTGCTTTGCATATAACTCCCTCCAAGCATTTGAGAGTTTGCGTTTTAATACAGATACTGTCTGTGTTTTACAATCTGCGGGTGCAGACAGTCAATGCAGCAACCACAGCTGTCTATATATGTTCATTTTCTGTTCATGTTTCTTTGCCACAACATGTCTTTTCCTGGATTAGCTAGACTTTGTGCTTTCCGTTACAGCATGTTTAGATTCCCATATGTTCTCTGGATAATGTGGACTTAAATGTTCATTTAGTCACAGGGATATGGCAGCATGTTTTGTTTACAAAGACAGTAGCTTTATAGGCGTGTAGCTATATGGAGAACTTACTATAAGTGTCAGGATGTTGAATAGAAAAACACATGTCAAACACATGTCAGCAATCCTGTTTCTCAATTTTTTTCATTTGCCTTCAAAAATCAAACATTGGGTTATTCTGATCTTATTAGACTTCATTCCGGCACCTTGCATACTTTCTTTACAAAATTACCAATTAAAAATATGAATTAACTAATAATTAACTTAAGTCAGGGGGACAGACATTTTAGTTGGTGCGTCAGATTACGCCGACTGATCGCTATTTGCCTATAATAGTTTTAGGCTATGCTCAAACGTGAATTGTGTTTAGGCCCGTGTCTTTGTTCATTGTCTGCCAGACAGATACACCCAAAAGCTGGATTTGTGTTGTGATAACATAAAATCCTGCAATATAAACCTTAGAAAGAACTTTGAGCGTAAATGAGAATTTAAATGTTTCTTTCTGTCATCTCTTTCTGACAACACAGGGATCAGCTGAAGTGTCCTACCTCCACCTCCACCATCATCAGCACTCGAGGGCTGCACTGCAGATGGGAGGTCAAATACCTTCCACCCTCATCTAACATGGCTGCCCGTGGCCTTCTTCTGCATCAAAACAGACTGGAGCAGAGCTGTGCATTACCATGGTGATCATCTTCTTGAAAACACTGGAAAAGAAGAAGGGAGTCAGTGATGTAAGGTGCAAAAACATCGAGAGACGGCTGGTGAGAGAAACAAGCTAACCGGTTGTTAACTCTTGTTGCAGTTAAGGCTCTGAAGTGTTTCACATGTTTGGCAGTGGTCAGCAAAATGAATAGGCCAGCAGTGGTTATATTCTACATAACCACATGCCACAGACGCCACCTCTAGTCAAGTTTTATTCACATAAGGCAGATTGCAATCTAGTAGCCTGTTTGCACCAAATGAGTAATTTTATCTGTATCTATCTTTAGCTATCATCATTGTGACAGTGAAATGAAAACTAAGCTTTTCCTTTTTGGGGGCTGTCTTACCCCCTGCCAGATCCATATCACTTTCATCTTTTGTGTGTTCAGTGCAGCATGTGTTTAGCCTAGCTTAACGCAAAGATTTAAAGCAGGGGGGAAAGCTAGCCTAATTTAGCTTAGTCCAAAGTTGGGTAAAAAATACATTCTCCAAGCCAGTTGTTTTTTATAGGCCTATGTTGTGTATTTTACATTTGTAAAACAGAAAATAAAACAAGATATTGTGGTTGAAGAAGGAGTTAGCTTGTTAGTATTTTGCTTATCGCTAGTCCCACTAGTCTTTTCACAGTGTTGTAAATAAAGTATGTTGTAAATAAAGTATGTTGACATGTAACTTTGATGGTTTTTGGAGTCTTGAGAGCCTTTTCCGTGAACGAAATCATTTAATATATGATGGCTTCTGGACATTTTAGTTGTTTTGGATACCAAGCTTAATATTGCATTTTCACTCATCACTTAACTTTGTTAAAGGCCTGCTGAGGTTTTAGTGTATTCATTGTTTCATTTAAACGTCTTCTGCTACATTTATAAGCTTTATTTTGGAATCTATGCCTTGTATCTTAGAAATCATTTGTTGTTGTGGTAATAACCTCAAGGTGAGTCAGAGCAAAGTTTCATTGCATTTTCCTTTTGTCCTTTGTGCAAACAGCCACCACCCTTTTGTAAGAAATTAACTGTGAGAGGATAGGTGTCTGATATAAGATAGGCATGCTCAGACAAAACCCCAAATAGCATTTGTTCTTTTAAAAAGACATAGTATAAAACAAACAACATGTGAAGTTTATTAATATGGCTCTCGACAAGGTAAAATTGTCCAACAATTTCTTAAAAGAAAATTTTGAGCAAACTGTGTAATTTGTGTCTGGCCTTACAAGCTTAAAAGAATAATATGGCATTATTAAATGAATGTGCTTATGGTATTACATACACAATATAGAAAAGACAGGTTTGTTTTCACTTTTGAGAGAGCTAGCCTACGGTAGCAGTTTCTTTTGTTTTTAGCCTTTTGCTAAGCTAGGCTTTGCACAGCGGTGGAAGAAGTGTTCGGTAAAAGTGGCAATACCACAATAGCAGCAGACATGGATCAAAATTTGCATACATTTGGAGTTTCTCCACCATACGAAATCCAGTAGTCACTGTTATAGGCTAGTGTCATAGTTTTAGCTGCTAAATGCTCCACTCTGTTCACCAGATAGCTAAGTTTGACTGCTAAACAGGTAGTTTACTGTGGGATTATCAGAATTTATCGCTGAAAACATCTGCCTGCTTTGGGAAATGATACTGATGAGAGTGAACCAAAACAATAAAGTTGCAGGCCGTAAAACTAAAACAATAAGCTGAAAGATGTTGTAAAGGTCCGTAGAGTCGCGTGTTAATTCTCTGTGGATTCATCACTACGAGCAACACCTTTTCACATTACACACAGTCATTTGATCTATTGTTAATATAAAGAGCAGTGCAGCTTTAAGAAAGTATACATTTCAAAGTTGTGTCTGGTTGAGGTGGAGTTTTTTCAACTGTTATATACTGTTGGGTTGGGTAGGTTAATCTGTGCCATTGGGAAGGTTAATCTGTCTAACAACAAAGTAACTTGGAATTATAGCTGTCAAATAAATGTAGTGGAGTAAAAAGTGCATTTCCCTTTCAAATATAGTGGAGCGGAGTTGCATAGAATGAAAATACTCAACTAAAATGCAGGTACCTCAGAATTGCACTTGTGTAAATTTACTTTTCCATCACTGGGTTATTACCATTATGTTATGGACAGGGGTACTAAACGTGCAGATATGAAATTGACATTGATCTTCTCATTTGATTGTGGGTTGAGGGCAAACATGTTATTTGCACTTTTGGGTTTGTTTTGTATCTTTCTGACTGTCTGTTTGTCTGTCCTCCACAGCGTGACCTCCACACCATGAGCAGAGGGACCACCCTCTTCTCCTGTGGAACTGTGGGTGAGTTATCTCCATGATCTCCATTTATGTCTTTCGGTTTGTCTTTCCTTCTGTGCTTCCTCTTTCAAGCAATAAAAAATCATTCATTCATTCATTCATTCATTCATTTCTTTCCTCTGCACTCAAGATATGGACCGTAACAATGGCTGGTAATTTCACAAATGTAATAGCATAATGGATTGCCCCTTTTAATCCCATGACAAGTTGAACCGTCAATGTCAGCGACCCCCCACTAAAACTATCTCATTGTTTATCCCCTCTGTCGCACTCAGTCTCTCACTTCTCCCTTTCTCTGTCTGTCACTCATCCCCCTCTCATGATCAGGGTGCACCTGCCTCCACACAACGTTGCACACCACTCTCATGGGAGTGAACTGTAATTGAATATGCTGTTGCCTATGTCAACAATTTCCCTTTTGGCTCTGTCAATGTTGCAGTAATTACCCCCTCTGTTAAAAGACATGCTACTGTTACACACACACACACGATCACTCATGACGTAGTGGCGTCATAGGGAGGAGCGTGGCGTACTGTTTCCACTGTTAATGTTGACATTAACTTTGTTTAGCATGTCTTGTTAGTTCAACCAGCACTTTGTCTCTTGCTTTCAAAGGGTGGCCTTTTTGAAGTTCATCCCTTTCTCCCTTTGTCAAGTTCTTTTTCTAACATTCCTGTCAGGTCGTCACTTTAGCCCCCGTACATTGTTTGTCCACCCAAAACAATGATTTCCTTCCACCAGTCTGTGAGAGAGCGTGCCAAAATTAGAGACAAGCATCCAAAAGGATGGAATTTGGATCAGCAAGGGGCCCTTTTTGCCAAAAGCTTCAATAGATTCACGACTTAACCACTTGGCTTTGTAGCTCAAGCCACTATGGCACTTTACTGTAGGTGTATTATCTCCCACAACTGTGTTATTGACTCTTTTGTGTGGATGGTGAGACAGCTGGCAAGTTGTACTGCTTTCCAAAGCATATTTAGTCAAGCTTGACTAATGGGGGGTGACTTGCCAACTGTTTCACTGGCTGATTCTTATCGTAATATGTAGTTCATGTTTTTGGAATCTGCAGGTCCAGGTTTAAAATAGTCAGGAATGTGGAAGTTGCTTGTTTGTCCGCAGGATAACTCCTAAACAGCATCAGTTACATTTGGTGGGCTGACATGTCTTGGGCTGAGGAACAGTCAGATCTCATTGGTCATCTAGGATTTCTACCATAGATAACTGTAGGTTGTTTTTTTTGTCCGCACGTATGAAAGTAATCAGACATATACTTTCTAATACTATGAGTCATGACTTACAGCTGAGGTTTCTCTGCGTGTCTTAAGCTGTGAATAATAATCAGACATAACTAGTGGTGGGCCGTTATCGGCGTTAACGTGCTGCGTTAACGTGAGACTCTTATCGGGCGATAAAAAAAAATATCGCCGTTAATCTATTCTCGAAGTTGGGATGGGAGCTGGGTCTGTAGGGGAGAGCCGGGACGATTGATACGCGGGACGAATGAAACACAGCGATTTTCTCGGAGCCCATACAAGTCTGATATGCCAAACTACCTCAGCACATACAGTCCACAGTACAGGGAAAAATCAGGTGGATACGTCACACTTTCAGAGTTATATGAAAGAAGCTGTTTTCAATCACAGAAAGTAAATTCACTCAAGCAATCTTTTGCGCCATGGTCGTGATCACATAAAAGATTAGTTAGTACTTTAACAAATCCTGAAGTTTTAAATGTCAAAGTTTTACAGTTTATAAGCTAGTGAAGTTTAAACGTCAAGAGTCACTGTCGGGACGATTGACACAGGTGTTTCATTCGTCCCGAAACGCAGCCATTCTACCTTATTTAGATACGGCGGGAGGGGGGCAGAGTCCACTAGGCTGCAGGCTGGACCACCAGGATGCTCACAGCCAAATAACGGGATCTTCACAGTTGACTAGGAAAACAGGCTGCAGATGTAGGCCTACTACGCAAGCTATGATGACTTTCACCTTGATATTTTAGCGCAGATGTATACCTAGCCGAATTGCACTGTAGGGGGCGAGAACGAGTCTTCGAACCTGTGTGTATGCCTACTGTGAAATTACCACATCAAACGTGACGTGATGTGACATGGATGCTGCTATGAAGCCGCCAGGTTTGCTTCAAGGAAAATGTATTTTTAAGAAGCTTCCCAGTGGTTTTCTCAAGCAGTTTGTGATGCATTTTGGAAACAGGAGATGAGCCCCTGGTCTAATGCGCCACGTGGCTTGATAAACCCGTTCTCAAGGACTTACTTTTAGTCATTATTTGGGTAGCACACATATTCTGAATGCCTTCGGCAGAATTCAAATGAGCCATTTTAATCTAGATTAATTCCAAGATTACAGTGAGATTAATCTAGATTAAAAAAATTAATCTATGCCCACCACTAGACATAACACATAGTGATCTCAATGAGTGATACTTTTGGCCTCTAAACCATACAGTGCATTATAATCAGCACAACCAAATTCTTCATAAGAAAAAAAAAAAATGAAAATTGAATATCAGTTTTAAAATGCCTCTATGCTTGCAGAAAATTACATCTTGCTGTTAGTTTTGTTTTTCAGCTACAGTTACACATGATCAGCTCTGCTTTGGACTGTGCAGCTGCCGTGTTATTCCCTCTATGCTTAATGCTGTTGTTCATTTTAAGACAAATGACTGCGGACAAATAATTATTTTGTTAAATGTAGCAATATGCTGCTTGCTGGCCAACATGGACCACCGTAGACTAGACTACCTCTCCTGAGTCGTAAGAAGGTGGCGTTGTTTTCCCCAAGCAACAACAAATCTGCAAGCATACAGCTTGAGCAGTGGCTATTTGTGTGTGAGGGCAGGGTTTTGAGGGAAAGAATGATCAAATTTGAACATGAAATCAATGAGTCATGTATTGAAAGCCCACGCTCTTGAATAAAGATAAGAAAAAAGGTCCATACAACAAAGCTCAATTGTGATTCATGTGCTTAGTGCTGCCTTAAATTACTTTAAATGTGTGTTTCTTCCATACTGTAGTTACCAGACAATAATCTTTTTTTTTCAACAGTTTGTCCTTATGGCAATCATTCCCTCTTGCCTTAAGCTTATTTCTGTACAGTTGGGCCTTTTTGTGCCTGTGTGTTAAGGATTAAATGTTCATTTCAGCTATTATTACCTTCCTTTAAGCTAGAGTTGATCATACTATAAATAACATGCAAGTTTTGCTCATTATTTAATTGTTGCACAGATAAAGACTTGTGAGTTTGTATGTTTTGAATATTACAGAGGCAGATAGGTGGCTGGACCTCGGTCAAAGCTGTGCCATCCAGCAGAGAGCTCCCTGCCAGTCTGGTGCCAGTCTGGAGAGCCTGTGGGATGTGATGCCTGAGCCGGGGAGCTGGCACTGGGCCAAGGAGCCAGGCAGTGCCACAGCAATCACCAGTCTGATAAGAGACCTCAGCCTCGGTGACGGCAGCGTGACCAGCCCCCACTCCCACACCCCGTCCACCACTGCACACTACACCATTACACCTACCAACCAAGCTCCTACGGCACCTCCAAGCAAACGTCAGTGTCGCTCCCTGTCTTTCTCTGATGAATTCAGTGGGTCACGCTCATCTTGGAGGCCCCAAGTCTCCCGGGTGTGGACAACGGTGGAGAAACGCAGGTGCCACAGTGGAGGAAGTGTCCGAGGAGGTGGGGGTTTCTCCAGCGGCCATTTTCCTTCCATGCAGCGTAGCTCCAGCTTCAGTTTGCCCTCACGCTCCCACATTCCTTCAGATGGAGCCCTGGACCTGCCATTCTTCAACCAGCAACTGCCTCTCCACCCTCAATTCACTGCCTCTCCAGTCTCCCCTACCTCGCCTTCCTCGCATAATCACCACTCCCGCCATCACCACTTCCTCAGGCCTCTCTCCCTCTCCCATGAGCAGATCAGCCTGCCAGAGCTTCAGTGGGCAGAGGCGTCGGAGGCCAGCTCTCCAGACTCCACCCCAGAACTGGGGAGGCGAGCCGTCCCGAGAGCCGGGGGTACGGGGTGTCTGTCTCGGAGCAGGTCCCAGCCCTGCGTGCTAAACGACAAAAAGATTGGTATGAAGCGCAGGAGACCAGAAGATGCCCAGGAGCAGCGGCCCTCCCTGGACCTGGCAAAGATGACTCAGGTTAGCTGGAAATGTTAAACACATGTTGACAGGCACAGACAAGCATGCACACTCACATTCATTTGAATGCACTTGTAATTTGACTCATTGAGTTTAATATCACTGTAATCCACTGATTAGAAATAAGCGGATGCTGATTTATGTTTAAACTTGCTTTAATGCTACAAATTGTCTTCTATTGCATTTAATTAAGTCCTGGACCAAATGCCCTTACCACAAGGTACATTTTTGTACTTAGACCAAGGGGAAGTTCAAGAGATCTTCAAACATAACTGGGCCTGTCTCTCTCTCTGGGCCTGACTGAATTAAGATTTCTGGGTCGTCAGTCCAAGGCTTTAGGGCTAAGTGATCTCAGGCTTCCCTCCTTCCAGCTCAGGGAGTGGTGCTTACTAAAGAAGCATTCCTCATGTTCGGTCACGCTGCCTATACCACGCTCTAGCAAGCCCTGCTCCGGTTTATCATTTAATTTACTCTGTTGGGTAAACGGCCCATCCAAAGGTTGGTCGCCTTGCCGTACATATGCTTCCTCTCTGCAACGTCTACCCTGTATTTCATTCATTTCATTGCATTCATTCCTGCAGCTAGAATAACTGAAGGTGATTAGATATTTGGATGCGCAGAACTGCGTATTACTTTGCCCATGACAAGAGTTTGTTTGTTCTTTTTGTAAGGTCAGAGGAAGCAGTGGAACGGAGTCTAAATGACCCCTGGACAAAACCAAACCTAAAATAGAACCGTAGAAGTATTTTAATGACATGTACTGTTTTGATGCTTGGCAGTGCTCTGATTTTTTTATACGGAGCACAGAAAGATCTTGATTTTGTTCACATCACATCCTTCTTCATTATTTATGTGGAAGCTCTTGAAATTCTGGACAGAAACAAGTACCAATAGCAGCCACTGATACCACAGCCAACCTAACATGATGTAACGACTCAGTTCTCGGATTGTAGTCCCTGCTTTTCTGCACTTATGTCATTGATATGGTGCGCTAAAATCTGCCTTTATCACACCTCCTGTCACAGACATATTGTACTTTTCCTGTTTTCTTATTAGAAAGTACCATCAATTTATCCCTCTACCCTCCCTTCCTCCTCCCAAAGATTTGTGTTCCCAGCCAGTCCCCCTCAGGACCTAGCCAGAGTTGGATAAACAGGGCTTCAGTAATGGAGACTAGCGAGCATGTTTCCTCTAGTTATGCCAGCTACTAAAAGGGGAAAATCAAGAACGATGATTGTACATACACGTAGAGATACAAACACACACACATGGAGTCAGTTTTACCTCTGGTTGCAGCAACACTTGAATGCAGGTGCAGACCTCTGCAGACGTAGTATCTCATTGTCATTGTTTTTCACCTCAATTTTCAGTCTTTGCTTTCTCACTTACTTGCATGCCTAGAGCATGGAAAGTAAGCATTAACACAGCACACACGTATCATTTAGAACAGGTTTATTCTCTCGCTTTTACTTCTCTTCGTCTCTCTTTCTCCTTTTTGCCAATAACCGGTGCAGGTCAAAGGCTGCATCTAGTTTGTCCAGAAACCTAAATAGGCAGGGTTTTAAATGAAATAACCTGAAACCTCCAGAAGATTGAATATTTGCATAGTTGTCATAAGTTAACAAGGTGGTTTGCCCTAGTGAGAGCCAAGGGAAAGTTACTAGCTGGCAAACTGTCTGGAAAAGCAAGTGATAATGTGGAAATGTGGGGCTGGTCACAACCTGCATCTGTTCTGGTGAGGACAGAACATAAGATTACTGTCAGGGTTGGGAACAGATGATGTTTTCACGCCTCTTATGGAAATTTGGTTCTTTGCATGATGTGTGGAAGGGATTTGTTCCCAATGCCAGAAATGTCACATCCCATTTTACTTCAGCGGTTTTTGGCCAAACTTAATCAGTGAACTTACCGCTGATGCGTGATATAAGTGACGCTCTTTCTCCTTTTTGCCTGGCTACACATTACGCACACTTCCTCCCCACTCGCTTCCAAGATGCCTGATGGGTCTTCATCACAACACTCTCAGGCTGAAATGGCATCCCAGGCAGCCCCGCCTTAGGGTATAAACTACTACTACTACTACTACTACTATTACTTCTTCTTACACCTACACACATACATACCACCATACCTCCTCTATTGTATAGGTGTGTGGATGAGTAATACAGTCTAAAATCCAGGAAAAGGAAAAACACAAATCATCTGCACCCAAAACAGCGTCTTGTCTTGTTTATTTTTGTATATATTTTTGGACTATCCAAATGCAGAATGTTGTTATAAAGTCTGCTGGAGGTCCGGGGGGTTAAGGATTGTGAGAGTCAACATGTAACAAGTCTCCAGTATGTGTTGTCAGTGGAACATGGTGTAATTTGGCCTCTGGATTCCTCAACCACGTCAATGAAGTCGAGTGTGAATTTTGGGGATGCATGTCATGCTAATCGACTATAGCTCGACTACCGTAGGGATTTACATGCAACCACCCCCATAATTCCTCGAATATCCTCCCTGTCAGCTGTATATATCCGCTCACTCCTCTGTCCACTGCCTCATTTCTATCCCTGGCTGCCCTTCCACCTTGGCCCTGCATTGTTTTTTTTCTCAGTATAGTGGGTGTAGTGAGCTGTCAGACGGGGAATGTTATCTCTTGATTCTAGGTCACATGCTGAATGATTGTTGATGCTGCTCACACTGCTATAGAGGAAATGGCCTGTTTGAGGCCAGCCTGGCAAGTTTCATTGTTTTGTGCCTGTCTTTATAGCCCCAGATGGCAACTTTGGGTCATTGTACATTTTGAAGAAAAATAACAAGCTATCTTTGACTTAGCTGTGTTAGCAGAAGAGGTGGTAAAAGGGGGCGTGTTGAGCGAATGTTTGAATGTGTGTGCGGGTGCCTGTGCACACAGGAGAGAAATAGTAGGGTGAAGAAAAGGGGTATTATTTCTGCAGGGAAGCTGGCAGAAAACTCCTCTCTCCTCTTTATTAATATTTTCTGGCTGGCCCAAAATCGAGCTGCTCTGCTCGTCCCCTCCTCTGTTCATCCTTCTCCATTCCTAGGTTGGCAGACATGGTGATCATAGCTGAGCGTCAAGCCCCGCAGGCTTATGGGAACACCTAGGTGGGCGCCTTAAGGTGCGGTGCTTGCCATGTATAATGACATGTTGGGACTTGTCCCGAAGGTACTCTGTAAAGCATCCCCAAACACCAGTGTGCAGTCACACGTAGTGATGGGATCACTCTTTTCGGGGAGCCGGATGTTATGGCTCCATTGTTTCCCTAGAGCCGGCTCTTTCGACTCCGAAACTGCTCTTCATTTAGTACCACTTCTGCATGTCACTGTCTAAGTTGCATTCTTATTTGTTGCAATAAATAAATATGGAAGATTCTTCATCTGCAAGACTTTGAAATATTCTGTCATATTGATGGTTAAAAGTGTAATGTGTCAAAAATAACTATCCTACAGTTAATGGAGGGGCTCCCATTGTTCACGAGAGCCGGCTCGTATTGCTTCTGCTTGTTTGGGATGAGGGGGAAATCCATCCGTAGATGTCTCGCAATTCTTTCTTGAAATATTGTGTCAGTCATCGGAAATTTAATTGTGACCACACTGGCATATACTGTACATCATAGAGAATTCCAAATTAAAGCTGATAGCAGGTGTTTATCAAAGTCAGTCTGTTGTGTTTTCCCTGTATAAACAAACATTAGCTACGGACCAGGAATATAATTAAGGAGTCTTACGAGGGATCTTTACGGATTATTTAAATTTTATTTCGTTTTCTCATTGACAGTATGCCAGTATATGAGTACCTTAACGCTCACAGAAAGAATTTTGGCTGATGTGTCACTGAAGAAAGTACTTGTTTTTTTGTTTTTTTTTTTTGCATTTACACCACTGATGCAAGTTGTCTTAATTATAGTAAAAGAGAATGAAATGAAATTTATCACTTTGTTTAAATTACACATTGTTACATATACACTATGTTTTAAAAGTAGCAAGTAGTCTCACAATAAGGGGAAAGTATAAATCATGTACAGAAATCAAAATTTTGATGCATCAACATGCATCGATAATTGTTTTATCATCGCATTGTAGCCCTCTGACTCAGAATGTACAACTCTGGGAATCTCAGAGATTCCCACCGCTGCTTGTTCTACCATTGCTACCGTATAGGCATTTGCGCATATCTGCTATGCATTCCTTCTGTGGTGGTACAGTGAATACGAGACACATTATCAGACCAAATCAAAGGTGTTCACACACAAACAGCAATACAGACAATTGATACGAAGGTGTGCAAATATGTTGTCTGCCTGTCAGGAATGAGCTAAGTTGTCCTCTCTTTGTTTGCACCCCTGCCTTCTCTTTTATTTTACAGTTGTTGAAGTTGGAGGTCTGTTTGCCTGTCTTCCTCAGAGTAGTGTGTAACTGGATGTTTTATTGATGTTGTCTGACCTATTTTCAGCACCAAGCTAACCGAAAAAAATTTACTCATATTTTGAATCTGTACATAGGAAAGTACCTGCATGCTTGTGTATGTGTCTGTGTGTTGTGTAAATGTTTCACTCATTGTTTCATTGCAGCAAAAAAGTTCATTTTATTTCTCATTAATGTACACTCAGCACCCCATCTTGACAGAAAAAAACAGAAATGTAGAAAATTTTGCAAATTTATTAAAAAAGAAACTGAAATATCACATGGTCATAAGTATTCAGACCTTTTGCTCAGTATTGAGTAGAAGCACCCTTACACGTGTGTGTGTGTGTGTGTGTGTGTGTGTGTGTGTGTACACACACTTCTCTATGTGTGCTTATCTGCATGTAAGTTTCTAGTCAAGTTCACATCAGGACGTTTGCCATAGTACTTTGCAGGGTGTTGTTTGCCCTAATTATCAGAAAGATATTTGCCTAACCTCTTGGCTCGTGCTTGGGCTGCTCCCAAATGCTGTGTATAATGTATTTAAACTGGAATTTTTGGTTGTGTTGAGCATAGTTTTGGATAATGTATGTGGAAAAAGTAGGCTCTCATCAGAATCAGTTTTATTGTATGGGATGTGTACACATACGAGGAATTTGACTCAGGATTGTACATTGCTCATGATATGCTTACTTATACAATAATACAATAACACAATAATAAAATAATAATTAAATTAAAATCAGACACAAACTACAGAATAGACAACACTAATATACACACTATGAACAAAACAATACAGACATATTGACAAATAGTGCAGTGATCAGAGTGCAAAGGATGCAAGAGTAAACTATTCTCATTATGTACATGTTGAAGGTGGATATGATATACAGGTACATGTACACAGTGTGATGGAGCATAGTGCAAAGGATGCTGGAAAAAAAAAAAAAGACCTATGACCTTATGACCTGAGGTAGGTGTATTGGTATACAGTATATACAATATGGCATAGTATGAACAGCTCTGAAATAGAGAATGGTGAGTAAATAAATAATAAGGGGAAACCAGTAAACAGGTGGCTGATTACAGGCAGAGTTACTGGGTTATTGCACAGGAATTGTT
The DNA here is from genome assembly GCF_014851395.1 of Micropterus salmoides. Taxonomy (NCBI): domain Eukaryota; kingdom Metazoa; phylum Chordata; class Actinopteri; order Centrarchiformes; family Centrarchidae; genus Micropterus; species Micropterus salmoides. The sequence continues at coordinate 18,996,492 of NW_024041373.1, forward strand.
CCTGACACTGTGAGTCAGAAATCAGCTGTTCATCAGAGTGATGGCTTGTGGGAAGAAACTGCTTCTGTGTCTGTTGGTTTTGGCGTACAGTGCTCTGTAGCGCCTACCAGAGGGGAGGAGCTGGAACAGGTTGTGTCCGGGGTGAGATGGATCTGCAGTGATGTTTCCTGCCCGTTTCCTGACTCTTTTTCTGCATTCCTGACTGTCTGTTGTAGTCTGCTCCTGTCCTTTTTGCTGGCAGATCCAAACCAGACAGTGATGGAGGTGCAGAGAACAGACTGGATGATGGCTGTGTAGAACTGGATCAGCAGCTCCTTAGGCAGGTTGAGCTTCCTGAGCTGACGCAGGAAGTACATCCTCTGCTGGGCCTTCTTAATGATGGTGTCAGTGTTGGGCTCCCACTGCAGGTCCTGAGAAATAGTGGAACCCAGAAACCTGAAGGATTCCACAGCAGACATAGGGCTGTTGAGTATGGTGATGGGGGGCAGAGTTGGGGGGGCTCCTCCTGAAGTCCACGGTCATCTCCGCAGTTTTGAGCGTGTTAAGCTCCAGGTTGTTCTGACCGCACCAGAGAGCCAGCTGATCAACCTCCCGGATGAGGCTGATGACCGTTGTGTCGTCAGCGAACTTCAGGAGTTTGACAGATGTGTCCCCTGAGGTGCAGTTGTTGGTGTAGAGGGAGAAGAGCAGTGGGGAGAGCACACACCCCTGGGGGGCGCCAGTGCTGATAGTCCGGGTGCTGGATGTGATGTTCCCCAGCCTCACCTGCTGACTCCTGTCAGTCAGGAAGTCTGTGATCCACTGACAGGTGGAGGCTGGCACAGTGAGCTGGGTGAGTTTGGTGCTGAGGATGTCCGGGATGATGGTGTTGAACGCCGAGCTGATGTCCACAAACAGGATCCTAGCATATGTTGGTGTGAGGTGTTGCAGGATGTGATGCAGTCCGAAGTTGACAGCATCATCCACTGACCACTGACCTTCATGAATGGAATACAGTTATTATCCTTAAGATCTTCTGTATAGCCCAGTTTGTCCAGCATTTTTCAGAAATAGTTTTTCGGTATATTTGCGTTCTGTCTTTGCTAATAGTGAAACAAAGATAAGGAGAGACCACCTTTATTTCTCAAGATTCACACTATGTACACATGATGTGTTTGCTGCCTCCAGTGGTAAATACATGTGTCATATGTACGTTATATGTACTATTAAAGCTCACATGCCAAATCAACTAGAACTGAAAACTTAAAGGAGTACTCCACTGAGTTTACACATGAGGTTCATCATGAGGAGTAGTACTCTGTGACAACTATAATATAATTTCCTCTGAGGCTTTGAATTATCTTGTCAAAGTCTTGGCTTGGACTTGGACAAAAAGGGCCATCCTGTGTTGTAATACTGTTTGTGCCTCGGGGTATGATAGCGACTGTCAGCCCTCAGTCCAACATGAAAAGACAAAGTAGAGCTGCCATTCGGGCATATAATGTTGAAAGCGGGAGAGCAAGGGAGAGCGGGGTGATTTGAGCCTGTGGGGAAGTTTAGTGATAGACAAAATTGGTCATGTGACTACACATTTTTGAAGAGTCATCCATTTTACTTACCCTGTGACGAAGAGAGGCCCATGGAATAAGTGATAAGCACATTTAAGATTAAAAAAACTGTTTTTTGCCATTCAAAGTGATTTTTATATATTTAAGGTGTCCTGATTCTTGTCTGAACACTTATAGACAGGTTTGAGAAAATCTTACGTATGTGTTAGTGCTTAGTGCTTTAGGAAGTTACAATATGAGGCTATACCGTTAACATGACATTACCCTTAAACTACACAAATTTGTTACAATGGCAGGGATGGGGTAATTTGAGCAAAAAGACCTGGGGGAAGTTGAACCAGATATTTTGCTGTAATTTGACATTGCATTCTAATGCATCACAGAAATGATGTGTGACATTATGCATTTTGGACCAGACACCATCATCTCATGCTTCTATAAATGGAACACAGACAGGCTTCATCTCCTATTGTGGGTTTGGACAGAATAGTATGAGAGGTACAAAAATGTGAAGTCTATTCATCATTGTCATCAGGTGGCACGGGATATGACGATAAACAGGATGACTTTAAAGCGATACATTGATATGAAATAACTAGGAGACATAGCTGCAATGTTTCACTATCTAAGTGCAATTGAATCTTGTGTTTGAGTTTGCACATGAAATGACATTGATGTCCCCGATGCCCATGTGGCTCATCCTCTCCCTTGGCTCAACTTACCCCTCATATGGGGCAAGTTGAGCCAAGAAAACAATTTATTTTAGATCCAAATTGATCATTCCCAGGGATGAGCCACATCTTAAAATATATATAGATATTTTACTTGGAGACATTACTGTCATGTCCTCACTTTAAAGACTCCTCAAGTAAAAACTAGCTCAACTCACCCCACTCTTCACTACCCTAAAATTTGGCACATTGTTGTAAACGTAAATGCTGGCTGAGACAAACCAGCCATTCCTCTCCACCACTGTTAACTTTACCTGTAGGCAGTGAATTACAGCAGCAGCAGGAAGGAGGAGGAGGAGGAGGGCAGGAGGAAGGGCCGATACTGAATGATGTAGGAGTTTTTCATTCTTTCTTTTTTGTTTCCAGTGAGATATTATTGTGTTTATATTGTGACTTTGCTGTTGTAAACGTTAATGTTGCTGATCTAAAAAACAACATTTAGTTATATTTTTAAATATTCAATTCTAATCCTGTAGTGAATTTTAAAACAACCTGGCTGCTAAATGGCACACTTCAATATTTTTTATTTACCACAAGTCATACAGTCATCAATATGGAACAATGTTATCACACATTGCACACTCATGTTGTGCCAACCTAATAAACAATATAAATTATAAATGATCTGATTCTGATAAATTATCAAAAATGCATCCCACACTTGCCAGCCCTTTTGATTTCTCGGGCCCTCTCCCCGCTGTTCTGTTGGAGTTTCAATCCCCCCCCCCCACATGATGAAATATCAAAATCTGCCCCATTTCTGAATAACATACTTTTGTGTATATTTCGAGTGACAGAGAGCAGCAGACACACACAGGCAGCAGATCATCACACAAGGCGGCAATCCTTTTAACTTTATTGCAGAAAAAGCCACGCCTGCTAATCCAGAAAGACATAAATATGTAATTTATGATGTTGTTATAAAGATAAGCGCAGAGGAGCAAAATCGCTTAGAGAGTAGTCTGGCTGAGAGGGAGGAGAAGGTAAAATGCTGCCTCCTATTTGTTCGGAGCATCTGGCCAGGAATGGCACATTCTACTTTTTTTCATTCTGGGTAATGTAGTATCCAGTGTTTTGGTACTTGATACTAATGACTAAGAGACAGGATATCAGGATATAAGTGTTACTAACTTACTGGAGTACAGTAGTAGTCAGTAAATTATTAGATTAAGAAAGTAACCAACCAAACTCCTGGTTATGCCAGTGGGTTAAGTGAGACATGACAGCATGAGGTTAGAGAGCCTGTGTGTGTGTGTGTGTGTGTGTGTATGTGTGTGAGAATAGGGTTTGGATATATTCCATCTGGTTGGGGGTATACTCAAGTAAAAGAAAAAAATCCACACAGGGAAAGCTGGGTACACAGCAGAAATCCAGCCCTGCTCCCCCAACCTACCACCACACCCACCCAAATCCCAGTCAGCCTCTGTAGATTTTATAGAAAGCATATTGTGGAGAAGCTGCCCGTCCCCCTCCTTTCTCTCTTCCTTTCGTCTCCTCGTCTGCTGTGATAATTAGTAGTGGGCTAATACTGGGGGTTGAACAGCGAGAGTGAGGGCTCAGAAATCCCCTTTTCCACTTCAATGGGGTAACTACAGCAAAGGTCACTCCCCACATGATCACCAAGTGTTTGCAGATAAAGTCTCCTGTGTTCGAGTGGCTTACATTTAACAGTAATCCAGCAAAAGTGAGCCTGTGTTGAACTCAGACAGCCAAAACCCTGCACTGTAGTTTTTTTTTTTGGACTGTGCTAAATCAGGGCAGGGAAAAAAGTGAGACAACTAAAGTGAGACTTAAGGGCGGGAAACTCCCAACTCATTGTAACAGGAAAAGGCAATGTCCTAACACACCGGGGAATATTAGAGGTGTCCGTCATGTAAGCCGAGGCTCTATAGAGAAAACCTCATCTCTATTCACCTCCATGCCTCCAACATCTGCTGCTGGGGCACTCCAGAGATCATTAACCCTTTCACTGCGCTGCATGGCTCTTTGTTGCAGGGAGGAATTCAGAGTGGACAGAAGAAACATCTCCTTTGTGGATGAAATCGTTCAAGGTCAATTGTTGAGTGCAAAAACACAGGCAGTTGTTCACATAAAGATTCTCCCTAGAATGCGGAACTATAAAACATTATAACTGTGAATAACAATGGCTTAAACAAAAAAAGTCCTCCACTATTACAGGTCATGCCTTATGTGTTTCACAGTGGCTTCCACAGGGATGAATTGGCTCAGAGCACAAAGAAAAACAAGATAGATTTTGTGGTGTCTCCATGTTTTGTGTGTTCTTCCAAAACAATGCTGAAGGTTTAGCATTTGTGTATGTTCCTCATTGGCTCATGCGTGTACTCTTGTTTACATGTTCACATGTCGTTGAAGGGTAAGCCTTTGGCTGCCCAAACTGAAACCCAATCTCAAACCGACATTCTGGAAAACCCTGCGCTCGAATTCCCCCCCGACAAACCCTCCTACTTTTATAGCCCATTAGAGTGAAGCCAGAATGCGAACATGAGCTCAGATGCACAATCCAACATCACTTTTTTCTCTTTGTCTCCTCAGAAACTTCAGACTTTTCAGAGCTTGAGCTGCCCCGGATTCTCGGCCACCGATGGCTGCCAATCAAGCTTGTCCCCTCCTACCTTTGAACCCTCCAGCCAAATAGAGTCAGACTTCACTGCTGTTCCCGAGCTGGGTCTGGAGTCACGGCAGGAAGTGGCAGAAGATGATGAGGAAGAGGATTCATCTTACGAGGAGCTGGATAGCGACTCTGCTTGTAGCGTGGACTCACGGCCCGGTTCTACTCTTGAGGGCATTGTGGGCGGTAAACGCACCCTCTGGAAGGGTGACCGTGGGACACAGAGGGACATTTTCCAGCTCGGGGGAGAGCTGGATCTTGACCAGATTGAAAGGAACTGAACATTTTACAGGAGAATTTTGTAGAAAGGTATTGGACATTGATGTACCAAGAGATGACCAAGAAGAAGGGCTGTGGGGGGAAGAAAAGGTAGAGGAGTTTTTTTGTTAACTTTGAAAGGGAAAGACAAGGAAAGTGATATAGATGATAAAGGATTAAGTATGTTGTCGGATTGTTTCTTATCGACGCATTTGCCTTGAACATTCTTACTGTTTGAATCAAAAAGCAGTGAACTTAGTTGTTTATTGGGTATTGAGCTTAACTCAGGAGTAGGAAAGTGAGGGTTATTCTTAAAAAAAACCCAGCCCCCACTGTTTTTTCAACCTGATGACCTTTCCAAAGTCAGCTAACCTTAGATTTGTAGTACTGTAGCAGTAGCTGGGCTCTCCTGTATGTAGCTTGACACTTTTTTTGTTCAGAGAAAGTGGGGGCGTCAAGGATGGAGTGAAACAGGGAGGGGTAAACCACAGGAAGAAGTGTCTTTTCACAGACTTACCTTTGACCTTCCTCTTCATCTTTTGTGCACACTTGAAAATCTGATTTAAATTTTTTGCTGAATGTATGCTCAATAAGCTTTATGAGGAGTTTGGAAAATGATAGTGCCTTCTTTTGAATGCTTGCGCTCCCTGTTCTCGTCAAGAAACTGGCCTCAATCGAAGCCACCTTTTCTGACTTTTTTCATAGTTTCTTAATATGCAAATTGTATATTTGAATTCAACGCTGAAATTCAAGTTTTCAGTTGTAATATCAATGTATATTTTTCTAAGTAACATTTTTTTGAGCTTTTTTGTGAAGGAGAAAGAAAACAAGGCCTTTGTTCTAACGGAATAGACATGAAATAAATGTACAATCTGCACTCATATGCCTGGTTTAATTTCAACGTATTATTGAATGCTTTGTACTTTAAGCTAGACTGCTGTGAAAGACAGATTTCACTTTGACACATCAAAGGTTTGAATAAGCTGCAAAAGTTTCCAGATACTCTTTAGAAGTCATACTCGCTCTCCCACACTCACTTCCTGTATCACATTTCAGAACCATTTTATTGACGCATTGACTCATTCAAACTTCATTGTTTTGAATGTCCACAGATGCATTGTTGATGTCATTTGTTTACGGAGCAAATGACTTAGCAGGCTACCTAAACTCTTGATGAAAACAGAAAGCTAAGTAAACATCTGTGCAGTGCCCTTATTTTGCCCACCAGCCCCAGACAAAATGGCAGGGCAGGAAGTCTAGACATGGAATATCCCTGGCCGGTAACCCAGCAGTGACCGGAGGAGGTGATGTCAGGAGAAAATGTCCTGGGACTTGCGAGGCAGACAGATGCGTCTGCTGTGCAAGTGTGTTCCTCCCTGGGATTTCCTATCATGTCTCTCTTAATGTCTGTCCAAGTCTCTGTAACAAAGTCAAAGCCACCTTTTTATAAGCCACACAATGGTCTCTCCCTTTAAACTGCATTAAAGGCTTGTGTTGTCATTATTATTATTGATCACCAGGGAGGCTGATTGCTGAAATGAAGTGATAGGACAGGCTGGATAGATGTTTTTCCAACACGGGGAGGAAAGCCTTGGATGCAGAGCAGTGTTTACGTCCAAAACAGGATGTTCCAGCCAGTTGCAGCTTTTCCTTTTGATCATGTACTTGAAGGAAGGTGAACTCCGACATCTCAACCCTGAGGTGTTGGCTTACACAAACACATCCAAACACGTGCAACATGCACACTCATTCAAAGACCCTGAAATAGATAGGATAGGAGTGTGCTAGGATTATATGCGTAAAAAAAACCTGTCACCTGGCCTGGAAAACTGTATTAGCTGTTGCCTTTTCTTCTTTTTAATTCCCAGTGGGTGAGAGGGGGATGCATTGGTGAAAACAAGGACTGAGGGCTCAAATGTAGAGGATGGAAAAACAGACATTTGTTGGTGAAACGCTCAGACATCTGTTCACACATCCCTTTAATGTGACACAAAAAGCTGGAAGCACAAAATCCCATTGCCATCCACAGTATTCTGGTTGCTCACTGCTCCCAAAGGTGAGTAAACCACACACAAACACACGTTTCCTCTCTGGCAGGAAGTGGCAGGCTAAGCGGGGGAGAGAGTTAATATCTGAGGTAAAAGCACTATAAATAGGGAGCATTGTAGTTGTGGCTGGCAAGCGTAGACATTGGAGAGAGGGAGACAGGAAAGGCCGTGTTACACAAATTTACAGCACCCTTAACTGCACCGCCTCGATTACATGTGAGAAAACATTGGCTGCGTTTTCAAAGAAAGCTGTGTTTTACACCGTCAGCAAAATCACTTGAACTGTCCTTTGAGAACATCAGAGGAGGTCAGAATAATGACATCACTTTTTCTTTGGCCTTTTAAGGTGTAATCTAGTGCTGATGTCCAGCTGTGTGGGAATCATGCTTGCATCTTAGCTTTGGAAGAATGTTTCATTATCTTCTTATGACATCCTGAGCCTCATCTTCTGCTGTTCTGGTTGAACGTGTGTGTGTGTGTGTGTGGGTGGGTGAAGGTTGCTCTTTGTGTTATTCAGGGATAATGTACAGTACAGATGGGTAGTTGAAAATAGACCAACAACAGGGAGACAAGACAAAATAAAGAAAAACAACTTGTTACACATAAAAGCAAGATCAATACAATAGTTTCATATTGTAACTTACTACATAAGTTTTGTTTTGTATCAATACTGTTCATTTACCAAAAAATGGATGTCTGTAGAAACACAAATTATATGAAAGTTGCTCTCAAGTATGCATTGCTTCTTTGTTCAGGTCATGGGAGAAAAAAAGCTGAGAAGCGCTCCTCCAGTTTACTGGTACATTTTGTGCCTTAGGTTGGTCAAATGAATCTTCCTGTCCAGAACAGCTGCGTTTATCTGGGTCTACATGTATACTTACACTTGTTAGTGCGTACATGTGTTAGCAGACACCTATCGTTAGACAGGTGGCCGGCAGTGTCACATGTCACTGATTGACTAATTCCCCACTCAAAGGTGACAGAGTGCAATCCAACACTTTGTAACCATGGTTCCCATGAATGCCGTGCCCTCCCCTCCACCTCTGCATTTCAGTGTGATTTACATCTTCATAATAAGCTGTAATGACTGGTTTTGTTCATGCCAGCCACCCAGGAGTACCTGAAATTTGGAAATCCCTCTAGTACACGCCTGGCTTTATTTATCATTGTTTTGTTTTAGAAAATTCTGGCATAACAGAAGCAAGTCACATATGTTCAAGCCACTATGCTCCCTGTTTGCTCTTCTGGAAGAAAAGCTCACATCTCTTGTAGTTGAAATCTCACAGGAGTTTTCAGTTTGATCCATGGGCTGGAAAACAATCCAAAAACAATAAACAGTTAAACTTAATACGTTTATATTATGGCGTGAATAAGAATAAGTATTAGTCATCTGTTTTGTTTCCTCCAGCAGGCAACCACCTGGCCTAACTTAAAACAGCAGACACTCATGCTTTTTAAATCACCAGCCATAAGCACAAAACATTTGCTGTATGGGGGTGTTATTTGGACTATATTTTCCATCACATTAATTACTGTACTTATGATGCAAAATGTCTCTACAGAGAAAGCGGCCTTTTCCTTGCAGCTGTCAGTTAGAGGAAGAGAGAGTGAGATACTGATGGGCAGCTGATAGGCAACTGTGCGTGTTGTTGACTTGACCGAGATAAAACCTGGAAAACCCAGAATTCAGGTTGTAACGCTGCTCGTAAATCGTGCTCAGTTTATGGGGAGCAGATGGCAACATTGTTTGTGTTGATGTGCTTTGCGGTATTCAGAGCAACTCATTCAAATCAAGTGTTTCTCAAAGGACAAGTCCTGCCAGCCCTACTAAGTACTCCTGTTACAAGAAAAAGGAGTGCCACAGCACCACAGACTATTTGACACACATGCTGCCAAGCATTTATTCCATTTTGGAATTGTGTTGCCATGCCACCGAAACATTTCCCATTCTGTGTTTGCTGCAAATAAGTGTGTGTATTACAGAATATGAGAGAGGAAAGTGGGAAAATGGCAGTTTTACTCTGTGGAAGGACACATGCTGAGAGAGAGGAAACACATGCCCCTTCCCCTATGAATCCCTTTTCTTTTGTGAGCAAAGGGTAGTACACACAGGAGACTGGCTGTTGACTTGCTACATACACAGTGATGACTGAGTGCCAAACAATGGGCGACTGAAATAGACATGTTGTTGCAACGGCTGGTCCACATTCATCCATCACACCAGTCACATCTGGGTCGACTAGTGCTGCCTGGAGTGCCTTCCTCCTGTTCTGAATCCAGAGCTGCTGCTTCTCATGAATCAAGATGAAACATCAGCCGTGTCGTCAGTGAATATCTTCCAAAAATAATGAACAGTTCCTGAGGGAAAAAACATATAACAAATGAACAGAGTTGTTCTGTGGGGGGATGAACGTTTTTTAATGGGTAAAAGAAAAAATTTTACAATTTTTAAAGTCAGTGTTTATCATTAAAAGACACCAGGCAGGACAGACCCTCGGCTGTTATCACATTTTAAGACTTGACTCCAAGACTATAATACACAGCAACCAGAACATTTCACCTTTGACCTCCAAAACCTGCACCTGCTCCTCGAGGAACTGTGAACTCTAAGTTGAGGTGAATGACAAAAACAAAATGAATAGCAAATGTGCTGGTGATCATAAAGATCTGAAGGTTCAAAGTATAAATTTGTACATTTTATACTTGCACATGTGTTTCACATACTTTCTGAATAGATGGCCTGAGTGATGCTTTACATTTTTGCCTCTCCCACCTTCAAAACTCTGATTGGTCAATTATTTCTCTTACTGGGGAACACAGCTGTCAGTGGGAGCAACACCAGACCTATCTAATCACTGAACAAATCTGAGAAGCGGGTGACAATTCAGAGGCCCAGAATCAGGCTAGGAGGCATTTGCTTCTTGCCCCAAGTGACATTCTTGCCGCAGTGTGCATATTACAAATCTCTGGTGAGTAAAAATGTTAACATGACTAATAGTCATAAAAAAATGTGAGAATATAACCCTGGTTGAGATTTAGATTTCCTTTAATGTAATGATGGAGTTCCATGTAAGTTTAATATAAAATATGTAAATCTGTAGCCCAATGCGACACATCACCATAAATGATTTGCATGGCTGTCAATTCTTACACTGTGTTTCTACTGCTCAGAGAAGCTTACAAGCATCTGCTATTTTTCTGTTCCTCATACCAGTACAAAAAATTACTAAAAGGTCATTTTTACCTTATGTATATTGATACAGTTTGCATGTATACTAATAGATGAAAAAGAAAACCTACTAACACACCAGCTCTTTACAGAGGTGGGTTCATTTAACTACAGATATACAGCGCATAGAGTGAGAACAAAAAAAGTCTGATGTTTGATCACATCTACTCTACCACTAGTGCGTACAGGAAAGGCGCCTGCCACGGTCACTCATCTGTAAACATGGGCAGACGAGTAGGCAGCAGTTGCCGATGTTATCACCACAGACATTAGCCACAGGGCAAACAACAAAGGAAAATGAAAATGCTAATTAAGTTACAATTAAGTCCCTGGATAAACTAGTTAAAATGTTTCTGGCTGACCAACAAACACAGCTCAAAGACATTTTATAGTAATGTTAAAAAAAAGGAATACTGGAAGATTTATCTCGTCACCCCACAGTATAACATCTGAAGAAGCAAACATTTACATTGAGAGTTAGCACTTAGCACTGGCTCAGATGAGATAATTTGAAGGTAGGAAGTAGGATGAAGCCAATTTTCAGTCAATTTTAAGTCTCACAAAATGTATGTTGCAAAACTGATTTGCACTTCATCCTACAGCTCATTAAATATTTGGCATTACTCTTTGATTTGAACCACCTCTTTCCTTTTCCTCTAAGACAATTATATAGCCACTAATCGGACTGTTGATGGTTCAATCACTGGCTCCTCCATTCTGCATGTAGAAGTGTCATTGGGCAAGATACTGAACCCCAAATCAGAATCAGCTTTATTGCCAAGGAATTTGTTGTGGTGATAAGGTGCTACACACAGACAAACATACAGTCGACATAAATAAATGTAGAAATATATCAAAAGAACAGAAGAACAACGTTATATACATGTGCATTATTCTGGGTATGTGCCGTGCAGAAGTAACGCAACGGAAGAGAATATCATGGGCTGTTGGCACCTTGCATGGCAGGCACTGCCATCGGCGTATAAATGGGGTGACTGTGACATGTAGTGTCAAGGCGCGGTGGATTCAATTTGATAAATGTCTGAAGGGAGGAGGAACAAACAGGATCTTGGAATGGCATCAGATCCTGTGTGAGAGAAGGTATTTTTGATGTGGCTGGTTTCTGTGTTTCACGTTCCCACCAAAGAACTGACAGGTTACTAATCTGTGTGAGCCAGTGTTGTTGCTTTGGTGTGGGTCTCTGTCAAGGATAGGCACAGATTGTCCTGTTTGATCTAGCTGGGAGGAGAAAAAATTAAAGTGCTCAGAAAATCCTTGGTAAAGCATCAGCCGCTTTCCATTATCTCTGTAGAAGTAGTACATCGTGTGTCGCACTCATTTTACTTTGGTCAGCCAAGTAAAGACTTCAAGGTAAAAATGAATAGTTTTTGGGTTTTTTAAAAATCTTTTCTTCAGAGAGAGGGAAAGGTTACACCTGTAACTTACAAAGAGAGCGAGATAGAGAGGCTTACTGTATGTATACCTTAATCTGTCTGCAGCTTTTTTATGTGGAAGTCTTTAGCTTTCTTTGTAAAGACTCGGCTGTTTGTCCGTCTTCTCATGTTTTCACTTCCACTTACAACCTAGGTCTCAATGTCACACACGGAAAAACAAGCTAAGTTGGCCATTGTGCAAAAGCTCTACAGGGTGAAAACAGTTGATGTCTTTTATAATGTACATTGTGCCACCATAGACATACAAGTAAATGAGAGGGACAGAGAGGATAAAAGAGCTCCATGAGTAAGCAAAGACAGGGTTTGGTGTCTGTTATTTCTGCCTCCCTGTAGGTTTGCATGTCTGTGACAAAAGTGAAAGGCCTCTTCCTATGTTTGCACAGTGTGTGCTTTCCAAGTGCTTCTGTACTGTCTGTGTACAGCCTGTGTATGCCTTTCAGCTATCAAACAATGCGGTCGCCTGTGTAGGAGTCAGTGTTTGTGTATCGTACAGAGTGACTCAGTGGATACGCTTCACGCCTGTCTGAGATTTGGATGTTTCCCCCAGTTCTGGCTCTTTTTATCACTCCTCCCTTCCTTTGACATACACTCATAATCAGTGAGATGAAGGGATGGGAGGAGTGTCGGAGGAATGAGCGGAGATGGGGGGTGGGGTGTCCTCGTCTTCTTTTTTGCTGCTTCTCTGCGCTCCATAACTGAGTTGTCTGATCCCTCCTCTCTAGGGCATGTGGCAGTTCTTTCCCAAAATTAGGGAGCAAAGTCCATTCTGAGGGGAGGAAGTCAAACTGTCACTGGTGCTCCAATTTATCAGCTTCCCTTTAAGATTTACAGCCGCATCGTGGTCGACTCCTCTGCACGGGAATCCACAGGCTGCTATGGAGATGGATGCACAAACCCGCACGCGCGCGGAAATACATACACACATGGATTTGCAATGACATGCACGCATACCACAGCATATACATCTGTACATGTGCACACTCTCGGCACACTTCTGTCTGTGAGAAAAGAGGAAATAGGGAGAGAGGAGAGGAGGAGTTGTGAAATATAGGGGAGAGTTGAATCAAGGTTTGAACCAAGAATGCAGCAATAACACAAACAGAAGATGAACAGAAGAAGCAGAAGATTTAAACAAAACAGAGCAAATTTACAGTGTTACAAGCCTGACCGCAATATTTTTCACCAAGCATGAGTGTGAGAAAGCCACTCAGGCCACAAAACATTTTTCAACCTTTGTCCTTCACCACATGCTGGATGGTTTGTCAGCTGGGGTAAATTCAGCACAATGTAGTCTACAAAGACCTTGTAAGGAGTTAGGGTTTGGAAAGCCCCATAGCACTCTATTCATTTTCCCTCTCTTACACTCGCCAGCCCACTCCACCCGGCTATTATGGTGGGGTTGCTCTCCAGGGACCCCCAACACAGACACTAGTTTGGAAACCCCAAGCATGGTCAGCCGCCTGCATTTCAGCAAGGCAAAAAGGGAAGGAAAAGGACAAATAAAGGGAGAGAACAGCCTTGTTCCTGGCTGCATCTTCCTGAGCCTGTGATTTCCATCCACTGTGAATGTAAACAAACAAAGACATGAAAGACGAAAACATGGGCAGAATGGAGAAAAAAAATGAGAGGAGGCAAAGGAGGAGGGAAGAAACAGTCAGCAGGCAAAACATATCTTGGCACGAAGCGTGAGACACAAGTCACCAGCTCATTTACTGGTACCACTGCCAGACAGCGAAACAAAAAACACATGGAGGCAACAAAAGCTGATTCCAGACACACCGGCAAAGAGAGGACCTTCTATGAAATATATGACAAACTCTTGACACATATCAATTTAAACTATGTACAACAGATGCAGGGTAAAGATGACATACAGTGAACAAAATTATAAACACAGCACTTTTGTTTTTAACCCCATTCATCATGAGCTAAACTCAAGGATCTAAGACTTTCTCTATGTACACAAAAGGCCCATTTCTCTGTCAAAATCTGTGTTAGTGAGCACTTCTCCTTTGCCAAGATAATCCATCCACCTCACAGGTGTGGCATATCAAGATGCTGATCAGACAGCATGGGTATTGCACAGGTGTGCCTTAGGCTGGCTACAATAAAAGGCCACTCAAAAATGTGCAGTTCCATCACACAGCACAATGCCACAGATGTCCGAAGTTTTGAGGGAGTGTGCAATTGGCATGCTGACTGCAGGAATGTCCACCAGTGCTGTTGCCCGTGAATTGAATGTTCATTTCTCTACCATAAGCCGTCTCCAAAGGCGTTTCAGAGAATTTGGCAGTACATCCAAACAGCCTCACAACCGCAGACCATGTGTAACCACACCAGCCCTGAACCTCCACATCCTTCACCTCCAAGATCGTCTGAGACCAGGCACCGGGACAGCTGCTGCAACAATTGGTTTGCATAGTGGGCAAACGCTCATATTCGATGGCGTCTGGCACTTTGGAGAGGTGTTCTCTTCACAGATGAATCCCAGTTTTCACTGTACAGGGCAGATGGCAGACATTTTCGAGTGGCCTTTAATTGTGGCCAGCCTAAGGCACACCTGTGCAATACCCATGCTGTCTGATCAGCATCTTGATATTAACACAGATTTTGACAGATTTGTGAACAATATTTGTGTACCTAGAGAAATTCTTAGATCTTTGACTTCAGATCATGATGAATGGGGGCAAAAAAAAATGTTTATTAAAAAAACAGAGTTGTTCAGTATATGTGAGTATTTAAGTGGTTCCAAAGGGTCAAAAGATAAATCTGATGTGTTGAGAGACTTTCAAGAGAATAGGAAAAAAAAAACATATTTGTTTGCTTTTTGCTTGTAGATTTCTGGTTATTGTAACAACAATATTAGTATTCAAGTTTGAGAAGGACAAATCACTTTTGTTGAATTGGCAACCTGTGACAAGGGGGTCACACACCAAGCTTAGTTTTAAGGGGTAGGAAGCCTATTATGTTGTTATTATGTACTGATTTAAGGGACTGAAACCAAAAGGTTCTGCATTTTTCTGCCCATTATGTCACTCATATGTTATTATACAATCCTCATCATCACTTTTACCTGAGTATTTTTTTAAATAAATTGGTTTAAAAATAGAAATAAAAAATGCAAATGATATGTACATTTCTACTAACAATTTTACAAATCTGTATATTATTTTGTACATTCTAGGTAACTAATATTTTAATTTTTGTAATAAAAAAAAGTATAAAAAACCCAGCAACTTTCTTATCTTCAAAATCTCAGACCTATCACAAATCATATTTATTAATAGACCTATCACAAATCTTATTTGTAATAGGTCTATTCATCAGAGTTAACATGCAACACAAAGTGCACTACTTTTGAGCAAAGAATATTTTGAAAAGTATCCCTTTATAGTCTGGGACCTAATATTTAATTCAATATATGTTGTCGGGAAGTTACTTTTTTTCCAAGTCTATCTTAGAACGATACTGACATGGCCTATGTACAGTATATTGAAACAGTAATAGGTTGCTGTAGTAGTTTATGAAATGAGTCACAGTGGAAACCTAGTAACACAAAGCAGAATTAGATAGAAACACTGTAACTTTGGAAAATACCTACTTCATTTGTGTGACTCAGACTACTGAAGCCTCATTGTATCGAACATTAGAATACGCTTTTGCATAGAACAATTACTGTGGCTTAAATGTCTGTGTGTTTTATGTTAATGTGCTGGCATGAGAAATTGATAGGTATGTCCAATAATAACATTTGCCTGGAAGGAATCAATATACTTTGGTATGCTGTAGTAAATAGTACTAAAATAGGACTAAAACATGAACGTTTTAAAGCACTGTCTTGGTGGGTTACTCTTATGAACACTATATGTAACTACAGCATATATGCCTGTTAACAATGCATTGAATCATAAAAAAATCTCACGGAATGATCACGAGGTGTAAAGCCTTTCTAGGATGGCTCTAACTGGAAATTATAGTAGTCATACATTGGTATCTGATGAATCCTTCTATACCAGTTAATCATGCTGACGTAAAGTCATACTGATGTCAGTATATGTGTACACTGTTAACAATGAAAGTTCTTGTCAGCTAATGACACCTTTTGACATCTAGGCCCTGTGTTATAACAAACTGTTACATAACATAAACGGCACCATGTGAAAAGGCCTGTGTTCTTGGGTGGACCTGTGCAGAGAACAGGACGTCAGGGACAGATTGATTGGGTGTCAGGAGAGTAGGAGGAAGGGGCTTTATGAGCTTTAAAGCTCCAGTTTCTTTTTTCAGCATTAGTCACTAATACCTTGTTCTCTCTTTCTGTTTCTCTCCCACTAATTTCTCTGTTCTCTAATCCTAAGTCTTGTGATAAAAAATATCTGTGTGGCAGTGAAACCCAGACAAACATCAAAGGGAACTTGTGTTTGTTTCAAAAATTGATTAACTTTTCACATTAAACGTGCTGTTGTTGGGTTTCGCATTTTTCTCCACAATTCAAAGCACATGACCTCTGTGGAGTGAGATTATCAGATTTTGTTTTCCTGTGCTCTAATATCCTCTACTGGGCCAAAATGGCAAACATATATTCACCAATTTAAGCCCATATGGAGCCATCTACAGCTCTGGGTAGACGCAAAGACTCGGAAAGCCTCCCTGCAGAAAAAAGGGAGGCTTTCATTTAAAGCAATTTCCTTCTTTTCTTTCATTTTCTTCACTCCATTTTATCTCCCCCTGGTGCATACCATAGAAGCTATAGTGGCATTTCCAGCTGCCAAAACCAGCCACAAAGTGCTTTCAAATCTGTGTCATATGGCCTGTCTCTGCTTTGCTCTCCCCACAGCCTCACCACTTAAATAACTGCCGCCACAGTGACATGAAGGAAGAACGCTCTGGATATTCAACAACGGCGTATACATGTTTTGTTTAGACAGATTAACATATAAACACAGTTGATCTGCTTTCTGATCTGTACATCTCTGTAATTTAGCTGTATCTAAATATTTACTAAGAGCTTCCTCCTTTTCAAGAGATTTCATGTTCAGGACGTAAGGCACCCCTCCCATTCATCATAGTTTGGAGGGCAGCCAATCATTGAAAAATTTGTTGTGGCAGGTGACACTGTTAAGGATGTGAGTTGTCAGAACTGCATATATGTACAGATACAGGCAGCAAAAATAACTACAGTACTGGGTGGTGATGAGGTGTAATGAAGAAATGAAAACCATTTTAAACTTGCATTAATTGCCTTTTGGTCGATTGGGACAACATTGACATATTACACCTTTTAAAGTTGTAATGGAGAACATGTTAGCAAACAGTTACCTATTTACACATCCAGGAGACATGGAGCAACACTGTTCATTTGGAGTCGTGTCTCCGGCCACCTAATAAATGTCCAATATTCACTCTCCTTTTAGCTCTGTTTTGGTCTACACCAACTCTTGAGGCAATTATCTGGCTCTGGCTGCTAAATGCTCTACTATGTTCACCAGCTAGTTGCACACTTTGTGTCTATTTGGTGCACGCGAGGTAGTAAACAGTGTGTTCATCAGAGCTTTCTTGTTGAAAACATATGCCTACCACTGCTGAAAATTAGGTTGATAAGAGACTGAAATGAAGTAAAGTTAAACCAAAACAAACACAGCGAAGTGGGAAAACTGAGGCACGGGCATGGCAATAACAGAATCAGCTTAAAGATGTTAAAACGCTCCACAGAGCTGCATGATCATTTTCTGTGTTCCATCAGTATGTCCAACACCTTTCACAGTACACATCTGAGCAATTTTAATGTAAAAGTATTCACTGGTGCAGCTTTACAGTTACCATTGTAAATCCACAGCTGAATGACAGTGATGCTAGATTCATACATTTTCAGTAATAATGCTTCAATAGAATCAGCTTCTGTGTTTCCTTTGTCAGTTTCTACCTATGATTCCTTGATTGGATGGACACCAGGCTTATGACACAGCTTGTTTTTGTTGATGACTCTTATTTTCCTTGTCCGACTGCTGCTAACACCGCACTGTATGTTTTGATTGGAATTACCTGAACACCGTCTAGTTACTGACATAAAGCCCTTTGGATTACTGATGGTGTTTGTCCAACAGAGAGTGTCAGACAAGGAAAAGCACTCACCACTGACATGGAAATTGTGGGTTTACGAAAGAGGGAGTGATCTGAGATGCAAAACAAACATCACTCTTCCTTCTTTTGTGAAGTCCTGAAGGGAAGTTTCCATGCTAACTTTAAACTGTCATTGGCTGATCAAAGATCTTATCAAGGCAATCCTAAATTTGTTTTGAAAGTAAACAGGTTGAATCACCATTGATCAGACCAGTTCTTCTACTTTAAAAATTTTAGACAGGTCCTGCCCTCCTTATCCACAGATTGGTGTAAGGTTTCTGCCCTCCATCTGTCCAGCTACATGCCTCCCCCCGCCCCCTGTCTTTTTTTTGCCACTAATGGCTGTGTTCAATAAAGATCTGCATGCGCAGAGAAGTCTTTCTAACTCATGAACTCAGGTAACCTGCTCTGGCACATGCAAACATCATAATTCTGTTACAATAATCAAGTTAAGCTAATACTTGATCATGAGAAGCATAATAAAGATGCCTGACTTTCTATGATGGTTGAAAAGTTACTGAGAGAGTGTAATGACTATTACAAATATTTGGCATCATCACTCTCTTACTCCTGTGTCGGAAGTCTTTTTTCAGACTTTTTTGCTGGTGGTCTGTTCTATTCTGGACAGTCAATGTAAATCAATCAGTCAAGTGACTGAGTGAGATCCCTGTTTGTCAGCCTTATAACCTCACTTCTGGCCTCTTTCATTGGTTGGTTACAAAGATGACAGTGAAGCTATAGCAGCTCTGTCAATTAGGGAAGGTCACCATCCCTCTTCATTTACTACTTGCTGCTTTAAGGAATAGTTTGGCATTTTGGTGAGTACACTTATTTGCTTTCTGGCAGAGAGTAAATGATAGATTAGAGGATTAATACTACTCTTATATCCGTTCCTTAAAGAGGTGGTATAATGCTTTTTGGCTTTTTCCCTCTCCTTTATTGAGTTATATATCTTTTTGTGCATGTAACA
This sequence comes from Micropterus salmoides, assembly GCF_014851395.1. Classification (NCBI taxonomy): domain Eukaryota; kingdom Metazoa; phylum Chordata; class Actinopteri; order Centrarchiformes; family Centrarchidae; genus Micropterus; species Micropterus salmoides. Next base: position 19,015,475 of record NW_024041373.1, read on the forward strand.
GGTTTGCAAAGTGAAAAAGCCCAAAGTCCAGCCCAAAGGGAGTTCCCATCTCCCACAGAAAGCTCTGCTCTGAACCGCTTGAAAACAGCTCGTTTGTAGTCCAGCCCTTCACTTCCTTTACATGTGACATCACAATGAAAACGTGTCATAAAGCTTGCCAAGCGGCTAGCGGGGGTCAGGCACGCCCTCAAACCAAGCTAGTCTGAGCGGACTCGACTCACCTTTGTTTGGTTTTCCAATGTAGAAATGTTGCTTCCAGGTACTTTTTTTCATATCACCTCACCTCCATCGAGGTTCTAAGCGAGCTGAGGGATACTAAAATGTAACGTGAAAAAAGAAAAGACTGCTGATTGGTCAGAGAGAATATTCACTATTCACTGCATCATCATTGCTGCACCAGACAGAGGCCAGCAACAGAAAGTTTTATATTTTACAGTTTTCGTATGGAATTTCATCACTAAATCCACTTCTGAAAAGTTTTTAGTTGAGTTGAATATTGACAGTTTTATGAGAAGTGATGGCGGAACAAAAATGTGCTTGAATAATTTCGGAGTTGAGGAGCTCCGCAAGTGGCTGCGGGGGAAGCCTGTGCCAACCAGCGGGAGGCACGTGTGAGGCCGGCCAGCCGCCCGCTCACAGAGCCCTCCGCTTCTGCAGGGAGGTTTTCATACCACTTATCTGTCTCTACATTCTGAGTAATGTTGAAACATTTTAACTTTAAAAATAGAAAGCTGTGTGGATCGCTGGTGTGTGTGTCGCATTGAACATTACGTCGCGGCAGTTGTGTATGGCGTCGCTATGACGACAAGCTACCTACTATCTCTGGGTACTATCTGCAATGAAAAAACGGAGCAGGGACGAGTAGAGTCAAGTCTGTCGACTTGTGCTATCGTAGCATTTTTCGGCAAGGCAGCATAGATTGTCAGAACACCGGCAACGTTTAGTCCTAAAAGACGATGCAACTCCGACTCTGTTTGGGCCTGGAAATTCACAATCACAACCTGTAAGTATGCTTTATTGGTTGTGAATCATATTTAAAATAAACACGGCAATGTAACTTTACAGATTAAGTGCGGAGTTGTTGTAAACGTTGGCTAACACAGCTAAAGTTATAGCTATAATGCTAACTTTACACCCGATGTGAAAGCTACTGAGCAAACGTTCAAATTGTTTGGCAACTTTTTATGTAAAACTGAGTTGAAATATGATGACTTTTGTAGTGGTTTATGGTAAGATGTGGAACAATGATGTTGTGGACTTGAGAGTAACTTATACCATCTGCTAGGTTACGATCGCAGTCTGAAGCGGCTTTGATTTGGATCACACTACCTTGTTTCTTACGACCCGCCCTTCTCTGCTTCTGATTGGCTAGTAGTCCTTACCTGGGAACTGCGCATGTGCAACTCCCAACAAAGATTTTGTACAAGTAAGATGCATCTTACTTGTACAAATGCACAACACATAGGGTGAAAAGAGGAGCTGCAGCAATGTGCAGTATGAGAAAAATATGGTGTCTTTTGAAAATTACAACCCCTAAATAAGATTTTGAACCTGAAAATGAGCATAATACCACCTCTTTAAATATAAAGCTACAGCTAGCAGCAGATCAGCTTAGCTTAGCAAAAGTACTGGAACCAGAAACAGTAACAAGCCTAAAAGCACCTCTAAAGCTCACTGATTAATAATAATAATAATAATCCTTATTTGTAGAGCACTTTTCAAAAACAAGTTACAAAGTGCTTTAACAAGTGTAAAGAATAATACAAAAAAAAGATAAGAGCATGAAAATTTAATATAAAATTAGTAAAATACAATAAAATAAAAGGGATAAAATAAAGTCAAATAAGATCGGGAAAAGCTCTCCTATAAAAGTATGTTTTAAGAAGGGACTTAAAAGAGTTCACTGACTCAGCCGACCTGATTTCCTCGGGCAGGCTGTTCCAGAGCCTCGGGGCCCTGACAGCAAACGCTCTGTCCCCTTTAGTTTTCAGTCGAGACTCTGGAACAGACAACAGACCTCTGCCCGAGGATCTCAAGGTACGTGCTGGTGTGTATGGGACTAAAAGGTCAGAAATATAACAAGGCGAGAGGCCATGAAGAGCTTTAAAAGTGATCAATAGAATTTTAAAGTCAATTCTAAAACATACTGGGAGCCAGTGTAATGAAGCTAAAATAGGAGTAATGTGGTCATATTTCTTTGTTCTGGTTAAAAGCCTGGCAGCTGAGTTCTGGACAGTCTGGAGTCGATCAATAGATTTTTGGGTTAAACAGGTGAAAAGGCAAAAAATGTGTTGCAATAATCCAGGCGTGATGAGATGAAGGCGTGTAAAATGGTCTCGGTGTCCTTAAAAGTTAACATAGATCGAATTTTAGCTATATTTCTAAGTTGATAAAAACATGATTGAACAAGCTTTGTGGTGTGCTGCTCGAAATTTAAATTACTATCAAACCAAAAACCAAGGTTCTTTGCCACAGGCTTAATGTGATTTACTAGGGAACCAGCAGCCATCTGCTGGGACCCGATGACCAGGATTTCTGTTTTGTCTGAGTTCAGCTGGAGGAAATTATTTGACATCCATTTTTTAACTTCACAAAGGCAGTTGTTAAGTGAACTCAGCATGCCAGGGTCTGTGGATCTGACGGGCAAGTATATTTGTGTGTCATCAGCATAAATATGAAAAGAAATGCCATGTTTATGGATAATATGTCCAAGGGGAAGCAGATACAAGGAAAACAAAATGGGTCCTAAGACCGACCCCTGAGGCACACCATATTTAACTGGACAGAATGAAGAGACATAGTTGTTTACAGACACGCAAAACTTCCTATTTGACAGGTAGGATGAAAACCATTCTAGGGCAGGACCAGAGATCCCCACCCAGTGCCTCAGTCTGTCTAACATGATGTTGTGATCAATGGTGTCAAAAGCAGCGCTAAGGTCCAGGAGTACAAGGACTGAGCACATACCTTCATCAGCAGACATTAAAAGGTCATTGGTGACTTTAAGCAGGGCAGTCTCAGTGCTGTGGTACTTCCTAAAACCAGACTGAAACTTTTCAAATATTTTGTTATTTTCCAGCACAGTGAGCAGCTGTTTGGACACAATTCTTTCTAGAATCTTTGCAATAAAAGGCAGTTTTGAAATTGGTCTAAAATTTTGTGGGAGGGAGGGATCTAAACCAGGTTTCTTTAAAAGTGGGTTCACGCAAGCCGTTTTAAAATAATCAGGGACACAACCAGTAGATAGGGAGCTGTTGAAAACAGAGATCAAATGGGGCCCAACAGAATCTATTACTTTTAGTAAAAATTTTGTAGGTATTATATCAAGTGGGCTGGAGGACACTCTCATTTGTGATATTGTTTTTAAAAGCTCAGACAAGTCGATGGGATAAAACTGGTTAATATGGTGTATCTTGTTTGTTTAATCCATACAAAGTATCAGAATTACAATTTGTCGTTTTATCTGGGGCTATTTCCTGACCAGGACCACTTACTAGCCAACCAGTGACTCCAGGAAGTTACTGCACTGTGCCAAGAAGTTCTCTGGCACATAACCTCCTGTAAATGGGTGTATGGTCATTTTAATACTTATTTTTGCAGGGATTAAACAAAAAAAAATGTAAACCATTAATTTGTGTGTGCTTTAGAGGTGCTAGTAGATGACTTTTGTTATCTTCAGACAGAGCCAGGCTAGCGGTTTCCAATTTCTGAGATATGCTAAGCTAAGCTAACCAGCTGCTGGCAGTAGCTTCACATTAAGCAGACATACATGAAGTATCGATCTTCTCATCCATATCTCAGCCAGAAAGCAAATAAGCATATTTCCCAAAATGTCAGTCTATTCCTTTAAATGTATGCAACCAAGCACATACTTTGGAGGGTGCGTCCTTATACATGCACATGAATACAGTGTGCAATAGGGTAATGTTTACCACAATTCCAAGGGGTTATCTGTAATGCAGGAAGTGCGTGTGTAATGAAGGAAGCCCAACTAAAAGATAAACACACCACACCTTGTACTGTCTTGTGCTGTCAGATCCTCTCACTCTGCCTGACTGCTGCTGCTGCCTCTGGGGTCAACATGAGTGGCTACTACATATACTTGCCTTTTTAAATTGCTAGCAAGCTAAGATTTTATTGTCCTGAAAGCATCAAATCTGCTGCAGCACTCCTCTTGCTATATCTATGTGCAAACAACAAACAAAAAAACAACATGAAACTAGGTGTGTTCAATCCACACAATTATCTCAGTTTCAAGGGAACAGCTTGTGCTTACAGGCGAAAGATGCACACACTTGACACTCCCTAGGCATACACATACCTATAAACACATATTACATTATTTCTTAAAGGGTATTTCCTTGGTGAAGCTATGTCAGCCTCACCTGTCACTACCACATATGTGCAATAAAAGGCATTAACACAAACATGCAGAGCCAGAATGAAAGTGAGAAAGATAGAGCGTGGTGTGTTTACTTTATCAGCACGTCGTAGCATGGCCCAAACAAAAGGCCCAGTTTTTGCCACACAATACTTCTCGCAGGTTATTTCTGGTGCCCTGGCAGTGGAGAAGGATGAAAGACCAGCCACAAAGGAAAGAATGTGGTTCCTGTTGTGGTCTTAGGGGGTCATGGGCGAGTAGATGTGGGGGTAGGGTGTCTGCCTTTTCACATTGAGTGTTCCCTGGGGTGCATGAGTCAAGGTCTGCTGTGGGAGGAGGTGTGAAGGGAGGGGAAAGTGGGTGTTTATAGGCAAGAGTTGCTAAAGTCTCTTTTTCATACGTTGACAGCAGAAGTCAAACTGAACTCAAGTCCTGACGAATTCTCTGAAGGGACATCTTGGTCTCTGCTAGTATAACAAAACAAACAGTGACTGAAGGAACCCATGACATGTTAGTAAGTCCCTGTGGTTATGTTCACTACTTTTTCTGTACAGTAGAGAAGTATGTGTGCATACTTGCATCAGAGAGTTTATATCCTTGCTTATGTTGAATGTTTACTGTATGAATATCATGTGCTCTGATATTACACACATCTTATATCTGTTACCATATGATATATGATTGATTGCATGACACTGTGAGTGTTTTTCTAGCAGTTTGTGTGCACATGTTCCACTATCGGCAGGCTCCCATAACTGCCATCGAAAAATGCGGCCATAGAATCTAGTTCTGCCACTGTCTGTGTTCACTACAGCCACAGGCACTGTCATTATCACAGATACATAACATAACATAATAAGCGGCTGATGACAGTGCGTGTATGCAGGCAGCTTTTTCTGTTTATTGAGATAGATACTAGATACTAGATAATAGCTGCATAAGGAGATGGCACAGAAAGCATCCCTCTAAATGGGCACAAATTAGCCTATTCACTCAGGGAAGTAAGACAGACTTTTTGAGTCTTCTTGTGTACATCTCTTTTTGTACATATTGTTCGTGATAATGCATATTCATAGATGTCATGGCATGCACATGTAGCAGAATCTGATGCAGAAAACAAAAACAAAACATTCGTGTTTTCACATTCTGGCTCTTTTGAACATTCATCACACCCCCATTTCTCTGTTCATGTGGTTGCGTGTGTGCAGTCTAATTGGCAGAGTGGTCTTGGACCCTGTGGCTGCTTGCCTGGAAGGCTGGCACAACAATACAGGAAGCTAGCACTTATCTTGAAAGGATGTAGAGGACACAGCAGACAAGTCAAGAACTATGAAGGATTTCTCATAGAATGAATTTGAATTATGGTCATCTTTGTTCAATTATATATCAAAAGAAATGAAAACAATCTTTGTGCAGGAGAGGACAGCACATGGGAAACTAGTAGTGAGGCAGCAGGGTGAGGGTGTAAGGTCCAGAGGATGTTTGGGAGTTTACAGTGAATGTCGGTTTACTGATTTGTGTGTTTTCCTGGTGATGACATGCTGTGGAGCTTTGCTGATGTGTATCATCCAGAGTACAGCTGAATATAATGTGTATAATGTGACAATGTGAACTTGAAATGCCAAACAATGCAAGTTGATTGTATTGTCAATAGCATGTTTTTGCTCCATTTCCCCTTTTCCTGGAAAAAAAAAACAAGACTCAAAAGTTATTCATATTCATCACAGAAAAATCTTCAGTTTTAAATTAACTCTGTTGGTGTGAACTGGTATCAGCATAGTGTTAAATTAACACTTACATGTTGAGCATTTGCCCAGGATCGACATAGTATTTTTCAGTTTCAGTGACATTTTATTTTGGTGTTCAGAAATATTAACTGTTTGCTCACTCAGAAAGACTCTGGGGCGACAGTTCAACACTCTATTAAAGTATGAAATGAACTCTGCTGGTTTGTTAATACTAATGTAACTCCTCTTCCTATTTAAATCATTAGAAATGATTTATTAGGCTACAAATCAAAGTGTGGGAACCTGTTCTGCGTGTAACTTAAGCAGCATGTAATTGTTCTTTGAATGTCAGTGACATACTTTATAATATTGTTTCGAATGAGGCCTGCTGGCAGATGAATGCAACCTATGGTTTTACCATATTATTAATGACTCTGGCCATCTTGTTCAACACTCCCTCCTCAGAAAAGCTTGACAATTCTGAGCTCCATGCGAGCTCTTCTGAGACAAGAAAACCTGTTGAATTGCTTTGCCTTGCGCAACGTTTTTTGTAAATGAGTCTGGGAAACATCAACACACAGATGGGTTAATTTGATGTCACTCCGAAGAATGAAATATAGACATGTTAATGAGGAAAAACAGTTTTCAAAAGAAGCCATGTGCGTGATCCTCATGAAATTCTGTGAGCGCTACATTCTGTTATATTTCTGGCTATCCATCCAACCATTTAATCAGTCCTTAACCAAGTCGATGTTATTTATATAGCCGAATATCAGCCGATGGTCCAGCTCAGAAAAGCCAGAGTGGCAATAGAGGACAAGAAGGAATAAATAGGGAGAGAGAGAGAGAGAGAGAGAGAGAGAGAGAGAGAGACTCAGCAGGGTCCACGTGTCCCTTCAGGATTTCTCTGCCTATTTACATCACGTACACAAACAATACTGGAGCAATAAGACGCCTCAGATTCACGTTTGGAAAATGGCTTTCAGTCAGAATGACAGGGAGTGAGGTCAGTCCATCCTAAAGTCCCCTGAGCATCAGGTAATCTGAAACAGAGATAGAACTGCAGATTTCTCTACCTTAAGAACTCCCTAACAATCCCTCAAGATTTACTTTAACTGAGTTAAGTGGTTACACCATTTACTTGAAACTTTGTATAATGGCACTAATACAAGCTAATAGGTTCTGCATGTAGGGAGAATAAAACTGAGAACTTTTCTAAATTCCTGGCTTGGTAAAATAATCTTAGCTAATCAGCTGGTCTGCCCCTGCAGGGTTTGTATACACACTGAAAGAGCAGAGCAGAGTTGGAAACTACAGCAAGGCAAAAACAGGTTTGGGTAAGGCAGCACATAACTATTCAGTGAACCAAAGCTTTTGCATCTGGCCTTGAACAAATAAAACAACCATTACAAATTGCTTTCAACAGCAATGTTAATGTACACAGAAACACAATATATTTACAGCTAATGTAATACCCCTTCCTGAAATGCCATTCTATTACACTGTGCTCCAGTTAACAGCCACGTATATGCCTATCTGGCAGAAGGACAGGAAATTTGAGAAGCCATAACCAAACCAATAAGCCCAGCAATGATTATACAACACCCTGGCCGAGAGGCAGATGTCAGGGGTGTGTAGTCTAACGCTCCCGGTGGCTTTGAACCTGAGCAGACCCTCGCCGGAGTAGATAGATGAAGCTGGGTGCAGAGCAACATGGCTGTGACTTTACCACGGCAGCTGTGTGTGTGTGTGTGTGTACACATATCTTACACAACTATATGGCAGTTAACTGTCCTTCATCCACCAGCTGAAACAACCCGGAATAATGTTTAACAAACACAGGTGACAGGGTGCTAATTTGTGTGTATGATTATATCGTTTGATAACCCTGTCCTGACCTCTCCGTCAGGGCCTCATCCCCTAAAAGTCCTTGTCGGGGCCACTAATCATTTCACAGGCTGTTGCACAGCACCTTTCAGCTGTAAGGAACAATGATGCTCATATTTAATAAAGGCATCCAGTAGTCTCCCTGTGCCACTCTCACACACACAATTATACAAGCCGCCACATGTTTTAGCAATATTTAGGCTTGAAGAGTTTTCTGTGAGTAATATTGAACATGTAAAAGCTATATCCAGTGACCAAAATAATAAAGGCTACCATAAAAGCATGTAATTTGTGGGGAAACACTCCAGCCAACACACTCTGTGTCACCTCAATACAGTGCAGCGCCAGTAGATGGCACCATTTTACTTTGAAATGTGCAGAGGTGATGAGTTCAATGTCCAGTCCAGAGGTCTCATTTAAATACTCATTTATCCCACTAACTGCACAGCCAGATTTTAGTTGTGGTATGTATTTCTGACTTCTCCTCAGTATTATTATTATTTTTTTGAGCTTTTGAGTAAGGGGGAGTTTTTGTGTTCTTAAAATAAAATAAAAGATTATTATGCTGTATTTTGGTGCGCTGGATGTTACAAGCAAGACAATATAATTGAATCAACCTTAATCAAGTTAAATAATTTGTTAATTTATTGTGTTGTTTATGAATCACAACGGACATGCAGCCCTCCAGAGAAACTCCTTTGGCGAATGTTCAGGGTGAGATCTCTGAGGTCACTGCTCCCTCTTGTGAAAAAACTGTGTGAAAAGTAGATCATGTAAAAACAATGATGTGTATTGTTTCTCTCTACTGTGTCACAACTCAAACCAAGAACCCAAATAGAGGTTCACTTCAGAGTTCAACCATTAGGCTGTGCAGCACAACAAGCAAGCAGCCAGTTTAACCATTAGCATATCTAATGCCTTTACATTCTGTAATTTTCTGCAGTGGATTTGTTGATGAAATAGTCAAGGTTTCTGCTGACTTAAACAAATATTTTTCAGTTTACAGAACATGCAATCTACAGTACTACATGTTGCAAATCATTGATCCTCTAAGAAAATGGCCTAGTGGCTTATATTACCTTTAGAGTCCTGTCATTCATCCACTGATACATTTCTCACTCCAGTGGTATCTACCTACACAGATACTGTTAGTTTAATTTGCCATGGTTTTGAGATATCTATCTAGGAGATTGCCTTCAGCCTAAATCATTGAATTAAAAAGAAAGATTTCCAAGGTGCTGTGAGCACTACCAACTAAATTCAGCATTCAGGATCAGAATCAGGTTTATTGCCAAGTAGGTTTCCGCATACAAGGAATTTGCCATGGTATTTTTCTGCATAACAATAAACATTGTAAGAGAAGGGAAAATTCTGCAAAGCACTGCAATAGTCAGTGTGTGTCAGTGGTGGTCCTGGGCCTTGTTGATGAGGCCAGCTGCAGTCAGGAACAGCCGGAGGCAGAAATCTCAGTGATATTTTAAAACCTGACCCAATGAAACCCAAACTATCTGCACTGACACCTTTAGAGGCAAAGGAGAAGTTGTAATTGGGATAAATCAACCCTTTAAAGTATCTGGACTGAATTGTCCCTTGTGGTCCTCATGTGCATGTTTATAAATGTTTTAAATTCCCTTTGTTATGCTACACTGATTATAATGGGATCTGGATGAAATCAACAAAGCATCATACCATATGTGTTCAAAAGTATGATTCAGCATTGTGTTATGTTGTGTTAACTGAGACAGACTGGAACAAGCAGGGATTCAATTTGGCAGGGTTTTTTTTCTACACAAACCAAAATAAAATTGTACCCTGAGACATTGAATAACAACCTACTACTGGAAACTGGTTATAAGAGTCAATTTATCCATGCAGACCCATCCTTTTAAATTAGAGACATGGCATATAATTGATCAATAACTGAATGTTTTCCATAAATAGATGAATAGTGTAGTGGGGATGAGAGGAAAACAGAGCTAATCCCCCTGAGAGTGCTCTCTCTGTCCCAGAGGTCTTATCAGTTGCCCTCCTTGTCCCCTTGTGCTGCCCTATTTGCTGCTGACTGTCACCCAGTCAGATAGATAGAGGTCTAATAGAGAGACCTGCTCTGTTAAGTGATTGAGCTGTAAATACAGATTGACCTGAACTAAGACTCTCATCATCTGTAAACTCATTCAACACTCTGCGTCCTCTCCCTTGATGTCTGGGAGAGTCTGAATCATTTCCATCACTGAGCAGCGGGGCATCTCAGATCATGAGATAGAGCGAGGGAAGAGAGTATTCATAGGATATCTAGAGAGTGTGTATGTGTGTGTAAAAATGTGTATGTGAAAGGCCTGGAGATGATCTTTCCATCAGCCCCACAGAGAGTGGAGATTGTCCCAGACAGAATTTATGGAAATGGTCATAAAACGTGAAGACTTCAGTAATGGGAATTGTCGATAAAACCCACGCCAGCACAATCTACAGCAGTTTACTGAGGAGATGAGTGGCCCGGCTGTTAGACAACTCAAATCTAATTTTCTCAATAAAGCCCTGTAAGTCAGCAACCCTAAAGGTTCCATAAATCATGATATAGGACAGATTCATCGTATTTATTGTGATGGCGGAGTGCCACCGCAGCATTAATCCTATCACTATGTGTGCTCTAATGGCAAAATTTGCTGTTTCCCTAATTTCTATCATCGTACACATATTGAATAATCCTTTCTCTACAATTCATCAAGACTTCAGGTTTAATACAAGTTTTAATTCCTAAGTGATGGTGAAGTTAAATCTCATTGAAATTATGATTAAAGGAAAAACTCAAGTCTCTATGAAGGCATGTTTCGTTTTCATTGTAATTATTTTTAGGGATAATAAGATAAGATAATACAAGACAATTTCTTAACAAGAACATAATTTTTCATTGAATTACTGATGGCCACTTGTATTGTGGATGTATCTTTAATTGAGATTCTGTAATTAGGAAATTGATTTTAGCGTTGGGCATACATTTTAATGGAAAATTAAGAGTCAACATAAGTGGTTGGCTCTTAGTAAGTATAATGTGAGCATGTGGGAAAAAAATGTGCTGCTGATGACACTGAATTAGGGCTAATATGTCATACACAGAAAGACACATATTACATACAGTATTGACAGTATAAGTGACTTTTTCTTGGTGCTTAATTCACTTTTCTTTTCTGCAAGTGTGAAATCAATAAGGTTAAAGTGATGACAGTTGCTTTTAATTTCAGGGAATATCTAGTCATATCTCATTAAGTGCAGTTAATGACCCACAGCCTCCCGGGCACATGATCCGCAGTTCAACTTGCCAGTAGTATTGGTGATTCACGAGAGGTGATTCTGAGAAATTGGTGAAGAATTCTTAACATACATTGACTTCTGAAAATCTGTAAACTCTTTGCTTTTCTGCACCAGAGTCGGCCTTTTTAACGGCTGGATGCTCCACATGGGCAGTGATGCCTGCAGAGCCAGACAGCCAGGACGGACGCCTTATGAAAGCCAGCGACTCCTCCCACTGGGGGATGGAGAAGACCCACACCGTTTTACTAGCACAGAAGGGCAATAAGTGCTAAAGGAAAACAATTATACCCCAATCATTTCCGATTCTTTGGCAGTCATGGGCCAAAACAGTCTGAGGATGAAGGTTACAGGGCAGCAGAGAGCAACTATGAGCACAGACCAATGTGTTGGAAAGGTGTTTGGCTTAAAAAACTGAACTTACAAACAGAAATATCAGGCAATAATGATGAAAGTGGTGCTGACAATATTACATTTCTGTGTTTTGGGGAACCATGTTTGCTGGCAAGAAAAAAAAATCTAAAATCTATAAAAATCAAAAACATGAGTCGCTCTGTAGGGGACACAAATGGATCTAAATGATAAATAAATGGCTGATATGATTTTGCTTTAGAAAGTTGAATGCATGCCATTTGTGTGTTTGTTCCCTTGTTAGGTTTTTGTTGGCAGGTTTGTTTTTTGAATTTACCCAAATTGCCACCAAAATATAACCATAAGTATTTGCAGTAATCAAGAAAATGTGTTTTCTCAAAATAATGCATTTTAGAAAATTAACAGGAACCTGTTAACCACTATCCATGTTTGCCAGCGCATTTACAAAAATATGTAATAGCTAATTATAATAACTTAAACTTCATAAAGAACATGTTGGATTCTGGTTTATTGCACGGGGTTGAAGTACAACTCAACTGAGCTGTTGCCTGAATGTATTTAGGTCTTTATTTGAGTCTGTGGTCGTGCTCATTGTCAGAAGTGGAGATGTTCTGGGCTTGAGCCTGGATCAAATGTAATCCTCCTCCCATGGAGGTCACAGTCTAGTTATAGGAGGCAAAGGTTCCCTCCGCTGTTTTCAGCCCAACTTCCATTAGCAATCTGTTAGCAGCAGTCCATTGAGAGGGAGGACTGGAGCATGAGCTCCTGGGAGCACACAAACATACAAAGACACACACACATGCTCACGGCACAGACCTTGTTTGATGAAAAAGAACAATTAAGGGAGAAATGAGGGAGAATCATCAGGGGAAATGGCTGATGAAGACTTTATTGATTAGAGCAGCTCCACTGATCCCGCTCTCACTGTAGCAATTACCACCAGCCAGTGGGGGCCTCATGGTGCAGGGCCCCATTTGAAGAACACTACATGAAAGAGAGAATCTGAGGAAGCATTGTGCGACTATATTTCACAACATTAGCCTGTACTGAATTATTTACTGAACAAAAACAGAAGAATGCCACTTACTTTTCCACAAAATCAATTGTTTTTTTTATAGCATTAAAGCACAATTAGAGGATTTTTAGATAGAAAATTCTTCTTTTTAAAACTATTTGCTTTTTTTATTTGAACGAGTGGAAGCTACTGTAGATGCTGTATATCAGAGTGAGACAAATGGTAATGAATGCACCTCTGGGATTTGTAGGTTGATTTCTGGTCTGGTGGATGGAGGGAAGTGTGTGTTTACTGTGTAGGATCTGCTCATCATTATCATAAATAATTGATTTTCCCCTGTTACTTTGTTTCACCACATTTACCAAAACCCTTGGCCGTGTATAGTACACACACATGCAGCCGAGCAGGCTGGGACATTGCAAAGTAAAGCAGCATCTTCTTTTTGTCTCCCTCTTACACACAAACACACACACCCACACCAATGATTTATTCAAATCCCTCGTGAATAAAGTAATAAAGTTTAATGGAGGCGCATCTGAGTCAACATGCCCACATACCTACCACAGAGGCCAGTCTGATCAATTCCATTCATTTGTTTGCTCAGCTACAGCTCGGTATTTGTATTTAAATCAGACTGTTGTCTCTTCTTAGACCAAAGACACTGTTAGGCAATTGATGTGTAAGTAGACTTGACAATGCCGTTGTTTGGATTGCAGACACTCGCAACACTCGCATGTGTGTCCCATGGCGTCTTCTCTTAGCATGGTGATACATTTTATGTAGTTTAAATTTAACCGTTGCATACCAACAAGACAACACCTAGTCTGAATCTCTTTATGAGAGGGAATAGGTTGCATGTCATTGTGCCACAGGATATTGTCGTCGTGCTCTGAAAAGCAAGTGAATGTGCTGGATTGTAGCATGCATCTTCATCCCTGTGGCTGAGATACCAAGTTCAAAGGTCAGATGAGGTGACCTTGGGAGAAGCTCCATCTAATTAGAAGTGAAGGGCCAAGATTTAATCTAAAATGTGACTCGGTGCTCTGCAAACATCATGAGGGTGTTCACAAAACAACTTCTGCTGGCCGTTAACATTAAACTTACACCAAAACAAGGTAGTGAACGAAACTGTAGATGATTATAATTAATTATGGTCATAAACTGAAATACAGATAAAAAGCAAATTATGATTAAACTAGAAGTGAACTAAAACAGCATAAGCTACCTGTAAAACTGATCAAAATTGAAAATAATTCTGATTTCTGTAAAAAAACAAAACCAAATTGGGCAGAGAATTTCTGGCTCTTTTTAGTGAAAGCCAACTCTCCAGTCCACTGAAGAATGGTTTGTTAGGCCTCTATATGAGAACCTCTTATTCCCATTAAAAGGGAACGCCATACAAGTGCCAATGTTAAGTATTTGAACAAACAATTCCTATTTGGGATTATTGTGAGCTAAGCAGTCTTCTGGGAGAATGTGTGTAGTATATAAAATAACAGCCTCAGCTTAAGGATTTATCTATATAAAAACACTTAACTTAAATAAATATATTTTCAGAAAATATACTGAATTAGAAATTGAACAAGCTAAAACTGGCAAACTCATGCTGATAATTGACCTGAACTGAAAAGGAAAAGCACAACATTGAAATAAGACATTAAAAATCTTAGATCCAAAATTGCAAGAGATCTTGCTCAGTAGTAAAGGGAACACCTCGGTTATGCTTTAATGTCATAATTTCAGGCCTTACCAGTCCTCCCAGTAACATCTACCATCACAGAGCCACTGTGCTTTCATTCTGCAGCTCACCAACTACAGCCTCACACTTTCACAGCCTCATGGACTATTTGGCAAGGGCACAGAAACAAAAAAGAGATAATGGTCAATGGAGAAATATAAAGGGACAAACACAATCTGTTTCTGCCGTAGATGGAGATGAATGGGGCATAATCCATTGGCTTCTATCACACCTACCCCGCCTGCACCATGGCTGCTCCCCGCTTAACCGCAATGATGATTAATCCTACAACCACTATTTATATATCCTAATTGTAATTAGCACGAATTATCAATTACGGTTAGTGCCTAATTGCCCTTCATAAAGACAGCTCCCCAGGTTTAAACGGGTCCATTTAAATAATGTAACTAATAGCTCTTGCCTTTACGTTGCGGATACATCTTCATTGTTCCACGCGTGAACCGTGATGGTTGGTCGTAATTTAACAGGGCAATCGAGAGAAGGAGTGCAGGTGGCACTGCGAAACTAATTATTGTTAATGAATTATGATGTGACCTTCTCAGAACAATGGCTAATCAATGCACACGTTGAGTGACAGTGCGCTCTGTGCAGATGCCAGGGACCACATAGCCATTACTGGCAGGCCACAGCCCTGTGGAAAACAGGCAGTTGCAGGAGTTTACTCTCCTTTACTCACCATAGCACTAACCTCTCTGTGGCTGCTGTTGCATTTTTTGTGCGGAGACAACAGGCCGGCCAAAATATCTGTGTAGCCTAATTTTCAGACTAAACAATCTCAAGGTCTATTCAGGGCATTAGGCCAAGACAACTTAGCTTTGTACACGTTGTGCCCTGGTAAGACAAAATGCTGCTTTGTCATCTGACTGTTTTGTGGTCTTTCACAAAGAGTAATCCATACTATTAGCATTTAATGGTCTTGATGATTTTCACTTGTATCACATCAATGCTATCTGCTGTTGACAATTAAATGTAAGCCTGAGCTTAAGGAATGGAAATGAGATCAAATACTCTGATCATTGGTCCATCGCCCACAGCAATCTCACAACTGAGGATCATAGTTTCCATTGATTTCTGGATCCATGTATACCTGCAAAGGTATGTGAATGCCTCAGGAAACTAATGCATGTTGTTAATGAGACAGGATTTTCCTTTTTGAAGAGACTCTACACAACAATGACACGGAAACAGAAAATGACTACAGCTTTGTGCACCTCTTCTCCGCTCATAACTTTGGTTGCATTAACACAATATTGATTTAGTTAGTTTAGTAAGTTATTAAGGAGCAGTGGGGGGAAGAATCTGATCCTGTGTAGTTTCAAGTATTAAAACACATCAGAACAATCATATGCATCAAACTGTATGGAGGGTTTTCACATGAAAACAAATTGGAACAAGGCTTAAAGAAATGAAACTCTGAACTAAACATCTCTGGTCAGTATTCAATAAAAAAGTGTGCACACTTATGCCAATATGACCACTCTGTGTTGGTTCTAAGTTGACAACCTCAGCGTTTGAACTGACCTTTACCTTGCTGTGACATGGGCACAGTATGACTGACAGTGTCCCTCAGCATAATTTACCCGCACCCCACATCACCCTCCATCTCCTGTGTGATGCAGTTGACCCCTTTACAAATCACCCCCAACTTTACACATCTGCTGCCTGTCAGCATCTGCCAGGCGCACTCACCCGTCCCGCCCATAATGAAAAACTCTCATTACTCGCCTCCACCCAACAGGTATACAGGCCGTTAGGACAATTACTGGGCAATGCCACTGACCTTGTTGTCAGAGAGAGAGTCAAACAAACACAGAGGTCTAACTGAAAGGAGGCCTGGCAGCAAAATCCGTAGGCATGCAGTGCAGAGAGCGGACAAAATGAGGGTAGCTTTATGCCTGTTAAGGAGGACTGTACTGTATTGATCTACACTGGCACACATCAACGCCAAGTGCCTCTGAGTGCAGATAAAGTAGAAACATAGGTACACAGCATTCAAATGACCAAAGTGGAGGTTTTGCTTGTTATAGCATATTAACCACAACTTGAGTATGTATTACTGCTGACAATTTTCCAAATATTTCCATAAGTAATGAGGCTGATTTCATGTCAGCGCAGTGTGAAATCAGTTTCAGTTTTCATGTTCATGTTTTCTGTTGCAAGTGCCACATCCAAGATTTGCAATCATCTGCCAAAAACAAGCTTGTCAGATTATAAATAGTAAGCAAACACGGATGCTGTGAAAAAGATTTTGTGGATTTGATGAATTTGGTGGATGTGACTCCTTGATAAAAGAATAAAAAAGCAATAAAAAAAACACAAAATAGTTAAGGTCACGCGCAATGTGAAGTCAAGCAAGTTGGATGTTGATAATAATCATTCTGAAATGAATTTAGACAGACAGGAATCTCAATTTAGTTTGGTATGTTTTTGGAACAGTGATGGAAAGTGTTGTGAGGCAGTTGCCAAAACATGCAAAACCATTAGTATGTTCTTCGGTGATGTTTCTGTATCTTAGAAACCACCGCAATGGCAATGTTTAGGAATCTGGCACAGGGGATCTAACAGTTTCACATAATGGTTCACCAGACACTTGCTGATCCTTTGTTTGAGTCCCACTTTATAGGAGAGCTGGGGAGACAGTGGAGGACTTTAGAGAAAACAATGGACATTACAGTCTGTGAGTAGAACCGCAGCTCATAATGCTGCCCCTGCCATTAGGCAAATTATCTGACGTTTAGCAGACTGGGGGCAGCCTCCCTGTGAAGTGATGACTTTATTGACCCTGGATGGGGGTCTTGGGGGTCCGGGATGGAAGTGTGTCTCTTCGGATCCCTGCGGTGTCTGACAGGGAACACTCCTCCTCTCCAAAGTCTTGCTCTGGCCCGTACAGATTCAGAGCCGAGCCAGCTGCTGTTCCCGCTCTCTGAAGTCTACCTGAGGGCCTCTTTGTCCTCGGGGCTCATCCATATTGTCCCGGTGACCCACATAAACAGATGTCCAGCCACTGGGATTCCTCGTAGGAAGTTGTAAACCTCCAGTGTGCAGTGGGCTCTATTCATATGGAGCGCCTACAGTAATGGCCGTGCAAGTGCCATACACATGCAAATGTTGACATGCAGACACCCTGTAGGGGCGGCTTTAACAAATGTTTGACTATGTAACTACTGCAGACCATGCCGCTCCACCAGACTTTGACTCTGTAGCACTGGAACCTCCATGTAGCAGAGTAATCACTCTGAACTGTATAGGTAACACAGGAAATTATGCAGGGAGGAACTTGTGAGACCTTTAATAGTGTGCAAACACAATCAGATCCCCCATGTCACTAACACCAGACAAGACTACAGACAGAGGAATCGCCTTATGCCTTCGGTCTGTCTCATCTACTCACAATGTAGACCTCACAGGCTTAGATGGTAAAATATGTTAATGCATAAACATGTGGAGCAAAGCAATAACTCAAACCACTGCTATCCTTAAAAGGAAAGTACATTTTGAATATATTCTAATTTTACAAAAATACAGATTTGAAAGAAATTATAGGAGAAGCATTAACTAAAAAAGCTAATAGTTTAGGTCATTCAAGGACAAGGGAGTTAAGCGACGCATTCTTCCCTTTCCTGTGCTGCTGCAGTTACTGGTTTGGCCCTCCAGTATCCAAAATGTCTGTCTGTAGCCATCAGGTTTTATCTGTATTGGACACCTGCTGAGAATATTGATCCTGTGCTGGTTTCACCATTTTAGCCATCACCAGGCATCAACCTTTAAACAACCCTATGTCACTTTATATTGAATACTAATAGCAAAGGCCAGGGCGCAGACTGATTGTGAATATAAATCTATCACTTCAGGTGAGAAAACAATCAGCCAGATTCATTGTACACCTGCAATTTAGTGTGGGAGGATTTAAAGAAGCATCTTGAATAGTGATTCATCATGGATCCTTTCAGTTTGTCCAAAACACACGTCCTTATTTAGTTTTCTCTCTGGAGCAAGTAGAAGAGTGTTACCAGTGCAAAATAAAAGCCAAAAAACAACAAACCTTGATTTTGCAAGCATTGTTTCCCATTGATTAAACTGTATGTTGCTGCAGCATAGTGCAATGCAGTGCAAATAATATGGGAAAGGCTGTGCTGGGAATATTCTTATCACTGTTTCATGAAAACAACAACAACAACAACAAAGATATAAAACGAATAATAAAAGACACCTGCAATGAGCAAACATTCTAAAGGATAGAAGGCTAAACCATTAGTTACCTTCAGAACTGTATTGATGCAGTTTTAAATTCAAGCCAATTTAAGGTGCCACAGTGTCTAAAATGTTAATGAAGCACAATGACTTAATGCCTGGATATATTTATCATCTGTGGACCCCTAAATAGTATTCCAACACCTGGATACCTTATAAGTAGCTATCAAGGTGTGTGATTTTCTCTTTCAGTTAATTTTTATTCCTTTATACATCTACTAATGTGTGCTTAGTGACACCTTTAAACTGAAGAGGCTGACGTTTCAGTACATTTTTACATCTTATTATAAAACGATGACAATGATTTGTACTGACAGGAATCCTGATGCTGCAATATGTCCATGAATAGCCAGCGCTTTATAAACAGAAACCGTTTGGTTTTGATTAATAGAAAGTTTTTGTTCTGTTGCTCAAGGGACACCCCCCTCCTGGCAGTAAATCTCTAAAAGAGTCCAATTTGGGGAGACAGGGCGATCTCTGATATGGATCAAGTGCCATCTGTGCCCAATTTACTTTCAGGTCGTGGATTATTGAATTTAATGATATGGGTGATTATCGACGAATGCTTTGAGCCCATTAGGTGGTCGTGTGAAACACTAATAGTGTTTGTGTCACGTGTCTGGTTGAGAGACTGGGGGGACAGACGCTTTAAAGACCGCGCTCCGGTCATCTCATTCAAGCTGCAAGACTGACAGACAGAAGCAGGGGAGCGAAGTCCACATTCCGTGGGATCACCACCACTAATCCGGTTTGATGAAGCTTGAAGAAAAGAAGTAGGCTAAACTATGAGAAGTTCCTCTCCACACGCGTAATTACGCACGTCAGTCCTTTTTCTATCTTTAAAGGTACTTCTCTATAAAGGATGCTGGACCCCAAGGACTGTGGAGTGACAATGACGTCCAGTCATAAGATTTCCTTTTCTATAATTGATATATTGGATCCGAACAAATTCAACAGCAAACGGGTAAACGAACTTTCCACCGTCAATGAGAAGTTTCTTGTGCCAAATGAAGAGGGGACAAGTCTGGTGTCGGACAACACTGCGGGCGGAGACTTCAGAGTTGAGAGCGGGAAAGCAGGTAGAGAAAAAAATTTTAGAATATTATTCAGCCTTAAGCTTAAACGTGTGTTATTTTGCATTTTTAAATCGCACTTACTTCAAAACATCCAGACTTATCAACAAATGCGTATCCATACACTGTCGTGTCTAAACACTGCAAAATAGGAGCGCATGAATAAAATACATCTTTATTATGAAATCTTAGAATAAAAACTTTTTGCTCTAGACTAAAAATCAGTAAGGGAGACGCAATTTTCTATCACATTTATGTCATCTCTGTATGACCTTCCCTTAATTTCCAGGGTTGCGTTTCCTTTCAAGGAAGCCACAAAGGCTTGCTCCCAGAGCCCCTGCGTGTGATTGGCACTGGGACAGGCAGGCTAGATAATTGTTTAAATCGTCCCATTGAGGATGCCTCCGCGCGCTTTGATCGATATCCCATTACTGCATCCTGCATATCTCCCTCTAGCACCTTGCAGGTACAAACTTCACACCCCATCCATGTCTGATCCTAAATATCGTTCGATTAAAACTTCCCTTTAAATAGATGACATTTATCGACCCACCCGCAAATATGAAACTCCATTAGCACGTCACGGCTGAGGTGGCGGAGCTGGATTTAGACGGGATTTCTTTCCGCAACATGACATTTGAAGCGCTGTGTGGTTTATAAATTATTTAAGGATTAGTGACCAAGTCTCCCCCTTTTTCTGAATCTATGCTCGGTTCTGCTCGAGCGACCTCAGGTTCCTAATCACACACTCTGCAGATGTCAATTTTAGGCCTTCTGTGTTAAACTGCAGTTCAGAAAGGACAAAGAGAAACATTAGTGCGCAATAAGGATACATTTCATTGGCAGGTGTGGACCTTCTGTCAGGAGCTGTTCTTTCAGTACCAGGGCCAATTTAGCCCCTTAAGCCAAAAGCTAGGCTTTTTGGCACTTTACTTAAAACACAGACATATCAGAAGGTCAAATCAAATATCACTAGCTACCTCTTCAAACATATTTAATCTTATATCACCGTATTTCAACTTTATCACAGTCAACCAATTACATTTAAGAACCATCAGGGAAGCCAAGCCCTGATGTCCAATTTTGTTAAATTAAAGCACTGATGTTTCCACCCTCAAAAATATTTTGCCACAAAAACACGAATCGAAGATGGATGGATTTGACTGGAAAATGAAATATTAATGTCTCAAATCTAGCAGTTCCTCACATTATCCGTTCGATGCTAAACCTGCTGCAGAGGTTTGCGGTTTGCAGGATGTGAGCTAAGTTTTCTTCTTTTATTTACAGGGCAAGAGACAGGAGATGAGTACTCTGCGGCCTCCGTGCATAATGCAGTTGTCGCTGACCCTCTTCTGCTTTCCCAACCGGCTGAAACAGAGCCCTGTCTCACCGCCGAGCGGGACGATGGAGATACAGCGGTCATCCTGCATGACCCCTCACCACACAAGCGGCGGCGCCCCGACCAGGCCTGCGCCAAACCACGGCGCGCCAGAACAGCGTTCACTTACGAGCAACTGGTGGCTCTGGAAAACAAGTTCCGCACAACTCGGTACCTGTCTGTGTGCGAGAGACTAAACCTGGCCCTGTCCTTAAGTCTGACTGAAACCCAGGTCAAAATTTGGTTTCAGAACAGAAGGACCAAATGGAAAAAGCAGAACCCCGGTGCGGACAGCACCTTGCAGCCCGGCTCCAACTCCCTGGTCAATGTCAGTCCAAACCCTCCCACCTGTGGGTCAAACCCCGCCAGCTTCCACCAATCTTTCCCCAACTTCAGCTCTGGAAATGTGATCTTCCACACGGCCGGTGGTGTTCCGCTTTCATCCACTGGAGGGCTCTTGCATCCCTTCGTGTCCAGTGGTTTCGTCCAGCCGACTTATTTTAATCCACATCTATGAAAGGAGTCAAGACTGAAGTGTTGCAGCTGGTGATGCTTTGGGGCAAATCGTTAACAGTTGCTTTAATACCATTTTATTCTCTACAAAGGGAGGACAAGAAAGGCATCTATTTGTACAATATTGTGTCTTTCCATCACCATATTGTCCAACTGATTTACCTTGAAGGGAGTTTAAACATTATTAGAGTCCAAGTAGTCTTAGGACCTTTTCCAGTACTTCAACATCAGAACAAAAGGCCAAAATGAGTGATCTGTGACTGAGCCCAACAATTATTAAAACATATGCCTACAGTGCTCCCCTAGAGTGTCCTTGTGTTTCCTGAAACACCTGCTCATTGAAGGATCATACAGTATAATTTTCTGTGTATTGTCTTACATCTTAAAAGTTGGCATATTACCATCCAATACCCAGCTGTGTTCCCACCTCTCAAAGGCTTGCACAGCTTATGTCTGTTGCAATTTATATAACATTATCAGTGTAACTTAATTAAAAAAACATATGACATCTGTGTGTGGCTTAATTGTGTATTAGCCTATAGTAAAACATTTCAAAAGAGGATGAATTTCCGTTGCATCCCTCTTTACATTAATTTGGCAAAAAGTGAGTGAGATCAGTAATAGGTTTATAATAGTGGTAGATTACTGTCCTTGTTAAAAGGCTCAGTAGAAATGACTCATATGCAGCCTTCTCCTGGGCAACAAGGCTGATTACAAAAATAAGTGTAAGAAGAGGGATCTGACTTCCTTTAACAGGGACACACATTATTTAACTTGTTTTTTTTCAAGCTCCAAGTTTGTTCATTACACTGATGGAAAGTGCAATTCCTCAAGGAAAAATGTGAGCTACTTGAATATTTTCATTTCAAGTAACTTTATACTTCTGCTATACTGCATTATAGAGGTAAATATTGTACTTTTCCCCTCCCTTCAATTGTATGATGGCTGAAATTACTAGTTACTTTGCAGATAAAGATTTTACATACAAAACATGTGATGAGTTTGCATAATATGCTGCATTGTTATCACTTAAATTACCCAACAGTATATAAATCCATGTTAATCAATCTAATAATATCACATGTGGGGATACCACTAACTAATAAGGTGCACTTTTAAAAGGTTTATAAGCTGTAAATAATGTCTTTATTATTGGATAATAATAAGCCATTAATAAGAACAACTTTTGGGTTCTCAGGTTGTTAAAAATTCCTCATCTGGCAGGACATTTGTTTCTCTTTCTCTTAAACCCACAATAATAGATTTGGCCACTTGGGGACAGCAGTGATGGCTTATTAGAAATTGAGAAACCTGTGACCCTTTATTAATAACATTTATAACTGCAGATATGTTACTCATTAGCAAGTGAGAAACCAAAGATTGATTCATTAAAGTGAAGTAAAATGTTCTGCTGGATGATGATTTCCCACAACCTGGCAAGCCAAGCCAAGTGTCGTTCTTATTAATAGCTAATCTCAAGCATTAGTTATAATGTATTAATCATTAATAAAGCCTTTAGTTACATTTTACAAATCCTTAAAAATAGTGCCTTAATTGAAAGTGGTACTAATATACTGTATGTATATTTAATAATATAAAGGGGCCATTATGGGTGAGAAGCTACTTTTTAGTACATCGTGCTGCCTATACTTTTGAATGCAAGACTTTTACTTGAATGCTTAAACTCTTCTACCACTGGTCATACTGAACAACCTTCACTTACATAGTACAACCACAAAGTGTCACCATTCCCTTTCTTTCTTTCTTCCTGTAGTCTGTCAGTCTACATGCAGACACTATAGTGGAAGAAAAGACCAGGTCATAATTAAACACTAGCTGACTCTATTTACTGGAATCAAGAATATTTTATGATCATCAGTGTCATCTGTTTTAGGATTTATGTATCCTTTATATGTAAATATTTAACTTTTAATTGGATCTGTTTAATATGATGTGCTATGACATAGTGGTTGCTGTTGTGCTATTAATCTTACTTTTATCATAGAAATGTTATGTGTTTTGTGAACACTAAACCCATTCTCTTCGTTTTCTCATTGTAAGTCAGTGAGACACTTTCCAGATGAAATATATATATGAGGCATTCACTCATTCCTTTATATGAATGAGAAAGTTTCAAATTTGTAGAAGAGCATTTTCGTGAGGGCATGGTTCAGTCCCTACATAACCACCAATCACTGCTCTCCCCGTAGAAGGTCAATGACCCTCTGTCTTGCTGCTACAGTGCTATTTTGAACTGTTATGAGTCAAATGCATAAGTATTGGATACTACAATATATTTCTTTCACACAGAGAGAAATTTGAAAGATGGAGCTGTGCAGCTGTAGTTAATTGCAGACCTCAAGTTAATTCATCGCACTATTGGTGTAATTGGTGAATGATTCTGGGGAATACACACTTCTATTACCCTTCACTTCATTTACATCAATTTCTGCCTCCATGTGTAGCAGGTGTGCATGACTGATGTTACCTCTCAACCTCTGAGCTAAGAAACGTCAGCCAGCAGAACAGAACTGGTACAACAGCTAAAGGTAGCCAGGATGATCAGACAGTCCTACAGTAGAGGAGGCTTGAAACCTACTGTCAAGCCAGTGTCATTAATTGACATCTTTCAGGGGTGTGTTGTTCTTTTACTACTTTGATCTGCAATACACCAGTTGAATAAGCGGCTTCTGTCTATATCTGCAGACAGTGAGTGTGCTGCCGGGGGAAGAGACAGGAGTGGAGCATACTGAGAATGGCTGGTAGGCAATTTTCTCCTGACATCAGCTTGACGGTTGGAGGGCTGACAAGCATCCTTCAATTAGATGGAATTTTCTCACTGCTGTCAAAACCTGGCCAGTGTCAACTTGTCACTGAGTTGCTGGTGTTAATGTAGCTGCAATTCTAGCTTTTTCGGTCTCATAGTTTTGAAACCCCACCCCTCCTTGCCTTTTACATATGCATACCTTGCACAACACACATTAATTAAAAGCTGGTATGCTTCCATTTAGATTTGCTTGGTCTGACTGGTGCATACGAATGCCCCCCTTTGGTTGGGTGATATTTTTCATTCCAACAAGGCATGTTGCTGAAAAATTTGACAGTTTTGATCAATACTCTGGAAAATCTGGCATAAGGAACCCATTCCATATTTTGGCTTGAGGCAACTGTTATATCACAATGTGATGAATAATTTTGGTAAGGTATCTAAGGGGGTTATTTAGGTCTGGGCGAAGAAGGCACGTGTTTAAAATTCATGTTGGAGAGTGCTCTGGGACAAGGTCAGATGTTAATAGTAACAGTGCTTTTCATGTCTGCGTGTACATGTGTGTGTGCATGTGTGTGCGCAGAGATATGGGGAGAAAATTCCATCTACAGGCCCTGCTCGCTTTTGCAGAGAAATGAGTGGGAGGCTTGAATAAATAAAATGGAGCTGAGGATTTCCTGGTATGTGTGTATGTGTGTGTGTGTGTGTGTGTGTGTGTGTGTGTTTGTGTGCGCTATCTTCAGCCATGGAGGTCCACAGGGACAGGCATCATTTCCATTGAGGTTAACAGGTCAGATGGGAAGAGCGGGTGGTGGGGTGGGAGATGAAAAAACACATGGGAAGAGAGACCAAAGAGGTTTCCAGGTAGAACATGGTGTTTTGTAAGGATACAACCATACGTTATTCCCTCTGATTATTTACTTGATATTTCATTTATGATTACCCACAAGACATAAATTAGCACTTAGTCCTTGACACTAAATGAAAATTAGCTTTCATGCTGATTTAATCCTAGAAAGGTCAAGTGTGTGATTGATTGCCTATTTAAATGTTATATCTGAAACATCTAAAACCTGCATTGCATTAGCACCTTATAAAGTTGATAAACTAGCGAGCAAAGAGAACAGTGGCATCATATTTTGAGTCTTATTCGTGTCCATCTGATGAACAATAAGTCCAATATTCACTCTCCTTTCGGTTCTAATTTTGGTCTCCAGTACCTCCTGAGAGAAATTTGTGACTCTTTAGCAGCTAAAGGCTTCACTATGTTCACCTAGTCAATACCTTTGCCTGTTTTTGGTGCTGGACAAGTAACATAGAGTGGATTCATTTCACTGACAACAGTTGCCTGCTGGAAATAACGTTGATGAGTGTTAAGACTGAACCAAAATATTAAAGTTGTGGATGTAAAACCAAAACAGTGAGCTGAGAAACGTTAAACAACAGTGAACAATCAGGGAACAGCAGGAACGACTACCTCGTTGAGTGTTAAAGTTTATTCTTGACATCTAAGCAAATGGATTTCACTCAGTTACCATAGAAACAGCTCATTTGTCGTCACGACCTTGACAAGGACAACTGAGTAAACTCCATCCACTAAGGATGCCAGCAAGGTGCAATTAAAAGCCCTGTAAATAGCTAGTAGGTGGACCTTGAGATAAGAATTATTTTTATTATCTCTTTGTCAAAACACATTTTTATTCCTCTCAATTCATTTTTTACATCCAAAGTTTCTATTGTACAATCTAAGCAAACAGCACATGATAAGTATTATAACTGTTATTGCCCTGAATTAATGAAGCAACACGACATTTTAACTATGTATCTGTGTATATGCAAAGCAGCTTTTAACGTGGTAGTGAGGATTCACCAAGGTGGTTTATTTATAAGCCGCAATGGCAGCAGTTCAGATATTTGCTATTGCTGCCTATTAAAAACTCTTTCTCTGAACATCATACATTTTTACATACATCATTACAATGGGGTGTTCTGAATATGGTATGTATAGTAAGTATGTGGACTGATTTCATTCTTCTATATGCTGCAGAATACAGTGGGCAAGTCAATTCAACAGACACAAGATCAGGTATAGTTTAAAGATTTAAATATCACTCTGAGCTCATTATCTGTAATGTCTGAACAGAGTGTTTAATTGGAGAATAAACTTTGCCACATCACTGTGAAAGCGCACTCCTGAAGAAAGGCCCAGGTTTTTACTATTAATGTATAACTGCAGCAAATTCTCTTTTATGATTCAAGGGGTTTAATACAGTAGAATTGAATACTTTTTGAAGCAAATGCTGGTCCTCATGGAGACATCCTGCTTTTGCTTCAGTCATTAGAGGTTTGTTTGACATCTCTTTTCAGATGCTTTGTATTTCAACTGCATCCTCCAGCGCAGCAGGGACCCCGGCCAAGGCAGAAGGAGAAAAAAAATGATTTCTTCAGTACCAAGAGGAAGTCAGCAGAAAGAAGGAGACGACTTGTAATGGTCTTTTAATCAGCTGTAGAAAGTGAAAGTCAGGTTGAGGTTCAATGGGGGTGGGATGAGTCCTCTGAGGTTTAGGTCTTGCCTGTTTGGGAATTCAGACGTGGGCTGTACTGTACCACCTCATCACTGGGACAGTTCAATGACAAACCTTGGAAGCCATAAAAACTTAAACAGCACCATTACCAAGAGCAAGGCTTGTTGGACATCTTTGCACAATTGTTTTATTCAACATGCAGAATGTCTACATTAAGATTCTAACACCAGCTGTTTCCTTTGGTTAAATCCTGTCTAAATCCTCGAAGCTAAACACAAATTACCCAGATGTCAGACAGTTAGTGTGCTTGAAAAGTAAGAGAATGCCAAATGCTTTAGTTGTCTTCTCCAGCTGTTGCCCACCATTAGGAAATAGTGTAAAAGAATGAAATGACATCTCAAAGAGAAAAAGTGTTAAAAGTAAATATTTCGTATTTCATAATTAAATCAGTTTTTCATCAAATTTCCTTGGTGTAACCCATTATATTTTAAATGGGTTTTGTCTTTGGATATGCCGGAGGTGTGTTTTCAGATTTTCAGAGAAAGCCAATATTTTGTCTCAGTCAGTCTTGCTTTGCCTACCCTCATTAATTTGTTCCTTCTATGATGAACAATGTAGTTTTGATAAAGCAATTTCTGTACAGAAGTGCCTTGATGGAGTGAAGAACTTCCCTGTGAGAAGCAGAAAATTCCAAGTGGCAAAACAAATAAAGCAGCTCAACTGAGTTGCAGCAAGAGCAATTATGAGTTCAGAGAGAGACTTCAGGACTAATCTGACTTCTGGGGAATTATTTGGATAATGTCCCAGTTAAGGTTTTACTCAAGAAGTCCGGAAATGGCATGCCAATGCATGAGCGATGTCTAGGATAACTCTCTGGCAGGCAATGCCGATTAAACTCGTCTAGTCCATCTCTTCTCCCTCCCCTCACAATTCTTTTGACTACATGCTCTAATCTTTGCACAAAGGCCAACGTGGACGCACTGATGTGATTGCAAGACCACTGGCACAGGAGTCAAGATGGATGAAAACAGATTTTCCAAGGAAAAGGCTTTATGGCTCAGGAAATGGGTGTAATGTGATGATTTAATCGTGAGTAAGATGAGGGGGGATTCCAGATCCTTGAATCAACTTGAACTGGGCTGAACTCAAGCAGACCTGACAAGAGTGTGTGTTCCCTATCGTCACTCTTATAAGAGGCTGTTCTTGACTCTCGTTACATTTGGCCCTTTGGTATAAAAAATTATTCTACCATCGAAACAGCTTGGGCTAGTGACAGAGACATCTTTAGTTAAATCCTCTGGTGAATCCACTCTAAATAAAGTTGATAAGATGAATTCTTACATAATAGTTTTCAGAGAGAACAAATATTGAAAATGCTAAAAAAAATGGATGCACAAGCAGAATCTGGTCATTGATGTACCGTGTGGTCAAAGCAATGCAGTAGTTTGTGAAATCTCTGTTTAATATTCTCTTCAGCTCTCCTCTCCCCAAACATTGCAGCTTTACCAGATGTGTTGTTTCACAGATCTGATGCATTCAAAGGTCAGCTGTGCTAATAACACAGAAGAGGACAGAGCGCTGTTAATTACAGTCTGTCTCACGGTCAAAGGCCGCTGTGCTGAAAGAGAGCTCGCCCTCCCTCACACACACAAATTTATACATACACACTTACAGCTCCAACGCACTCATTATAGGACATTATCTCGCAACGGCTGCTGAGTGAACTAATGACAGTCTAATGAACTCTGTTGCTGTTGTTAGATTTGGAAAATAGATGTCAGTCTGCTGCCTCTCATCTCTCATGCACAGTTTCTACAAAGCACAATTTCTCAATCATTACATTGAAAGACCTAAGCTTCTGTTTACTGTTGAAATCCTGATGTCTCTGAGCTGAATGGTAAACACTCCAAGGTGAGCTGACATCCATATATTTGACTCAGAAACGTAATGCTGGAGAGGTAGAGATAGAGGCAGCATGCACTTCAACTTTTTAATGAGCAGTGCTTTTTTCAAGGATCTCCAATCACCACATAAAAACATACTTTTTACCTCGTGGAATATATCTGCAGGCCTTTGAAGAAGGTGTCTACTTTCCAGAGATGACAGAGGAAGCTTGCAGGCATGTGTTGTGTTTGTATTGGTACATTCCATAATATATGAGACTGGATGTCTCAAATGTACTTCATATACAGTTGAAGTACAGGTGAAATTCATTATACAGCCTTTGTAAAAAGAAGTCATAGTTCTTCACAAAACAATTGCATAAAATGGTGCAAACACAACAGTTTCAACGGAGGGCAATTTCAAGGTTCCTAGTTCAAAAGGTGAGTTTTAAACCTGCAGTAACAGTTGTTTCTGACCCCTTGGTGGCAGCAGAAACAACTTGTGAACACAACATTGACATATCACCTTTTGAGGTAATATGCAACGATGGAGCCAGTGCCCCCCCCCCCCCCCCCAAACTTGCCAAACCTACACAAGGGTCACTTATTTTTGACTTGGCATTAATCACGCTGACAAAGAGATTCCATTTCCTCTAACTGCCCTTGGAAGGTTAAGCAGGGTGCAGAGAGTCTAGATTGAAGCTTTCTTCGGTTTTATTTTCTTCCATCTTCCTAGGTATCAAAAATCATTATAGATCACCGTAGTAAACTCTGTGAAAACTACAAAAGTTGTACAAAATATATAAGTACCTTAATGCACATTTTCACTTAAGATAAAATCAAACATGCAACAACAATAAACCCTATTAAATACACTTTTTTAATGACCATCACCATTTATCCTACACTCTTCCCAATATGTACACATTTACAATACCCTTTAAAACACAATGCTACTGGCGACTGCGCAGAGTGATCTGCTCATGTTTACACCATAGTCAAATGAAACCAGCTTTCAAAAATACAGAAAAATATATACAGTCACTAAAATCAATACAGTTCAAATGACGCTAAGAGGTCAGTTACATGGCAGCTTCACAGTAAAAGCCAAGCAGAGATGATAAATATCAGGTCCTGTATAACATTATGATAATCTTAGTGTGGTGCTTGATAGCTAGTCATTATAATTAAGTTTGATACATAGCACAAAAGGCCAGCCCAGGGTAGGGGGATATGCTTGGCTGCAAAAAAAAAGCCAAATATCTTATGCTATTTTGTCATTGACAGTGAGCACCAGCAGCAGACAGTTTCATTTTATGATGGCGTTACGATGATTTTATATTATCTTACTATCTTCATCATTAATTTAATTAATAATTTTTCATTGTCATCATCATGGCATGGTACACACACTACCTCCCTGTGCCTCCGTGAGAGTCTCTGTTTCCCTGCATGTTACTCCCTGCTTACTGCCATTACAATCTCCTCCTGCTCACTCTGTTCCTCAGCTTCCCTGTCACACACCTGCTCCTCTTCATGGCCATCTCCTCCTTCCACCTGTTGCAGCTACTGCTGTCGCCATAGATGTTTCACTCTGAGCCAGAGCCAAGGCATCTGACACCAGATGCAGAGAGGACAGTGGGGGAGGGGCAGCTCAGTAGGAAATGTAATTGGGCCAGCCTAGTGTCGTTATAGAAAATTAACCAATGGGCAGTGGCCTCTGCTTTTTGGGTCTGGCCCCCAAGGTGTGTCGGCACCACCGGTACACCAGATTACCAGTTAGGCACAGGCTATAAGGAAACGTCATAATCTTACCTCTTACCAGCACTATACCAAGCAGAAAAACTGAAGATATTAATGTCTTGTGGTGAAAGTGAACCGTAACAGTAAAGTTGCAGTCTGACAGCTAAACAATGAGCTGAAGTTTACTATAAAGCTCAGGAAAGCTGAGGAAAGCTGCAGAATCAGGTGATAATTCTCTGAAGGTTCATCAGTATGAGCGACCCAATTCACATTGTCATTTGATACACTATTATTATATAAATATTGATTTTAGTCGCTTTAAATAAAATATTTAAGGAAGATGTGTTTAACAAGACTACTGCCATGCTAACAGAGACTGTACTGTACGAGCAAATACAAATATCAGCATGGTAACAACATGCTCACCATTCTAATATAATGATTCACCATCTTAATTTGGCATGTTAGCATGCTAACTTTAGCTTGTCAGCACTAAATACACATAGGCTACAGCTGAGGATGCCGGAATTTGGTTCATAATCCAAAGTATTGGACAAATTGCAATTTTGACCAGATAATGATGCTAAAATGTTATAACAATTTGTGCTGTGGGGAACATGACAGTACCAAATTGAATGGCAATCCATACACTTTTTGATGGGAAATCTCAGTCTGGACCAAAGTGATAGACCAGCAGATCAACATTGATATCCCTAGAGTGAAATAATCATTGAATGGTGTGTTTGAATCTACATGAACATAAACCACATCCGATACATACAACCTGATCAAAACTCTGTGGGGATATCTTTCAGTTAGCCTGCATTCAGTCACATAGCTTGTGCATCTCTTTGAGATGAGAATAAATCACAATCAATTTAACAGGAATTAACAGCAATTAGACTCGGAGCCTCATCCATATGGATAAGCTCTAAAGGGGTGGCAGTTTATTCAAATGAGACTTTATCTTTACAGAGCAGCGTCACTTTCCCAGGGCAGGCTCTTTCACTTGTCAGAAATGAACCATCTCACCTCTTTAAAGTTGCAAGCAGTGGGAGCTCCAAAGATGAACATCATGGCAGCCCTCAACATTTCATTTCATTTCTCTTTTTTTCTGTTTATTCCCCACAAGAAACAGATGTCATGACGAATGGCTAGGGAGCCGGCTTTCGACAACAGAATTAATTTCCTTCCTGTAAAGGGGAAGAAACGTGTCAGTGACAGGGTTTATGTGATCTAGATTGAACTGAAAGTATTTCATTTAATCGTGATAGGTCTTTTCACAGTGTTAAACCCATCCATGCTGATAAAAACTGTAACAGGAAATGCACTTTGCTTTCTTGGACGTACTTTGTTGTTTGTGGTGTCTTTTTTGGATTTAATGACAATGTTGACAATGTGATGTCACACTTAATGTTCACAATGCTGCTGCAATTGAGTTTAATATGAATATATTTTCATGTATATATAAAACATCAGATACATTTCGGCCTTATAGAATGAAAGAAAAATTCTCATTAGCAATCATTGTGTACCACTGCTGAAACAAGGAGATGTCAATTGTAGAAAAGACACTGACATCAATGATATTAATTGGTAGTGATCATACATCTACCAGTACTAAAAATATGGTTGGTTAGCTTACAGTACTCTTTCATGTATTCAACTTCAAAAATGTATACCTCTTCTCAAGAAAATTTGCACCAGGTAAAAATAGATAAGGCAGGTTGTGGGATAATTACTGGATCAAAATAATAAAATAATTGATTCCAAATACTGTGACTCCCAGTTTGTTCTGAACATTTTAGATACATTTTTTCCTTCAGAATCTCAAGATTTGAAAGTGTAAACAGCAAAACAAGCCCACATACTGTATGTTTCACGTGGATAAATTGGATAAATAAGAGTATTTTATAAAGAAATTGATGAATGCAATTGTGCCACATTTGTGTGGACCTGCAGTTCAGTTTTGTTTCAACAGAACGTGTGGTTTTATCATTAGGCCCAATGTGCCATTGTGAAACATCCACACTGACTCCCACTCACACAGAATGAGTCAACTAATGAAGAAAAACATTTTCCATTAGTTTAGAAGAACATTGTGGCCTCATTTAAAAACCAGTGATAACCACCTGTCATGTGAATGTGACAGCTGCTCCAGTGATAATAAGTTATACTGTAGATTTTAGGTAACCAATAAAGGACCTGAATAGGCAATATTGCTTACAAGAACATGAGCATTCATCAGTTCACTATAACAACAGTTAAAAGCCCAATTTAGAAATTAAAAATCTATTATTAAGAAAATCATACACTGAATGATAAAGTATGAGCTTCAAAGATCTTACATGTTGTCCAAATCACTCAAGGCCTTACAATGTTTTGCTTGAATTCCTTTTCATCTGTGTTTCAAAATGGACAAGGAGTGAACATCCAAACAGAGATTAAAAATACTATGGGGAGTGTTCAAGGCTGGAGAGCTGCTGTGTATTCAAAGACTCTGCTTTGTTCATTAAAATTAAACTGGTGTAATGCAGCCAAATTAAAACAAAATGGAGCATTTACAGGAAATGGTGTGGATGTTATGGTAGTGATTTCAGTGGAACTTCATTAGGACACATGGGGCATTTAGAAATAAACACAATGCTAATAAAAAGAATCCCTAATTAGAATAATTGTTTAATGAAGTAAGGTAGGTGAACGATTATCCATTTCCACACTGCGACCAATAGGTGACCCAAAACCCGTTAGAGAAACTGGCAGAATTAGCCTGCATGTATTGATTTGCCTTTAAAGTGCCGTACCATTCATCATAAATGCGCCTCAAACCTAGTCAATAAAAGCATTTGGAGGCTGAAATGCATACAAGATTGGTTCTGCTGCCGGTGTTCCCTGCGCTGCTCCACAGGCGCACCTCCCCTCTCTAGTCTTCACTCTCTATCGCGCAGGGGGAGCTCAGTCAGCTGGAGACTCCGGGAAGTCTCGCATTTCCGCGACAAATTGCAGCCGGCGTTTGTCAACATGTGAACACCGTTCATGCTGAGGATACGTTCCCATTTATTTCACTCAACGTTTCATGCAGACACCTGTCGGGACGTTTTAATCGCCTTGATTGGTGGTCATCATGGATCGTGAGCGGCTAAAGAGGCGCCTGGATTAAACCCACTCAACTCCGGTGTGAGTATCTTTGTTCAGCAAAATTTAACCAATTACAAACACAGTGAGGAAAATTGAAAATTGTGAGATTTATTTATTTATAGAGATTATTCTTTAGCCGAATTACGTTTTTATTAAATTAGTCCATAATAATAAATAATAATAAACTATAAAGTCCCTGAAAAGCATGTGTTTAAGACTTTGTAAGGCTTAAAAAGATCCTGGTTACATTTTCTCCCACACTGGAACAGCTGCATATCTCCCTCTCTGGGGGGTAAAATAGTCTTGGTCTACCAGAGACTGAATCACAAACAGGACTGTGTTATGATGCAAGGATACACTGCTGTAAACATTTGTACACATACTCCCAACATCTTGCACTTTTCTTGTAATTGTTTTTCTTTTGATTGTAATACAACAAACTGAAACGTTCTCTGCCAACATCTGATCATACAGATTTCCACTGGCTAATTCCTTCCATTATGCCTAAATGGTTTCTCTCGTGCATCTAAGCAAACAAACCCTTTGAGTGACTTTTGTATTCTTTTTCCAGCTCATTGCGAAGGTTTGGTTTGAAGTCTGGGGTGAGATCTGTTGATGTATGAGATGTTTGTGTACTCACTGTTCCTGTTTGACATTTAGTTAATTTTCCTCCCCTGCTTCCCCCATTCTAGTCTATTAAAGGCGCTGCAGCTCTGCTCAGGGTGCTGGGTGGAGGTCCTGACAGATAGGCAGATGACCTTTGGACAAACCCAACTCTGTGGACTCTCAGTGCTGCTTCTAAATCACTAAAGTTGTATTATATTGATAATTGGAGGGAGAAAGAGTGGGAGCTGAGTGCAACAGAAGGAGGACTAGATGTAATATCAGTTGGTAGCACCTCTCCATACCCCATAAATTGCACACACCCATGCCAAACCTCACTCAGGCTGCTGCACCCAGTCCTGCAGTCTGTCTGATCTACTGGGCAGGAAGGTTTCAGGTTGCCCCCGGAGTTTGCGGAACAAATGTGTGGAGCTCCTGAGAAGTCAATGCCATGCTTCTTTTGGCAAGGGCTGACGTTGGAAGGCTTAGGTAATTCTGAAAGTATGAAAGGGGAGAGAGAGAGCGAGAGAGTTGTACCATGTCAGATTGTTTAGACTGGACTCTGGGGGTCTACCACAAATGGAAGAAAAGGATTCTGTAACAGAGAACATTAGGAATGTG
Organism: Micropterus salmoides; assembly: GCF_014851395.1. Classification (NCBI taxonomy): domain Eukaryota; kingdom Metazoa; phylum Chordata; class Actinopteri; order Centrarchiformes; family Centrarchidae; genus Micropterus; species Micropterus salmoides. The sequence continues at coordinate 19,050,417 of NW_024041373.1, forward strand.
GGAGGATTGCATGATACTTAAGTGGCAACAGCTCCAAGCTTCTATTTAAAGAGTTGGTATAGTTTTTAACTTCAGATGACAACAATCTACAGTAATGCAATACTGGCACTGAGTTATTTCTAACATCAACTTTATTTCAGAGAGGATGATTCAGTGTACTCAAACTTTTTAAAATCTGTCACTTCCTTGTTGAGTAATTTTCCTGGTGAATGATGTTGTTCACGGTGATTTTTGTTTTACTTCTCACTCCGATGATGTGTTGTTTGAACAGCACATACTTTACAGTTGCAACGGAAAGTGTTCTCATCCACTGCAGACTTTTTAAAATGTAATCTGTAATTTGTCTCCTCCAAGATTGAGTTGTTTGGTTGAATTTGCATGTACCACATAAAAAGAAAGCTTATAACCTGTAGTAAAATTACTTAATTAAATGAATCCATTCTGACACACTTAATGACCATGGTCAGTACATATGTTGATTTACACTGCAGATTGAGTACTTAGGCCATTATGACTCATATTGCTTTAGAAACCAAGGTTATCCTGAAATGAAAACACTTTTACAACACTTCACCCAACATTTTAACTTTACTATTTAAAGACTGGCTGCAATCTTTAGCTAAGATACACATTTGACCCCCAAATGGAATAAAATAGTAAAAATTCATGAAATGCAACAAATTAAAAATGTCTTTAATTAGCTACATACATGCTGTAGCTTTGAATGAGATCCACTCTGAGTCACCAGCCAAGACAAATATTTGTTTAAAAGCATTATAATGTGTGATCAGGCAAAGTGAAGCACAGACACTTAAGTCATGACTCATCAATAAGATATAATTATTATGTTCATGACACATAGTAATTACAGCCCAATTATAAAGGTTTAATTATTTATTAATTATTGGTTTTATTATTATTATAAGTATGAAGTTTTACTGCTTACACCTTTTAGATACATATTGACTGTGTGAACAGCTTTTGACTCACAATAAAGCAATCAAATACGATCAAGCTGCTACTTCGTCGTGTGGTGATGTTTTGTGTGTGCGAACAAGATTTCTAGTAGTAGGTTATCACACACAATCAAAAGCAGCAGCAGTTGAACAATGCTGGCAGGTTCTGTCTTCAAGTGTTTTTCGTTACATAAGCAGCATCCAAATGCACTCCTGGTTGCAACTCAAGAAAATACATGTGTCAAGTTTGAGGAGAGCATCATGCTTTGGTTGCTAACCAAAGTCACAGCCGAGCTTTTGCCACTTTCTGTCCATTGATTAGGTTAATCAATAGCAAGAATGTAATCAGGCAGAGGAGTTTCCCTGTTCAGAAGTAATTGGCTTGTTTTACCGTAGTTTATAATCTTTGAGCAACAATAAAGAAGAAGTACATGCTGTTTTGTTGCCATTTTCGACTAGAATCTTGGGGTTATCAACAAAAATCAACACGCTGAATCAGACTTTTAATGATCTTTATTCACAACAATTTCCTTCGATATTGTGTTAAGAGCATTTTGTTCTGACAGATGAAAGTCCACTGTTGTCAAATGTTCTTGACAAGACGGTATTAGCCTTTTTATCATTTTGTAATCATAACAAAAACGGAAAAAAAAAAGTTTTTATTGTAATATTTAGAATTATGTAATCTGAAGGGCACATTAAAGGATCATTCCAGTTTATTACAACTCTGATTTGGGGTCTATTGTGAACATTATACTCACATATGCTAATTGCAAAGTTAAATGCAGAGATTTAGGAACACAGATGAAGCAAGAAACATGGCTAACCCAAGGTTGGCCTGAACGTTTTTGGAAGAGAAAACAAAGGTGAAATTAAAGCTTTCAAGGTTTCAGCGTTTGGCGGGCCCTCGCACGTGTAATGCATCTAGGTGTGAGGCGGCCACGTTGTAGATTCTGGAGCTCTGGCAGTGTGGCTGTGAATTTGGGCTTCGGACGCTGCACAAACGTGTTAATCATCACTTCCTGTGTCCCCTTTGTGGCGCTATATAGTGCAGATGTGAGCTTGTACACTGAAGTTAAATTCCTCTTCATGGTGAATCATTGATTTTGGATGCCACGCCACGGACACGCCGTTTCACAAAAACGTCGGTCGGACTAATTCTCTAGGAGGAGTTCGTTAAAGTATGAACTGTAAAAAATCCAAAAATAACCATAAAATTCAAAATGGCCGAATTTCTCTTGTGTTTAGGGCATTGCTCCAAGAGGCTTTTTTGTACTTCTGGACATGATACATGTGCCACTGAAATTTCGTACATGTAGGTAAAACATGCTGCTGGGGCTGCTTCATTGAAGGTCACTTCCTATTGCCAGTAGGTGGCGCTATTACTATGGGTGAATGTTGTCTTACATGTGTACAGGGCAAGACTCTTATCAAACATGTAAACTCTGGTACAGATGTGAGCATGTACAGTCAAGTTACAACAACTTCCTGCGTCATGGCGAAGAGTTGAACTTTGCCGCCACGCCACCGCCACACTGTTAACTGCAAAGTCATAAATTTAACAGCATGGCTTCATCAATGCGTTATGGGCTTTCTGGGACAGTTCTAAAGTTGATATGTCCAACCTGCTAGGAGTAGTGCATTACGGCGCAAAACGTGTCCTTTCCTGTTGCCAGCAGGTGGCGCTATGACTTTGAGTGAATATTGGCATATAGATGTTTTCAGGGTGCGACTCTTATTATACATGTAAAGTTTGGTGCAGATATGAGCATGTATACTGAATGTGCTGATCCCTGTTTTACTGACACTACTGACCCCCGGTGGACGTTGACGGTGGTTTTAATTTTCTTAAGTTTAATTTTCCTTCCACCATTTTGTTTTCAGTTGAGCAAAGGGCTATATACCATGTGCACGCAAGACAGTTATTTCTTTTCGATCGAGCCTTGGAAAAGATATGTGAGTGAGCCACATGTAACCATTTACATGGTCATCTTTAGTTCATACTCTATGGATATGTGCTATATGTACTGTTTGCTGTATACTGATTCATGCTTCGTATTGTATTTTGTTTAGTTTTACAGAAACGACCATCAGTAAAGCCTCAGTCTGTCTTACATACGGTTTTCTGGAGTTTTTGTTCGCTATCTGTCTAGTATTGCTCAGGACAGCAGTCGTGAGGACAGAATACTGAAGTTATAACAACTTCCTGTTTCATGGCGATTCATCGATTTTTGGCAGCACGCCATGGGCAAACTGGTCCACTGGTAATAACCATTTACACAACTTAATTGTCAGTGGGTTTGCACTGCACAGCGAAAATTTGAAGTCAATTGGATTAATCCCCTAGGAGGAGTTTGTTAAAGTACAAAGTGTGTAAATTGCCAAAAATGACCATTAAATCCATAATGGCCGACTTCCTGTTGGGTTTAGGCAATGACTCCAAGAGGCTTTTTTGTACGTCTGGACATGATGCACTTACCACAGAAATTTCGTACACGTAGGTGAAACTGCTCTGTGGGGGGCGCTAGCGAGCCATTTTGCCACGCCCATGTGCGAAACCCATAAAATCACCACTCCTGAATTTTGTGAAAAGTTTGGTGAGTTTTCGAGTATGTTTAGGCCCCTAAAATTGACGTTACTTTGCAGAAGAAAGAAAGAAAGAAAGAAAGAAAGAAAAAAAAAAACCCTTCAGTTTCAATAGGTACCTCATGATCTGTCTGTTGCGAACATCCATCACAGTTTATCAAGCGCCCCCAGAGCAGTGCTGTATTGTGAGATAATTTTGGCTTTGTGACCACCATAGGAATTGCAGGTGACACCCAGACCACCATAGGAATTGCAGGTGACACCCGCTGACTAAAAAATACTTTTTGCCATGCAAAGTCATTGCAAAAATGTACTGTAAAACATATATCCAGGTCCAATAGAAATGACAAAATCTTGAGTAGCCATGTAAGTAAATTATTTTAATGGTATACATGTGTTTCAGAATCAAGTCGCCAGGCTGAGTCAGAGAAGGACTCTAATATGCATGCTCTATTAGATCAAAAGCCTGTTCTCTGCTTGCTATTAATGTCACATTGGTTTTTAAGTGCTGCTAGAGCAAACAACCTGTAGCTATTAAAAAAACATACACGCACAAATGTATACACTTTCATCCATGTATAAATATACAGTTTAGCTGAGGACAACATCTGCACGCCAGATGTCAAGGTGGACTCTGGTGATCTGGCTAATCAAGACAGATACCACTATTAAACAAGAAGTTTAATATTTCTGGTGCTTTTCTTAGTACGTGTCTGCTTTGTTTATTCTGTACTATTGCTTCAACAGTCTGCTTGTTTAACAGATTAAGGAGTAAGATTCCTGTGGACAAACATCATTCTTCAGTGACAGAAAACCATCTTGCTCATCTTTTCTCTTAGTTGGAAGGGAAAAGGAAAGAGAGGACTAGTCCAGCATTATGAGATGGATGAAGCCCACTTCCTGAGATATCTGTGCTCTCAGGGAGCTGTTAGAGTTCCTGCCAAGATTTCATCCATAATCTGATTGTGAAAAGGACCAAAGAAAGAAAAAAACAACAACAGATCTCTGAGTACCTCTCAGCAGGGAGTAATTGTTGTTTTTTGTCCTTCAAATTACTTTGACTTTTGATTTCTTTGTCACCCACATACAGAAAGTTTCATTATTACCTCAGTTTGGTATCCCATCCATCTTTGCTTGACTTCCCTATCAACAGGGAGGCTGTCTTATTTCCTTTTGTGGCATTAGTTTCTCTTGTGCCTCCCATTTCCCAGCGTTGGGATTCAGCCAGGTTCCAGTCTCAGTGTACTGTACAAGGTCAGGCTCTTTACACACTTATAAACATGAAGACATGATTAAAATATGTGTCAGGAGAGGCAAGAATATGCATGTTTGCGCTGAGTGCTGACTCTTGGAACTGATTGTCTCCTCTCTTTAACTGACTTTAACTGGTCACAGTGGATCCTCTCAAGGTGTTCTTCACATTTGTAAAAGCTTTATTACATGCTAAGATTTTGTAATGTTGATACTGAACAGAGCTGAACATCTGCATACAGCATCCTGCATTTTGTCTCTGGATGAGCATTGTGGGAATTTTCTGTTGCTGTTTAATTGGTATCCTTGCAGCACAGAATGGGTTGCAGCTGATTTTTGTCAAAGAGGGTATATAGAGAGGAATAAATGAGAGGGTGCAAGACAGTGTTTAAGGAGCATGGCTGGGTGTGTCTGAGTGCATCAAGTGTGAATAAATGTGTATGTCAGAGATGCTGACAAGTCTTTGAGCTAGAGTCCAAGTCAAGTCTCAAGTCTCTCGTGGTTATAATGAATGTTGTGTCACCTGCTGCGTTCAAACCAGGCTGCTTATAAAACTGCATAGCTATAAGGAATTCTGTAACTGTGACCTGTTTTTCACTTACAGAGCACAAACATGTAGCCTGGTGTGTCTACAATTAATGACAGCTCATTACCTACTGTAAGTCAACACATCCTCCAGACTCTCAAACCCAGTGTGACGTTAGGCTACTAAATAAAACTGTAACCTTTTTGCAGCCGACGTTAATAATTAACGTGATGGAAGACAGCGGGACGTAAATGATTACGTTAATCGACCACCACAAGTTTGGCAAGTGATCAAATGCTCATTCATCTTTCCATAACAAACGACAGTGGGAGTTAACCTCGTAGGTCGTAGCTAAAGCAAGAAGCAAGCTAATGTTAGATGACCAATGCTGAGCTAGACATGTTCACTAACCTCAGGTTACTAAACTGTTTTGCGTTCAGCGCTTCTTTTGTTTGGGCCTGGTTGTATGAAGTTTTAAACCCAAAGTTTATGATAAATGGCACAGTAGCTGCCGGTGTTTGTTGTCCTCTCTCACGTGTGGAGCATGTGCAGCTGTGCAATCAGGTTTTAATATTCTGTCACCTTGTCTTCTATGTGAAGGAGGTAGGACACAATGAAAGCACACAGAAGGAACACGACATAGGCCTGTAGTTTGACAGTAGTAATTGTTAATATTTTGCAGTAGCACAGAAGGTTGAATTGCAAATTTGACACACAGCTGTGGAATCTGTACAGCTGGGGCTAATTAAAAATAATGAGCTTCATGGTTTGCCCATGTAACAGCCACAAGCTACTGATATGATGGCCCTTTATCACAGCTGAACATATTGTTATTACAAATCAGTTTGTGAGGTTCAGTACACTCCTGACAAGAGGTTAAAGACTTCATCTTAAAAGTTAAGAATCTAATTTTTGTATTTACAGTTAAAAGTGACCTATTCTACAATTCATGTGTGTGAAGACATGCTAATTAAAGCAACTATATGTAGAATTTGAAAACATCCATCTTTGGTGCCCCTGGTAGCAGTATCAGAAAGGTCACTGTGGCAGAGAGCAAAATATGAGCCTTCTTCGTAGTATAGAATTTAAAGCGAGCCCAATCATTTTCCACAATGATTGTCTCAACAATGCAGTTGACATCTGTGCTTCAGGGTTAAATATCTTAACAGGAGGATTGCTATGAAATGTGCTACATATATTGAAGGTCCCTAAAGGGTCAATTCTAATGACTTTTGTGATCCCTTGACTTTTCCTCTATACCACCATGAGACATTTTTTCCAGTTTTGTCTCAACCTTTGGGTGGCTTACCGTGAAATTTGGAACACACATTCATGGTCCCCAGAGGATGAATCACTGTTATTTCTTCTACCTATCCATAAATATAAATATGATATTTGATATAATCAAAATAAATTTGCTCCACTTGTTAAACACAACAAAAGTGACCCATGTATGTACTTTATCCAGTAGCTTCGTGACAACTGTGTGATAAATAATGTCGAAACATTCGGATAAAGATACAGAAAAAAAGATAAAGTAGTAGAGACTGGGGTTTCTACACACAGAATACAACATAAGGTGTAATTTCCAATTGGATTTTGATAGTTGTGTTAGAAAAAAGAGAGGAGACCATCACCAGAGATAACAGCTCTTGCTTTCTTGACCTCATGGGTAGAAATACAAACACAGGGGTTAATAAACACAAATAGTTTTACCCACTTGGCCTGAATAGATTCAACACATTGGATTGGATGTCTGCCCATTATTTTTTGTGATATCTTGAGCAAAGTTGATATTTTGACCTGAGGATGGGGAAAGAGGAATACTGTGTCCAAAATGGAAAAAAAATTCATCCTAAGGGAGCATGGCTGTGCTTTATAAATTCCACGTCAATCTGACCATTTCATTTAGCCCTTTCTCATAGAAATGGGAAATTTTGGTCAGGGGAAACAGATTTGAATTAATTCTCTGGGGACCATCAATATCCAAGCCATCAAAGATAACTGCTGTTGGTTGGTTTATTACTTTGGTCCAGACTTAAATATCTGAACAACTATATGATGAATTGGCATGTAATTTTGTGGATGAATCCTAAAAACTTTGGCGATTCCCTGAGCTTTTTCTCTTGTGCCACAATGAGGCTGAAGTTTTTGGTGTTTAGTGAAATATCTCAAAAACTGTTACATGGACGACAATGCAATTTGGTACACAGATTCATGCCCCCTTCAGGTTGATTGCAATAACTCTGAGAAGAGTTATTGCAAGAGTTTCTGGTTTGTGACTAAATACCTGAAAGCTAATGGAATTCCCATTAGCCTCAGTTTGAACTGTTGGTATTGTAATTTCAGAGAATGTAGACTAAATATAGACTAGAGAAAGATATTACCAGTACAGTAGCTACTTAGGAGAAAGGAAAACAACATCCAAAGAGAACATAGATCATACAATGCAGTAGATAGGTTTAGCCTATTTTAGATGTATGTAGCTTATACTTACTGTGCATCCTGATGGATGAAATAACATCAAGGCTTGCCTATTTAGGAAAAGCAGCCTTGAGTCTGCAAGATTCCAGATAATCTGACAAATTCACTGTGTAAACAACCCATTGCACCACCAACAGTTAATATCCCATTCTGGCTTTGATACCAGATCAGTCTTGATATTTTGTGCTCTTAGGACAACAAATGCATCTAATTTAATGATGAATGCAGGTTTTTATTTTGAGTCAGCAAGATTTTTGATGGTGGGGTTTCACCTCAGTCAATCCTACCTGCTCTTTGCTTCCCACCACAGATTGATTTCTAGACCAAAGAGGTCTAAAGGCTGTCTTTCCTGCTCTTTCTCACACTGCTCTCATCTCTGCTGCTTTGCTTCTCCACTCTGTGCTGTACCAATGACTCTCACTGTCCTCTGTCATATTTCCAAGTCTCTCTCTTCTCCCACACTTTTTAATGGGCATCATAGTTTGATAGTTACAGAGAACAGAAAGTATAACAATTACCTGTATTTGTACAAATAAAGATGTGCAGAGACATGAAGAAAATTACACAAGAGAACATTAGCATTCCTTGATATGATGCCTTACAAAACACTGCTAGAAAGGGCTCCACACTCACATTAAAAAAGCATGAAAACAAGTATGACAGTAACTAGTATCAGCAGTAGCACTATTCACTAATAACTCAACTATTAACTACTGTCGATGTCAGAGTTACACTTAGCCCACCTCTGTTATTTCATTAACTTAGGCCCATAACACCTTAGAATCAAAAATGAGTTCTTTACCCAACTCCAGTGTCTTCCCATGCAGGCTCACACACATTGCCATGCATTCCTGACAAGTCTGCAAGGGCCCAGAGCTGTGCTATTATGAAATCTAGAAGTGTGTAAGGGCTTTCTTCTAGACTTTTCAACCCCTTTGTGCACATATTGTGCAAGTCTGCGCTGATGTAGACTTTGCTTGAGTAACCCACAATTTATAGCATTGTTGCAACATTAAAACTGAGATGAGGGGAATAATAATAATATAATAATATTTATTTGTAGAGCACTTTTCAAAAACAAGTTACAAATTGCTTTAACAAGTGTAAAGACAATAATACCCAATGGAATGCTGTGAGCATAAGAAAATCAACACATGGAAGGAGCTGGCAAGACCAAATGTACATGTACACAGGTAACAAGCGAGCACTGTGTGTTAGTTGACTATCCTACAATGATATGATCATGATTGAAAATGTCTTAAAGGGGTACTCCAGTGATTTAGTATGGCACTTCTCATTATGCAACGTGGTAGTGTCTTTCATGAGACTCTCCCTGCCTAAATGCTGATGTCTGTCAAACTCCATTCCATGCCCTCAGTTAGGGCACAGGCTTTCTGTTAATTTTGTTTAGTTTCTAAACCCCGGTTGAGATAACCCGTAACGTAGTTCGCACCCTGACCCCGATGACATCACTATGATATCATCAGGGTTATTTCTTCAGGCTTTGGAAAGTTCCCTCCAAAGCAGCAGATAACTGCTGAAAACCTCCTCAGGCTTTTACCCACTTCAAGCATTGTCAAGTCATTTAAGAATTTGCTAGCAGTAACAGCTAGAGTAGGCTACAGGACAGGCTTGCCTTACAGTTATGATGGCAATCTGCCAAATACTTCTGTGGGTGGAGCTCCTCATTTACTTACAGTGATCAACTATTTTTGCTGGAATTGCTTTCATTACCTTAATGGAACAAAATCAAGTGATGTTGCCCATGTTGCCTGAGGTGTAGGGGGCTTTCATTAAACTCTGAATTTGCACCTTTAATGATTTAAGTGTGAACATGTTGAGTCACACAAGTTTTTATTGGCGGCAATTTGACAAGCCCCTGTTGTGTAGCAAGAAAGAAGCCCTGTAGAATGCTCCTTGTAGTTAGCTAGAACTGGTGCAGTGGGATTGTTAAATTTTGCAAACTCTGCAACAAAAGAAAAATAAATATGTTACTGCCTGAGGAAGTGTCAGAGAAGAAAAACATTTTACACTTCAGTGTCTGAAATGCATTAGCACTGGACCCTAGAAATAATAATACCTACTTTCTTATTAATCACGTGGAGGGAAAAGAGAACAAAATGCATGCACTTGTCACACTGCGTGCCCACCTGTATCAATACCTAACTTGGTTTTCTCTGTGAAAAACTGTGATCTTTAAAATAGTATTTCCTGGTTAACAAAACAGAGCTCTCAGCGGGCTTTTAGCTCACAGAGAATAATCGTGTGTTTTTAGTTTTGAATTGCAGAGTAACTATTTTTGTGACCTTGAAAGTCTCTTAATAGAGTTATTTTTGCATTTGCTATATATCCCTCATCATAAAGCAAGGGATCTCCATCCAGCAGACCACACACACACACTGCAGCTGACCTCAAACATTTTAGAGGTGACTTGCGCTATAGAAGAAAGTATAGCTTGAAATTCACATACTGGTGCCCCAGATGAGGAATAAAGCTCCCTCAAATACCCTAATATTAAAAATGGTCATTGTACCCTCAAAAGAAACTACAATGCTCCAAATTCAGTGAAAAGAAAACAGAAGTAATTTAAAAAGAAAGAAAGTCATGTGCTGTGTTTTTACAACTGTTTCTGATTTACAGGATAGGAGGACCTGATGAAGACTGGGGAGCATATAAGGAATGAAGAAAAATGATGAACTGCATGATGACTGGACACATAAGGACACACAACCTCCTGTAGGTGAAGCTCTGAAAGAAGAATTTCCCAGCTCCATTTTCTACGTGCCTACTCTGCTTGTATGTCAGTATGTCATTATCAGACTGCATAAATGGAAGCAACACCCAAACGGACCACCATTACAGCCTCCACAGCTTGCCCATGGCTGAAAACTATGGGAAAAAGACATTTTTTGACTTCAATCACACAAATGTGCCCGAAACTCTGGATGTCAAGTGGGTGCCCCTCTTGTCATTGTCTAACCTGAGGAGCATCTCAAAAGTCAAAGTGGTTAGCTTCCTGATTGGCTTGACACTGACGTTCCTGATCATGGCTTCCTACATCCTGACATGGGACAAGAAACGACTTTTGCTCACGCCCTCACCCTTTCAGCTCAGATCTGTGGGTGTCCCGAACAGCACAGCAACAGCTGACGATTCTTCTGAAAAGATTTTAATAGACATGAAACTGCTGGTGAAAATCATCAGCTCCAAACTGGAATACAAACCTAGGAACGTGCCTGATGAAAAGGATGTCATTGAAACGGACTCCCATGTAAGTCTGTGGGAAAACGGTCTGTCCCATTTTCATCAGTAGACCAACTAAAATAAAAAGGCTGTTTTTGTTTTTGCAGTGTTTTCATCCAACAATGACAAAAATATGCTGGCAAATGATAATTCAGTCTATACTGGAAAATTTTAATAAGCAACCGATCATTTGTTTGTTGTCAAAAGTGAATTGTAGGCGACTGACAAATAACAAACACCTTACAATCAACCCTGCAGTAAATGGCTGTTTAGTGAAGCTTATAATACCCAGTGTTTGTTGAGACTGACAGAGGTTGTTGATGCAACATGTTTTTAGGGCTTTTAAGTAAATATCAGGTTATGTGTTGTTAAGGGCCTTCTGACTGCTGTTACTACGTGCTAATGTACTGTAATTGGTAAGTTTGGTATATGTTCTCATCTTACTTTTCCACATTGTCCTACATCATCTTGCAGTGTTTAAAAGCTAAAGCATCAGCAATCCTGACAGTTAAAATGTAAATCCCAGTTACAGAGGTAGCAACACAAGTGAGTCAGTAATACCAATCAGTACAAAGTGTCAGTGATAGATTTTTTAAAGAATAATGAAACTAACAACTGTACAAAATGGCCAAATACTGACGGGCTAAATGCATCAGTTGCAAAAATGTAAAATCATGTCTTGTGGCACTAAATCATGGATTTTTTGATACTTTTGATGTCATGAGAACTTGTAACCTTTTAACAGTGTAAATAACATGAATTTAAGGTGATAAATAGTTGCTTTTCTCCGTGAAAGTAGAAACTGCCATCTTTTACCAGACACCTTAAAAGTCCCATAGATACTGAAAGAGTACACTGTAGAAGGACTGCTGCAAGAGTAACAAATGTTACCTCTGACAGTTTCAATATCCTTCTCAAAATCATGATTTACCAAAAGGCTACACTGTTCTATACAGTGTCCCTGTTATTTTGTCCTCCCTCTGAATTGCCTAATGTCATTTTGTTCCTCTCTGCAGTTGTTTTCTGTAATTCCTCGCCATTTCCTGCCCAGCATCAAGAGCCCTTGCTGGTATGAGGAGTTCTCCAGTAAACTTGGCAATGATCTGTACAGGAGGAACCTCTTTACTCTGCGCTCAAAGAGCTTCAGGGGAGTGTGTGACCGCCTGAGGACCAACTTCCAACAGCACTTATACCACAGAAACGGCAAAGTGTTTCGTCTTCGCTGCTTGCCGTTCTTCTACATCATCGGCCAACCAAAGTGTGGCACAACGGACTTGTACCACAGGCTGCTGCTGCATCCGGAAGTCAAGTTCAACACGATGAAGGAGCCACATTGGTGGACGAGGAAACGCTTTGGCAAGTTATCAGGAGATGGTTATTTATGAATGTTTCAATGATTTAGTCAAAAGTTTGTTAAAGCTAGCCGATGGATGGAGAGATATTTAATTAAACAATTACTGAGTAAATAAGGCAGATTAATGGATAATTAAAATAACTGTTCATGTCAGCACTGCTGTTGTGTCCTTATTTCTTTTTCCTCTTTGTCTTCTGCCAATGTGCCTAAATGAACATTTAAAATGCACAACATAAATTTAAAACATAAAATTTTGATTCAGAATTCACAATCAAATCAAGAGCAAATCATTTTTAGTATAAAATGTTCAAATGTAGTGATAAATAAGATAGAAAACTAACCCACCACCAATGACTACAGCTGAAGAACAACTGCAGCTGCTTTCTAATAAAATGCTCCATTACTTCTTTTCACTTTCACTTTACTTTGAGCCACTTGCTGGAAGTGCTGTGTATTAACTGTATTATGTAAAAAAACCATTGTACTGTGTCTGTCATCTGCCTGTTTTATTTCCCTGTATTTACATAGTTCTATGTTTGTGCATGAAAGTACTTTGTGAGTCAAATTATTTTTATGTGCTGGCAGACCTGACCAAAACACTTTTAATTAAATTAATTATATGGTGAAGAAATCTATTAAAGAGTATATAATGAGTGTTATTTTGGTATAACTCTGCTTGCAGGTTATATCCGTTTCAAAGACGGCTTCCAGGAAAAATTTCCTGTGGAAGATTATCTGGATCTGTTTGACTTGGCAGCCTACAACATCCAAGAAGAAATCAGTGGAAATTCATCTGGAGACCACCACACACTCCAGCTCATAACAGGTGAACACATGTGCAAGTGTTTATGTGTGTGTAGGTGGATATGATTAAGTATTGTTAGTGACCATTGTGCATCAGACAGAAGAATCTCTTGCCTTTATAGTTTTCATTTGGTATTTTCTGAAGACCTTTGAATGGTGAAAACAATTGGATCCTGACGATGATTCAAATTACAGCTCTCTCATCTCCCTTTCCTTTATTGTCAGGCCTCCCTCATTTTCAGTGGATTTCCCACAAGTGGCCCTGACCTCAGGAGCACTATAGTGGTGCTCCCATTATTCTAGATATTCTGTGGTCAAAGAGAACAGCATAGTGTCTTTTGAAGTGTACACAGAATCTCAAATGTCTCTGAGTGTTGTCATAACCACCTTTATTCACTTTCTATGCATCTGTGATTATACATGAGGTTGACTTTGCCCCCCTGGACCTAGCCCTGAGAGGGAAATCCTTAATATTAACTTGGTTATGCAGGTTTTTCTTCTATGAAAACTGTGCTGATGATGTGTTTTGCTTACTTGGCTTTAGTTGCTGAAGTATAACAAACTCCTTATTTGGATTTTGCATGGTTACTGATATGAAATGACACTATTCATTTCTTTAATCTAAAACGCGCAACTGTAGTGTCACAAATCTGTTCAAGTGTAGATTAGAAAGACACCATGTATAGACAGCAGACAGACCCAGATAAGGAAAGTGTTTGCAACATCTCTTGCATATTTTGGCCTGAAATTCAGCTCAACCTTGTTACATTCTTATGCCTGAGTGTCTGTACTTCTCATTTTCTTGTTTCTTCATCTGCATTTTAAATGAACTGTTGTTACCCAAAGTGATGCTAAGACTGTCAATGTCTTGCCAGGTGAAGCCAGTGCGTCCACTATGTGGGACAACCAAGCCTGGAGCTATCTTCACGGAGACAGGGAGGAGACAGAGCCCCCGTTCCTGGCCCAGGACTTCATCCACACAGTCCAGCCTGGTGCCAAAATAATCATCATGCTTAGAGATCCAGTAGAGAGGTACTGTAGAGAAATCTATCCACACATCTGCCTGTATAGATACAGATGTAATTTTCTCTGGTGAAACAATTTGGTTTGGATTGCTACCAATGTATTTTCCTATAATTTGTCATTGTTGCAGAATAAATTTGTTTTAAATCATAACTCCTATTGTACATCCAGCAAAATGTCCTTTTGTAGTTCCAACTGGCTTGCAACTCTGTTTCTTCCTGTTCCCAGGCTTTATTCTGACTACCTGTACTTTAAGATGGCCAACAAGTCAGCAGAGGACTTCCATCAGAAGGTCATAGAGTCTGTACAGTTGTTTCAGTCCTGCCTGTCTGAGAGGTCACTTAGGTCCTGCATCTACAACACCAGTCTCTCCAACACCATGCCGGTTAGCTGAAATGATGTTCTTACTTTTCTGAATGTCAGTTTGCACAAGAATAATTACAGCTTATAAATCCATATTTAATTGAACCAAACAACATCCATCCAATTTCTTCTTTGAGTATTTCTGCCTCCAAGCGGTTGGAAATGGATATTACTGCACTGAAGTGCATCTCATTCTGTGCAGGGAAAAATACAACCAGCTCACTGCCCAGAGTGACTCCAGACCCTTCAGCATATATCCTGTCAGGCAGCGCTCCCTCAGGAGTAAGCTGAGTTATGAGCTCTGTCGGTTGTCACCCCTAATCACAACATGAAGGTGACAGCACTGTTATCTTGGGAGTTTTACTACAGTAAAAGCAGCAATCAGCTCGACCTGAAAGCATTGGAACAGACATAGAATCCATCTCAAATCACACAGAAAGATTCAGGAGAAACACCATTAGTTTCTCTTTGTTTACATGATGAAGATGAGGGCTTTCAAACCTATTGTAGTTTGTGCCACTCTACTAGGCACAGTATCTTAGTTTCAGCTGTTGGTGTTATGCTGTGGTGCCCTCTTAAGGATTCATAGTGTCAGTGCATGTTGATTAAATAAAAATATGTCACTCTTAATTCAACAAACAGGAATAAAACAATGACTTAAGGAAGGAAATGATCATTACAATTATTGCTAAGTGTGGGTCACATTAGTTAGCTTCACATTAGAAGTATAATTTGCTCTTCCCATTTATACTGAATGCATTCATCATGTCCCCTGTTGGTTTGTTTCAACTTGTGACTGCTGTTCCTGTAAAAACAAAACTGTGTTCTGAGTGTTGATTTTTGAAACACCTTCCGGTACATTGTCAACAATTTGACAACAACATTTTTTTTTGACTGGTCTGACCTTAAGCACGCTGAAACACGAGCTGACAGTTTCACTTTCTAGTCCTAGCACTTGTGCGCTACACTGAAATAAAGAAAGAGCTCAACATGTTCACAAATCTCTTTGGAGATAGTTGTTGCTTTGAAAACTCATATTAGTATTGATAGCAGAGCTCTTTCTGTAGCTGACCCGTCAGTGTAACAGTATTTTTAATAGTGAGAAAGTTACTTTAAAGTGTAAAAATTGAAATTGATAGTTATAAGGCTTGCTATACTCTTTATTTTTCTTACTGTCGACAAATACTGTGAAAAAGAACAAAACCAAAAATGTGAATTGGTAGTTAGTTTTAAATGTAAATTCTTAAAGATGATCAGAAATACATACACTTTTTTTAAAGGATAAATCATTTCTTAAATAAATTAGCTCCTGTAGTTTTTAGAATATGTTTGTCAAACAGCAGTAAATAGTGCCAGTGAAAGTGAACTGCTAGTTCTCTCCTTATGCACATATTGGCGTGTGAGAGATGCACTGCAAGCTAGCACATCAACATAACATTACTGTTATCTGCAGAAGTCAAGCATGGAGAGGAGGAGACAACACAAGTTTACGGGATTGTTGTTCCCACAGTTCACTTTCATGGTGTTTTTTTCTCTTACCTCATTACCAGAAGGATAGTTCCGCTTCATCCTCTCATCAAAGTTGTAAACATTGACACCCACTTTGACAGTCTTACCATGCGTAGGGTAATTTGCAGGTCCCTTATGCATAGTGAGTGTCTAGGGTATCTGCTAGGCTGGCACCGGCAACAGAGGAAAGCAGTCAGGCCAGAACATGACTACATAAAAAAGTGGACATAGCCACCATGACGTCAACCGTTGGTTTGATTTTTCCTCACAGGTGAGACTAAATTTGGGGATGTACATCATCTTCTTACTGGACTGGCTGACAGTTTTCCACAGGGAGCAGATTCTAGTTCTCCGACTAGAGGACTATGCAGCCAATCTTAAAGTGACAATCAAGAAAGTTTTTGATTTTCTGAGTGTAGGTATGTATACAAAAAGCTACAGTAACAGTGGCTGATTCTTTCACAAGCCTTCACTTTCGTATTGTTAAGGACTCTGACACCAACCTCCCATCCTCCACGCAGGTCCCCTGTCGAAGCAGGTAGAGACAGCACTGACCAAACGGCCCATGTCTAACACTCGGCGGGCGGCAGACAGGAACCTGGGTCCTATGCTTCCCGCCACCAGAGACCTCCTCAGGGAATTTCACCAGCCCTTCAACCATAAACTGGCCAGTGTGTTGGACAACAAAGCCTTCCTCTGGAGTAACACCTGAAGGGTCATGAGCATGGGCAAAATGTGGACAGATGTGAATGACCAACCAGAGCTGAAAGCTACATCAGGAATGCCTATTGATAGAAATGAATTAACAAAGGGAGAACTCATACGCCGGTGTATAGTTGTAAATGGAATTATATGAAGCTCTGAATAAGAGTGTGAGTTTTGTTTGTGGTATTTATTTGAAAGAATGTGAGTGACTCATCCAATCAAGATGATATTTAAAAGAAACTGAATTTGTGTTAAAATTTGATGTTTTACATTGTTAAAAGGCCATTTTACTGCTGCTCCACACAATGCACTGTTAGAGTCTCCACTAATACAATAATGTACACCTCTTGATAAAGTTTTTACTTAACTTATGGTTTAAAACGCTGGGTTGAAATTCACATTACAAATTCTCATTCACATAGAGAAACATTTCCTGTCCTGTTTTTATTGTTAATTTTTTTATTAACAAGAAAGATAAAAAAAATCATTTCAGAGATTCTAAAAGAGAACAGTCCTCACATAGGCATACATAATTTAATTACAGCACTGATTTGTGCACAATGTGTGTCTGGGGAAAGTCATCAGGGAACATTCTGAAAGCTGAGATATCTTAATACCAGCAGTTCTTGTGTCGTTAAGTGTTAACCTCTTAAACCTCACTGACCCGGCAGTGGGTCAGTCAGTAGGCCTACACAAACTCATAGTGCAAACTGTTTGAACCTATACAAATTTAATGGAGATCTCAAAGTAGCACTGAAATGATTAGTCCAAAAATCAACTGATCACTTGAAGCAACATTTTGTAAGAGTTGGTGTGACCCCTACCATTTCAGAGTGCAATTCACCGCTTTCATAAATAAGGACAGCTGTTGTCTTTGTTATGATAAATATTACCATCGAAAACTAGCAAGTTGACAACTTTACTAACACAGCCAAACATCAAGCAAGCCAACAACACAAGACATAGCAAACCAGCTAATAAGTTAGTACTTACTAGTCCAACAGAAAGAATGCCAGCTCAGAGTCTCTCATGCAGCCTTTTATTTCAGGCAGCTCCATATCCGGGAGCCTCTTGCATGGTCACTCCCTTTTTCTCTTCCATAGGCTCAGGCAGGACACCAGCACTCTCTACCAGCTGTTATTTCATGGTAGAAAAGTTACATAATGTTGCTTGGTTGCTCACTGCTAGCTATAAATCTTGAACTGATGTCAGCAAACATACTAGATAACACACTTGGACATCTGTAATGTTACTGTAAGTGCTCTTGCGTCGTTCTAGCTTTGTTGGCTAGCTTTATAGGTCTCTTGCTTGGTCAGTCTCTTTTTCTCTTCCTTTCTTCATCTGACAATGTCTTCTTAGGTCTCTTTGCAGTCTCTGCCATGATATCCACACTTACAATACCGAGCTAGCTTCTTCCAAAGAACTTAAATTGTATATTATATACTCTTCGCTTCTTCTTATAGCTTGCTTGCTGTTGGTGTGAGACATGGTGCCTTTAGAGTTAGATTTCAATTCGGGATTCCAGTGTTACTTCCGCAAGAAGCTCTATTACAAGTCAGTGTACCATAAAAATTATTTTGAAGCTGTAAGTTCATTATCAAGCAGATGTTCTCTTGTTCCATTTTCTCAAATTGAGTATTTGCTGTTTTATTTTTTTTATACAGGTTTGTACAGGTCTTTGAGTTTTGGACTATTGTTCACACTAAACACGCAGTTTGAAGGTGTCACCTTGGGTTCTAGCAGATAGTGATTTTCTGACATTTGTTACTAGAAAAACATTATTGAAGCACATATATTTAAAATACTTCCACGCGATTGGATGGATAAAAAACATGGAGTCTTGGCTTTAAATATTTCACTCAGTGTACACACTGTATGTACATCATAAATAGCTTTAATGAATAACTGTACCAAAAGGGTACAGAATACTGCCAGTGTGCAATAAGCATTTCAACAACCTAAATGCTACTTTAGGGGAAGTAAAAGGGGTAAACTGGATGGGAAGAAATTAAAAACAGCAAAACAACAACAAAAAAAAGGCATTGTAGAGTAGATGTGTTTGAGTGAAAATATGTTCATGTTGAGAGATCATGCTGAGATCAATTCAATTCAATTTTATTTATATAGCGCCAAATCACAACAACAGTTATCTCACAGCGCTTTTCATAAAAGAGCAGGTCTAGACCGTACTCTATGATGCTATTAAGGGAAGCCCAACAATTCCCACCAAGAGCAAGCACTAGGCGACAGAGGCAAGGAAAAACTTCCTTTTAAGAGGCAGAAACCTCGAGCAGAACCATGGCTCAGGGTGGGCGGCCATCTGCCTCGACCGGTTGGGGTGAGAGAGAGAGAGAGAGAGAGAGAGAGATGTAAGGAGAGAGAGAGAGAGATGTAAGGAGAGAGAGATGTAAGGAGAGAGAGAGGGGAGGGAGGCAGCCTACACAATATACACACAGAGGTACACACAGTGAAGGTAATGTTGCTATAGACTAAATGAAAAATGGTACAGATATTTATAATAGTGTTAATGGTAACCATCGTAATGTTAATGATTATAATAACAATAATAACAATAAGACTAGCAACAATAGTCGTTGCAGCAGAGGGTGTCGAGCAGGAACACGGGGGCAGCAGGTGACCCGCAGCCACAGATCCAGACTCCACAGCTCCAGAGCCAGAAAACCTGCAGGAAGTGATAGGAGAGAGGAGAGAGACGAGAAAGCACAAGACTACCAGAAAGGGGAGAAGTTGTGTTAGTAACATGCAATAATGGGATAAGGTTGCATACAGAGGGAGAGAAAGTAGAGGAGAGAGGAGCTCAGTGCATCATGGGAAATCCCTCGGCAGTCTAGGCCTATAGCAGCATAACTAAGGGATGGTTCAGGACTACCTGAGCCAGCCCTAACTATAAGCTTTATCAAAGAGGAAAGTCTTAAGCCTACTCTTAAATGTGGAGATGGTGTCTGCCTCCTGAACCCAAACTGGAACCTGGTTCCACAGGAGAGGAGCTTGATAGCTGAACGTTCTGGCTCCTAGTCTACTTTTGGAGACTCTAGGAACCACAAGTAACCCTGCATTCTGGGAGCGCAGTGCTCTGGTGGGGTAGTAAGGTACTATGAGCTCTTTAAGATAAGATGGTGCCTGACCATTAAGAGCTTTGTAGGTAAGAAGAATGATTTTAAATTCTATTCTGGATTTTACTGGAAGCCAATGCAAAGAAGCTAAAACAGGAGAAATGTGATCTCTTTTCCTGGTTCCTGTCAGAACACGTGCTGCAGCATTCTGGATCAGCTGAAGAGTCTTAATGGACTTTTTCGAGCAGCCTGATAATAAGGAATTGCAGTAATCCAGCCTAGAAGTAACAAATGCATGGACTAGTTTTTCTGCATCATTTTTAGACAGGATGTTCCTGATTTTCGTAATATTACGTAGGTGAAAAAAGGCGGTCCTTGAAATTTGCTTAATGTGAGACTTAAACGACATGTCCTGATCAAAGATAACTCCAAGATTCCTCACAGTGGTGCTGGAGGCCAAGGCGATGCCATCCAGGGAAACTATATCTTTAGATAATGCGTCACGGAGGTGCTTAGGCCCCAGAGCAATAACTTCAGTTTTATCTGAGTTTAACATGAGAAAATTACAGGTCATCCAGGTTTTAACATCCTGAAGGCACATTTGAAGTTTAGCTAACTGATGAGTTTCATCTGGCTTGATCGATAGATACAACTGAGTATCATCTGCATAACAATGAAAGCTTATGGAATGTTTCCTGATAATATTGCCTAAAGGAAGCATATATAAAGTGAAGAGGATTGGTCCAAGGACAGATCCTTGAGGAACTCCATGAGTAACTTTGGCGTGCATGGAGGACTCATCGTTAACATGTACAAACTGAAATCGATCTGATAAATAGGACTTAAACCAGCTTAGAGCGGTTCCTTTAATGCCAATGAAATATTCCAGTCTCTGCAATAGGATCTGATGGTCAATGGTATCAAATGCAGCACTAAGATCTAATAAAACCAGTACAGAGACAAATCCTTTGTCTGATGCAATAAGGAGGTCATTAGTAATTTTCACCAGTGCTGTCTCTGTGCTATGATGAGCTCTAAATCCTGACTGAAAATCCTCAAATAAACTATTGCTCTGTAG
Source organism: Micropterus salmoides (assembly GCF_014851395.1). Taxonomy (NCBI): domain Eukaryota; kingdom Metazoa; phylum Chordata; class Actinopteri; order Centrarchiformes; family Centrarchidae; genus Micropterus; species Micropterus salmoides. The sequence goes on from NW_024041373.1 coordinate 19,071,373, forward strand.
AAAGTCACACAGCTGTTTAGCAACTGCTTTCTCCAGAACCTTAGAGAGAAATGGAAGGTTAGATATAGGTCTATAGTTGGCTAAAACATCCGGATCAAGTTTGGGCTTTTTCAGAAGAGGTTTAATTACAGCTACTTTAAAGTACTGTGGTACATAGCCTGTTGATAAAGATAGATTGATCATATCTAGTATAGAGGTGCTGACTAAGGGTAGAACATCTTTAAGCAGCCTAGTCGGGATGGGGTCTAAGAGGCAGGTTGATGGTTTAGATGAAGAAATTATTGAAGTTAGTTGGTAAAGATTGAGGGAAGCAAAACAGTCTAAACATGTATCTGGTTCTACAGCTGTTTCTAAGGTTCCTGAGTTAAGAGATAAGTCGGTGCCAATTGAGGGCAGGTCTTGGTGAATTTTGTCTCTAATAGCTAGAATTTTATCATTAAAGAAGCTCATGAAATCGTAACTACTGAGAGCTATGGGAATACTTGGCTCAATAGAGCTGTGACTCTCTGTCAGCCTGGCTACAGTGCTGAAAAGAAACTTTGGGTTGTTCCTATTTTCCTCTATTAATGACGAGTAGTAGGCTGCTCTGGCATTACGGAGGGCCTTCCTATAAGTTTTAAGACTATCTTGCCAAATTAAACGAGAATTTTCCACTTTGGTAGAACGCCAATTCCTCTCAAGTTTCCGTGATATTTGCTTTAATTTGCGAGTTTCAGTATTATACCATGGAGCTAACCGTCTTTGTTTTAGTATTTTCTTTTTCAGAGGGGCTACAGAGTCGAGTGTCATTCGCAGCGAGCCTGCAGCACTATCAACAAGATGATCGATTTGGGAGGGACTGAAATTAGCATAGGAGTCCTCCGTTACTTTGTGACTAGATAATGTATTTAGAGCTGATGGAATCGCATCCTTAAATTTAGCTATGGCACTATCAGACAGACATCTTGTTCATTTTTGCCCAATGGCGAGTAGTTCAGCAATACAAACTCAAAAGTTATCAAACAGTGGTCGGATAAAGAGGGATTCTGTGGGAACACCACTAAATGTTCAATTTCAATACCATACACCAAAACAAGGTCGAGGGTGTGGTTAAAACAGTGAGTCGGTTCATGAACACTCTGAGAGAAGCCAAAGGAATCTAACAGAGAGATAAACGCAGTACTGAAGCTGTCATTCTCAACATCCACATGAATATTAAAATCCCCTACAATAATAACTACAAATACAATACACTATAACAAAAAGAATTGGTTGCAGTGATTCACAAGAGGGCACTAAAACACAGACCATAACTCAACATCCAAACACTGTTCCACAGACCTATTGCTGTAATATTTCACAGTGTTATATGTAAGATACAGTAAAGGTCACAGCCTGCCCAAACAGACTAATAAATCATATTTTCCTTTCTCAGTCATTAATGTGTCATAAACTGATGGGAAGACATCATCAGGTATATCTTCAGGATTTCTCAATCATTGCAATAATAAAACATAAAGATCCTGCATGGAACATTAAACAAACTAAATTCAGTATAACCAAACCAAAAGGAGTCAATCCAGGGGAGAGAGGGAGTTTTAGGTTTAATAGTATAGCAGACAACCAGACTAGATGAGACACATTTCCCTGATGACCTAGTTCCACCCTCTGGGCAACAGACTGAACCCCACAATCAAATTCCTCCAGGTGATCATAATAATTATATGTATTTATAATCAGTCCCAAATATTTACACAGATAATTTCACAATGCAAAACTAAAGCAAATGGAGGTTTGCAGGTGCAGGTGAAGAGAGGGAGTCCACTGCAATCAGGCTCTTTAGGCACCTTAAACACAACATAGGCATATTTGCATATCATCACACTGGGCAAGGGATCACAATGACTTTTATTTGATTTTAGCAGAATAGTCAAGAGAGTCGCAAAGCAGTACTGCGATAAAGGCAGAGAAAACATTCAGCTACATTCTCTTGCCTGTGATCCCCAGTAGTGTGGTTTCTGTCATAGAAAAACAACAGTGTCTTATATAATGAACTGCTACACATTTCATGTTTGACTAATTAGCTTTCACTTCAAACAGAACTACTGTCTCACATGTTGTGTTGTGAATTAAATACCATCAGAGCTTTGCTTGCTTTAGCTGATACTTTACATGGATAAGTTACTCATGTAAACACCTTTCTACTTTTCATAATCATTCACTGTCATTTGAGAAGATTGGAGAACGCATAACTGTGTCTCACTTGATGGGCTGCCTTGGCTACCTATTACATTTAATGCCATTCAGATTACATGTAACATTTTCCCACTGTCATTGTCATGCACATATTGAGGAACGAAAATCAAAGATCAGAGATGGAGGATGGGCCTGCTCTTACTGCATTTACAATGGGATTGGTCTCATGGACGACGACAGAGCTGCAGGAGCCACAGGGCTGAAGAGAGACAGTCTCATGTGATACTGATGGTAATCCTTTCCAGGATTTTCAAAGGTGGAAGAAACCGATAAGGTGTCTTTCGACAGTCCTTCATTTTGTCAAGGACGTAAGACATTGTATTGCGTACATGGGTGTGTGTATGTGGATGTGTTTTAGCAGCTAGAGTGATGTGAGAGTCAACTGAGCATCCATCCCTTTTTCTTGCATCATTCCTCTTCACACCCAGCTTCACAGTTTCAACTCACACCTGAGAACTGACGAGATCATCAACATCATCTACTGCCCACTGAGCAGCTTCACTACAGCAATCTGATGTTCAGTGCCTTGCTGAAAGGCACATTGAAGTAGGTCACTCATAGCGAGGTGTGTATTTCTCATCAATTCAAAATGGAAAACAGTTTTCTGCACACTGACAGCTTCAGAGATTATTTAGTGTCCCAAACAAACAATGTTTTCATCTACACAATCTAGTAGAAATAATACAACCTGAAAATGTGCTACAAGATACAGTATAAATAGGCATTTTTCACTTATGACATTTTGACATAGTATTCCTACAAAATGAATGTAAATGTAAGTCCATTTAGCTGCGTCAGATTCAGGGCCCTTGTATTGTGCATGTTTGCTGACTGTCACACTGTCAGGTCTTCACTTCATGTCACTGGGACACTTGAATAGATATTGTTAATGTTTATAGCTCTTCGGAGAACACTTTCTCTTATAACACCTCTAACATCCATTTCCTGTGCTGCTCTTCTTCTTCTTCTTCTTCTATCTTTTTTGTTAAGTCTTACTTCTTTATTATTTACCCAATTGATGCCATACATGCTATTAGCTCTTACTAGTATTTATTGCGGCTCTTACTAGTATGTATTGTCAGTTGTAGATCTCGTGCTGTATTGATGCTTTGTTCATGCTTGAATGTTGTTCCTCAAATGTAAGTGGCTTTGGATAAAAGCGTCTGCCAAATGAGTAAATGTAAATGTTAAGGGTCAGGAGCAATCCTGAAGATCAGTATGGGTGAGATGTGTAGCAAGACTTCTGATGAGCTCAGTGGTAGAACCCCTGGGTGCTGGATGTGATAAGAAGTGGAGGTGAATTATATTTTTTATTCAGTTTTACTAATTCATGACTTATGGATGAGACTGTTTTGGTGAGTTTATTTTTTATCCATCGAAGACAGAACTGACTTCTGCTAGTTAATCTAGTAAATAGGATACTTATATGATGATATATGACATTTTTCACAGTCGCTAATACAGTTGTATTCATTGATATTAGGGCTGCCCCCGACTAAGGATTTAACTAGGCGACCAGTAGTCGTTAGTTTAAGCCATTAGTTGACTAGCCATCACATGTTTATGATATTAATTTAATTGTTTAAATATAAATTTCAGGTCATCAGAGGCTTCACTCCTCTCCTGTCCCCACATGAACCTGGAGTCCTGGTCAGAGCCGCTGTAAATGACCTTGGTACTGCATTCCCTGTCGTCAAACTAGCTCCATCGGTCTCGGAGGCTGTATTCAGTCCTGGTCCAGCCATGTTCACTGGGAGACTGTTGAGACAGGCTCTGTTGCCCGCTTGCCTGGCTCTGTTCTGGTGCTCCTCTGTTAGTAGTATAATCAAAGACCAACACTCCCCTGGTACTTCAAGCGTTAAGTCCGGGTAGAGTCAGCTGCTGCCCCCTCCCCAGTCCTAAACACCTGCATCTAATCTTTTGCTTAAAATATCTCCCTACTTGGCTTTGTTTGCCACTTCTGTGCGGCTCATCTGTAATGACCTGCGGTAAATTATGCACCATGGAGAGGAAAAAGGCAATTGAAGCTTTGGATCATCCTCAACCCATTGATTAGTGAATCAATGGAGGACACAATGAACAAAAATCATTCTAGTGCTCCTGACGCTCAGTTACTGAGAATGAAAGAAGTGGGGGAAAGAGAAGTAACATCCTGAAGGATATTATTAAAAAAGTAATGGGTCATGTTACCTGTTCACCACTGAAGTAATGCTGTTCAGTTTTGAATATTGGTTTTTATATAGGGCTATAGGCTTAAATCACTTAATCTATATATATATTTTCTGGAGGATGAGCAACCTGTACACATGTCCACAAATGTTGATTATTTTCATTGTAACCACTCTATTTATTATTATATTTTGATGAAAACCAGAAGTTCAAAGTATTAGACATTTTAAGAGACGTACTTATTCACTTTCTTTGGCGAGAGTTAAATGAGAAGACTCACATCACTCTCAAGTTTGTCCGTTAAATATGAAGCCTACCTGGGAGCAGGGGGAAAAAGCTGGCTAGGACCCTTGTTGCAAGGCAACCAACAGAGACTCAAGGAAGTCAGTGTTCCTGAGCACAAAACCCTTTTGAAACCACAACTTGTTGTTTTCACACTTCTGTTTTTATATGGAATAAACAAACAAAATAAAACAAGTTAATTAGCATTGTTGGAAAGTAACTAAGTAGACTACATTTACTCAAGTACTATAGCCATTTCTGATGTACTTGTACTTGAGTATTTTCGTTGTTTGCTACTTTATACTAATACTCCACTACATTTAAAATGGAAGCATTGTTGACAGGTACAGTTACAAGTTACTTTTCAGATTAAGATTTTACATAAAAACACATTAGAACCATTTTAAAAAATTCAATACTTTGTTAAAGGTTTAATGAATGGCTCCAAACCTTTTTGGCTTGTGACCCCCTTACCAAAAAATCTGTGTCTGGTTCTGGCTCCTTGTTTAGATGTTTATGTGTTGTTAGCATTTCCACCAAAGAGACAATTCCTCTCTAATCTAGAGGCCCAACGAAGTAAAATTATTAACCATTTCAAAACACAAAGATTAGAGAAAAACAAAAAACTAAGTTTCATACTTGACTTGAAAAATCCTTTTCTTTATTTCCTACCACATTAATCATCTCACAACCCCTAAGATTTATTCTGTGAGTCAGAATCTTTTTGAGTAAATTAAGTGCTTGATGTATGTACTGCATCGAAGTCGTAGGTATTCGGGATGGATGGCAGGCATTCAAAGCACAGGCAGAGACTGTAGTTTGCATCCTGAGTACTGTCTGTTTTTAGGTTTAGGGACCAAAAGCACTTAGGCTAAGGTCTGAGAAAATTGTGATTGTGGTTTCTGGCAGATGTTGATAAGAATGCAACTTTAATATTAAACCATTCCCTAAATTTAACCAAAGGGCTTTGTTATAAACATAACATGTTTAATAATGCTGTAGTCGAGTAGATGTTGTATTGCAAGTTCAGATATTTTGGTGAAAAACAAATGAAATATGTTATCAGGGAACATTTTACTGACATGTTTGTGACTTGCCAGATATGTTAATTAACAACATTTCCACATAATGTTAATAGTGAATGTAATCCAGTCGGCATTACGTTTCCTTCAAAACACTTTTGTAAATTAGTTGTATATAGATGTCATTTCTAGGAGACAGGGTTGCACTAATGGGGGTTTAGCCAGAAATGTGACGTGATCAAAATGTTGAACTCACAGAGAACTAAAGTAGTTTTGTTCACTGTATGATTCAGTGCTGATTAGAGTTTTTATGCATTTGCTTTTTTTGTTATTTCAAAAGATTCTCCTCACTAGTTTACTGAGGAAACATTGTTAAAGTAAAAGGAAAGTTTTATATATAAAAAAAGGGTTTTAACTGTTTCAACTGTAATAGAAATAACAAGAAAAAAATCCTTGTGAAAAGCTTTATAATTGGGTTGTTGTTGTAGATAATGTGTAGACAATAATGATAACCCTGGAGCTACATCAGTGCTGAGCAAAAACAACCCATTTATCAAAACAACACTTGTCCATACTTGACTGGAAAATAACTTGTGCCATGTATGTAGTAGGAACAAACCATGCCGTTGTCCATTTAACATATTCATGCAGAAAATGTAGTTTGAGGCAAACACATTAATGTCCAGCATGAAGCATGTATGATTTTGTTGTAACAGCTGTACTGAGAACAGCAAATTGCTGACATCTGGTGATTCAAATAGAGCTCAGCCCAATTAATACAATTACATGACGATTCATCTCTACTCTGATCAGACAGAGAGTCAGACCTGATTCTGATTCATTCTCATAACTGTAACACCACAAACATTTTGAGATTCATCTGGTAATTTGTTAGGTCCATGATTATGACTTATTATTACAATACGTCCTCTGTCATTACATTTATTCTGAAAAGACGGTTTTGAGACGTTTTTAATCTAATTGAAATGTACAGTTAACAATACTGGCAGAAGGCTTCTGTTGAAGGAAAACTTTATGTTCAATTGTTCATAATGTTAAATGTTCATATTAGTCATAGATAGATGTGGCATGTGGGATGTGAACAGAATATCCTAGTGTATTTCTGCTGATATTAAAATAAATCACTGAAGTTACGTTCACCTGAGGACTGTTTTATATGGAAGATTTTATTGGACTTTAATATTTGTAACCCACAGAAAACAATCCACAAATGTGTACTATGATGCGTAAATATTTCACCATCTACAAATATGTATTTTTACATTTGTGATGTGTAAAATCATATCCACAAAAATACAGTGCAATTTGCAAATATGTACAACTTACTCTGTACACACATATTATTTTATTTACGCATTTGTGGATCTTTTCCTGTCAATTTGCAGGTCACATTTGATTTGTGAATTCCTTTTTGCGCATTTGCGGAATTTTGTCCACTCTTTACCACAGAGATCTGTAAACAGAGATCTGTAAATTTGAGAGCAGTTTATTAGCTACACCAGCAGGTGACGGTAGCAACATTGCCTCTCATGAGTTGTAAGAAAATCCATTGCAGTACCCAAGGTCATCTGTAGGAGACAACAACTTCTGCTTCTGTTGGGCCACTGGACTCTACACAGTCTAAATTTTTCTCTACAAGTGTATATAGTTTACTATTGAATACTTTATCACTGTATTTGTTTTACATTTATATTTAAATAAACAGACTACATTTGAAAGTACTGTTGTACCTAATGTTTGTAGGAGCTATAGTAAACCCTATGTACTGTATAAGGTTACAGTCCTCAAAAGTACAGTCAATGTCCATTTTCCGTTGAGCTTTTGCATGAAAAACTTTTTGTAAGGCTCATGAGTAGGGTTTACATGATACCTCAATACTGGAGATCTATCTTGGGGTGTCTATCTTGTTGGTGTCCCAACCAACCCAAGACTGACATTACTGGGGGACCTCTTAGACAACATGAGGGGCAATGTTCACTGTTCTTGGAGAAATCAGCATTATTATTGTTATTATGATATCCTTTTGGGGGGGGGGGGTTGTGATTTATTATTATCATTGGATATATATGTGCTTTATCCAAATGTTTCTTTTGTATTCAACTGTCCTGCAAGAAGTCAGTACGATGCTTCACTTAAGCCAGAGTGGCTAGGTTGGTTTAAGTATTAGCAGTCATATTATTTCACGCACATGGATATCGTAAAGTGGTTGACCAACTCAGCAGGTGCAGCCACATTACAGGAGTCAGCCACCACTATCAGTAGATTCCAGTAATGAAACAGGAACTAGCACTGACAATACTAACAAGCTAGCAACCGCATAACAGACCAGTGCATCCACCACCACCAGCTTGTAAGGGATTCAGAATATTGGGTATTTTTTAGTGTATGTTCAAGTAATACATATGTGAAAGAGTATAGAAGCAGACTAAAGCAGAATGATCAAAATCAGATTACATAACTGTCAGAGAACATAAATCTACACCTAGCAGACAGACAGAACCCAAGCATGATGGTATAGAACAACATTTCCACTAAGCTGCACGCTGTCATAGTGTTGTTGCTTGTTGGATTTGTAGGCCTAGTGCTGCAAATGGTGCTGATGCAACTGTCGCTGACTTTAAGCGACTTTGTTTTGCACTATTAACGACTTACGTCTCGGACTACATGTGTATGAGTATGTATGGGGCGGCTTTAATATACTTCTTTGACATTCTTTTAAATAATATGCTGCACTACTGGTACAGAACTGAATTTTAAGTTTCATCATTAAAATATAAAATAAGTAAGCACATCATTCCATGGTAGTCTTTTAACATATAACTACACAATATTTAATCATTCAATATGAATCCGTTGTCACATTAAAAAGTTGGGGGGGGGGGGATAAAAAAAAAAAAAGGCTCTCACAGTAAAACCAAATGCCCATCCAATTACTTTCCTCTGGTCCTGGGACTGTATGTGTGACAACAGGGTGCTTGCAAGAAAACAAAACTTTCTTTTACTTCTCTAAAAGACAACATGAAATGGCAGTATGAGCCAACACAAGACACCAGAAACCCTCTCAAGGCAGAACAAAGCCCTAAAGGAAATTTACCTTAAAACAGAATGTATATCGCTATCCTATTGATGGAAGTTGGAAAATAAGAGCATTTGATGATGTTCTCCAGAAGGTCAATTCAATCACTACAATTTGTGTCTATGACTATGTCACAGATTAGTGCAGTGGTTGAAGGTTTTGGACCGGGAAGGGAACAGAGCAAAACTACACATGACATGTGACAGAGCAACAACAAGCTACAATGACCAGACAAAGACTGAGGGGAAACAAGCAAGCATATATACACGGGGTTAACGAGCTGGGAGGGCATACACAGGTGAGACTAACGAGACACAGGCAGGCAGAGAGACAGCAGGGGAAAACCAAGGGGGTAAACCAGAGGTCGGACAGTGAAGCTGACCATAGCCTGCATGGAGGGATCCGTGTAGGCCCAAAAATAACGTCAAAGCTCCGTGACACCCCGTCACACATGAGAGATGTAACCGTATTTCAGCAATCTAAAAAGAATATTCAGCCATCGGTGACGCTGCGTTGGTGTTTGACAGGTGAGCCTCGTAGGTGGGCTGATTAATCAGTGACGATCCGAGTCAGACAAACACTCTGAGCCAGAAGACTTTTTTTGGCGCAGCTATGCAGCTACCAGAACTTGTTTCTGCCGTTCTACGTCATTAAACCACGGTTATGCTGCGCGATCATGCGCAGTAGACGCTGGTGCCAACCGGAAGAATCCCTGTAGTAGTATTTTATTGGTCCAAAACTGGCTTCACTGTTCTCCATTCAAATCAGCGGGGTGGCTTCGTCCAGTAATATACTGTCTATGGGAGTAACAGACAGAATACAGGTTACTGAACTCTAAACACAGACATTAACTAAGACACAGAACTAAAATGCAGGGCTAAACCTAAGATACATGACAGGAAACACAGACTGAAAGACCAACAACACAGACAGGCTACAAACACACACAGGTACAACAGACTGAGACTAACAGGTTGCAAAAAGGCCAAGAATCAAACAACAAAAACACAGAGGCCAAGTAGAACAGGACAAACAGGCAAACTGAATAACAAGCTTAATGAGGACAGAGCAGACTAAAGCATTATCAGATTATATAACTGTCAGAGAACATAAACTGACACCTAGCAGACAGACAGAACCCAAGCATGATGGTATGGACACTAATACATCAGACATGAACAGAACTTCACTGGAGCTCCCAAAGTTTCCAAAGATACCAATTTTTTTTGGAGAGATGTGTTTAAAATGATGCACAACATAAAGAGAATATTTTACTTTGATGTAAAAAATACAGAGTCTTGGATTTGAAAACGTTCACTCAATGAAGAGCTGGAAAAGCTGATATATAGCACAACATATCTGAGATTTAAGACATTGTGGAATAAGATGAGTTTAACCTGTATGTTAAGAGGTTGACATATAATATAATATTATATCCTAAGGAATTTAATTTGAATGCAGGAAATCAGCTATAAAAAAATGTGAAAATGATTATGGGTGCTGTTATAGTGTCCCAGGAGTTGTTTCACATAGGACACAGCACCAGGATTTCTCACTGGATGACATTATCACTACAGTATGTCTCTCTGTTGTTGGCTTAGATTTACAAATAAAAACTCAGTTAGAAATATTATGTGAAATATATTCTCAGGGGGATTTTCAATCTTTGATTTACACTGAACAGAACACAAAAATCTAACCTTGTAATGTGGTGTTGTGTTGCGGACCACCCATCAACAGTCAGCGGCATCAAAAGGCGGTGTGTCTCGTTTTACGCTTGCAGAGACACACAGAGAAAAAGAATGATAGCAATAAATCTCTGTGTATTACTGGGCCTGAGCAGAGGCAATCAGTCTTGGTTGAACTGTGCTATGACTTCAATTTCAGCAAGAGAAAACTCATCCTGCTATCTCATTTGATTGCACAATAGAGGAGCCCACTGCTTGGAATCAATGTATTTCATTCTGGTAAAATGGAGAAATGCAACATTTTTGTGAATGACTCTTTTCCATGTCAGTGTTACAAAGAAATACACACATGCTGCATGATATGAATGAAAATGTTCAAAAAGCCACACGTGTATCTACACATGCAGGTCTTCTGACTTTACTTTTAATATTACATTAAACACAAGCAGAACAATACCACAGAAAAACAAATAGATAAAAATAAATATATCAATAAATGCATAAATTATTTTTTTTTATTTGAAACTGAATATGGATGTTTTTTTTGTTTATATTTTTTACATCTACAATATTGCAAATGTTTTGATTTTTCTAATTGTTAATGCAAGGAAAATCAGTTTGCATCAGTTTCAACATATTTCTTGCCACAACCCAGCCCTCATTTCTGTTCAGTCCATGTCGTATAGTCTTTGTTCATGTCGTACGTCACATCTGTTCCATTTGTCTGCCTGCAACCCTGTCAATTTGTTCATTTCCCTGACTTTGGATTTACGTTGTCACTCCTGCCAGTTTCTTTATATTACCTTGTGTTGTTCCGACTTTGCCACTTTGTTGGGAAATTATTGTGAAATTATAAAACACAGCCTGCTGGAGTTTGCTTTAGGGTCCTGAAACCTGTTTTCTGCCTGAGCACATGGCCTTCTCTAATAGATTTAGTGTTGAAACACTGTCAGTAGAAGCAGTAGGTGATAACTGAACTGAGAAAATCTGCATTTTTGTGAATTATCATATTTCCTACACATGCTGCACTACACACATAATATGTATGTTCACAAGAGTACATAAGTGTGTAATCATGGAAGATTTAATTAAGATGGATGTGGTGGTGGTGTGCTTTCACGCTATGTCATTCAAAGATGAATAGAAGACAGTTGCTGTCTTCAAAGGGCTGAATAGTGAGTTATACCAAGGCCACTGGAAATTGTCCCTTATTGGACTATAATCGGTCATGGACAGTTCAAAATCGTTCCACTCATTAGTTTATCCACTGTTCTTCATCAATGTGCTGGATATTAAAAAAAGGTAAGCAGGTAATCAAGTGAGGAGAACTGTAATGGAGACCAGGGGTTCCATTACCTGACATAGTCAACTGAGTATTAAGGTGGGGAGTATTGATAGCAGGAGCCATACACATTGTTGTTTTGATTGTTTATTTAATTTGTGAAACATTTGACAGCTGTCTTTGTTGTGAGTAGTTCCACAGGGGGGTCTGGCCATCCTGCCTGTGTGGAAAGAAACCTCAACCTAGTGTTGTAGGCCCAAGCACCTGCTTAAAGCTGCAGGAGCAAACCATGAAGCTGAGAGGGGGGGGAGTAAAGCCATCAACAGTGCTGATTTATGTGATTATTTTGAGTATGCTTTGTTGATTTACTGATAGAAATTTGTATTATGTAAATATTCATTCTTTGGGCTCTATTTTTCTGTGTTGGGTTTTTGGGTAAATATTTATTAATCTAAATGATGGTGGTCCCACCCGAGTAGTTTTACCCACTTAATTACCTGCAGGAGGGAGTGTATAAAAGGCAGCAAGTTACTTTCAGTGTAAGTTTTTTGTTGCTTGTTGGTGTCGGTGTCTCCTCTTGTCGGTATGGAAGACAATAAATGCCACGTTTGTGCTTGCATTTTACCTCTTGTCTCATGTCTCTCTCTGAAAAATGTAAAGCCACCGCCAGGCCATCGGACAAGAACAATATCTAAGCCTCACAAAACTTTCTACATAATGCACATGCAAGATGTTTAAGCCCTGAATACTTGCAATCCTTGCTAAACGTGATAGAAATGCTATAACATGACCATCCGAATCAAACCTAAAAATCATAAGGTAGCATGTTTTCTTCACTTCCAACAAGAATGTAAAATATAAAACTCTCTGTCCGTACACACACACATGTTTCTGAAGGTTACATGGCCCTGAAACCATGGCAACTGAGGTTATGATGTGGTGCAGGACTGCACATTTTATATTTTTAAACACACATTCGTGTGTGTGTGACAGTTTACTTCTGACTCATTCATCTCATTCTTTCCAAGTGGTAATTATGTCAGACTTAAAATGCAATGATAGTTGCTTGTGATAATGTGGTGACAAATTGTGTGAAATATTAATCAATTTAGTATTTTTTTTATCTCACTTTTTCATTTGTTAATGACTGAAGAACTGAAGATTATTAAAATCTTCCTGGAGGAGATTTATATAAAAGTCCTCTAATATGTAAATTACTTCGAAGATCCTGGCCTTATTAAAAAAAAATCTTACACACACACATACAGGGAGTACGTTGTCTGTTTCTTTTCTTGTGGTTAACAAGTACATCAGATCAGTTGGATCTTTCCCATACTAGCATACATATCATTCCTCTCTCTCCTTATTAGTGAGAGATGTGGGCAGTGGACCCGTGGAAATGGATTAGGAATCTTCGTAGTTCACAGCATGAGATGATGTTTCCCTTCTGTCAGGTTTAATGTCACGGCAGTCCTGTTATTCCTCTTCCTGTTTAGTTCTCTCTACAAAAACATGCACACACATTCACATATACCTGCTAATGGATGTCCGCTTCTGTCAGTGATGATGTTGCTTGTATTAAGTGTGTGTGTGTGTGTGTGTGTGTGTGCATGCGTGCGTGCGTGTGTGTGTGTTACATTATGTACATGTGTGCTGCTGTGCAAGATCCAGAGAGTTTGCAAGGAATGCTGAAGTAGTTAGCACAACACAGACATGACACACACACACCATTAATACTCCATGACCTAATATTGCCCACCACTTTAGTCGGTACTCTCAAGCCATAGACTTGCACTCAGTACCATTTGCATCAGTGCTTGAGGTGGGCCGGCACCTCGACATTTTGCTCTTTGGCGTACTGGGACATTTTCTTGTACCGGGACTTCTCACAAGCTTTCAGCCCATTTCAGGTAGGCTACTCTGTTCCCATTCTCTCCTGCCTGCTAATCTCTGTCGACGGAGAGTGACAGGGAGAAGAGAAGCTCAGGTGCCTTAGCAGCCTGCTGAATGTAGCTCCTCAATGTCACTTTTCGTGAACCGACCAATCACAGCCTGGATGGGGCGGGACATTTAAAAATATTGACAGGTAGGTGTCCTTTACACTGGGGACGCTGGGGACAGGTCAGAATAAGAATGTCTCCATCACTCTTTGAAACTCTTGAATGTTCTGAAAAACAGCTTGCAACAAGAAATGTTAAATAACAACTGAAAGAATGCACAACAAGAAAACATGCAATGCAATTGAAATATAGAAAAAACAAATGTGCGTTGTCCAAATTAACTGCTTTATGCATTATTTTCCGTTATATTTTTACATTTTGAATTGTCACCTGACACCTTAATTTTGTTTACCTTCATATAAATAAAGACATTTCCACCATAAATTGGTGCAGAAAATGTCTCCGGAATACAGGAAATCAAGTGTTTAATGCTCAAAGTCATCTGGGGGAGGACCCCCAGACCCCTCCACTGATATATTTCAACGTCAAATATTTATTCAAGATAGCCTACTGTTAAAATATCTTCTCGTCTTGTTCTCCTGACCCAAATGTGCAATCACACCCCTAATCTGAGCCCTATGTCTTCACCACTTTACAACACAAAGTGACGCAATCAGCAAACTTTTGAAATGTTGAACTCGTTGTTCTGCATGAATGATTATGATTATGACAAGTTATTACTTAGCAAAATCAGAGACTAACTACCATGCAGAGCATTTTTCTTGCACAAAAAATTTATAATGAATGACAGGCAGGCAAACTATCCAAATAAAGCGTGACCCGTAAATATATTAATATAGTAACATTTTACTTTGTATTTAATGTTAAAATATATACTAGTTTCGCCTTGAGGTTGAGGATAGTGCGGGGGGGGTGGGGGGTGTCGCACCTACTGTTTTCCACTTCAAGCACTGATTTGCATAGCAGAGATAATGTTTAAGCTACCACGCTCACCATCTTATAGCATTGTTTAGCATGTTAGCATGCTTTCATTTGCTAAGTAGCAAAGGCAGAAGTCGATTGGAATGCCAGTGGACAAATAAAAATTCTGGTGTCTTGGAAAGTCTGTAGGATACACCATCTGGAAACCACCTATGTCTGTACAAATCTTTGTGCAAATCCATCTCGTGGATGTTGAAGATTATGTAGGAAAAGTGAAAAATGCCATCTGCCGTGGATTTGCCGTGGATCTGGAGTAAACTTCAGAAAATCACCAAAGTCAGGAATAATTTTCTTGGGACCATGAATATCTTTAAGATGTTTTATGGCAATCAATCCAGTAAATGTTGAGATGTTTCAGTCTGGAGCAAAGTGTTGGATCGACCGACTGACCAACACTGCCATCCATAGAGTCATGACTAAAAATATGTGACAAGATGGATCTATGGGTGATGTTTTCCAACTTGAAATTTGTCCATTATCTGTGTCCATGTGTCCTGTGCATGGTCACATCCCAGCTCACCCTGGGAAAGAGGCGGTGCATACTTTTAGACATGTTGGCAGTCTAACAAGCCTGACACATAGACAATGCAATCACACCTACAGTTTCCAGTTCATCTGACTTGTGTTTAGACTGTGAGAGGTAACTGGAGCACTCAGAGGAAACTTATTCAGACACTGGGCGAACATGAGAACTCCAGGCTGGTGGATAAACCCAGGATCTCCTTGTTGTGAAGCGACACCGCTAACCACTTCAGCACTTGGTCCCACAAGTATTGAAAACTTGTTGCAAAGTTTCAGCCATGGACGTCTTCAGGCCTATTTTAGGGGCGCTGAAGCTACTCTAAAATTGTGCAGACATGTACTAAACAAAGAGACGCAAGAATATTGACAAATATAATTTGTATTTATTGGCTTAAAATAATTGTTTGGTTGTTTCCTCACACACACCCCAACACACGCAGACACACACACACACACACACACACACACACACACACACACACACACACACACACACACTCCAACAAACACAGATGAATGGTAAAGGAAGATTGATTCAGCATAGTGAATGATACAGAGTGAAACTGTAAGTTGTTGTTAATTACTTACTTGCTTAACTTTAGCTACATTTACTTGAGGTAAAGTAAAGGGGATGTTTTAGTTGGCTATGGAAAACACTAGTCTAGCTATAGTCTAGCTTTATTTTATACAGAGCAAAATCCCACTCTGTCTGAACCAATATACAGTGCAGTAACAGTAATAAGTGCAATTAAATAGCATTCTTTGGACCTGCAACTAATCAAATAGAGAGAGGAATTAGATATGACTTCACTTTATCAAACATTTACTTGAGCAGACGGATTGCATTTAAGTCACAGCCTACAGAAGAACTCAGGAGCACAGTCTGGTCTAATTAAATTCCCCAAATGCAACTTTGATGTGTCTAAAAGCTAAGGTTGCAGTAACTTTTGTTAAACATAGGAGAAAGAGAAGAAGAGAATGTGTCTGTCGCTTTTTAACCTGTTAACATCTTGGCTTCTTCACTGGTTGTTGTAGTGTAGTTCTAATATAGTAACAAAAGATGTGAGTGCAAAGATTTTGCAAGCGCAAGTTACGCACACCCTGGTGGTTAAGCCCCCCCGTCTTTCAATCCTTGTAACGTCCCTGGTTGCAGCTCAGCTGCTACAAATCAGCACATGCCATGCATAATTTTGCCTGTGTGCAAAAAAAAGAATATACAAATTTCATGTATACTTCTGCAATAGTAAGGAACTGTAATACCTTCACATTTCTCATCAGATCACCTTCCTTATCCGTTAGATAATTCAAACATTTTCCATCCTGTGTGTACTATGATTTATATATGGGAATTACAAACGCATCTGCAAATTCAGGTCTCCCCTGGTTATTGTTATCAAGTGTTTTCACTTGACAGTAATTCTCCCTTTCATAGGCCATGAGCTTGCTTGTTCATGTGACCTCTGCGAGAGCGGCTTCTTAATGTGTAACCACTGTTCTTCAGAAAGTGGCACCATTGTCTCCGAGATCTTTTCACTGCCGAGGTCTCTCCTAATGAAATGACATGATGGATTTTTCCTAAGCCATGGATTCTTAGCTGGCTGAAACAATTATTGTGTGGATCATTTTTGTTCTCTGTTGTTTTGATAGATTCCCAATCCCTCCCATTGGGTTTTTTCTGTCCCTTAATGACAATCTCCTTACATTTTTCTTTTAGATTTCCTCTGTGGTTGAGGGTATTGACTGACAAAGCTGGAAAAAGAAATACAGTATATGCTCACTGAGCCAAAGTGACACCCTGTTGTATTTGAACACCACACTCTCCTCATCACATTATGCCACTCAGCATCAGTGAATATTCTGTTTTTTTCAGGGCATGAAACTGCAAATGCTATCTATTAAAATGTAACAAGTGGTGTCTTCACTTCTGCTTTACCTTTAACCCTCTCTGAGCTCTAACGCACCTTTAAAAAAAGGTTTTAAAAAGGATATATCCTTCCTGTGTCAGTTTAGACGTGACCCTCTTTGGTCTCAATTATTGTCTGATGGGATTTCTAATGGTACCTCATGTCAGAGTGGGTCTTTTTGGCACATTTTATCGCACTCAGCCTTCACTGCAGCTGACAGCAGTGTAATGAAAAAGCTGGAATCAGCTGTCAGATGCATTTCATAGCATCTGCTCATGGCCTTAGGTTTATCTGAGGGTTTTATAGCAAACTGACACAAGGAGGTATAACTGTTTATTTGAAATTGGGGAAATGAGTAAAGTGGTTGTGATTGGATATGAGATGTAGAAAAAACTATGTTGCTCTACTCTCTGCTTGCCTGACTGTCCTCTAAGATTACTGCCCAAAACTTTCTCGCAAGAGTACTTAGCAATTAAAGGTGCGTGCAGTTAATAGGAAGCAACAATCATAGTTGTCTATTGCCAAATATTACCAATGAAATATAAATGAAAATTTTAAGCATTTGAAATTGTCCACACACGTTCAAGTTCAAGAAATCAAACAAATAACTGATTGCATTACTGTAAATACCTGTGAGTATTGTAAATATTCCTTCCAATTCCTTCTAAATCAATGAAACATGTAAACGTGTTTTACATATGAACTTAAATTATTGCATACTACTTGGTCACATATTTATATTTATCAATAAAGTGCATTTAGGCTCAAACATTTTGAATCATTTCATGCATGTTGGGCAAAAGAAATGGCTTTCATTTAAATTGGGACACTGTCAAGTCAAGTTAATGGATTTCAGCAAGTTGGAGGTCTGCGTGCAGCTCTCCATCAATGAAGTAGGAGGCGGCTGTCTGAATATGTGCCTTGTATACTGGGCAGCACTGGTGAACATGGGCAGCATGCTAACTGGAGACATGAATGTCAGAATAGTCTCAAAAAAAGACCTGACAGCATTTGTTGCTCTTTGCTTGGTTTCAGTTTGTTTGAATCTGACTTTAAACACCTGAAATGAGGTGTTAATATGCAGCTGATATGCCACTTCATAGGACGTGTGGAAACTGTTGCTTTGATGATTATTTATGAAATATTTTTAAAAGAACTCTTCTCAGGATAAACTGATTTTGTTTTACATCTTACCATGACAAAATCTAATCTATAGACATGCATCCCTCTATATATGACACTGACTTAGATACATGAAACACTCACGCTTGTTTTCCCTGCACAAGACCAATATTTTACCACGGAAACTCCATGTGAATAGTAATAGTCATTCCATACCAGAAAAGCAAGCAACATAGTCTATTATTTACTTATTTATTGTCAGTTTTGAATTATATATGCAACTATTCCTTCCAGTTAATTTACATTCCATATAAATTGCCAAAAAAGAAATCAGTTAATAAACAAAAAATCTTCTTTAATCATATGATACCAATCAAAGGTTCCACTGAGAACCATCTGTACATCCAAATCACGTAGTCACTGCATCTTCTGATCATTCAACAGATGGTTAGAAATGATTCACTTTTAACCATCTGAAGCCACATACATCATACTCTCATTAACTGTCAGAAGCTCTCAGAGCAGAGCAGCAGGCGCAGTTTAAAGTCACACTAGGTCTAGTCAATGTGGCCGTGCAGGATATCATTGAGTGCCCTTGACTATTCTTTCAAATGCTCTCATGATACACGTAACAAGCATTTCACTGCAAATCGATTCACTTGGTATTCACATGCAAATAAAAGTCTTGTGATTACACCTTAATGTGTCATGCTTTCTTGTCTTGAATTTTGATTAGGGATTAAAAAAAGAGAAATATGGAGCATTTTTTTACCCCCTGATCTATTTTTAAGCACAAAGTGTAGCAGAATTCCCTCGCCAGGAGTTGTGCTGTTGTTTGATTCAGGGCTGTATTACTCAGCTGTGGATGTGACTCAGACATGAAACTGCACTTCTAGGAGCAGCCAGTGTCTCTGCTTCAAATGAAAGATATAATGCAGCTGCATATTTTCCTTATGTGTGTCTCTCTTTCTTTTTTATCTCTCAATTCCTTTCTCGTGCATCAAAAGTGTGAAATTTACAGACAAAACAGTGACTATATCTCTAGCACTTATGCACAATGTAATGAGTGTAAATGGTGTCATTAGGATAGAAAACACATATCATTTCAATCCATATATTTGAACCTGTCTGCTGATTATGCTGAAGCAATTGCTGGAATGGTGGATTTTATGGCTGAACACTGGTCTAATCTGTTCACATAAAGGCCAGATTGGGTTAAATTCTTAAGTGCATTTATTGCTTTGAATCAAGAACAATGTGGTGCTCAAGTTATGCAGAGAGCTGCCAGGCGACTGTCTATTTTTGCAGAAGAGAAACCCAGCACATCTTGATTGGCGCTTGTATGGAGCGTGGGAAAACTCAGATCATTTATGTACTATTAAATGCAGGTGTCTATTATGATTGCCTATTTCTACATTTCTGTCACTGACTGACAAATGTGTAAAATCAAGAAATGGTTAAAATTAGGTTTTGTCTCTGTATAAATTACATTACATTAATTTGGCAAATGCTTTGATCCAAAGCGACTTACTGTTAATACAGTTAAACAGAAGTAAAATATGGCATTGTTTTTTACATGGCTCTGTTGGTTGGTCTACTTCACTGGTCCTTGCTGATCATCAGTCATTCATTCATCATTCAATCATTATACTCTTGTTACGGTCTTACCATAACATTATCTTGACATTTTTGTTGCGGAGCAGACCTGTCCATGGTGTATTACACAATATCAAAACAAACAACTTCCACTATGGCTGCTTATTAATATTCTCCGTTGGAAACCTTCTGAATCAGGTTTTGTTGATCTTCATCACTCATTATACACATTATTTCCTCTTTGAATTGCCACAGCAGTGCTTATGAAACCTTTCCAAAACCTGTTGGATAAACTTAAAAGACTAAAATCAAATATTTTTGTCTGAAGTGATTGAGGGTCCTCCAAACTGTGTATTAGAGGTATGAGATGTTCACTTCAAGCCAATAATACTCTTTAAATACTGCTGCAAATACATTTGAGAGGATATAAATCATTTGACAGCCCACAGCAAAAACAAACACAGCATTCCTGGACAGAAATAGATGGTCTTATTTTTATTTGTTCTGTGAGCAGTGCAGGATGTTTGCTTGAGGGCATGGGGAATACCATGCATCCAGGTCCATCGTTCCCATGATTCACATTATACATAAGTAGTCAGTCCTACTGGCAGAGACATGGACAAGCTGCTGTTCAAGTTAAAGCACAGAGGTTGAGGGTGAAGAGACTGGGATTAAATGAAATAATAAGACATGATGGAAAAGCTTATCTACAGTATTCATTGTCACTTCATGTTTTGGTTGCTGTGATCAAGTGATTTGTGATGTTTGAACACCGACTGTTGGGTAACACCTGCTGTGTATTAATATGATTAATGGGCAAACCTGAGAGAGCGTACAGTGAAATGCATTGTTTGCTCATTTGTTGGCATAAAGACATTAAAATGATCTATCAGTTTTCTCAGTGTGAGGTGGATGATTCATTTCATATGCAGTTCAGTGTTGCTGTCGCTGATTAAAAGTTGCCATGCATGGAAGACTCCAGTTACTCTGGATGCTCTGCACAATTTGACAGCCACTTTCTTCTACAACGCCATCAGTTAAAAATACCTACATCAAATACATCTAGCTTTCCAGGCTTTCAGCTGTGTGAAATTTCAGTATACGTATTTCATTATGTAGCCAAGATATTTTTGTCTGCCCATCAGGTATGGTCTAAGGTTTTGCATCTGAGCTTTACTCAGCTGCTGTCTTTATGCTACATTAGGACATACTGTATGTATCTTTCTATTTTGCCTAAAATAGCAATAGCTTGCACAATAAAGTAGAGACAGCTGCATTTTCACAAATGTCTACATTAAAGGATCACGAAACACAACAAATGCTTAGTATCTCAAATCTCCAATGAGAAAATTTACTTTCTACATGCTATGAGGATGTTTCATGGGGAAAAAGTTTTACTTTATGAGACACTCTTGCCCTGACATTGGGGTTGTGTTAAGTCAGCCAGTGTCTTCCCTGCCTTCCTCCTCTGCTTTCTTGTACTTCCTACGCACTGTGGCTTAATCACAAGGTCTGTACACAGCGTTTCGTGTATGGCAGGTTTGCGTCTGCTTCTCACCCACTCACTGAGTCTCCCAGGGAGATTAGGTATACGCACACCTCCAGACTGGGGTCCATTTCAAACTTTCACTATACTTTTCACTAATTGCCAACGGTTGGAGTGCTCTGTGAAAACAGTGATATGATAAATGCAATTTTTGCCCCCCTTGGTGGATAATAAAAAAAAAACAATGGTGACAAGACATAATTGTTTAATGTTTTTGACAAATACAGAATAGATATTGTTTCAGGCACTTTGTATCAAAGTAGGTAAACAAAAAAGAGGTAAACCACAAAGTTTGTGACAGACCGAAGATGTTTAGGATTTAGTTTAGGATGAAGGTGAGGAGGATGGATGATGTGGATGTTGTAGTACTGTCGCAGCTACCTGAACTTTGTGAGGTAATGCCTGCTATCCTCTCTTTTTCTTGGCTCCTTTTCTTCTTTTCCCACTCCAAGCAGCTCTGCAATTAAGAAAGCCTTTAACTCTCAGCCCTGATGCTTTTGTAAAAAGTCTTTGTTCTGCTGCCACATCAACAGCAACAGTGGTGGGTGGAACAGATCTTATATGATTTTTAAAATAAATTATGCCTTCTCCTTGCCTTAAGTTGTGTGGGAGAATAAAGGTGTAAAGATTTGACAAACTTGTCTTTTGGAAAAGCATTGTTCAAGTAAAACATTGCAAAACTGTCTATGCGTCATTTCAAGTGATATTGCAATGCATTCAGACATTGATAAACAGATAAGAAGAAACTTAATGAGGTTTTAAAATGTCAAAATGCACAGCATTTATTGCAATGTAATCACAAACATATTTAGCAAAATTCAGACACAGTTTTGACAAAAATAAATAGATTTTATGCCTTTTAAAGGCTTCATACTGTCACAGTAAAGTAAAGACACAACATCCTGATTTGCCAGTGTTGTCAAAATGAATCATTTTTACAACCCAGACATCACACAGCCGCTCATATGGCATGAGCTGGAATGTTAATTACACATCACTGAATAGTTGCTACCACATTCAAACAATATTTCACCCTGTTTTAGCCTGATGCAATACACTGTTGTGGTATTACAAAATAAACATTACTTAAAACTTCCTTACAATTTGACCAAACTGGATAACAGGCTCCATTATCACGCTTAATCACAGCACAGATTACCAAGAGAATAACAAAAAGGTGAAATATTTCCTCTGTTGTGTTTTGATTAAATCAGAGAGCTCACTGTCTAAAAGGCACTTTAGAACTCAGGCCTCACAGCTACAACATTAACATTAATGTCAATTAAACCATCAGTGTGCAGTACTGCTGTGCATACAACATGACTGTACTGTCAAAATCAATCCATCTATTTTATATAATGCATTTAATACATATACTACTTTATCCAGCCAGAGAATCATCATTGAGGTCAGAAGTTATGCCTGAAAAGAAATCCAGCCATTCATTTTAGGTGGAATGTAAAACGTCTCACATTTAAAGGCTTAAACACTGATTCCTTCAGACGAATTTAATTTACAACTATACTGACTTGAGGTAATACAAATACTCTAGTTTTAGTCTTGTGTTAATACATTAATGATTTGACCAAAGCTTCAACAGCATCAGAGAATTTTAATACTTAAGATTTAGTCTAGTGTTAGTCCACATATAAGTCCTGCTAATTAATTTGGGAGCGATAGCAGGTTGGAGATGTGGCTCACTATTATTCACATTTTGATGGCAGTTTGTGCCTCTAATGACACTTAAAACATTTAAAAAATGAGTCACCATAATATTGATGTCCATTTGACACAAATTTATCAGGAAGCTACAAAATGGTCTCAGAAAAAGATTATATTACACTTGTATTGAAATACTTAATGCCATAATCTGTACACACAACCTACAAAAGTGGTCGGTCTATTCTTTTTTAAAGGATAAGGCTATTTATATATTTTTCAATGAATTTATCCTACTGATTACTACCTGTGTAGCCAAAGCCTGATATAGCATCCTCTATAGAATAGACCTTCATTGTTGTCAAACAAAACAAGCTATTAAAAAGACATTTGTGACCCACACTGTTGCACTGGGTGACATGCTCCCTTATTAACATTACTATGTGCACTTATTTTGAGTTTACCCCATGTACAAAGTCCTGCTGCTGTGAATATTCACTAGTGTACCAAAACTGCTGCTGAACGTAGTCCCCTAAAAATGCACTGTTTAAGGAAAAAAATCTCTTTTCACTTAAAGTATTAATGTGGGACCTACTTTTAAGACTTATGTCCTCAGTAGAAAGATCAGTGAGCTTAGGGCTGAGTGCCACAGAAAGGTTGGGAACCTATTCAAGTTACACCATCGCACAGAGGTCAACATACTGTCATACCCACGTTCCCATGAGTGTTAACCTCAAAGTAAGATGTCAAAGCCAAAACACCTTTAGCATGGTACAGTACCCTAATTGTCTCTGAAAGTGATGATCTTCACTGGCTAGCTGGCTTGTTGGTAGGTGGTTGGATGTTGTTGGTTGTGTTGGAGTTGTCGCTCCTCCCTATGCTGCTCTCCATCCTGAGGGAGGAGGAGTTGAGTGTACTCCTCTTGAGGACTTTGTTAGCCAGATGGCTGCAGGTCTTCCTGTACTGGTGACGCAGCAGCGAGTAGACAAACGGGTCGCTTGCTGCCTTGCTGTAGGCCAAACATTTGGACAGCACACCCCAGTGAGGGCTTATGGGCCCTGGGGAGAAGACCTCTACCATTCTACCTCAAATAAAGCAAAAAGAGAAACAAAAGTCACACACCATCCATGAACAAAATGCAGCAGTTGAGTCAATTCTTGGATCAGTGTAACTGGAGTGGAAGACATCTAGAGCAAATGACCCTCCCCCAATGCTGTTATATTGTGAAAATGCCATCATTTCACTTCACTGAAATGCCATGACTATGTTGGGGAATGTGAAATTATGGGTGTCATTTTTTCTGGACTTCTTGCTGGCATTTTACAACAAATCCAGTGCCTGATACTTAGTTTATCCTAATAAATCAAATGAAAGCCCCGACAAAGTGTAAAAACAACCAGCGCGTTGTTTTGTTATTGATCTTTCTTTTTAATTTGTGAAAGTCTAACATGTCTCACTACCACACAGTTTCTTATGTGCTTCCTTTTTACTTCCAGCTTCTGACAGGTTGCCACCACCAATACCCGGGCTAATACTAATGAGAGCCAGTGATACGATCACCACCTCATTTGCTATCGGCCTCTTTCTCTCTCTCTCTCTCCCTCTCATCTCCCCAGTTGTGGAAGCTCAGTGACAAGGATTAGAAATGTGTGTAGAACCAATAAGCTATGACATTATGAAAAGGAAGCATTTAAATCGCCATCTGCATTAAGGCGATAAGCCAAGTAAAACCACATTAGCAGCCACAACAAGGTACGTGAAAACCCAGAGTCACTCTGTCAAATATACTAGTGTTGGTATGGTTGTTCTACTTATTAAGCTGGATGAGAAAATCATTTGAAAACTTTTTTATTGCTGAACAATATGAGCAAGCATTTATTTTCAATCTTTTGATTCAAAAGACATGAAAATGACAACTTTACATGCTTTGATGATACTGTACATGGGGTTAAAATCCTCACGCACAAAAACCCATATACATCATTATAAAACTTTGCTCACCTTGTAATGACATAAGGGGTGAAGCATACCACAAATGTGCCGATGAATGTACTGATCTTCTTGGTGGCTCTCAGCCTCCTCCGCTTCTGCTCTTCCAAGCATTTCTGGCGCACACTGCCAAAGCATACAGGTACCATTATCTACACAGGAGGCATGATCAGAGACATGCAGACATAATGAAGCAGTCCAAACACAGAGAAAACATGTGGGATGGATGTGAAAAAGCAGTGAACTGTGTGCTGTTATCTCTGAGGATTACATTGGAGAAATGTCACACTTCACAGATGATCAATCATGCAAATTGAGGGGGTGCAATTCAAAGTTTAATTGTTTGACTAAATCAGGATGAATAGAAATGCAAAACAGGAGGAAGGCTTTGCTGACCTTATTAAGACATTACAATGTAAACACTGACAAATAGCAGGCTTGACAGATCATCATCAGTGGACCACTTTAAATTCATGTGCAGTCACATAGAGGGATTTCCCAGAAAGTTTTGTGTATATACTGTATGTTTTTAATTAGTTCAGTCTACCTTTGACAGTGCACAGATGCAAATGGATAGAAACTACTGTATCCAATTTCATTATTGATTAATATTCCAGTTATTTTTGTAAATAACTGATTAACTGGTTAATAAAATGAATAGTGAAGAATATTCATCACAAATGTGTGTATATATATGTCATTTAAGAAAAGCAGAAAAGCATAGAACTGGAGCTGTATCTTCAGTCTTAACATAAATTG